>NC_066380.1:8332154-8964215 GCF_013377495.2 Cygnus atratus
GTGTGCATGCTTTTTGTGCCTTGATGGCTTGTAAAGTTTTCTGAGAGCCGTTAGAGAAATGAGAAGATGAGCTTTGATCTGCCTCTGTATTTGGTGTATAAAACAAGGCCTTTTGTAAGGGAATGTTAGTTATTCAGGGGCTGTTACATGTGAGGAAGTTTCACTTTGATCCTCTCCTGTCTCCAGAGGCAGCAGACATTTATTATTTCATGGAGAATTAAACAAAAGTCAGAATAAAATTTGGGTACGTCTCTCTGCACGCACTCAGCCCTCCCAGGGACGGACAGCGGTGTGGGCAGCATGTCACTGTGTCACCATGCCACCGTTGGGGCCCTCGGCAAGCTGTGTCCCTGCTCTGAGCTGCAGTGGCTGCTGGACCACCTGCAGCCCTCGCACATCAGGGACGCCGTCAGGGATCAAATGGGAAAGAAAAGGTGATAATGCAAACATGTCATTTTTCATTGCTTACACTGGCGAGAGGGAATAATCAGCCTGTCCTGTGCCTCCTGGTGTTGGGCTGCGCTCAGTGTGTCTTCTCCCAGGGCTGGCCATGCCCCAGCTCCTGCAGCTTTCCTGCCTGCTTTTCCACGGGGAAGGAAACGCAGCCCTCCTGCCAGCACAGACAGACGGGGAAGACCTGGTGGCTCGCACCTACCCGGCTGCTTCACGGTGTGCAGAACTGTGCTGCCGCCTGTAAGGTCAGATAAGAGCACCCAGGAGGGGACGACCCCTGTGACCCAGACACCCCCACACCTCTGGGTAGCATTGTGATATACGTCCTTACCTCGCAGAGCGCTGGGGTGCACCCCCTGTCCCCCCATCCCACAGGACAGGTGCAGGATGCTGACTTCACATTCTTTCTTGGCTACCAAAGGTCTGTTGTGAAAGCCACTTTTCCAGAGAGCAAACAAACGTAGTGCTTTTTCACGATGGCTTATTTTGCATCAGCAAATAGCCGCCCCTGCACTGCTTTCCTTCACAGTTTGATGCCATTCCTGCAGGGGAGCTGAGTTTGGGCTGCTCCAGCAGCTTTTGGGGAAAGGGGCCGCCACGGGGAGCCAGCTGCAAAGCATGGGCTGGGGAGCAGAGGGGTCTGTAATTAAAGCAGTCCTGGTGCTGTGGCAGCCTCAGGCTCTTTAACATCCCCAGACTGTGCTGGAGATAACGGCTTTTACATCTGTTCCCAGCGGCAGCCTGGGCCTCTTTATTTATTTATTTATTTTTGATTGTATCTGTTGCAGCCTCCGCGAGTAATTGAGTGTTTGAGAGTGAAAAATTATCTCTCCGGCTTGGCCCTTATCTTGACAGCAAAGCAGCACTTTTAATTTAATTTTGTTCAGAGCATGCGGGTAACAAATTTCACTAATCGCTCCGCTGTCGCCCTCCGCATGGTAACAAGTCTCTTGTTCCATGGGAAGTACAACACAAACACTGGGGGGGGGGGGGTTCACGGGTAGCGGAGAGGAGGAGGTGTTGCAGTGCCGCTGCTCTCCCCACCCGTGGTGCGATTTGTTCCTATCGTTGATTGAGCAGGGAGAGCAGTGGGAGGAGGCAGAGGGCAGCATATGTCAGGGCTCTGCTGGGAAAGCTCACTCCTGTTGGGGAAACTGAGGCACTGCCATGCTCCAGCCCTGGGGAGCTCCTGCAGAGCAGAGGTTTTTATTGTGCATCTGTTCCAGAAGGAAGGGAGGGGAGGAAGAAGTGTGTGTTTGTTAGCCTTTTTTTGCATGGCTGGCTTTGGAAATCCTAGCCCAATTGGCTTGTGGCGTGGCCGCAGGGCAGCCTGGCTCTGCGGGCGGTGGCAAGGGCATGGTGGAGACCCAGCAGGGACGTGGAGCACTGCCCCACGGGCACCGCAGCCCCCAGTTCATCTCACCCCCAGCCTCCCCAGTCAGTCCGTCTGCCCAGCCCGGTGCTCGCTGGGAGTAATCCTCTCTGGGCTGTGACTTGGTGCGAGCTGTTTTCTAGATAATGATTACTTTTCTTTTCCTGGAGGAAATATGTTTTCATTGTGCTGTATTGAAAATTGCTTTCCGTCCTCCTTGAAATAAAGCCTTCCACTCAGATTTGCCTTTGTGCTTGTATAGTGTAAAACTGGGACTCATTTGGAGTTTAAAACAAAACAAAAAAAACAGACTTTAATTCTGAGAGAAGTGTTTCCATTGATTTGCGTGAAGGAAAATTCCAGTGCAGGCAGTCTCTGGCTTTAAATATGTAACTGTTTCTTTAATGTGATCTTATCCCAACCAATTCCACACTGAGAACATGAAAGCAAAACTGACTTCATTGATTTGAATTGTACATGCCCAGAGAAATTCAAGAAAAGCAACAACATCAGGAGAGCAAATGGCCCTGGTGAGGCTAGCGGGTCCCCAAGGAGTCGCCAACCTGTGCCACCTCTGCCTTCTCCATTTCTCCCCTCTCCTTCACTGCCCTCATCCATGCTGGCCTTCAGGGCTTTTCCTTTCCCTCCACTCCCCCCCCCGCCCCCCTTTTCCTCCTCCTCCCCATTGACTCTTGCTTGCGGCATCTCCCTCCAAGCTGCAGGCGCTGTATGTTAGAGCAAGGGGGGATCACCGCTGGAAGCTGTGTAAATACAAAACGAATGCATCCCTTCAGTACAAGCGCATTAATGCTCCAGGAGCGTGGCAGCAGCTGGGGGTGAGCAAGAGCCGGGCATACAGGCTGCTGTGCACACAGGGGCTCAGCTGCTGAGTCCAGGACCTTGTCGAGCCCCGGCCTCCTCTCGCCAGCCCCCACCCCACAACTGCCTTTTCTGCAGCCTCCTGTGCTGCAGCCCAGCTAACTGCTAATGGGTAATTCATAAGCGTTAATAGTATTAATCTGATTCAGCACGCTCTTAGCAAGATCAAACCCTCTATAAATCCAGAACAATCTGATCTCCCCCGTCTGCTGCACAATGTAGGCATCTCCTCCTCCTTTCCCCATCATGCCTCCTTGTGGTCTCAGGGCTGGGGGGGTGCTCACCAGGCAACCAGTGTCCCCAGAGTGGGGACCGAAGCTGCAAGGTCAGGGCTTCTCCATCCTGCTGGCTCAGGACCAAACCCTGACCCAGGTCCTGTCTGTGGATACGGTCGTCTCCACTTGGCGTTTCGCTAGGGTGGTGGTGGAGAAGGCACCCGCTCGAGGACAGGATCGAGGCTTCACTGAGAGGGCAGGCAGTGAAAGGCCTGCTTGAGCTCCTGCCCCACCGTCCAGATGCTGGCTGGGGACCTCCCTGCAGCAACATCCATCCCCTGCTGGGGACGGGGTGCTGGGGCAGAGCAGTCCACGAGGGGTGCCAGAAGGTCGGGTGGTGCAGGAGAGCCGTTCCTGGCTGGAAGGAGATTTCCCGTCCCACCCCAGAGGGTGTGTGAGAGAAAGAGGGATACCCTGAGGTGGAAGGGGAGCCCTGGCTGGCAGGAGGAAGGGGAGAGCAGTGCCTGGGACCTGGCGTGGGGAAGGGGTGGGGAGGAGGATGGTGAGACCAGCGTGTGGGATGCTCTGTGCCCATAGCAGCCTGCCACCACTGCTGCTTATCTTGATTGGTATTTGATTTGATTTAACATGATCTCCCGCTTGTAAAACACCTTGAGATGTTTGTGTGTGTGAGGCTGTCCTGGAAACGCTGTTGTACCATATTAATGAGCCTCTGCTGGAACATAAAGAAGCATCATTAGGAGCGGTGAACTCATCTGACGTGCAAAAAGCAGTGCAGAGCACAGGCACGCTGCGGCCTGGCCTTGCTCAGGGGCTCCGCACCCCAGGGCGGCTGCAGCCAGGCCCTGCTGGCAGTGCCGGAGCGGCTGTGGTGGCTGTGGTGTGGTGGCTGTGGTGTCCATGCTGTGGTGTCCATGCTGTGGTGTCCATGCTGTGGTGTCCATGCTGTGGTGTCCGTGCTGTGGTGGCTGTGCTGTGGTGTCCGTGCTGTGGTGTCCGTGCTGTGGTGCCCGTGCCGGTGGCTGTGCGGTGCGTTGCTAAGCAGTCCCGCCTCTTGCTGTGCCGCTGCTTTGGTTTCCATATCCCTGTCTTTCTCGGGTGATAGAAATGCATTTTAATATCCAAGTAGCCTCAAAACATGCTGTATTATGCTATTATCTCCGGGGGGTGGGGAAGATTGTGAAGCACTTGGCGTTTAACGCCTACATATGGCTAACACTATGGGCTGTGTGCTGATAAAGATGGGGTAATTAAAGTTTATTTTTTTTATAGACTAATCTCCCAAGCATGTATTTATGAGCCTGATTTAGAAACATCATATTACCAAGAGCACAGGATATTCGTGTTGCTTGTAAATCCATACGTGTTCTGAACTTACCTTTTTTTTTTCTTCTTTCTTGAATTTAAGCAGCACTGCCAATATCAAAAAGAAACGAGCCTGGAGTTTTGTTGGTGCATCTCTCCCACCCTTGTCCTTTAGGTGGGCAAGGGAAAATATACAAAGCAGCAAGTAATTAACTGCACAAGTAAATTATATTTCCAAGGAGACACGGTGCATTTGGAGGGTCTGTTTGCAGAGTGTTTACACTGGTGACTCTGAAATTATCTTCATCTTGCAGCAGGTGCAAAATCTTTGGGGGAATTTGGTGCTCTGCAAGCCGGTTTTGAGCTGTTTGCAGAAGGACTCGCACACTCTCTGTGAGGCTGGAGCTGGGCTAACTGGCACCAGTGTTTAATGGGGAAAAAAATCCCACGTGGGAAGGTGGAAGGGGCCAGAGGCCTTCAACCACTGCCCTAGCTGCTCCAGCACTCAGTTCAGAGGCTTTGAGTGAGGTTTAGATTCCTGAACTCCTGTCTGCCAGTCTTAATTAAGCTGTGATTAATTGGGCTGGTAGAAGAAAGCTTCTCAGGTATGATTCCGCCCTAAACCAGAGCAGTTTGTCTTTTCTTTCTGCTCCTGTCTCCTTTGTTCTTGCAGCCTGGGGCTCAAGGGGAGGTTATTTCTCCTAGTGCTAGGGTGTCAAGCCTCACAGAGGTGCCTCCCCCATTGCTTTCCCTGAAAGTTAGGCTAAAACCAAGACTGAGCATTTGAGCACCCACATGCTCTGCTGAAAGCATACAAAGCACAGCAGAGACCTGTTTAATTAAAAACAGGGTGAGAGCATCTCAACATAGCAAGGATTTGTTAGGGCAGAAGAATCAGGGGAGCAAGCTTGGTCTCAGCTATGCCTGGCCATACTGTGGGCTTTTTTGGACCACAGAATACCCAAGCCAAGACTTAGCTTGTGTGCTGAGGATCTCACGGGCTCCTGAGTCCTAGCCTCTGCCTGGGAAGGTCTTGCATTTCTTCCCTGTAGCTAAAGAAGTTCAGTGGAACTGAGTTTTAAAATCTGCACATTAAACACTTTCCTCGAAGCCCAGAGATTACAAAGGGAGGAGGGAAAGTGCCCAGGCACAGCTCCTCCTGAATTACTGAGCCGGTTTGGATCTCACCCCCAGGACAAGGAAGGAATTATTCATTTTGTTTCACATCCTGAACAGGAGCACGTAGCTCTGGTGAACCTGTTGAGGTTTGTTTAGTTAGCAATGGGCTGTTAAGAATACAGCTGTGTTTTCAGAGGGCTGGCACTCAACTATATATCTCCAGATGGGTGTTCAAACACTTCTGCTGGAGTGTCAGTGGTCGGAGGGGCAGGCGATGGGATGGAAAACGAGAAGTGTACCTCTGTTTAAAGAGGGAGGAAAGGATCTGCTTTTCTAATAGCCTGCCTTCAAACCTGGCAGGAAACTGGTCGTAAGCAATAAAGAGCTGAGCTGGAAACAAAATTTCTGCTCGAGCAGAATTCCCGTGGATTTGGTTCAGTTGGTGACAGCCAACTTCAGGCAGTTCTAGAGGTCAGTAATTAGCAGTGTGGTGGAAACAAGCAGGAAGCGGGAGGCAGAGAAGCCAGGAAGGCAGTGAGAGGAGACTTGCAGCACATTGTCCCTTCCCTTGGGCAGCCAAGCTCAAACTCATTGAGCTGTAATGGGCTTTTTGCTGTTTCAGGCCCCTGTGCACCTTTCCTCTTAGTCACAGACAGAGAAGAAGCGATGGGGAGGTGATGGGGATGGGAGCCCCCAGACCCTAATCCCAGCTCGGCTTCTGCTGCAGGGTGGTGAAGGCTGCTGTTGTACCCGTGGTTCAGGCTCTTTGTAAAAAGGGGATAATACTTGCCTAACTCATAAGGGATTTGTGACATAATGTTTGCAAAGCACTTTAAGACCCTGGATTGAAAGGTGATTTATAGTGGTAACATCCAGTGTTCTCTGCTCTATTGTATCCTTGACTGTGTCCAATTATCTCAATGGCAGCTTTTCTCCATTTTTTTTTCCTTCTTTTTCTCTTTTTGCATTAGTTTAGCAGTGCCAACCAAAAGAAGGGCTTGTGGCAGGCACAGTATGCCCTGCAAGAGGATGAGTTTGGAGGTGCTAACTTACGCTAATGATATGAATAGACTGGAAAGGAAAAAGGGGCATCGCAAGGTGGAGGGCATGGGAGATGGGTGATAAAGCTGTGAAATAGAGGTGGGAAAGCTGTTTAGATGATGCATGCTTAAGGAAAGTGAAAGATGCTTCATAAATAATCATTTTGTGTACTCCTGTTGGTCGCAGTGGTGGGGTGTTTCCCAGCAGATCAGCCACTTCTCTTGTCCTGCAAGTGTCAGGAGCAGCACCCACTGTGCAGGCTCCATCCTGCTGCAGGGGAGGCTTTGCTGGGGCACACTGCTGGCCTGGGAAATGCAGGTTGTGCCTCGGGCTCAGCCTGGACGCCAGTTCCCTGCTCTGGCACCCGCATCTCTAAGTGGGTTTGATGAAATTATAGGGTGAAACACGCGAGTGCTAACTTGCTAGATGCATTTCCCATTCAATTTTTAAGCAGATGCTTTATAAATCTTGCTTTGCTGATGAAATAACGATGGCAGAGAGCAAGGAGGGGGGAGCTGGATCAGGTTCCAAAAATAAAGACGTGTCCTTGCCTGAATCCTCGGCAGGCACACGGTCAGGTCTGCCAGGAGCTGGGTCATCTTGGCTGCACTGTAACAGTCTGTGCAGCAGCTGGGTGTATTGCTGGTCCATGCCCTCTCGGTGGCATTTCCATGTTCCCCAAAGTTTTCAGGAGGTGCGGAGCTGAAGAGACCGACTGCTCAGCGAGGTGTCTGTTGCAATCCTGGTACATGATGCTGATGGAGGGGCCAGGCTGGGGAGAACAACGTGCAGCTCCCAGGCCTCAGGGTGCTGGGACTTCCCCTGCTTGGGGACCCACAGATTGGGTAGCAGAGGCCAGGGGATGGTTTTTCCTGGTCCTCTCCATCATCAGAGGGTGGCTCATGCTTGCTCCTGGCCTGCACTGAACAAGAGCATCTGCATCTCATGGAGCAGCCAGGTCTTTCCCAAACGTGTCTTCATTGCCCAGTCTCACATCCTTTCCCCTTGTCGTCTGGGGTTGGTCTGTCCCAGCACACTGTAGACGACCTGATTCAGCCATCCTAACACTGCTGGTGAGTTTGTAACTCTAGACCTGCTGATGTTTGAGTTCTCCATTGGCTTTTACTTAAACTCCCTGCAACTACCTGAAAGGATGTTTCAGCAAGGAAGGTGTCGGTCTCTTTTCTCAGATGACAAGTGATAGCGTATAAGGAAACAGTCTGAAGATGAACCAGGGGAGGTTTAGATTGTATATCAGGAAGGATTTCTTCGTGAAGAGGCTGGTCAAGCACTGGAATACACTGCCCAGGGACATGGTGAAGTCCCCATCCTGGGAGGTATTCAAGAGATGTTTTGAATGTGGCACTAAGGTTTAGTGAGTGGACTCAGTAGGTCAGGCTGCTGATTGGGCTTGGTGATCGTGAAGGTCTTTTCCAGCTGTCGCGTTAAGGGGTGTAGCTGATTAACCGTTGTGGGTCTGGTTGGATTCACAGTCACAGATTCACCAATAACGTATTTACCGATATGGGTCCGGTCAGATTGAGGGTACTGAACATACTTGGACACAGAACCATTGACCACCACTCTCTGGGTGTGGCCACTGAGCCAATTCCTTATCCATCATTTGGCCCACCCTTCGAATCCATATGTTTTCAATTTAGAGATTAGAATGTGATGTGGGACCATGTCAAAGGCCTTACAGAAGTCCAGGTAGATGACATCAGTCAGTCTTCCCTTGTTGACTGATGCAGTTACTCCATCACAGAAAGCCAACAGATTGGTCAGGCACGATTTGTGCTTGGCAAGGCCATGCTGGTTGTCCCAGATCACCTCCTTGTCCTGCATGTGCCTTAACATTGCCTCCAGGAGCATTCGTTCCATGATCGTGCCAGGTACAGAGATGAGGCTCACTGGTCTGTAGTTCCCCAGGTCTTCCTTTCTACACTTTTTAAAAAATGGCAGTGATGTTTTCCTTTTTCCAGTCACTAGGGACTTCGCCTGACTGCCATGATTTTTCAAATATGATGGACAGTGGCTTGGTGACTACATCAGCCAATTCCCTCAGGACCCTGGGGTGCATGTCGTGAGGGCCCATAGCCTTGTAGTTGTTAAGTGGAATCAGGAGGTTCTGAACTTGCTCTTCACTTACAGTGGAGGGACTCTGCTCCCCCAGCCCCTGCCCAGAGGTTCGGGGACGCGAGAGATGTGGGATGCCTGACCACTAGTGAACACCGAGGCAAAGAAGTTGTTAAGTACTTCTGCCTTCTCCACATCTGTCAGTACCAGTTCTCCATCTCGATTTGTCAGAGGCACTACACTCTCCCTAGTGTTTCTTGTGTGGCCAATGTACCTGTAGAACCCCTTCTTCTTATTCTTTGCCTCCCTCACCAAGTTTAGTTCTGTCAGTGCCTTGTCTTTCCTGATCCCATCCCTGCACATCCAGACAGCATTTCTTTACTCTTCCTAGGGCACATGGCCCTGTTTCCACCATCTGTGCATTTCCTTCTTTTGCCTAAGTTTGACCATCAGGACCTTGTTCAACCATGCTGGTTTCCTACCTTCCCTTTTTGATTTATTGCATATGGGAAGGATAGTTCTTGTGCTCCAAGGAAAATATCCTTAAAGAGTTCCAGCTCTGATCAGATCCTCTGTCCCTAAGGACTGTGTCCTATGGGATCTTATCCACTAATTCTTTGAACAGCTGGAAGTTGGCTCTTCTGAAGTTCAGGGACTTTGCTATCAGCCAGGCCCATATCCCTCGAGATCACAAACTCAACCAGGGCATGGTCACTGCAACCTAGGCTTCCCCCAGTTTTAACTTTGTTAACAAGTTCTTCCGCGTTGGTGAGCACCAGGTCCAGTAATGCTTCTCCTCTGGTTGGTTTGTCCAGTACCTGGACAGGGAAGTTGTCCTCTGTGGACACCAGGAGTCTCCTGGATTGCTTACTGCCTGCCATGTGGCTTTCCCAGCAGACGTCCAGGTGGTTGAAATCCCTCGGGAGGATGAGAACCTGTGAGCATGATGCTTCCTGTAGTCGGAACAAGAAGGCCTGATCCCTTCAGCATCTTTCCAAGACATAAAGTCCCTTTTGGTGCTTCCTAGTCTCCTTGTCGCAGCCTCAGTTGTCCTTATTCTATGATTCTATAATTCCATTTGCTTAAAAAATAAATGAGAAAGAAAGAAAGAAAAGAAAGAAAGAAAGAAAAAATGAAAAAGAAAGAAAGGAAAAAGAAAGAAAAAATAAAACACAAGGTGCCAAACAAGGCTGTCTGTGCGTGCAGGTCTGCACAGAGTAGCAGGGGAGGAGCAGGACGGGGATGTCCCCAGCTGATGGCTACTCCATGCAGACATCCCCTACCCTACGTGTCCAGCACGTGGCCATAGAGCTGGGGACAGGTGAGCCACTTCCCGTCCAGGTGCTGGCTTCAGAAGCCCCTCTTTGTGTTGGAAAGTGTTGAGTTGGCACTTGTAACAAAATCCTTTGTGAGCTGCTTTTTTTGAAGGTACCGTAAGCTTCTGTGACTGACAAAATAAAACTTCTCTTGTAATCTCCGCTGCCTGTAAAAAGCGGCTGGCTCTGTAGGTTGCTTTGTTGTTCATCATAGTCCCTGTGTGATGACTGAATATTTATACATATTTGTATAAATAATTAACACTCAGCAATGCTATATAAAATTTATAGACATAGATTTCTCCTGGTGTTAAGCAAGAGTAAATGATGCCATGGTACCAGCAGCCCTCGGATTTGGCTTGATTATTTTTGTGACTTGATAAAATTTGCCACATAAACCTAGGCTGATGAAAACTGCCTGGGGCTTGGCTGCAGGAGCCTGCAGGACCATGAGCAAACCGTGATGGGAAGAATAGGGTGTGAAGGATCCAGGAGCTCTGGTCTTCATGGGGCAGGGGGAAGCAGAGCAAGCTGGGGGGGCCTTTTGGGGTGGGGGTGCCGAGGCGGGTCCCTCCCGCAGCACCCACCACTCTCTTTGCCTTCCAGGTTCGATGAAAAGCCCCATCAACAAGACAGCCCTGACCCTCATTGCGGTCAGCTCCTGCATTCTTGCCATGGTGTGCGGCTCCCAGCTCTCCTGCCCGCTGACTGTAAAGGTGACACTTCATGTACCTGAGCACTTCATCGCCGATGGTAAGACCCCATGGGCATCAGAACCCCTTCACCCCACAGCAGCCGCTCTCTTTATAGCTTACCTAAAGCCTCCCTGAGTCAGCACCTTAGCAGGCATCTCTAGAGGACCACACCATGGGGGTAAACTTTCCTCTTCTCAGTTGCACCTTTGTTGTTTTTATCACTAAACATATCTGATAGATATTCCTGTTCTCATCTGGACTCACTGATGAGCCCCGGGAGCCCGCATATGCATGCTCCTGTCCTGCAGCAGCTGATCTGTTTGTCCCAGCCCCTCGCAGCAGTGCAGAGTGAAACTGGTAGTATTTGAGCAAAGGCAGAGATGCTTTGAAAAATTAGACGGGGGCTGCTGTCACTATTTATTGCTTTCTCCGACTAGGCTCCTTGCATTTGTTGTGTTTCACTGACCTTTTCTTTATAATGTGCAGTGAGCGTCAAGTGCAAGTTTTCAGTAGCACGAGGGCAAATTTCATTTTCTTCCAGCCGATGGGACCCATTATTCAGTCAGTTCCAATTCCTCAGCTTCCGTGCTCGCCTGACTGCTTGGGGCGTGCTGAGGGTACACCTTCTCCCTGCCAGAACTGTGCTGCTCCCAGCCCCGTGCTAGTTCCCATCCACCCAGTGGGGTTGGGATGGAGGGTGTCCCTCGGGGGTGTGAACATAGTGGGGAGAGTTAGATGCTTAATGAGGTGCAGCAGTGTGGAAGAGTGGGGCTTAAAGCATCCCCCCATGACAGAGAGGGATTCCCTGGTCTGTTTTAAATGCTATTCAGCCTTGATGAGAGTGGGTTCTTCAGTCCCAGCACGGAGCCTCACCACGCATGTGTGTCTGCACCTGCAACGATGCTTTTGGGATGGGTGCTGTGTGCAGCCAGCGGGTTGGTGCCCTGTGCTGGTGGGAAGGCTGCCGCTGCTCTGCCCCCTCGGGAAGCTCCTTAGCTGCTGGCTCTGGAAATTGCAATCCAATCTCAGGGGCTGGAGGCTGCCCTCATGGCTAAAGCTTGGTTATTAAGAAAAAGAGGAGGAGAGTGTCTGCTTTGTGGCCTCAGATTGGAGGAACGGACTGTTAGAGGGGTGGAGAGCTGAAAAAGGCATAACTTGAAATAAGGGACTTGGCTACGCCTTGACCTGCTTCTAAAAGGCATTAAGTACTGCCCAGGCTGCAGATAAATATTCTGTAGTTTTCACAGATTTTTATTCCGAACAATTGGAGAACAGAAACTCATTTTGCTTTGGGGAAATGAGGCTGCTCCAGTATCAACTCGCGTCCCTCGAGGCACCGGCCAGGTTATCGCGTAGGCTGGGAGGGACGCGCTGTCCCCAGCCCACAACCAGCCGCAGAAGAGAGGGAGAGCACAGGAGCCCTGCTGAAGGCCAGGGGGAAGGCAGTGGTGGGAATAGGCTCCAGCATCCTGCAGAGCCTCTGGCCCACGGAAGGCTTGCGTCCTCGAAAACTAAAATAAAACAAAATGTAATGCGACTCCGTAGAGTTAAAGTGGAAAGACGAGTCTGTGCTTTTCACCAGGAAGGGAGTGGCAATGCAAATTACGCAAATACAGAGAACAGTCGAATGGAAATGACAACGAAATACCAATAAAATAGATTAATATCCTTGAAACTGGGGGAAATGGGATGATCTCCAGTTCCAACTTAATGACTTCTTTAAAGAGAAAGTGGCAAGAGGACTGGTAAAAACGGTTTGGCAAAGAATTAAAATGAGCTTTGTAATGAAACTGTAAAATATAATTACAAACTGCAAAAACTTTTTAAATATTTTTATGGGAAACAGTCAAATTCCTCATACAGAAGCAGCAAAGACATTTTGCAGTGGCTATCAGTTTTATTGAAATCTCATCGTTTTATGTGGTGGCGGAGTCCATTGCCTGGGAAGAGGAAAGCTCTTAAAGTTGTCCCTTCTAGTTGATTAACAACAAATCCCAAGGCAGCACCAAACTGGCAGCAAAATGCTAGGAAACGTTGAAAGGCAACACTGAACTGAGCTGGGCTTGGAAATCTGTATGGCACCCCGGAAACCATTGCTGGCTGTGTTTGGGGAGGTGGCGTGTGGCTTGTCACCCGGAGTCCTACACTGGTGGCAAAGAGGGGACCTGTTCCTGGCTTACTGGGTTCATTTCCAGCTCTTAATGCTGCTTTTTGCCAAATATCAGGGCTGGGGGGTGGGAGGGGGTGGCGGGGGGTGCTGGCATGGTTATTGCCATGTGGGTGGAGCGGCGGCAGAGCTGATTACGTTGGCCCACATGGGGCTGGGAGCTTTGATCAGTCTTAAAGCAGCTGCTCACACGGCACCCAGCGTCTCGTTAATGCTGCCGTGCACTTAAATAGTCTGCATCCTTAAGCTGCTCTCCTTTGTACGTTGCGTGACGATAAGGCAGGCTCTGTGAGCGGGCGGGGAAGGTGCATTCGTGGGAGATGTTCCCGCACAAGAGAAGGGTGCCCTCTAATTCCCGTTTGATATGCAGTATTTCAATAGATGCCAGTAGCCAAGGAAAATCTGAAAAAAGAGAAGCTACCAACACCTCTGCAGGAAAAGCCGAACAAAGACAGAGGCTGAAAGCAATCCCTCTCCTGTCAGATGAAGACTCATCTGTTAAGGAAATAAATAGATGTCAGCCAGCTCTGGTGCGCCAGGATCCTAAACCAAGTTGGGGAAAGGAGTGGGGAGAAGCCCCACCAAATGTCTGCAGCCCCAGGGGAGAGCAGCTTCCCCCCTGCAACAAGCAGTGGTGTTGGAAGAAGAAGCTTCTGAGCCTGTTAGAGTTGGAGGATGGGAGAGAGCAGGGGAAGGGCTGGGACAAGAAGCCAACTGGCAGTGAAGGGTGGGAGGGCAGATTATCACCGGCAGTATTAATAACCAGCACGTCTCTATTGCCCTTGTTTCTCCCTCTTGGTTCGTTTTCTTCCTTGTGTTCATTTGATGGGTTCTCCCACTGTTTCGCTCCCCTCTGAACAATTACTGACTGGTTTGTACAGCTGCTCTTTCTTCATTTCCCAGGGCAGCCACCTGCACAGGAGCCTGGCAGAAGCTGCGCCGCTGCTCTCTGCCGCCCTGGCTGCCAGGGGGAGGCTGGGGGCTTCCCCTCCGAGAAACACATCCGTGCCCATAAAGCCTCTCTTGTGGTGCACTGCAAGGAGCCTCCTTTGCTGCACGGGTCTTGTGGGGTTGTCATAGGGCTGAGGAAGGCACTGGCTTTGTCCCTGCCCTTGGTGCTGCAGGGGGTTGCATTACACTGGGAGGGCAGGGAGGCCTCCAATTCCTTTCTCGTTCCTCCCCAAGTGGCTCAAGCAGCCTCCGCTCCCTTCTGCCACTGCTCCAGGGCATGGAAATCGTGTGTCCCCCTGGTGTCAGGAACTATGCAGCCCCTGCCTGCACCCAGCAGCAGGCATCATGCCCGTTTCAGAGCAGGCTTGAATTTATAGGAAGGCTTGCGGTGGCTTTTATGAGGACGTGGAAATGCAAAGCATTATTTAGAGGAACATTTAGCAGCATCAAAGGGGGGAAAAAGAAAAGAGAGTCCCTCCATCTGAGCAATAAAACCCCTTATGAATATGTTAGCCACTCAGCTCTGTGCATTCAGGAGGGTTTTTCTCTTGTAAGTAATCATTCAAAAAGTAGAGAGAGAGCAATGGGAGCTGCTTGCAGGGAAAGCAGGGCTGGAGAAAGATACCCTAGAGGACTTAGCCTGGAGTATGTCCTTGCTGCACAACAGTTTGAAATATAGTATCAATTAAAGCTTCCCATTTTTATAGCCTGCAAAGAGGTTATATATGGTGTTGGTGGATGTTTGTATCGGGATACTTTAGTGGGAGAGGTAGGCGAGGTCTTCCATGGCAAGCAGAAGGAAGGAAGAGCTACGTTTAACCAGGGGCTTGTAGGGCTTCGTTTTATAAGTGGGAATAAAGTAAAGGACATAAACCAGGCTTCTGGTGCTTCAGAGGCATCTCTGGGCATTTGCAACCTTCTTCCCGCCTCTTTGGAGATGTGTGCCGGGGAAAACGTGGTGCTACCTCTGTCTGGGACAGCACTGAGCTTGGTCAGGGTGGTTTCTGAAAATCAGTGAGCAGAGGCACGGCCTGTGCAGCTGGGATGCTTGCAGTGGGCTTTGCTCAGAGCACCGGTGTTTCTGCAGCTGCAGCCCAGCTGCAGATGTGGGGGCATCCCGCGGGATGAGCACCAGCTCCTCCAGCCAGCCCTGCAAGCGAGGCGGCAGGAAAACAAACCGAGCATCCCTGGGAACAGCCCTCCTGGGTGGCTGAAGCACTGCTGCTTTCTGGTGCTCTTCTGGCTACCGGCAGCTGTGCAAACCCGAGCCAGTGCTTTAGGCGTGAGCGGCTAGTAAGGTGGCAGAGCTGGAGGAAGCTGTGCTTTGGGGCATTTTTCCCAAGCTTCATGCATCTGCATCTGCCCGCCTGAATGATGATGGTGTGTGATTGTCACAGAGCTGATCAGTAATTGTTTCATCTGAAGATTATTCATTTCCTTCCCCCTACAACTGTTTCCTCCAAGACGCCGGTGGAATTGGATGCTGCTATTAGCAGCTTTTGCTAATTTTCCCCAAAGATTGACTGAGCTCTGTAGACTGCAATTGTTGGACTCGCAACAACTTCTCATTTTGGTTTTAATTAAATTTGTTGCTTTAAATTGTTTGCTTTTGACATCTCCTGCTTAACGTTGTGCAGCCCTCAGAGGTGACCAGGCATTAGTTTGGTTCCTCAGGCGCTGGCTCACGTGTGCTCGGCACGTGCTGCGCATGCGCTCGCATAGAAATAAGCAGCAACGAGAGATGCAGGCGGTCGGGAGCGGCCCAGTGCTGGGCTCTGCTTTACAGCAAAGGAAAAGCTGGAGATGTTCATTGATTTACAAATGAAGCATCCCCGCTTGGCACCAGAAGGATGGAGGAAGGGCTTGGGTCTCAAAGATTTCCATCCCTCAGAGCTTTCCCCTACGGCAGCCGGGCTCCAGAGCTCCCCAACCATTCGCAGCCACATCAGCCCCCCTGAAATCAGCAGAAAGAAAGGGCTGGCTTCAAACTGGGCTTTTCTGTTTCTCAGCCTGGAGTTGTTCTACTGCAGCAATGCCCATTTTGCTGCATGGAGATGCGGGTCAGTGCTTCGGCAGGAGCAGCACTGCCAGCCCCAGCCCCGGGTCTGGCTGCCCCAAACACAGCATGTTTTTGGCGAGGTGGCTGTGCTGGGGCCAGCTCTGCAGATTGCATTTAATTTCATCAGCTCTTAATCACTGGGTCATCTCCGTGCCTGCGTTACAACTCACTCCTGCTCCTGAGCCTGCTTGGCTGGCAAGAAAATGCGAGCAAATGGCTGCAGCATCACCAGACATGAACTCTAAATATTAACACCAATTTATAAACTGTATCAGCGTGGATCAAAGGGATTCCAAGACGGTTTTACGGCGTGAACACTCTTTGCATGAGGAACTAATAAGATTCCGGAGGCTGAAGTACATCATGTTTTTATCGTGCCTGTGACAGGCTTGTGATCCCGCGCTTGGCTTGTCCCCGTGCCGGGGCAGCTCTGCTTGCAAGGGAAGGAAAATGCCTCTTCCTCAGTCCCTTGTGGGATTTATTGAAGCAAACTGGGGGACTGGTGGTGATGTTTCGATGGTGTCAGCCAGGGCCTGCTTGGAGATGGGGGTTGTGGCATCCTGAGAGAGGCAGGACGCGTCCAGCACTGGGGAGGTGGCATCGCCCAGCGCCTGCCGAGCTCACACCAGCACCGTTCATTCCCTGATCTGGAAGGGACGGTGAGGGCAGAGTGCAATAAGGCAGAGTGTATTTGGCCAGCTAGCCTGCTCCCTTCCATAGGAAGGAGAGATGAAAACCTGGGCATCTGTATTTGGATGAGACCCTGCCTGTCTCAGAAGAGTGCTGGTGGGTCAGTCCTAGGAACCTGGCTTAGGCCACGCTTGCTTTCGAGCAGCAATTCACGGGATACTTGCAGCAGCAATAAGCAGCACTGCAAAGAGGATCTGCTGAGGCTGCATAGCCGAGAGCGTGCCACTTTACTCTATAATTCTCCCAAGTGGTGTCACTGGCTATGCCCAACCTTGTGATGAGCAGGTGGTGGCTCACCTTGGTCCTACGGTGCATTGATTTTGCGTGTGCTGCATCTCGGTTGCATTTTCTGCAGCCTTGGGGGGAATGTTTGGTCTTGGTGCTGGCTGAAAAATCTCTTACATTCACACACACTTCATGTTCTTTAAAGCTTATCATAGCTCATCCATCAGATACTTAGCGGAGTGATCAGATTTAGGATGGATTTCCCCAAACTCTTGTCCAATATCTAGAGTGTTGCTGCAGAATAGCCCCAGGCTGGAGCGAGGGAGTTTGGAGATAGAGAGCATTAAAGAGAAGCTGTGCTTCACGAATCTGATTTGTCTCAGCCATTGCTAGCCCAGATGCCTACTAAGGACGTGAGTGTGCTGGTACTGACACCTGGGCAGTTCTGGTGCCTGATAACACCGTGGAGCAGGCAGAGGGGCCCCTTACTTCAAGGGCTTGGTGCTGGTGGCTTCAACCCAGGTCTTGCGGAGGTGAAGCCGCAGCACGTTTGCATGTGGGTGTTTTGGTTCCACTCAGGTCTGGGGAAAGGTGCCCAAGTGATCGCTTGCTGTACAAAATGAAATACATGCGTTCTTTGACAGAAGTTCATCCCTGGTGAAATCTGGACTGATTTCCAAGAAAATCCAAAGAAAGAATCTGTCAAAATTACCAAACAAGTGTGATTTAACAATTAAAATGTAACCCCGCTCCTCCCACAGGAAAGATGCTTCTAGTCTTAGATGTAATTACATACAGATTTGTATCGCTAATTTGCTTCTGCTGTGCCAGGGTGAAAAACGTGAGGATTGACAGCGTTTGTAATGCATGGGAAGCTCCGGATTCGCACATCTGCAGGTTGGGGAGCGCTGGCGCCAGCAGCCCACGGCCGTGCACAGAGTTCAGGTGATGAAAATACCTCCTGGAGCCAAGCCCTGTGTGTGGTATGAGCTGCATTTTCAGCTTGGCTGATAGAAAAAAATAAATGGAAAAGAGAGACGTATGTATAGACTTTTGTGCTTTTAAAAGCTTACTAAAATTTCTGTTTAGGTGTTTAACTTGTTCAAGAGAAAAACTGTTTGAAAAATGAAAGGAAATGGCTACTGTGGATTTGAACCCACTGTGATACTATTCCTGGTTTCAGTTTAGAAGAAATTAAGAAATTCATCTGGCAGAATTGAAATCATTCCAAAATTATCCAAAACAGAAATGGCTACTGTGGATTTGAATCCACTGTGATACTATTCCTGGTTTCAATTTAGCAGAAGGAATTAAGAATTTCATTTGGCAGAATGGAGATTACTCCAAAATTGTCCAGCTTTGTGCTAAGCAGGAGAGGGGTGGTAGAGCTGGCCCTGCATTAGCCTGTGGATGAAACCCTGCACCAAGCCCTGTTGCCCTGCTTAGCTCAAGGTGTGTGTGTCCTGGGAACAGAGCATCTGTCTGTCTCTCCTCTGAATTTCCTGAAAGAGATTTGAGAAGCAAAATTTCTTATTCCCCAGTACAAGGATAGGAGCGTGAGAGCTGATCAATGGGAAGAGCTGATAGGGGAGGAGTTATCTCTTTGGGAAATGTTCTTTCAAGTTTTACAAGAAAAAGAGAGTCTCTAAAGAAATTGAATTATTCTTTGTACTTATAGAATGGAGCAAGAGGATAATCCTTCCTGTGGTCTTTAAAAAAATAAGTAAATCTTTAACAGGATTACAATTGTAAGATAGTGCAGGGATGGGTACATTAATAGCAACCTGTCGCATGACCTCCCATATCTTTCAAACATAAAATACTAATTTTAGATAAAAGGGAGTTTCGTTGTCCAAGATATAGCAAGTGGACCAAAGAAGACAAAAGGAGTGGAGGGAGGAAGAAACAGAAATTCTTCAAAAAAAAAAAAAATGTTTTATTTGATCTCTTCCCTTGAAAAAAAAAAAAAGAGAGAGAGAGAAAGGAAAAGCCAAACCCTTTTGGCTGCCTTTTGGGCGCTTTGTTCTTTTCCCGTGTTAGATAGCTCTTCTGAGCTGTTTTATCCTGTTTTGTTCTGGAAAATGATTTTTGAAATGTCAAAACTTCAAGGTTCTTTTGTCAAGGCTTAAGCAGTCCCACTGAACTTTGAAGGAGACCTCAGCATGAGAGACGCGAACTTTGGATGCAGTCTGAGCGGGTCCGGCTTTGATCAGCATTTGAGAACGAAGGGGGAAAAAACACACACACACGCAAAAAACCCAAACAAAACAATCCCCTGAAGCACTGGCATTGCACAGCCTTGTAGTGAAATTCCCCTTGGTGCCAGTATAGGGTGCAGTCTTGCTCATAAAGCCTGTGGAGCTCAAGGGCTGTGTCCTACACCACGGGGAGGTGGTGGCAGGTCGGGAGCTGCTGCTGTTGTGTTGCCTTGTCTGGCTGATGTGACGCTACTGGCTGCTTTAACCTGGGCCCTAAATGTCTGTGTTTAAGGGGAATTTTGCTGAGCTTAAGGCAGTCAGCTGGGGAATGGCATCTCCTGGGACCTGCTCCCCGTGGTCCCTGTGGGTGCGCTTCAACCTGGAGGCCGGGTTCGGGCGTAGGGCGAACCAGCTGGGTCTGTGGGTCTCAAAGCACATCTCCAGAGGACAGCTCAAGCTGGGGCTTCCCCCACTGTTGCATAGGCGGTGTGCGCCACGTGGGGTTCATGTCCCCATGGGGTTCATGTCCCCTGGTGCTGTCCTCTTCTGTTACCTCCGCTGAAAGGCCGCGCATTGGAGAAGGCAGATCTGGCAGATGTTTCTGACAAGCTGAAGGTGTTTGAAATGGCTCTCGCTTAGAAAATGTTTGTTCTCGGTAGTTTCTGAAAGGATTTGATATTCTATCTTCCCCTTCTTGGCTTTTCAAGATGTTTTTGATAAGTGCACGCTGGTGACTTGTGAAAACTGTTTTATGTGTGTGGATTCTTTGAAAACAAAGAGAAAAGTTGTGTAAGAAAGGCTTTGAAATCTTCAGAATTTTAGCTTTCAAAATATTTGTAAAGCTTCTCTTCCTGCTTTTTTTTTTATTTTATTTTTTTTAGGCAAGCTATGAAAGGATCAAGGTTGGGATTTTTGTTTGTTTATGTTTTCAGTAGGAGCGAAGGTGAGGAGTGTATCTGTGAACACATCTCACAGCCTTACCCGTCTCTGGGCCGTGATGTGAGAAGTTTCCTTGCTGGAAGTTGTCCCCTCTTTCCTCCTCCTCCTAGGAAGAAAAGGAAGTGTTTGCAATTAACTAGAACTTCCAATTTCCCCAGCTTTTTTATTTATTTTTTCCTTAGCTTGAATTGGAGGAAACATAATATTTCACTGAACTTTGAATTCAGGGATTTTGGATTCAAGTGTTTTCACTTCCTTTTTTTCTTTTCTTTCAGTTCCAATTGCATTATATTTGAGAAGGTCTTTCTGTGTAAAAAATATGACAAAGCAAAATTTGCAAGTTATTTCAAGCTTCTCAAATCTGTGGTGTTTTTTTTCACCCAACAAACTTGCACCTGGCTCTAGTCAGCCTGTCCCAGGACAGCTTCCCTGCTGTCACCCGCTGGGTCCCCTCCACCAGGCAGGTCCTGTGCCAGGGCACTCCGATGGCTCAAGTCACCTTCCTCTTTACGAATCCTAATTATACGACTGTTTTATGTCTGATTTGCTTCTGTTACTTTTACTCTGGCTGTATTTTAAATAGAAGTGGGGTTCATTAAGTAAGGATTTAATCAAGAGCTGGTGGTTTTGCTCTTCAGTCTTTGGGCACAGAGGGAGTTGTCTGTAACTGAGCCTCAAAATGCACTTACGTGCTTCTTGAGCCGTGCTAGGAAGCTAGAAAAACAAGCAAGCAAGCAAGATTGACAGGATGCTATGTGGATGTAAACACTCCCAATGGGTTCATAACGCATTTTCACTTGGTAAAATAAACCAGCAATAGTTACCATTGGTACTTAAAGCTGTCTTTAAATATTGATGGTAGAGACGATAATTAACAGAAGAAATTAGGTGGCTCTAAGGAAATCTCTGAGCTTGGCATTTCGATGCTCTCCTCTGGTGTTGTGGCATTTGCCCTGCAATCTGCTGTTGCCGTGTGGCTGATACAGACATCTCCTGCAGCCCTGGTGATCCAGGCTCCTGCTTCGCTGGGTCCCCAGAGCAACTGCAGCTCTCATTTCTGTTTGCTTGTGCAGTCTGTAGTTCGGCTGCACTCCTCAGCTATCAACGTAGAGATGCATCTGTATAAGCAGTATCAATATAAACAATTTGAATTCACATAAATTAGGACCGATATTTTTATGGTGCTGAGATCTCAGGATACCTGGAAATAGGGTCGCTCTCCTGAATGTTTGACTTTAGGCTTTGCTTTCTTGTCCTTTGTGTGGATAATGTGGTGTAGGATGAGGTCGAGATGGGCTCCTGCCTCCTAAAGCATCTGCAATTCTCATTCAAAAGGAAATTGCAAGTTTATGTTCAAGCAGGTTCATGTGGGGTGGTTGCTGCTATATTTCTTTTTTTTTTTCTGCTTTTTTAATCTCTTGGCTTTCATTGAGCTAAGAACTTCTGCAGTGCTTAGTAAGGCACTTAGACATTATTTTTCTAAGTGATATAAGCCGTCAAGTTTCAGGAAAATAACACCCTGGATCTATAGACTTGCCATCCTTGTGTAATCACTAAGAAGGATTTGAATCTTCAGGTAGTGTCTGCAAAGCTTGCCCCTGTTTCCACGTCCTAGCACTTGGAAGGATGCCTGCTATCTCCTGGCTTACCTGGCAGTTCACCTTGGCTACTCCTCTCTGAAGGTTTCTTCTCCCCTGTTTTTAGAGGCTTTTACCCCAGTAACTTTTTAAAACACCACTTAATGGCAGAGGTTTTTTGGCTCCCCTCTGATCTGTGCAGCACTATTATGGAGGCAGTCTTATAATCAATGTAATTGAAGATCAGAGTTAATGAGGACCTCTGTGCCTGCAAAATCCCCCAAGCGATGCTGGGCCTCAGATGTTAGATAAGGAAATGATTGGGCTGAACTGAAAATCTATTTGGCTAATTAGATGATGCATATTCCCAGATGCCAGTGGGGAAAAATACATTTCACAAAATAAAGAAACATAAGATTTTGTAAGGAAAGATTTTTTTGGCAGGAATTCTCTTCTAATTCTCGGGGGAGAGAGTGAGGGAGTTTCTATGCTACGAGTTGTGTTGGGCCAGTTTGCTGCCTTGAGCTAGGAGAAGGGAAGTGGGGACAGGCTGGGGTGCTGCTGTCCTGCTTCTGGGATCCTAATCTCTGGTGGACACCACCTGCGTGAGCTGGGGACGTGATGCTCTGATCTTATGGGTCAGAATAATTGCATTTGTCCACATTTCTGCAGAGATTTGGAAATCAAATCCAGTATCTCGTGATACTGGGAGGGTTGGGATGGGGGGAGCATCTCAGCAGTGGAGCCTCCCAGCTGGTGGACCACTCACACCTTTTGCTGGGGTGTTTGTATGGAGGAACTTCACAGTCAAATGAAGTTCTTTGGTTTGAGTGTTGGTGATTCCAGTAGTATTTTGCTGATCTCAACATCACACCAGCTATAGAGGAACAGTGTGTCTGATACTGGGCCAATTTTTTTTCTCCCTTTTTTTTTTTTTTTCTTCCCAATCAGCATGAAAGAGAAACCAGACACCAGAGAGCAAAAATAGCTTAATAATCTGTCAGAGAAGACTGAGGAGCCCACAGCACCCCAGCCCATGCCCCTCATCCAATTCTCAGCCTTTGCAGGGCTGGTTTCTCCCATTGGTACTGGAGTATCAAGGTCTGACCCACTGCAGCAGGGGCTCTGCTGTGGAGAATGATGGGGCAGTAACTCAGAAGTTCTGCTGCCTCATGTACAAATTCCTTGGTGCCTTATTTAAGATATCCCTTTTCTTCCTTGTGACATGCTCCTTTCTTTTACTTTTTTTTTTTTTTTCCTTTTTCTGCACACCTAACACTTTTTTTTTTTCCACCCTTAGGCAGCAGCTTCGTTGTGAGCGAAGGCAGCTACCTGGACATCTCCGACTGGCTAAACCCAGCCAAGCTGTCCCTTTACTACCAGATCAATGCCACGTCACCCTGGGGTGAGAGACCTCTGTGGGCAGAGGACCACCGATGCCTGTGAGCAGCTGTGCGACCAAGAGACAGGTAAGGGAGGCCTGGGAAGAGAGAAGACCCTTCAGAGGCTGGGGAGGCAAGGGAGGAGGTTTGTCTCTAGGTCTGCCAATGCCTGCTTGGCTCAGCCCCACGCTAGCCTGGTGTTAGGCACAGGGTACGGAGCGGTACCAACAGGGTGCACACTGGTGACCACCATTAACAAGGCGTTAAGCAGGTGGGTGCTAGGATGGGGATAAGAAATAGTGGATCTATCAGTTCGTTGGTGTGGCGACAGCAGGCATGTGGAGTTTGGCTGCCTATAAGCTGTGCCGTTTTGCTGTCCATTTTGGAAAACCTACCCATGATCTTGCCCCATCACCATCCCTTGTCTTCCTTCAACTGTTTAATGGCAGAGCACAGCATTTCCCATCTGTGCTCCTGCCTAGTATGACCTAGGTCTGATCTCTCCTCCACCTGCCTTGTGGAGCTGCAGACACTGCTGCTATCTTTCCCAACCCACAGATGAGTTTTTCACTGAGCACACCCTGCCTGCACGCAGATTCACCCCTGCGGAGCAGCAGCCTGCTGTGCTGGGACTCTTACAAAGGAGAAATGGCACCTTTCCTTCTGGCTCACTCACTCCCGGGTGACACACGGGGATCTGCAGCCGTTCGGGAACACAAAAAGATCAAGAGCGCAACGAGGGAATGAAGGGGGTCTGTGGGGTGGGAAATGCGTGAGTGTGTGACCCCGTGTTGGCTGCTGGTTTTTCGGCGGACTTGAAGAGGGACAGCTCACAGAGGAGAAGGCTTCTTCTGAGCATCCCGCTGCCGTAGGCTGTGCCGCTAATGCATGGCAGCTGGGGAGGAAGAAACCCTCCCAGGTTGTGAGCTGGGAGCTACGAGCGTGCTGGGGGCTGGCAGGAGAGGTCTGCTTTTGTTTCTCCCTTCTCAGCTGAGATGCAAATACTAAGCTAGGTCTCATAAATCCATTTTCCTGGTCAAGACAATGTTCTGTTTTCATACTCCTTGTTCTCAAGTCTTGTCTGCATGAAGGCACCGACAGGCATAGCCACAGCACAGAAATTATTCTGGCCAGTTCCCCATGCCAGCAAGCCCTGGGTGTCACCTGCAGCCCCAAGGTGGGCTGGGAGGTGGCAGCAGCTCCCTGGCATGTGGAGGTGATGCAGGAGGAGGATCTTCACACCCGCGTGGCTCAGCACAGAAGGATCATTTTAAACATCAGCAACACGCAGACAGCTCTGAGGATGAGAGAAGATCAGTTCAGCTCTCCCCAGGTCCACGGGAGGAGGAAGGAAAGACTTCTGCTGCCAGCAGAAACCACAAGGAGACCCTATGGAGGTAGCTCTGCTCGCTGGCACCAAGTAGGGCTGATACGGCCCCTGCATGGTCTCGTGTTCTCCCACAGCAGCTGCTGCTGCTCCCTGTGCATCCCCAGTGCACCAGAGCAGCTTCTCCCTCTCGCTGGATGCCCCACGCTTGAGCAGGACATGTCAGATCTCATTTGCAGGGAAGGCAGTGATGCTCATTAGCTTGGGAGGTGCTCGGCTCCGGCGCCGTGCTGGGTCCTAACCTCAGCTGCTGCTTTACAGCTCCCATCCCTGCTTCCCATCTGGCCAAAACCTGGGTGGCGATGCCTCTGCCTGATGCTGATTGAAGTCTGGCACATCCTGGATGTTGGATGGAGAGAAGGCAGTGGGATGGGGAGAAGGAAACGGGTTTAAAGGGTCTGTGAGCTATTCAGAGGTGACAGCCAGAGCAGGAGGAGCAAGGCAGAAGATCTCTGTGGTCCTGGCACGTTGGGCACATTGGGGCTCTGAGCCAGTCCCGTGATGGAGGGCAGAGAAGCCATGCTCTGAACTGTCAGCTTCCTCACCCAAAATGTACATCAGTTTCTTCCCCCTCTCTCCATCCTGGCAATTTGCACATGGATAAACCAGAACCTTTCTCCTGTCTGTGCCAGTTGGATCCCCAGGGGCAGGGCAGGACTTGCTGGTGAGGCTGCAGGTTTTCAGAGCAGTTTTCCAAATTTTACCAAGCAACCATCCACTGACAATGAGACCTCTGGAAGTACCTGCTGGACACCCTGCCCCAGGAGAGAGCCCCAGACATGGCTCACATTCATCGCTGTTGACCAGCCTTCAGCTGGTGAGAAGCTCCCATGCCAGGCTGGGAGCAAACTGTAGTTCTGTGATGCACAGCCTGCATTTTGAGGTTTATTTTTAATTAATGTCATTCTATTTTTAAGGGTGATTTATTTTTATCACCACGAGAGAGAGAGAGGCCTGTGGTTTTACTAGGGGATATAAATCCCATCTAGATTTCAACCTTTCCAGGTCAGGGATTTTATCATCTCTGGGAGCATCCCAAGTAGTGGGTGCGGGGGGTTTTCCCTGCCCTCCCTCCTCTCTGGCTGGGTGTCCAGGAGAAGGCTGGACCAAGGTTTGTCCTGTCTGGGGGATGACTGCCCTGCAGGTTTCCCCTGTGAAGAGCAGCAGGGCCAGCCTTGAAATGTTCCCACACATTTATAGCTGACCTCTCCTGCAGTGTGGATCCAGCCTTGGCCCAGAACTTCTTTGCTCCAGGGTTCAGGCAGAGGTGTTCTCAGCAGCAGTGCCGTGGGCTCCTGGCACATGTTTGGACAGAGGCCACCAGGTGATGAAGGCTCTGTCTGCTGAGACTCAACCTCTCACCCTTCCCAGGACTGAAAACCTCTTTTGGGTTGGAGTTTTTGTTTAACATCTGTCTGTACGATGTGCTGATTCGTGACTGAAGCCACTGAGTGCTACTTCAGTATAAATAATAATCCACACTGAAAACGGTGGCTCTGAAACGCTAGGAAATGCCAAAACACATTTTGCTTGCCTGACCTTAATTTGGCTTCCCTTGTGTCTTCGCAGTGTGACTCATTCTTTAATTAAATGATTGCTGCCCCTGACAAATTTCAAGCCCGTATTGCAAAGTACCAACTCATCAGAGCTTTTCGGAGAGAGCACCAACATCTGCACATGAGCAAAATGCCATCTTTCACTTCAGGTGAGCTGGGTGCCTCTTCCAGATGCTGGCACATCCTCACATAGTGCAAACCATGTGGCCCAGGGCTGCTCCTCAGCTGGACAGCTTCAGCCAAAATGCCCCATCTTCTTGGCAAGCGCTGCTTGAAGCGAGGACAAGGAAGGTTTGTTGCCTGCTGGGGCTTGCAGGCACCTCTCCTCGCTCTCAGTTTTTTCAGTGGACGTGGCATTTGTGCCACATGCTGGGATGTCTTCCTGTACAATCATGGAGCCCTGCTTTTTCACTTGCCTCCCTCACCAGTGCTGGTAACATTTACGAGGGCATCCATTTTTGGTGGCATATGCAAATCCTGATTTGTGAGCACAATTACCTGCTTTGTATGCACAAAACTGATTGATTCACTTGCACATTCTGTGGGCATCACTTAAGAGGCCTGCTGGAGAATTGGTCCCTGAGGGCCAAATGCTGGGAAAAACAGCCTGTGATTCTGTGCTGTCAGGCTTCCTAGAGCAGTGGCATAAATGAGATGGATCGCTACCTTGATTAGCAGGTGCAAGTGCGTTGATTTTTTTTTCCCCATCCATAAATCAGGCACTTACCCGTCAAAGCTCTCTTCTATGCATCCACAATTGATTGCACCCACAAAACAATAGGCACATGCTTGTAAGAACCCAATTAGATGTGGTAGTGAAAGGTCTTTTCTAGAAATTGGCAGGGGAAAAAAAAATAAAAAATGTTTCCATCATCTTCCAAATGGGCTAGTTTGTCACCTGAGCTGCAGATGGTTTTGCTGTCCTGGTAGGACAAGGCTCTTGCAGGCAGGAAACAGATGAAAGTCGTTGTTAAACATACCCATTTTTTAAAGGCACTTGTAAAGGGGATTTGGAGGTTGCAGAGCTGAACATGTAAATCAGTAGATGACCAACCTCAGTGAGGGTGTATTTGTGTTTACGAAAACAGTCATTTTCACTGATAGTTCAGTGTAATATCATGCGGCTTTTGTGCACATCAAGTAATATTTGTTTGTTCTCATACACTTCTGCTATTTTCGCTGTTGGAAGATCCCAGTGTCTTTATTGACTTAGACTTTTATAAGATGAGGTTCCGTCTCTCTAAGGTATGTAGTTTAATAACTTGGTCAAAAACCACGTAATATACGATTTCTTTCCAAGCGGCGGCACAGCTTGCCTTCTGCACCAAGCAGGGCAGGAGGCAGTTAACTCCCAAGCTAATTTAGCTTCAGGCTGAAGTGTTAGACATAAACAGCAATCAAAATGCATGCCTGCGAGGGGGCTGAGTTAAGGTTATCTGTGCTGTCTTTACACTCTCATTTTCTGCCATTAGAGTGTTTAATCCTGCAGCTACTAATGTTCTTGTAATGGCATTTCTGTGCTTGTCTAAAGGCCATGAAGGGGAGGGAAGGGAAGTGAGTGCTCCTGGGCCCATCTCACCTGCGTGACCCATCCCAGCAGCACTGCAGAAGGTCACTTCTCACCTATGGTAGTTGATCTGGGCAGTGGACATCCCAGAAGACAGCAGCCAGGCACTGCAGAACACCCTTGGGTGCTGCCGCTCAGGACCTTGCACTGCAGCCTTGCATCAGCCACGCACGTGTGTCCCCTGGGAGCTCCCTCGGCAGCACGGCTCAGGGGCTTAGCAAATGATAATGAGAATAATATCTGTGCTGAGCGTAAACCAGACACAATCCTCACAAGTTAAGCTTGTTCTTAACTGCTTTGATGCATCTGTGCAAAGAGGGTGACTTGTAGTGGGGGAAGAGGAGGGAACCGTCAAGTTAATTCCAGGTTTTCCGTGCTCACCCAAAGCACAGAGCCAACCTGCAGAAGGTTTTGCAAGGGCACGAGGCTGGCTCAGCTGACAGCAAGGAGAGGTGCTGCTCCTGGGCCCACGGCACCTCCTCGTGGGTTAGCGCAGCTCCCAGGCTCTGTTTGAAGCAGTGCTGGGAGCCACTGGTGCGCCCAAAACGTCCTACAAGGGGGTTTCGGTAGGTGGGGAGGGAGATGGGCCAAGGCAAGAGCACCCCACGTGGTTTGGGGATGTGGCAGGGACCAAGGGACCAGGCTGTGCCCTGGAAGGAGCCCTACAGCCTGCACCCAGGGTCTTCAAATAAAGAAGAACAGATCCTGCAGGTGGGAGAGGTGTCCACAGGGCCAGAGCTTGTGCTTCAGGTGGCTGCAGGACAGCAGGGTCCGGTTCAGCCTTGTCAGACTTTCTCTGAGTGCTGGATTAAGAGGTTGCTTCTGTGACGTTCTGCCAGGAGCTCAGAAACCTTTCACAAAGGATAAATCAATGCTGAACTTCCTCTAGATGCTTCTGAACCTCTGAAGCCTCGACGGCTTCATTACGGGAGGGAAGTGGCTGGAGTGGCAGGAGGGACAGGCATCGATCAGCCCCTTGTCCCCACCTCTGGAGGGATGCAACGGGGCCAGCAGAGCTGGGGTCAAGGCTTTGCTCCCCTGCGGTGGGGAAGGAGAGCGGCACCTCGGGTCCCCCCTATCCATCAGTGCTGCATCAGAGCAGGCTCGTCATCCCGGGGCTGGCTCGGTGCGAGCACGCAGCCCCGCGCCACTGCTGGCATCAGCTGGCCCAGAGAAGGCCTACAGGCCTCCCAGCCTGGTCCTGCAGGCCTGTCAGCCTGACCTCGGTTCCAGGGAAAGTTATGGAGCAAATCATCTCGGGTGAGATCACACGGCACGTGCGTGGCATCCAGGGGGCCAGGCCCAGCCAGCACGGGTTCACGAAAGGCAGGTCATGCTTGTCCAACCTCATCTCCTTCTATGACTGCGTGACCAGACTGGTGGTTGAGGGAAGGGCTGGTGATGTGGTCTACTTAGACTTCAGCAAAGCCTTTGACACGGTCTCCCACAGTATTCTCCTGGGGAAGCTGGCTGCCCGTGGCCTGCTCAGGTACACTCTCCTCTGGGTAAAGAACTGGCTGGAGGGCCGTGCCCAGCGGGTTGTGGTGAATGGAGTTAAGTCCAGCTGGCGTCCCGTTACAAGTGGTGTTCCCCGGGGGTCGGTGCTGGGGCCTATCTTGTTTAATACCTTTATTGGTGACCTGGATGAGGGGATTGAGTGTACCCTCAGTGAGTTTGCAGACGACACCAAGCTGGGAGGTAGTGCTGATCTGCCTGAGGGTAGGGTGGCCCTTCAGAGGGATCTGGGTGGGCTGGACTGCTGGGCTGCCCCATGGTTGCTTCACTGCTGCCAGCAGCCCCCTAACTCCATCAGTAAAAATGCCATTGCCTGCAAAGAGCAGCTTCCCTGGGAGCACAGGGGCTGCAGGAGCTTCTGCTGCGTGCCGGGCTGGAGGATTAGGGGGATCCTGTAGCATTATCACAACAGATCGCCTCTCGCCCTAACGAGGCTAACAGGATTACCCGGCACGCTGGCACCGGCGTGCTTGGCCGTGTGGTGTTCGTGCAGCTGCACGAAGAAAAGAGATGGCTGGGGGTTATTTCTGTTTCAGAAGGAACAGAAACAGTGCATTGGGTGAAATGAAAGAAAAGTTCTGCAGCCCACGGGCGCTTTGCGGCAGCCTGCAGCTCTGGGTTGCACTCAGAGCTCCTCACCCCATCGGCTCCTCAAGCAGCCTCCTCGGAAATGAAAGCACAGCAGGAGGAGGGAGGCTGCACGAAACTATCTGCGAAGCTCTGGATGTGTCCTGCAGCTTGTGACAGAGGTTACCCCCTGAGCAGAAGCCGACCCAGAGACGTGTTCCCTGTAATTAGCTGTGGCTGTGCAGCCTTTGGGATTTGGTGTAAGTGGGAGAGGGGAGCAGGAGAAGCAGTGCCACAGAGCAGGGCTGTGGGCTGGCTGTAGCAGGGCGCTGCTGCTCTCCCATGGCCTCGGGTCTCCCCTTGCCCTGCCAAATACCTGTGTGTGTCACATGAAGAGCAGGCATGCTCTCTGAGCCTCTTACTAGACCTGTGCTTTTCCATTTCCTGGTTAATACACCTTCTCCCTGCAAGAGCAGAGGGGTTTCCTCTCTCCCTCTCACAGTGGTTTGTTAAATGACAGACTGCAAATACAGCGTGGGGCCTCCAGAACTTAACACCGGGACCTGCTCTTGCTTAAACGAAGAAAGCAGTGATCCTTCCTTTTGCCAGAACAGACCAAGGCTCCCTGTGGATTACCCAGTCCGATTTGTGGGTTATGAATCTGAAAGAAGACAAATGACCATCACCGGCCATGTCTGCACCGTTTGCGGGTCGGCGACTGCAGAAATGGGATGCTTGTCCCAGCACTTTGTAGGTCCTGACTCATTTGTCCTCCCGCAGCAGAGGCAGACACAAGGTTTGGTAGCTCTGAACAGCAGTGCTGTTGTTCGGGCTTTTGGTGGTGGTGGTTTTTTATGCAGCATGCTGCAATCTGCTCTTTAGGAAATGTACTTTCTCAAAGGAGGAGCTAGGATAGGGGGCTCCCATCCCTGTCACCTGGAGCATTTCTCCCTCCGTGGGGATTCACTCTGTGCCCTGTGGCAGGAGCTGGCTCAGCATCATGCCTGGCCAGGCTGAGCAAAGAGAAAATCACGGAGTATTTGGGGGGGCTGAAGGAAGAGAGGAGATGCCCAGCAGTGCGAGGAGAGCAAATGCTCATGAAAACATGGAGCAGCACCACCAGTTCTTCCGCGTTTCACAGCCCAGCAGATTGCAATGCTCAGCTGGTCCCGTGCTGCAGTCTTTCCCATTGCATTTCTAAAGCTCTGCCAGAAGGGTACAGATGTGCCTGGAGAAGCTGGGGCCGCATCCTGCACGGTTCTGGGGAGGTGCCGGTGGTCTCAGCCCTGCGTGGCACCCCCTGCTGTGGCCGCAGGCTGCTCCCGCTCACCCAAACCTCCCCTAAACCTCCTGGGAAAGCCTCCAGCGCCAGCTGCAGCTGCCGAAGCTCTAGGACTGGAGTCGATAAAATCGATATTTCTGCGGGGTGATGGAGTTCCTCCTTCCCACGCCAAGCTGCCTCGACAGGAAACAAACGGGTGGACACAACAAACACGTCGTGCTGCGGGAGAGGGGTTAGCAGCCCTGGAACCTGCAGCCAGCAGTAAGGAAGGAGGTGGTCGGGCTGTTTGATGCCAACCTCTGTAGGTGTTTTTTTCTCCCCGATTTGCTCTAATTTCCATGGCAGGCGCTGGGAGTGAGCCGGTGCCCCAAGACTCCCAGCTCTGCTTTGCAAGCACTTTGAGGTGTCTCTCATTTGCAGAGCCTATATTTGTTATGTAATGAGCGCCAGGAATTAATGATCCGCGGCGTGGCTGGGGAAACTTGCGTACTAAGCACCCAAGGAAAAAATAACTTTCCCTTTTTTTAACTGACTGACGGAGCCATTAGGACACGCAGTTCTTGCCGTGAAACTGCCCCAGCCCCAGGCCAGGCAGGCTGAGCTGGAGCAGGAGCTCACGCCGCCATCTCCTTCCCGACTCCTTCCCTTTGGAGGAGTAATGCTCCTGCCTCTCCCGTTATGAATCATGAGGTTAGCAGCTTTTGACAGATCATAAATCAGTGCTTCGAAGTCGCTAGGACAAATCCCAGGATATTTAATCTTTAATATTAGACGTGTTTAAAGCAGTGAATATTTCATGAAGGTGCTGTTGCATTTTAGCATGCCATTAGCTCTCTCTTTCTCGCCGCCCTTCCTTTTCCCTACCTCCCCTTTTCCAGACAGCTCTCATCAAAAAAAGGTCTCACGGGCTGCACCCTGTTTCGTTCCCTCCCAACAAGAAAGCTCCTTACTGTAATCCCTGCGAGACACGCGGAGCTCGCCCAGGGACCCGAGGAGCGCACGGGTTCCTGCCAGCCTGCATCAGTGCTGGCTCCGGGGGCTCCCCTCTCCCTGCCTCCCTCCTCTGAGCAGGCAGCAGTGGTTGTGTGCCCCCCCTTCTCCCTCCTGCCTCTGCACAGGGGCTTAAAGAGCAGCCTGCCACTGCAACGAGGAAAAGCGTGATGGAGGGGCAAGTGGGGAGGGGGAAATTATCGATAGGCGCTTGTAAGAGAAAACTCCATGTGCAAATCCAATTCCACTGTTTATTTTGCCGTTTCTTGCTCCGGGTTACATCTTTCTACCAAACACAGAATCGACTGGGGCCAGGCACGGTCAGATCCCTGCTCCTGCTCTCAGTGGGGTGTAACAGGGTGCAGGAGGAAGGTGCAGCGGGGTGAGACCCCGTTAACGTTTGGGCAGGGGCACAGCGAAGGCTGGCTGCAGAGGGTGAGGCCAGCATCACGCTGAGGACCGAGGGCAGCCCGTCTGCTGCAGGTGTGAGCGCTTTGCAGACCAGGACAGGAGCAGCCACGTCCACGTGGTGTTTCTCTGCAGGCAGCGTGAGCAGTCCTTGGAGGTCATCAGGCAGAGTTTGGCCGAATCTGGGGAGCTGCGTGGGTGCACAGGAGCACGGGCTGAGGACAGACGTTTTGCATCATTACATCTCATCCCCGTTCACAGCGGGAGCACGTCGTGTAACCCCTTCAGAAAAGCTTCGGGTTTCTTCCAGCTTCCCACATCTCCTCACCCAGAGGTTTCAGAAGGCTCCAAAGAGCTTCAGGCCCGCCATGGGGACCTGGACTGCCTGTGACGAGCAGGGATGAACAGCAGGGGAGGAGCGGCCGACGCAGTGCTTTCTGACCTGCCCCTTGCACAAAGTCTCATCTTTCCCTGGTCTCTTTTAGGGGAGTGCAGCTGTCACGAAGGCTACACCCCAGACCCCGTCCATCGGCACCTGTGTGTGCGCAGTGACTGGGGACACAGCGAAGGGTGAGTGGGAGCCGAGCTCCTCTCTGGGGTGTGCTGGGGCCAGCTCTCCTTCCCCCCTGGCCGCCACCATCCCCAAAGACCCGGCGCCCGACAGGTGCTGCTGGCCTTGCTGGGTGGCGTGACGCAGCTTCTCTCTCCCTCTTTGTCTCCCAGGCCATGGCCCTACACAACGCTCGAGAGGGGATACGACCTGGTCACAGGAGAGCAGGCGCCGGAGAAGATACTCAGGTGGGTCCAACGACAGCTCGTCTCCTCCATCTCAGTGGGCAGTGCCTGCTGCTGGGGGCTTCCCAGCAGCCTGCTGCCTCCTGGTGGTCCCTGGTTCCGTCTTGTCCTGCTGTCTGAGGTGCACTGGTGTCACCTGCCTCCAGTGAGCCTAAAAATCAGCCTGTCCTGTGCAGGAGGAGAGGGATTTCCCTCTTGTCCCCTCTGCTGACACACCTCAACAAAAGCAAGGGCACTGTGCACTAAGTATCCCCCTGGGTTTAAAGCCAGAGCAGGATCATCCTCCTGTTCTCCCTGTCACACCTCCAGCTGTTTTGTCTGTGGTTGCTGTGGTTGTGTCACACCTCCAACTCGTTTGCCTGTGGTTGGCTCTCAGGACAAGACCAAGTGACTAACACATGCCATAAGCCACCGCTGCCCTCATCTCCAAGTGGCCAGGTGTGGTAGAGGTCCACCTCCTACCACCATATTCCCATATGACATGTTTGTCCTCACTCCAGGTCCACCTATAGCCTGGGACAAGGCCTGTGGCTGCCGGTCAGTAAGAGCTTCGTGGTGCCCCCCGTGGAGCTTTCTATCAATCCTCTTGCCAGCTGCAAGACAGATGTTCTGGTGACAGAAGATCCAGCAGATGTCAGGTAGGAAGCAGATTTCTCGTTTTGCTCATGCTCGAGTGACTAGGCTGCTCTTTAAATTGTTCCTGAGGATGCAGTAATTTCTACGATGATAAGTTTGATTAATTTTCTTCCAATAAGAAATCCGACGTGATAACTCTGCAGTTTTTTTTTTGGTCCTGATGGGTCTAGGCCAGGTGTGTGCGTATAACTCTAATGCAGGTAGGTAAATTGGTATGAACCTGTGGCAAGGCAATTTTCAAGTGGCTTAAATCTAATGTTTGATTGCACAGCTGTAATCGGTGCACTCGCAGGTATGGAAGTGCCATCCTCGTTCAGAATCTCGTATGTGTGTCACGTCAGCCCAACCCTATAGGCTGCTCTGGGGCTCACGAGGGGCCAAGGTCAGACCAGGTGAAAGGCCATGCTGCTTGTCCAATTATTATGCAATTAGGGGATTTTTTTTTTCCTTCCTGGAGTTCAGCAAATGCCCGAATGTTTCTCTGACTCGTCATTTTGGCTAGCTTGTGCTTCAGCCAGACCTCCTCTGATGTCAAATTCAGCAGTGCGAGCTCGGGGGGTGTTGCAGGAGGAGAATTGCCCCAGTGGAAGGAGAGGCTGGGAGAGGGTGCTGAGAGTGGGCGAGGTGAGGGGCTTGGAAAGGGAGTCCAGGCAAAGTGGTTGTCCACCCCTGCCTGGTTTGCAAGGGCTTGACTGTTTGATTCCTAAGGCATTTAGTGTGCATTGCCTCTCCCTCATTAAATCAAAACTAAGCGTGTGATCGCCGGGTGCCAGGGAGGCTCCGGGAGCCCTCACTACCTTCCTGCTTGCTGCCTTCTCCTGTTCACCAAAGACAAAATTTCCTGACATGCAAACTTTTGTCTGTGGTGTGCATCATCTTCACGGGCACCAGCGGGATCCGTATTTCCCCAGCCTGTTTTGCCTTCCGTTTCCCAAGAGCGATGGGACAGTGGGTTTCCTTGTTTCTGCTCCATCATGGGTCTTGGCAGGGCTGCAGTTGGAGCAAGTACCTCCAAAACCTGCGGCAGAGCCAGGACTGGCATCCAAAAGGTCCTCACTTCCAAGTGTGTTTTTGTTGATGATTGGTGCTCGTTCCCTCTTCTGTAAAAGGAGCCTTATGGTATGTATCTATCACAATTTGGCTCTGTTGGGAAAGGTAGTTTTTGTCTGCAGAAGACGACTGATTGTTGGTTGAGGATAAGGGTCGCCCCGTTGTATGCCAACATTTTCCAAGCCAAACCACCACTGTCTCTTGCTCCCTAACATCCTCATTAGAAAGCAGAAGTTGGGAAGCTCGCTTTCTGCCCCGGTGCTGTGATTGTCTCTGGGCACTGATCCTTGAGGAGGAGTCTCGGGATGGAGGAATGCCAGGGCAGGAGGTGGGGAGCTTCTGGCATGGAGGCTGATGCCTGCTCTCCTCCTAAATGAAAGCCGAATTGAGAATTCCAGATATAAATACTGGAGTGACCCAAGTGGAATAAGGGAGGCAAGTTCACATCGCTTGTATCGTACATGCAGGAGATGCTAAATTATTTAAACTTTAATAAACGTAATAATAAATATTTGATGTTGAATTATGGAAGGTTTCACAGATACAGTGAAAAGCAAAAACTGATCTATTATTTCTGCATTAGAACCTAAACACTTCTCAAACTGGGACCAGGCTGCTGGCTCAGGGTCCCGAGCACCCTGTGATGGATGGAGACGGAGCTGATGCCTCCCGAGCTGAGCGCTGGGGGCTGGCGGAGGAGCTGGTGCGGAAAAGTTGTGCTCAGTGCTGAGGCAGTCCACAAGTGGGGACATTGCGGTGTTCGGTGCTCACAAGCATCGCCTTGTCCTGTCTCTGTGCTGGGGTTTTGGGGAGCTTTGGACTGAGAGGTGCCTTGGTAGCAAGTCGAGAGAGCAGCAATGCAGCAGTTTTGGTGGTCCAGATGTCCCAGTGATGACCAGTAACGTTGGACCTAATTTTGGAGGTGAACGCATACTATCCACTGTACCTGTGTCCAAAAGCCATCCCTGTGCCCTCAGAGGGCCCTGCTCACTGGGAACACGGTGGCACTGCTGTCCCTCTGTGCCTGCAGCTCCTGCTTGCGGTGCTTTAGCTCTGATCCAGCCATGTCCCCGTGCCCAGGGTCAGATCAGCAACATCTCACAGCAGCTGGAACACGCTGCGTCTCAGCGCCAGGAGTGTCCTGTTTGCTGTCCCGTAATGTCGTGATGGTAATTCAGTCCTGTATTTCTTCTGTGCCTTTAATAAGAACCGTGCTGAATTCCTCCAGACCTTTCATTAGTCTGGCACCTTTTGGCTCTGGGGTCACTTGTCTTGAAGAGTTTAATGGAGGGAAATTGCAGAAAGCCTGGTTTGGAGAAAACAAGTGATGAAGTCTTTACAACTTGGAGGGTTAAAGGTTCAAACGTAGCCTTGCGGTTTTATGAAGATGCTCGAGACTGCAGAAAGGCCAGGTGGGGCTCTGCCACTCAGCAGCTCTCTGGAGCAATGCTGACTCCCTGCTGCCGCTCGTGGGGATGTTGCTGTCCACGTGCTTCACCGCCAGAGCTTTCTCCAGCTTCCTCCCACGGCTGCAGCCAACCCTGGGAGTGCTGCCTGTGCTCTGCATGCCCCCGGAGGGGAGCAGGGACCGGACTCGTCCTGCAGAACTTGGCGGTGGGTGTTTTGGGGCCATGCATCCTAAACTGAGCAAAAGGTTTCCCTTAGAGCTGGTGAAGTTTCTGTGCATAATTTAGCAGTAACTGTTTTAAGCGTCCCCTCTTCAACTCCAGAGCATGATCCCCTGCACAGTGATCACATCGGTCATACGTCTTGGCTCATGGGAGCCAGGCTAGCAGTGACAGCTCGTTACTGGTGACACCACGCTATCGGTGACACCTTTGTTCACATGAGGGTGGCCAGCACTGGAGGCTCTCCCTGTGCTGGCCTCTGGCTTTTGCTGGGCTGCCAGGTCAAGAAGTATCTCACCTTGTCTCGCTTGTTTTAAAGACCCCCCCTTTGTTTCCCTCTCCCCATCGCTCCCATCCCTCTCCCATCCCGTATTTCTCCAGTAACTCGATGATGAACACAGCAGTCTGTACTGATTTTAACAGATTACTCTCAGGTGTTTAATCCTTCTGCTGACCTTCCCTGGACACGTGGCCTTCACTTTATGGTCCTTTGGGACGTATCGCTTGTCCTGTGGGACAGGACCTCACTGTTCCTGTTCAGAGCAGGCTGCTCACCCCATCAGCAGCTCATTAGGGACGGCAGCAGGGAGGACCCGCAGCCTTACTCCCACTGCTGCAAGCACCCAGCACCCCAGCACTTGGTGACAGGGGCACCCTTGGTGGTGGCACTGATGCTGGGGACATCCCCTGGGGGCAGAGAGCAGCACTGGGACATGCTGGGGGCCCTGCTGTCACTGTGGGGATCGGTGCTGGCCGGCACCCCCTGCCCAGCATCCTGCAGCCCCGCTGTGTCCCCAGCTCAGCGGAAAAGTTTGTAATTTCTCGTGAGTGGCTGTAAATCAGAGGAGCGAGCCTCAGCTGCTGCCTGACATGACATATAGCTCCATCGTTATGGCAACCATAGAAACAAATAAAAGCCTTGCCTTTGCTTGACAAGCCTTTGAGATGTCCTGATGGAGAGACAAGTGTTCAGTGGCAGAATGAATTCTCTTGAACTCTCTGTCAATTCATCTTCGTTTTGCTCCCAAGTGAGTCCCTTTGCTCTCTGAATTCTTTGCCAAAGTACAATCAGGAAGATTTTTTATTATTGTTGTTATTATTATTTCATTTTCAGTTCTCTCAGTGCTCCACACACCACACACGAGCCACCTTTTCTCCCTTGCTCTGAGCGCACGCATCCCGTGGAGCAGGGACCAGCCCGTGCTGAGGCCAGGAGCTTTTGCTCCCCCTGTGCGTGGCCTTTCCTGGCTCAGCCCCACCGTGCCCCTGCGACAAAACCACTGCCCCCGCCTTGCAGGGGCTCTGCCAGAAGCACCGCGTGGCACTGCTTTTGCGGCCATTCAGGCGCTTTGCAAGTTGGTGCCAAGCGCTGCGGTGCAAGGCTCCCTGCCTCGCCGCGGGTGATGAAAAGCAAAGAGGAGAAGAAAGGCGGAGGGAATCTGGGCCAGGAGAGGAGAAGGAGCTTTGCCACAGCATCAGCAGGTCTCATCTGCTCTGCACCTGGGCTTCATGCCTCACCCGCAGGAGCACAGACAAAGGGGTGCTGCTGCAGGTGAGCACCGCTGAGCCTCGGGAGGTTTTTACTGGGCACTCAGCTCCAGCACAAGGCAGGTTTCTTGCTCATCTCGAGCACCACTGATTCTGCGCAAAAGGGTTTCTCTTGGGTCCACTCCTGCTGCAATTTTTTGCTCTGTCTCCATGGTCCCATCTGCAGCACTGCCTGTTCCCCGAGCCCTGGGGTGCGTTCATGCAAGGGAAGCCCTTTTGGGGGCTGTCTCTGAGCAGGAGCAGCGACCCTGGGTTGCTGCCTTCCAGGCTTTTGTCCTGTTGGTACCAGCAGCCGTGGGCACCAATGCCGCAGCTGACAGCAGGTGCCTGTGATGAATGGACAGCTTAACATGTTGGAGCAAGTTGATCATTGCATCACCAAGCACAACTTACTCATTTCTGGAGGGAGGACAATCCATTACAGTGCACATCACAGAGACACCGGCATCCCCGGAGGTAACATCCCTGCAGCTCTGGGCTGGGTTTCTTATCACCCCAGCATGCCATCATCTCACAAAAACCAGTGGAGGAGCAACTTCTGGTGCGTAACACAGGGATAAAGGCAGCCCCTGGACTCGTCTTCTGTGGGGAAAGGAGGGATGTGGTGCAGAGAGGCAGCTGCCAGCCTCTGCCATGTGTGTGTTAACTTTCCATCAGGCTGCTTGTGGGAATTTTGCTGGTCCTGGCCTCCTGGTTTGATTTATGAGAGCAGATTGGAGGAGTCAGCTACGTCTCATTTGGCTAAGGGATGACTAAACGGGGACGTAACCTTGTGGCAGCCGCCGATGGCTGGGAGCAGCAGCAGGAGAGAGGAGTCAAAGGAGTGGTGTGATAGGGAAATGAGGGGCAGGCAGGAAAAGGGAAAAAAAAAAAAAAAACAACTAAACTCCATCTGGAATCACCAAGGGAGTGTCTGTGTTGGTTAGGTCAGAGCTGAAACCCGTGTTCAGCAGCACCTCTGTTGCACCGAGAGGGTGCAGAGACGTCTCAGCCTCCCTCTTTGTGGGCTTTTTAATAATCCCTGATACAGTGCTGCTGAATTTCCCCCTCTGTGCTCCAGTTCTGTGTGTGATCCTGCTAAATTCTTGAGCTCTTCATGCTGGGCTATAAAACTACACAGAAAATGATCAAACCTCCTAGGGGCAGTGATGTAAATTTGGACTAGCTCGTAGGCAAATCCATCGCAGGGAGCAAGCACCAGGAGCAGCCACGAGTTGTGCAGCTGAGTGATTGCTGTTCCTCTCATCAGCGGTGCCTCGGAGCCCAGGAGGGAAAAGCAAACAAACGCACAAACAGATTTTGTTTATGTATTTATTGAGACAATTAAAAAAAACCCCAACACCCGCCAAATATGCACATGCTGTCTCACACCCAGAATGGTTCCCGTTAATGTAGCTGGGATCTCCCAGCACAAAGCACGATTTGGCACTGAGCTCTGCAGCTTCTCTTTATGCCAGATCTTCTTCTGCCGTCGTGTGTGTCCGTCTGTCCGTCCACCAAACCACCTGCTGCCCGCCGCAGCTCCGCTCTTGGAGCGGGATCCTGCCGGCACCCAGACGAGTAACGAGCAGAAGGGGTTTGGAGGGGCAGGCAGGGACTGATGCATGCACATAAGCAAGGAAGCAAAATGAGGCAGCATTAGGTTTCTTTCAGTGCAAGGAGCTCTCCTGTCCCTGTTTGATGGTGTTGCCTGTTTTTATGTCCCTGCCTTTGCTTCCTGTTAAACATTTGCTGGAGTGCGCTTTGCAGCCGCCTGTTCAAAGGCCCCATGGCCTCTCTGTTTATTCAGCCTGTCTGCACTATTTTCCCCTAATTATGTCTTTCTCCCCATCTGAGTTTATTGCCCGTGACTTTGTGACCGTCCGCTGCCTGGGCAGGGCTCCGGGCAGCCCGGCAGGAGAGGGACCAGGCTGTCACCTCCTGGCCACGCCGCATCCAGCGTGGGCTGGGAAACCCTGCCCTCCTCCTCCTGCTCCTCTGCTCCTCCGCACCATGTGTGCTGAGCCTCGCTATTTCATTCGAAATGAGATGAACGAGCTGCACAGCCTGCCTGGGTTTTCACAAGGAGGGGCTCGTGTCAGCCCGAGGCAACCTGGGGAGGTGTCAGAAAGCGGCTGGGGACTGGGTGCACCTGGGCTGCTGAGCAGGTGTGAAAGTAAAAAAAAAAAGGGCTCGTATTTTTGGGGCAGTTGCACATGATTTAAAAACCATAGCAGTATTTGGGGATGGGGAGATGCGAGGGATTTGCCAGGCAGAAGGGACGAAGCTCACTGCAGGTCCAGCTGGCGTAGAGCAGGGCACGGGGCACAGCCGCTGCTGGCAGGGAGGTGATGCTTTTGGAGAGTGCCAGGTCGTGGCGATGGACACCACGGCAGCCCAGCAGGAGTGGGGCAGGGCTGGTTTGGAGCGCAGGCACTTGAGCCCCAGCAAAAGCAAAGGATTTGGAGTCAGCTTTGACTCTTGTTTCCAGCCCAGCCGACCCACGTTGCCTTCCCCCATCACAAGCCGCGAGCATGCAGCGCTGCACTGGTGGGGAAGGGAGAGGGGCAGCTGAGAAGTGAGAGGGGTGGCAGCAGCAGGACAGCCAGGACTCCCCACGTGTCTGGGGAAGGATGCTCTGAGCCAGTGCCCTCTCCCTGGTGTGAGCAGCGTTATCTTTAAGTGCATTGAAGCAGGGGGAGACGGTTGTCCCTGTTCCCACGTGGCTGCACGCCTCTCCGCAGGCTTAGCTGCGTGACTGGGACCTACAGTCCTGTGTGGGGTCATGTCATTGGGAAAACATTAATAACTTCTCTTTAGCTATTTTTAAATGCAATTTAGTGGAGAGAGCCGGCACCATCAACCAGCCGGTTCTGATGAGATTTCAAATGCCGTAAACTTGCCCAGTGTGGTCCGTTTCCGCTCCTCCTTTCTGGTTTTTATCTCCCGTGACTGCTGTTGGATCACTTCATTCAGAGGACAAAACTAATAAAATTCATCAGAGCTGAAATGTTCCTGGGAGCGTGCCAGGGACCTGCGATGGGCTTCAGAGCTGCTGTAAGGATGAGAAACAGCCTCAGCGGGGACAATGGGAGCAGGGGTGGACACGAGTTGGGGAGGTTCGTCCTTCTCTTCTAAGGGCATTTCCAAAAGGACAACGTTCCCTGCCGGTTTGGAAGGGAATCCTGGAGAAAATTAACCCCTAGGTTTATTTTATGGGGGTTTGTTTGTTTGTGGAAGGAACGGGGGAGGCCGATGTGGCTGCGGAGGAATATCGTGCTCACCAGCAGAAGCGTGTGGGAAAACCCTGGTCCGGCTTCAACCACGCGGCAGCCGCAGCTGCAGCCAGTGAGCTGGGGCGGCCCCGCTCTCCGAAGACAAATGAGGTTAATTAGCACTGGCTCCGCTCCTGAGCAGCCAGAGCCAGGTTTCCATTGACCCTGCTGGGCTGGGCGCAGTGTCCCACAGCCACAGCTGCTGCCCCAAGGGCTTCTGCTCCAGGACGTCACCCGGCTCTCGGGGTGGTTTTATCACCCCCTCTGCTCTCAGGGTGCCCACGGCACAGCACCTTCCAGGTGTAAGGACCAAAAAGCTCAGCACCCGTTTCGCAGACCGTGTCAGTGCAGCACAGTGCAGCGTCCAGCGTTGCCCGTCAGCTCAGAAAACCCTTGACCTTCCTGTGCTTTCCTGCAGCTGCCTGGTGGGACCGCAGCCGTGCTGCGCCGCAGCTGCAAATCCTCTGCTCGTTGCCTCTGCTGTGTCCAGGTTTTGCATCATTGCCCTTTATCATCTCTTTATTTGCTATGCACTTGACCTCTCCTTTTCTGATGTAGATGTTGGTAAGTGGCAGGCAGCTTCTCTGGGCTCCCTAAGTCTGGCTGCTGGCTATGGAGTGAAAAGGAAAAGCTCTCTAAACATTTTCTTGCTGCTACGCCTGTAAAGCCCGGGGGTCTGGTGGGCGGCGGTGGTTTCCCCGGTGCCACGGTGGAGTGCATTAAGTAGAATATTGTTTTGAGAGGCTAAATCAAAGAGTGCTGCAAAGCTGGCAAGGATTGGAAGGAAGGCTGGGGAGTGAGCAGGAGGAAAAAAAAAGGTCTAGAAAACGAGGTGAAGCTTTGCAAAAAAATAATCCCATCTTGGGAACTGCCCTGCTTTCACTGCCTGAAGAATTCCTGTGCGCTAATCAATTCAGCTCCAGACATTTCCTCCGGTGCTTTTGATTTAAGGAGGTGCTGCTGGCTGAACCTAGTGCCTTTTGTCACAGCACAGAGGGTGCAGCCAGGGGCCCCGAGCTGAGCTGGCTGGAGTGGCAGCGGGGACGGAGGGGTGCGGGTGCGGATGGACCAGGCGGTCCTGGCACAGCACCCCATGCATTTCTCCTCCATCCGAGGCTTAAAGCAGAGGTACTGAGCAGGCTTTGCAGGGCAGGGCTGCGGAGCAGGCAGCGGCATGGGGAGTGCGGTCAGTTCTGGGATCGGGTGGGGCTGGGGGACACAGCAGGTCCCGGTGTCTCACCTCGGGATTTGTCCCGAGCGTCACGCAGCCAGGGCACCTGGGGCCTGCCGTGGCACCGCTGCTTTCTGTGTCCTTGGTGTGTGTCAGAGCGTGCTCAGCGCTGATGTCCTGCCGTACGTATGTGCTTTAGGGTGGGCTGGACTGTGCTGTGGTGATGCCCTTAGAGAAACCTGGGGGACCCTAAAAAACCAGCTTAAATGACCCACTGAAGTGACTTTAGGGGCAGGGGGGGTACACCCTGCGGGGCCAGATTCCTGTTCCTTACGAAGCTCTCTGTGAATGCTGATTTCCCTCACTGCTGTTGAACTGAGGCTGTCTCTACCTGCGTGCGTCTGAGCCCTATAAATAAGCATCAGTGTAAAGGAGAGCCCTTCATTTCTTTGAGACTGCCCCTTTGGCCGTGTTTGCAGGCAGAGCTCACCCCCCCCAGCTCAGGGCTGTGCCGTGGGATGTCCCTGTCACTGCCTGCCCAAGTCCTGGCTAATCCCGCCTCTGCCACCCGGTCACCCGTGGCCGGAGGCTCTCTCCCCGTGGCAGCTCTCTGGGAGTCGTGCTGAACCCGGGAGCACACAATTAAGCACCGGCTAATACTTCCCTGCTACTGTGGAGGGCTTAAAATGACATAAATGAAGAAGCTGAGAATTAAGGCAGGATACTGTGTAAATATGCTCTGAGCTTTTGCAACGAGAAGTCTCTTTATTCAGTTCTGTCCACATTTTCACTCTCTCTTTTTTTTTTTTTTTAATCAGTGCGTGTTAAACGCAGATGGGCCAGAGCTGAAGACGTTGACTCTGAAGTGGAGTTGCTGTGGGTTTGGAAGCAGCTTTGGGCTGTAGCTGAGTAGTTTATAAAGGGTTAATTATAACCCAGTGGGTTGTTTAATAAAGGGCTCCCTGACCTATAGAGTCCGAGAGGCGAACACGTTGCTTATAACCATCTGTAGCAGGCAGGGTCCGTGTGTGACGGGCCCTGACATCTGTTAGGGCTCATCTACCTGAGCGAACGCTGCGGGGCAGCTCTTCTGTGCCAGCTCCCCGGAGGGATGCCCTGAAAACCCCGCACAAAGCGATGAAGTTAACCTGCACCAAGGCTCTTGACCCCAGCCCCCATTTATCCCACGTGTGCCCGTGCCGACAGCCCGTGCCGTGCCGGTATCTCAGCACCGAGGCCGAGTTTCCTGGGCGGCAGCGCCCGGTGGCGAGGTCCCTGCGCAGGCAGGAGGAAAGGGTTGGTGGTGGTGCCCAGGAGCGTCCCCCCCTCCGGCTGTATCATGATGCTTTCCTTTGGGGGAAAAAACCTTGCGGGGTTCTGCTCCCTGCCTGCCCCCAGGCAGTGTTCGTGGTGGTGTTTTACCCAGGAGCTGGTCGTTGGCATCCAATGGGTCCGGATATCATGGGCGAAGGACTTTGTGGCTCTCCCAGCAGTGACACTGAGCGCTCTTAGACCTGCTCCACGTGGTTGGTGTGGGCACCTCAGGCTGATGCTAATTTATTACGGGCAGGCTGTTCCAGGTTCTCTGTCTCTGTTCTTCCTTGCCCTTCCTGACCACGTGGCTCGTGTTCCCTGTTCCTGCGGGGAGGTGTTGGTATCTCCGGTTATCGTCACGCGTCTCCTCGTGGGAAGGGAGATCTGCGAGGCAGGATGTGGTCCTGCGCTGACGGGAGCCAAGGAGCCAGAGCTGGGCGTGTTGTGAGACCTGGCTTCTTCTCTCTCTTACACGAGCTCCTTGAGGACGAGCTTGTTGAGGTAGGAGCAGATGGCTGGAGCTGGTGGGATCCTGGGCAGACCCGAGCCTGTCCTTCCCCCTGCAGCCTGCCTGGAGGGAGCCGTGTCCAGGGGAAGGAGCCCGATTGGGTTTGTGTGAGTTTGTCGTGGTGCCAGACCACTGTGATGGCATGGGATTTTGGGGGCGAAAGGCAGGGTTTGTGTCCAAACACAACTAATACGTGATACCAGAGTAGGAGGAGAGTCAGGAACAGCTGCACTGACCTAAGTGCTTTTCAAGGCATCGCCTTTGGAGCTCAGGGAGTTACAGGCTCCCCTCTTCCCAGTACACCCAGGATATGCTGCAGCATAGGCAATTAATTATAAGCAGAAACCTCCTCATTTATTGAAGCCTAGTTTATAAAAAGAAAAAATACAGCTTTTAGCCTGAGCCTGAAAAACTTCATTGCAGTGAAAACGGTGCCTGGCTCGCTTGTAAAGCAAAAGCGGGCATCAGATGGGCTCAGGGACAGCTGGGGGGGCAGTGGGAGGGACGCCGGGTGCCTGGGGAGCAGCAGCACTAATCCTCCACCCTGCTGCACAGATGGGGGGGAAGAAACCAGAAATCAGTGCTGTCTCCTCAGCCAGCCTTGAGAGAGGCCAAGAAGCCCGTGGAATTGAGCACAAATCTGGAGAGTGCTGGTTGTGTGCCATTCAGATTCATCAGCTGCGGCTTTGCGGAGGTTTAAAGGACTCTGAGGTTTGCTGTCAGATGTCTGCCCCCTGGCCTTTTGGCAGCCTGCTCGGGAGTACGCCGGGCGTGCACGGGGTCTGGGCTCCCTCTTTTTGTCACCCCGGGTGGCTGATCCTCCTGAGGCTGATGTCCCCTGCCTGTCCCTCTCTCGATGTCATCCCAGCCCCTGGGGCTGTGCAGCTGCGGGTGATGGGGTCTGCAGGGTATCGGGAGCATCCCAGCGGATGCTCCAAAAAAATCCTCACCATTCCTGCTGTGCCTGCAGCACCTGGTCAGGCAGACATAGGGTGGTCCCATATCAGCCCCATTGAATTTGGGGGGATGGCGTGGGTTGGGCTGTGTGAGGTAGCTGCAGCAGATTGCTGGCGGGATGTCCCCAAGCTCTGGCCTCTCCATGGCAGCTCTGCCATCTGGTGTGTGCCAGCACATTGCCTGCTGTCACCAGGATTTTGTGACCTTTGCAAGGTTTATCTCATCTTCCCTGGCTTTCCCTGGTGGGAGCAGGGCTGGGGATGCTCGGGCAGTGTGAAGGCAGATGAGCTGGGCTGGGGGCTGTGTGCGAGCCCATCGATTCTGCCGGTCCCTGGGTCAGGGACCCACGCAGACACTCAGAGCATGTCTGCAGAAATAAAACCAAGCACGAAATGCCGTGTGACCTATTTAGGAAAGCCACGTTTCTGCTCTGACTTGGTGCCATACAGTCCTGACAAATCCAGTTCTGTGTCCTCCACTGCTGCCCGGAGCTGAAATCAAAATCTATTTAGGCCCATCTGGATTTTGAAATTGGTTTCCTTCGGTCCACAATTGTCATTTTTTTTCTTTTTCTTTTTTTTCTTTCTGATCCCACAAATGGGACACCTGCATAGCTGCCACTCACTCTACCTGTGTGCTAGGTGAGACTGTGCCATACAAACCCCTGGGGTGGCTGGGAAATGTCTCTGGTCATCGTGCTTCAGCTGGCTGGGGTAAGCTGTCAGTGCCATGCTGTGCCGCCCAGCACAGCCCCACATACCCCATAGAAATTCTTCTGTGCTGGCAAGGGCTGCTCCCTTTCCCTTCCGGTGGGTGCACCCCACTGAGCAGCTTCCCAGTGCTGCAGTGCAGCAGTTTCTGTGCATCCATGCTCGCGCCCCGCATGCTGAAGGAGGGATACGTGCCTCACCCTATAACTGCACGCACGCCTCTGCAGCTCTGGCTCGGCGAAGGCGGCTCCTTGCCTGCACAGGGGGGTGGCATGAATGGGACAGCAGGGGAGCTGGTCAGGCTCGAGGCATGCAGCGACATGGGCACGGAGGTCTGAGTGTGTGCTTCTGTCCCAGTCTCTGCCTCTCGACATCACTTGTCTGGTCTGAGTTCGCATCGGGGGTTTCGACCCGACGGAGCAGTGGTTTGGGAGCAATTGTGAGCTTTTGGGAAGGCTCATCCATCGCTCCTCGTTGTCACCCGCAGCTCACACACAGGAGAGTGAGGACTTTTTTAACAGTACCACTTCTGGCTTGGCCGAGGCACAGTTTGCGGGGAGGAGGCTTTGGCACAGGGCTCTGCCTTGGGCACGGCCCCCCCTGCCCAGCCGCCCAGCTCTGAGTACAGGCAAGGCAGCGGGAGGCAAGGTGGGAGGGTCGTCAGGTCCTGCAGCCCTGACACTGGCTGCCTTGGCTGCCAAATTCCTCCTTCCTCCGATGAGCACGTTAGTGTAAATGTCAGCAAGGATCAGTACCCAAACAGCCTGAGGAACATTACTGAAACCTCCCCTTTTCACCTCCCAGCACAATTTTTGAACGCTCTCTCACCACCTCGCGGTGTGCTGTGAATCCTGACCGCGGTTGCCTTGCTAACGATTTCCCGGCATCGCTCTGTGGAAATACCTGTCCGGAGAGATCAGGTGTTTCCCTTTGCTCAAAGAACAAATGCCAAACTCCTCATTGCGGAGCGGAGAGATCTGATCCAGGCGGGCATCAGCAGGTCGGCTGAGTGAGGGCAGGCAGCACCGCAGGGCTGGAGCTGACTCAGGTGCCCACTGCCTGCCCCATCCCATTGTGGCTGTTGGGGCTGTTTGGGCATCCTTATGGGGTCACAGGGCATCATCCCCAGTGGGGACATGGTGGCTCACCCTTTGGGAGTGCAAGCCAGGCCAGCACCCAAGATCTTCCTGAACTCAACCCTGCCTCAAGCCCCCGTTGGCTCAGCCCATCCCAAAGGTCTCTGGTCCTCTCCATGACCCCATCCAGCACCAGGCAGCCCCCTCCCGCCCCCCAGCACCTGGAAAAGAGGATTTCCTGGTTCCTCCCGGTGACAAAATCAATACCAAAGGCTTCCATTAATATTCCAGGAATGGCAGAGAAGATTGACTGCCTCATTAGCAGGCATCGTGTGAAACTCTGACAATAATTAACAACTGAACAGTCTTATTTGCTGGCCTATCACAGAAGTATTCAATCAAAAATGTAATTTGCTCGACGCTCCCATTTACCATAAAGAGAATATTCCTTCAAAGTTTTAAATAGACTAATTAAGAGGGAAGAAATACAGGGAAAAAATTATTAACAGTATAGTTTTAATGGGAAATTACTGGAGCGTATTAATAATGCAATAACCATTTTTAACAGCTGTCTGTCAGTTTGTGGGCCGGGGTAATTAAATTAGTCACTAAAGGGTTAGTCAAATTAGGCGTCAGAGAGCAGTGCTGGGGCTAACGAAGGCACGTCAGGCTTAATGCTCCAGCACATGGAGAAGGAGGAGGAGGAGAAAGAGGAGGAGGAGAAGGAGAGGAGAAGGAGGAGGAGGAGGAGGAGGAGGAGGAGGAGGAAGAGAGGAGGAGGAGGAAGAGGAGGAGGAGGAGGAGGAGGAGGAGATGCCACCAGCGTGGAGGCAGCAAACCTTTCCTGGGGCCAGGGGGATGTGCAGGGCTCAGCCAGCCCTTGCGGAAGCGCTTGGTCCTCTAAAAGCTGGGGGTGCCCCCGGGAAGCTGCAGGCCCCCGACCCGAGATGCTGCAGCCGCAGCATGGGGCCGCCTCAGTGCGGGGATGGGGCAGGGGAGGGCTGGGCATCAGCAGAGGCTGGGTTCTTCCCAGAAAAAGCATAATTAAAAACCAAAAGCTTTTCTGAGCATGAGCACGGCTTGCAGCAGCCTCCTTGGTGATGTCCACTTCAGCCTGATGTTGCTGGAGGTTTTTTTCCCTTTCCCAGAGCCAGGAGATAGCTCTGCAGGGGCTGTTTGGCAGTTGCTTTCAAGGCTTTATATTCTGCGGCTTTCAGGCTCATGTTCCCCCTTCTTCTCCCCCTTCACCCTTTTTGAAATGAATCTCAGTTAATTTGGGATGTTGTCGAGTCTGAAACACATCTTTCTTGCCGCCAGCCTATTAAAAAATGTATTTACAGCTCCATAAAGCAAAGCCAGCTGTCAAGGTAATGTCCTGCTGGCTCCAGTGTGTTCAGGGCAGAGGGTAAGGATCTGGGGAGGCGCTTGCACCATTGCAGTGAAGATTTTAAGCTGAACGAAGAGGTTTCTGGCTGGGAAAATCATTGCATTGGCCTGGGGAGGTGTTCATGGAGGTCTGGGGGGCTTGGGTTCCCTGCCAGGGAATGGCTCCTGCAGCGATTCACTTTGCTTCCTCACTGTAAATCCGGATGGGGATGTTGGCCTCTGGGTCTGTGTAGGAATGGATTACTTTTTCCACTGTGTTCCTCTTGAGATTTCATACATTTTCGCTATTTTGAGTCGTTGAGGTAGGATCTTTTCTATGGTGTATCTGTGTAGAAAAACAAACCAATGCGGAGCAAAAACCAAACCCAGAAATAAGCCCCCACCCAGCAAGAGGTACCAAATAACCCGGTGGCTGGGACTTCTGGAGGGCACAGAGGTTTCTGAAACCACGACCTAGATCATGCAGAGCAAGAACATACGTTTCCATATAGCTGCTTGCACTCTGGGCTTTTCTGGACAGTTCTCTGGGTCTGATCTTGCAGAGAAGCTCTTGAGCAGTGAGGTGACGGACAACCTAGGAGAGGGGAATGGCCAAAGCCATCAAAGCCAGCCAGACACCCGGATATCCCCCAAAGCACAAAAAACACTCCCACCCCTATCCCAGCCTGGTGAAGGGCCAGGCGAAGCGTGCTGGCGAAGGCAGGCTCCACTTTTCCTCACGTGTTGGAGAATTACGAGCCGTATAGATTATTTTAATGGCCGTATTACTTCCAACTGTGCTTCTACCATCTGTTCTTCCCCAATTACGGATGCAAAAACCCAGCATGTTTCTCCATTCCGGCAGTAGAGAATGAAATATAAGTGCTATAAAAGGGTGTATATTCTTTGAACAATGTAGTTGGCACCTGTGATACTTTGCTCATGCTTCTGACGTGCGTCGGCTGGGATGCCCTGCCTGGTGCCAGCACCGCTCTGCAACGATGCTGCGAGCTGCGGACACAGGCAGCTATGGATAAAAGGAGGAGGCTCCTGTGCTACACGATTTGTCCAAGCTGAATTATTAACGCTGACCAAGCGTCGAAGTGCTACAAAACTCAACAAGAACCTCTTACCTCCAGCACAGCGATAAACAGGATCGAGGCACGGCAGGAGGGAGGGAATTAAGGCAGGACATCAAAGACCGACTTCCATCAAGTAAATCATGCCATTGCTTCAGTAAAAGAGCCCTTAAATATTTTATTAGGGATTTTCAACAACTACCAAAATTAAGATGGAAGGGATGAATTATTAAAAAACAGATTAACTAAACTAGCCTCTGAATTAAACATGGGAGGTAGCCACCAGGAGCAGCGCTGCCGCTGTGTACCGCAGGCACCGCGTCCTTCAGCTGGGCATGGTGGAGGTGCCAGCAGAGGGGCAGTGGCGGTGCCGGTGCGATTGAGAGCTGTGTGCTGCTCTGCTTGTAGTGCCAGGGCACTGAAAGGCCAACTGCAGGGTCGGGAGACCTGTTCCAGGTGCTGCATGTGCAGCAAAGGAGGGCTTTCTGCCTTGGAGTGACGCGGGCTAAAAAGGCACGAGGTGGAGCAAAGCAAATGCTACTGGCTTCCCTGCAGGAAACAGCCACAAAAAGGGGACTTGCCTGAAGGATTTGAGTCAGGAACTGAGCGTTTGTTTGCTGTGTTCTGGTGTCACAAACCCCAAAACACTCATGGCAGGAGGGCGACTCTGCCTGCGTGCATCCAGCACAGTGCTGGGTACCGGTGCTGGGTACTGGTGCTGGGGAGCAGCCCCGCAGAGCAGGATGCTGGCTGCAGAGCCGGGGGCTTTGCAGGGCAGAACAAACAAGGGGTGCTCGGGTGCACGGTGGGATGAGCTGAGCCTGGACAGGTTGTGGCGTGGGTGTTTCGGGCGCCTTGCTGTGCCCACAGCTCGCCACACGCCCACGAGCAGGCGGCTTCGGCGCCTTGTGCCGCAGTTCCCTCACCTGTCGAGTGAAGATGAAGCAGCGAAGCACTTCCTAAAGCGGCCGTGAGATCCCAATTTGCTGTTCGGTTGCCCTTGCTGTACAGTCTGTCCCGACGTGACACACACAGGGCTACGGCAGCCTGTGCATGCAAAGCACAGCCGAGAGCAGGAGGTGAGATGCTTTTGTCTGCGGGCTTTTTGTTGTTGTTGTTGCAGCCTCCGGGAGGGTGGGCGTGTTGTCTCTGGGTGCTAAGCACAAGATGTGGTGGAATCTCTATTTGCTCTCCCCGGTACCTCGCTTTCTTCTTTTTCCCCCTGACTTGTTCAAAGCTCTTACGTGCAAGTCTACAATCAAAACCCTGTGCGTGCCAGCAGTCGTACAGCCGCCAGGAACAATTCGCAGTATCTACAGTAGCACTGCTTTAAGGTTCACTCTAATGGAACAAGTGGAAGCTCCATTCATAATAATAATAAAACACTGTTTTGCAGTTATGTGCCGCGTTTCATCTTCACAGCTGAGAGCAGCATTAATTAACTGCACGGCTCCGTGGGAGGTAGGTAGCTGGTGTCGTCCCCGTGTTACAGATGAGGAGTCTGGAGCAGCGACACATCTCGTGAGCCGCCCGCGGTCGTGCAGCAATTCAGCAGCAGAGGCTGCAATAAATCCAGCAACGCCAGCTCCCATTCCGGGCTTTATTTCTGGTAACATTCCCTCCTCGTTCCTCTGGCAGAGCAGCCCCTTAGGAGTTTTAAGGTCATCTTCATTTCTTAAACCTGACTTTGGTGGTGGAGAGGTAGAAGTGAATGTTGCTGAAGTCGAACTGGGGCAGAGGGAGGCTCTTGTGATGCGGATGGGAGCAAGTTCCTTACCCTCAGGCTGACGGCTGGCGGTCGGTTCAGCTTTGCAATGCTCCTTCCAACGAGACAAAAAATTGGAGAGGCAAGTTCAGTTTGGTCTTTCCTTTTGCAAATATGTGTGCAGAGGTCTGTTTAGGTAGAATGGTGTAAAAAACAAACAACAGACTGTTTTCTCGCTCGTAAATCTCCAGGTTTGTCTTTCAGGTGAGCTCTGCATTCAAAAAGCTCTCGGTTGACTCCTCTTCGAAGGGTCACGTTCGCAGCTACTCCAGGGGTTTCTTCTGATGCTGCTTAGTGGCTGAAAAATCCAACTTGGTCATGTACGTCTCAGTCTGTTTGTTTGGGAGGCTTTGGGTCAGGCCCGCTCACTGTGCGGAACGGGCCAGGGCATTGCCATGCCCAAAGCATCGCCCCGTGACCAGGGGTGGCATGTGTGCCACCGAGCACCCCATGTCCCCCGCGAGCCCCCGTGGGGCAGGCAGCCCTGCTGCTATGTGCAGGGACCGAGCCTGGTGGACTCCAGGCATCCCATCGCCTGCAGGGATGAGTGGTGAGTGGTGCTGGTGTCGAGCATTTCCCCACTCTGTCGGGGAACAGCAGGGATCGTCCCCTCCCGGGAGGTTTTTCTCCACCGCCCAGCTCCCAGCATTTCCCCAGCAGCGCTGCAGGATCCGTCCCTTGGCATGGCTCTGCCCCCGTGCTGGTGGCTGCTCAGCATCCAGTGCCGAGGTCTCACTGCTCGGAGCTTTTGTAACCTCCTTTGTATTCGCCCCGCTGACGCGGGTTTGTGTTTTGTGCTGTACAAATGCCTGTTTTGTACTGAGCACCTTCCCGCTGCTGCCTCCTCGGCGCTGGATTTTACATTTCTGTCTCTCATACCTTTTGAAGGAAGCAAGTTGTATTCTGCACAGCCCCATCCCATCCCCTCGGCTCCCTGGGAGCAGACCATGGATTAATTAGCATGGAAACCTTTCCGATTAGTCTCTATTGTTAAAGTAGACACTAAAATAAAAGCGGAATGCAATGAGCAGGAGGAAGAAGGTGGTCCTGCAGTGCACAAGGGCTTTGCTTTTCCTTTCTTTTCTTTTCCTTTCTTTTCTTTCCTCTCTCCTCTTCTCCTGAGCTCAGTCTCCTGTTGCTGGATGTGCAGCCGGAGCGCGGATTCCCCAGCAATCTTCACCTGCTCTGACAGATTCCATCGGGCAGGAGCAGTGATGACCACGTCCCACACGCCAGCATCTTATGCAAATTGTGGTTCAGACTGAGCATCCGTCTTTGGCTGGCAGCTGGAATGAAGGTGATGGCTGAGGGCAGGATGGCTCAGAGGGAGGGATGCTCCCATCCCACGCACCTCTGCCCTCAGCTCCCATCGCTGACCCACGGGCTCAGCCTTTGGTGCACCCCACGTTCAGGTTCCCTGCTGGAACACAGCTCCCCCAGACACGTTTGATGTGGGGCGCTCGGTGCCAATAATTGATCCTGTCGAAGAATCTGCCAATGGGCATGGTCTGTTCTGCCTTTAATAAATGCATGCATTCTTTATGCCCCACTATATAATGCAATAACATGATTTACAGAAAACGGCAGGATGTCTGCAGGTGTTTGGTACCTGAGTGAGTCCAGAGGAGCTCCAAGTAAACTTCGACATCAGGGTGTGTTTGTGTGTGAGCTCGGTGCTGCGTTACGGTGGTCGCCTGTCCTTGAGCAGTGCTGCAGGCGCCTGCCTGGCCCCATGGTAGTGCCTCTGGCACCGGCAGATGCTCCAACACGTGGCTGGAATCCCCCACGGTCTGATCCCAGGATTTGGGGCTGGGGTGCTCTGTTTTAAGGACTGAGTCACGCAGCAGAGTCCCAGCCCAAGAAACACCGCGCTCCCAGCGCTGAGCTCCCAGGGGAACAGGGACAACTGGTCCTCACCAGAGATAGGGGCTTGTACACAGCTCCGGCCTCCCTGCCTTTAACCCTCTCCCTTCCTCAGGTAAATGATGATGTTCCTGTTTCCAACTCCCTGCTCAATTTGTCTTGTTTATTGACCCAAGCAGAAAGTCAATGTTTTCTTCATCTGCCATTTGCTTTGATGGCAGCCAATTTGGTTCAGCAGGAACAAAAATGGATGCAACAGAGTTCAGTGCCAGATTTTTGGTCTTTTTTTTTTTTAAAATGCTGATTATCTTCCTTCCTTCCTTTTTTTTTTTTTTTTCCTGAATGCACCTGGCCCTGGACGCAGCTTGGCAGCATTCGCTCTATGATATGGCTGCAGGCAAGGCTGAAAATGTGCAGCAATTCCCCTGGGGCTGCAGAGCCAGGAGGACGCCCGCGGGTCAGCTCATTGCAGGTGGCAGCCAGGTCTGCCCGCTCCCTGCCAGTGCCTGTGGTTTGGAGGTAAAACAGTTGCATCTGGGGGCTTAATGCGCGTTTAGAGCTCGGCGTCTTCCTCAGAAGGCTGGAGGCCACATTTTGCAGCCGTTCCCTGGATCAGAGGTGTGCAGGCACCGCACCGCAGGCTCCCCGGGTCTGTGGTTTGCTTCTTTCACGATCTCTGCCGGGGTATTCATCAGGCTGCAAAGCAGCAAAGGTTCAGAACTAACGAATGAGCAGAGCTATCCCACGCAGAGGTCTGAATAGAGCTCCTGCCCCAAAGAGCTTGCAGGCCCAGGCTAGCATGTGGTGGCCGTTAAGCAGTGGGGCCGTACTGGCAGAGCTCACTGCAATGGTGGCAGGAGGGGCACGGAGCATGTGGCATCTTCATGGGGAAGCTGAAAAAAAGGCAAACCCTTCTGGCAGTGTGTGGGCAGCTTCCGGATAAGCCACAGTGACCTAACGGGTTGTGGCTGCAGCACGGGGAGGTCCTGGTGCTCCCCCAGCCATGGATGCCCATCACTTCGCCACACCCGTGGTGGCCTCTCTGATCCTGGGCTGTGCCTGTTCAGGGAGGTAAACCAGCAAAGCCCTTTTCTTTCTGTGTGGCAGGAAGCTATTTGCTTGCAGGTGCTCTCGTCACCAGGCAGCGGTGGGATGGGTCCCTACCAAAGGCAGCGGCAGGTCAGGGTGCCCCAGGGACCAGACCCAGGGAGGTGAAGTCCTCAGAAGGGTTTGGTGCCCAGCCACCTTCCCAATGTGTGCTGCCCTTGTGACAAACGCAGCTGTGCTCCCAGGAACTGCTAATGAGTGCTGGGCACCTTGGGAAACACAGTCCACATTGGGTGCCTTGGTTAAGAGCTGAGGCCTTTTGAAAAAAAAAATCATCCATATGGATGGGAAATCCCTATGCAAATCTCTCCCCAGGTATAAAATTAATTGGATACTAACTTCACAGGCTGCTTCTGGAAACGAGCTCTAAATAACTCCGTTGTGTTCCTCTGTCTAAGGACATTCACCTGGCTTTGTGGAAATCACCGGGTGTTGCTGACAGAAGGCACTATATATAGCAGGATGTGCATACATGTATAGGGATGCATAGAGGCACCCGTAGGAAGTGCCCCAGGTGAGTGGTGTTTCTGCTAAGTGCAGCTGTGGGTTTTGCTCCTCGTGGGCGCACCGTGGCCGATCCCCGGTGTGCAGGACCAGGGGAGCTGGAGGGGTCTGGTGGTGCCTGGGATGCAGAGATCGGGGAAAGCCATACCGCGGCGTGGTTGTTGCAGGTTCAGCTGCATCTGAAGCTTTATTGCAGGGCCTGGCATTGCCCTGCCTGTAGCAGGAGAGCTGTGGGATGTTGCACTGCCTGCAGTCGCCAGTGCCTGCTTTCCCAGGCCTCGACACCATCTCTTCCCAGCAGATCAATAAGAGCAGCAGGTGCTCAGCAACTGCGAAAAATCAGGGCATAACCGTCTGCTGCTGCAGCCCTGGCCATTTCCTATTTATCTAATCTAATTCTATTGGCATTTCTAAAGTGCTTTTCACCACTGCATCTAAGCACTTTGTATGTACCTTGAAAAAAGCCCACAATCGCTGTGTAATGAGGGTGGCTGGGTCTGGGATGTGGGCTAATCCTGGTGCCTGCGTGCAGGTGAACAAATGGGCTCCTCCTATTTCCCTACAAAGCCCAACTTTCCCTACTGACCCTCACAAACTGCTACTAGCTCAGATCCAGAAAGCCCATTAGATCACAGAACTTACCCGAAAATACCCTTGAAAGTTGTAGAAAGGAAGGAAAAAAACCAGCAATGCCCATGTGCTTAAGCAAATATTCAAAGCTGAGCTACAGGCAGCCCCAGGCTGGGATTTGCAAGCTTGCAGTTGCAAAGTGCTGCTGTAGGCACCGGTCACCTTGCAGAGACGCAGGATGCCCCGGCATAGTGACATTTTGCAGGCAGGTGTGCACGATGCCATTGCATGAGCAGAGCCGTGGATGCCAGACCTGCACCCAAGGGTGAGGAAGGAGCCATCACAAGTCGCATGGGGATGGCGAACAAGCAGTGAGCTGAAGTCCTGGATTGCTGATCACTAATTATTTTGAAAGGCGAAGAGCTGGGGAAGGTGACGAGGTGCTCGGTCCCTCCCCAGCATCCTGCACGTTTAATGAGGCCGGGTCAGGTGCGGACACGTGTGCCTAGGAGAGGGGTCGGCTGTCAGCTGAACTGCTCCTGGCCATCTCAGAGGGGAGATTAATGGGATTTTTGGCCATGCTGCACGGAGCTGAAGTGTGGTCTGCTTGGTTCTGCTTTATTCTAGGTCAGCCCGGGCAATCGCTGCCTCGTACTGGGGGGGCCTGACCCATCTCGTGATGTTTTCAGCCTTTAATAATTTAGGATGATACATCCCAGGCCTTCTGTCCAGGATTTTGCTTGATTGCTTGTTTTTCTAAGATCTCTTTCGCTTCTCCAGGCAAAACCGTGGCAGAGGATTGAGGCAAACATTTATGAGGCTCTTTTACAAGCAAAAAACAAACAAACAAAAAACAACCAACAAAGTACATTAATTTGGCCAGCTTAAAGGCTCTTCTGAAAACCTCCAACTGCTTTATGCAGAGTGAAGTCTTGTTTGATTTTAGCAGCGGAGTGCTCCCTGGCTGAGCACAGAAAGCATCCCCAGGGAGGGAGGCAGCAGGCAGCCAAAAGGGATGGGAAGAGGACCAGGGGAATGGGACATGCCGGGACGAGAGGGGACAGGACCGTGAGCGGGGCAGGGAGGGCCTTGCTCCTGCAGGTTGAGGCTGAAGAGCTCTGCCTGCCCACAGGCTGAGCGATGCTGCGTCTGGCAGCTGCTGGAGATGAATTCCTTCTTTTCCAGCTTAAGAATCTAAGCACTTGCAACACCTTCCCCTTCCTCCCTCCCCAGAATAAAACCCCAAGCGACCTCCTCTTTAGCAAACGTTATTAAGGTTGCAGAGCTCCAAAGCCAACAGGTGCCAGGGTCAGTTTGCTGTGCAGCCTTCAGGCAGCCCCTCTGTGCATATGCATTATGAAAACGTCTCTAATGGCACAGTCATGCACTAGTTTTCACCTTTGCCTCACTCAGCACAGGCAATGAACCTGCTCGGGGAATGATCTGCGTTAATGTGGAGCAGTAAAAACTTCCACCCGAGTCAATGAGAGCTGTGCTGTGAGCAGAGGAGTGTCATTTAATGCTAAGTACTCTGAAAAAATCAAGTCTAAATGTCTCAGATTTGGTTCACGTAATGTAGTGGATATTTTTTACATTGCCGTTCCCGGGTCTTGGCTCCCCATCTGTAAAACGGGGACGGTAACAGGGAGATTGGGAACTTAATCACTTTATTGGTTGTGAAATACTGCTGCTTTCTGGTGTCGAGCAACGAACAAGCAACCCATGAGGAGCCGAGTAATTGTGCATGCAGAGCAGTGTCTGAACAGAGCACGATGAAGTGGGAGCTCTGCGTCCTCCGACGAGGAGAAAACAATACACTGAGAAGCTGCAAATGGATTTGTTTGTAAGGCACTGAGAAACCTGCAGGTGTTCAGAGGCACCTGGGGTCGTTTGGGGATGCCCTAATGCCAAGCTCCCCGCTCTTTCTGGCCCCTGGAGACGCTGAGCTATTGCTCAGCACCATCACCTTTGGCAGCCGGGGAGGATCAGGTCGTTCAGATAACCCTCCGGTATGTGGTCTGGCAATCAACACCTTCATCAGAGTGCATAATTACCAGGGGCTGAATTAAGGTTGCCTAGGCAACCTTAGGTCTCACATTTTCCAAAGTTTTGAGTATGTGACTTTGCAACCTGTGCCATTTCCTTCATGGTACTTCGCACACACCCGGTGCGCACCTGCGTTGTATGGGGCTGTGGGCTGGGTCCGTGTCTCAGCGGCTTTGTGCTGTCATTGGGGTCCACAGACACTTTGGGCTTTCCTTGCGGGCTCCCTCCAGGTCTGCCTCGCAGAGAAGATGCTCTGCAGGATCTTTTGCTGCTGGAGATCCCACCAAGCAGGCAGAGAAAACCTAGAGGGCTTTGCGGCTTTGCTCCCTGGGGATTAACCTCTGGGTTCTGCACTTGGCAGCCGCGCTGGATGCGGGTGGCAGGATGGGGAAAAGGGAGCGACCGTGACTCCCTCCCCTGGGTCGCACCCAGGTACCAGCAGATCACATCATTTAACTGGGAGGAGGTTTAGAGGTGGTTTCGGATGCCTCATCTTGCAGCATCAGTGAGGTCTGCCCGGCAGCGCTCGCTGCTGCCTCCGGTCCCTGTCCTGGCCAGGTATTCGCCTCTCTGCCTGACACCGCCTTGTCTCTGAGCAGGGAAGGGGCCTCTCCTCCAGTTTGTGTTCCTAAACGTAAGGCAGAAATGTATTTACACATTCACTACTTTGAAATTAATGCATTGGGAAGATGGGATGGAAGGAATTGCTGGGCAAACTGAGCTAATAAAAATATTAATTAGCATAGAGAAATCATTTGATAATTTTCATTTATGTATTTTTTTAATTATGCATTGCTTCCATGACTGATAACCCCGCACCATTAGTGTGATCCATTTAGCTAGATAAACATATTACTTTGTGAGTTAATTAGTGTTCAATTACTATCAATTAGTATGTATTACTACCACCGATTCCATGTTAAGCAAGCAGACTCCACCGCTGTTAATTGTTCAAATTATTAATGGTTGGAGCTGCCTGGAGCCCCTCGCCACAAGGTGCAGGTCGGTATTTGCAGTGCTTGGGTGACCCGGGGTGCTCCCAGGGCTGCCACAGCTCCTCCCTGAGCCTCCAGGTTTCTTTTCCTGGTGCTCCGAGCGTGACAATTTTGTATTATTCGATTTCTTAAGGTGTTGAAGCTGTGCTTTCCACATGCTCCTGGCATGCTGCAGCTTTCTGAACATTCAGAAATCAGGTTGCGAAGATTTTTTTCTCGGCAAGTGAAGTTTGGAGTAGCTGTGTGCAAGAAGGGAAGGGAAAGAAATGGGTTAGGCTCATCTCAGGTAATTTTGAGGCTTTCGTAGTTACTTAATGAACTTCATAACAAAAGTTAGCACACCTAGGTTCGGTGTGTCTGTCTCTGGCTGCCAGCACAGAGGGAAGCAGACTGCCGTGAAGTCCTTTCGGGACAGTTAGCTGAGGTTTGCGGAGCAGCTGTGACAGTATCACCAGGGATCCACCTTTGTGTGAAAGGAGGAAAAATGGTTCCATCAGTGCCGGACAGCTTCAAAACAGGGAAAGTCACATCCCGCCTTGAATAATTAGCGCCTGATGAAACTAATGAGGAGTGTGTGGAAGGCGTGCAGCAAGTGGCGATGTCTGCCCAGCGTGGCACGGCAAGGCTGAGACCTGTGCTTTTGGAGAGTTTTCTGTCCCCCTGAGGGACAAACCCCATCCCATCCCGACCCATCCGTCCCACCCCACACCATCCGACCCCATCCTGCATTTTGCTGTTAAGGGGGCTGAAGCACAGGAGCATCTTGATGGTGCCACCACTGCATGGGACATGCAACCTGGTGAATTTTGGGGGTAATTATGAGCAGCTGTGGACTGGTTACTGATGCACGTATCTCCAGCGCTCTTAACGAATATGGTTCATCAAGTCTGTCATGGTTCTTGTGCCTTCTCTTAAACCTGCCTATGCTGTGGTTGCTTGGGAGAGTGAGCCCGTGCCACTGTGCACAGAGGGCACTTGGTTAGCTTTTGGTTCCTGCAGAATCAAGGCAGCGATTCCGAGGCTTTCCTGAAATGGGAAAAATGTTAAGAATTGGGAAAGACTCGGTCACTTCATGTGTGGCATCCCAGCCCTTCACAGGGCAGAGCTGCACTGCAGAGCTTGAGGGGGCCTCAGGTGGGACTGGGGGGACCCTTTCCTGGCCACCCTGGGCCCACAGGGACATGCGCTGTACAGGGTGGGTCTTGTCAGGCTGCTTTTATTGTGTAGTGTTTGTTTTGCTTTGCTTTAATTAAATTTCTGGTCCTTCTGGTTGCCAAGGCAAGCTTTGAAACGCTCCGGTGGAGCGATGGTTTTATTGACTCTCTAGCAAATTATTGAAGCGTGGTAGGAAATTCTTGACACTTTCAACCTCAAGGTTCTTGGGAGAGCTTTTGTTGTTTGTTTGGTTTTGTTTTTGTTTTCTTGCAAGTGTTTATTATAGCATTACCAAAAGAAGTGGAACTATCAGGAAAATTGATAGCAAGCAGCACATCGGCAGTGATGTGACAGGTAGCTCCACTGAAATGCCTTCTCTGATGCCACCCAAATAAGGATGATTTCGCACAGTTTAGGGCCTGACATGGATGACAGTTTTTCTTCAAACCTCCCATCCCTGTCAGAATGACTGAAAAACGTCTGTGGGTACACTGGACAGACTTGAGAAACTCAGCTCTTCCACATAAAATAAGCAATCCGCTCCGTGCCCACGCATCTCCTTGTACCACGTTAAGAAACCTGGCTGAGGAGGTGAGCTTAAAGATTGAAACCGTGCAGTTTGTAAGGCAGAAGCTGCCATCCCCTTTAAGGCAGCCCCACGACCCACGTCTGTGCGTGGTGGCCCCTTCGATGCCGTGCCTGCAGACCAGCTTCCCGGAGCATCTTTGCTCTCTCAGTGCATGGAAGTGTTCGCTCTGGAGATGGCTCGTGGCTTGGTGCTTCAGGAAGCGGTCGCTTCATTCATTGCAGATGCTGTAAAGAGTGCAACGGGTGGAGGAGAGGGTTGTAGAGAGGTTGGTCTCTTGTTGCAGGCAGAATTTAAAAAAAATAATAATCTTGAATTCTTGGGAGAATCATGCTCTGTGGCTTTTTAATCAGAGACCACGTCTTTTCAGGTGACCATTTATTGCACATTTGTCATAGTTTGGATGTTTAACTGCACAGCTCTTTATACAAAACTGCTGGCCTGTGTCATGATGAAACCAACTGGAATGGTGCCACGAGCACCTGAAGTGCTAGGAGTACTACAAATAACTTTGAAAGCATCTCCAGTTGGAGACCCAACAGTGGTGAACACCTTTAATCCCTCTCCCTTGTTGCCTTGATTCCCCAACTTGATTGTGAACAAAATAATACCAGGACCGTGGGCAGAGCTGTGAAAATGAACTAACGTAGGGGAGGTTTTGGGGTTTTTGGGTGACCCCAGGGAAGGGAAGTCCCCGGGGAGCAGCATGGCCCTGCTTTGCGGATGAGCATGGACACGTTGTGTCCTGCCTGCACGCAGCTGGGCTGGTCAGATCCTGACACCTCGTGTCTGCACGCTAGGCTTTGCAGAGGTAATGCTTTCCCATATCCTGTATGTAAGTTTTATTTTACAAAATGTGATTACTGGTTTTGCAGAACACTCTCGGCTTTGGGAAGTGCGTTGTTTCTGTAACGAGCTGTGCTCGGCGTTGTTTAGCCTACCAGAGCTCTGCATCGCCGGGGTTTGACGCAAGCCAGGGACAAAGCACTAAGTGAGCTTTGCTTCCACTACAGGCTGCAATTCCCACTACAGGCTGCAATTCCCTCTCAGGTTTGATCTTTCAAACTCACAGCTGAGAGCATTCGCCCTCCCCAGCTCCCCAGCTTCCACGAGCGTTTGCAGCTCGTGGCTGGCAAAGACGTCCCCGACCCGCGCGGCTGCAAAGCGAGCGCAGAGCCAGGCACCCAGGGGCTCCGCAGGTCTGGCTTCCACGGTCCCAGCAGTTCCTCCGAGCGGTTTGCTCGGCAGCTCGATGCAGAGTTCAGCACCCTCTCTAATGATTTCAGTGCTGGCTGTTTTAGCAGAGGAAAAAGAGACGTGAGGGGAAAAGGAAAAGGAGAGAGAAAGACAGGAGCAGGTGAGAGCACGGGTGGTCCTCTGAAAGCATTATGCATGGGGGGAAACGAAGTGCTCGTGGCATAGCTGGGGACCCCAGGCATTGCTCTGGGTAAATCCATCCCCGGGTGAGATGCCGAGATGGGGCAGGAAGGAAGGGAAAAGGCGGGGGGTATCTGGATTTAATGTCTGGATTTAATGTCTGGCTGCACAGGGAGACACCTCGCAGCAGCAAGGAGGGCAGCCCTTTCCCAAGACCTGCAGCACAGAAGCTTCATGGCCAGGAACCAGTCAAAATTGCTCAGGGAAGCATCTGTTGGGCTGAAAAATGGAGAATCTGGGTGTACATTGCTGAGTAATCTTCTGCAAGTGCATCTGCTGGTAAGGTCCCTGAGTGGGGTCTTGCTGCTGGAAGTAGGAAACAAGGGGGCCTGGGGGACAGGCGCTGCCCTTGCCCTGGGCCAGGCGTGTCCCACGTGTGCTGCTCCGTGCAGCTGAAGGCAGCCAGTGCCTGTCCGGGTGTGGGACCGGGGTGACAGAGACATCCCCTGTGCGTGGCCGTGCTGCTGGGGGAGGGCGAGGTGCAGGAGAGCGATGGGATGCTCCACGTGGGGCACCGGGTTGTCTCCTCGGGGTGAAGCTGCCTTGACACTGCAGCGTGCAGAAAGTCATGGACCCCAAATCTCCAGCCTGATCCCTCTCCAAACACAGCTCGGGGAGCAGATGGTGGAGCAGTGCTAGCTTAGTCCCAGCTTGCCTCCTTTTCCTCTTTGTTTTTCTCAGTGATGGTTAACCTTGCAAGATGCTGAAGTCTTTAACCATTAGTAGGCAATAAAAAGGGGCAGCTGAGTTGAATAACACCCACTAATCCCCTTCCAAGATGAGCTGGAGAGCAGAGCCACTGTGATGCTCAGGAGCTTATTCTGAGATGAGCACTTTGGAGGCTTTGAGAATTGCATGGTGTTGATATTTCATGAATAAATAACCCCCAGCAATATTTGTCACTGAATCTGCTTCATTAATGAGGGCCTGGAACAAAGGGGGAGGATGCAGAGCCGTGATGAGGTTGAGGAGGAAAGCATTTTCGAGTGAAGTGACACACACAGGTGACAGGAGGTGGCACAGGGTGGGTGCCACGGTCCTGTGCGGGAGCTGCACAAGGTCTGATGGAGAGCAGGGCTGCTGTGCATTACTGCACGGACCACTTGTGGCATTATAACTTGTCAGGAGGGTAGGTTTTACCAAGGTGTGCTGTGTGATCAGTGGGCTCCGACAGGGAGCAGAGTGTTTTGATGGAAAGTGTCACCTGGGTGTCTGGGGGTGTCTGGAAGGGCTGGGGAGTGAAGCAGGAGTGTGCGTGTGTTCACAGATGTGTGTGTGCTCGTGGGGAATCTGGCGTCAGAAACGAGGTCGCTCACGCCTAAATGCCCTTTTCGACAGTCCTTAATGCCTTCTTCAGGCTGGAGGGGAGCTGCCCCATCCTCCCAGCGTGCCAGGGTCGGGGACCCCCTGGGGGTCTTCCATTTGCTCCACCTGGCCGTGGCATGGCACTCCGGAGCTCGGGCACGCAGGGAAGTTTTGCTCCACTGCCCTGCTCCACCTTTCTGTTACTTCTTGGAGCGGGGCCACACACCTCTCAGAGCTCTCACTGCCCCCAGGTGCATGACACAGTACTTACAACCTGTGTGGAGGCATCGAGCATCCAGCTCCCCATCCTCTCCGTTCCAGGATCCCCCTTCAGACAACTCTCCAGTTGCCCACGCGTGGTGAGCTCGGTCTGACGGGCACAGCAAGGCTCTGGTGCTGTGGCCACGCTCAGTAGGCGCAGGACCATGGCAAAAATTAGTCTGTTTTCCCCTAAACTATCTGGGCAGCTGCAGGAAGGGGCACCCAAGTGGGGACCCTGGCAGCATCGAGGGCAGGAGCTGGAGGGGAAGAGGCAGAGGGGCAGGGGATGCCCGGCCGGAGCTGGGTGACATTTCAGCGCGTGCCTCCAGCTGTGCTTCCCCACCTCCCAGAGACGTTAATATTTTAATAGGCTTAATGGCTCATTCAGGCTCCTCTGCGGTGATCCGTGATGCCAGGCACCGTTTTGGAGAGTGAGATTCCTGCTCCCCCCTCTGATTGCAGAAGGTGTGTGAGCCTCCAAGCATTTGTGCCTCCAGGTTGGAATTAAAGCCCAGTGTGGTCCTGATCTGCTCAGCATCCGACCCAGGTGGGGCTGGGCTTTCTGCGTGGCTGGTGGGGGAGCTGTCACGGTTTTTGTGGATTTTTTGGTTTGGGTTTTTTTTCGGTTAGTGAATAATATGCCCTTTCTCTCCCCACTTCCCTCCCGCAGAAATATGCGCCCTGATCTAATATATTCTCCCTTTCGCACTCCCTCACTTCGGAGGAGCTGCAAATTCTGGTGGGAACAGAGTGCTAATAGAAAAGGGCCTCTAAAGATATTTGAAACATGACCAAGAAAGGACAGAGGGAGATTCAGCTCCAAATATACTGGAAAATCTAGGAGATGGGCCAAGAGAGGGGGAATATGGGAAACGAGATAAGCAAGAGGGAAAAGTTAATTGGGAAGCATTAATTGGGGTGAAAGCGGGCAGTGCAGACAGCGAGTCCCGGCTTCTGGAATCCAAGAATTGCCTGGAAATCCTAAATCTGTTAAAACTCGACTTGAAAGCTGCTTCTTTTTGTTGGGTTTGGTCTTTGGATGATTTTTGCCCTGCAAGTTTGCAGGGAAAAAAAACTCAATTACGCCCTAAAGGCTCAGAAAGCAGAAGGCAAATTAAGGAAAAAAACCCTCCTAATGATTGATTTATTTTTAAAATCTCATCGTTTTTATGCCAATCTCATTACCATTTTTTTAAGGCCTGACTCATGCTTTTTCCAACGCTGGGTGTTGGCAGGGCTGCGTGTGTGAGTGTGACGGCGCGCCTGTGCGCAGGGGCCCTCCTCTGACGGATGGCGCAGCGCTGCTCCGCTGCCGTCCTCAAGGACTGCTGAATATTCCTCCTCTGCCGTTCTCTTGCCAAGCGTGAGATTTTTGAATTAAAAAACTCCAAAACCAGAGCGTAGCAGCGGGCATCGAGTGGCTGTGCGGGCTGCTGGGTGCCGCTGGGAGAGCAGGGGAGGTGCCGCAGGGCAGTGGCAGCGCCACGTGGCTGCCAGCACTGCCTCATGGGTGGTTTAAGGCCAGAGGGTCAGTGTTTATTTGCACCCTCCTCTGGGTAAAGATCTAATAAATAGCCTGTGGAGGGCAGGTCCGTCTCCATCACCGACTTGTTCTGTGACCTTGAGTAAAGCGCTTCGTCTCCCCCGCGTCGCTGCTGTCGGTGTCCGGATCCGGTGCCCAAGATGGGTTGCAGCAGTCTGTTAATGTACGGAACATGCTCTGCAGATGACAAATACCTTGGAGATGCTCAGAGCTCTCAACAAGCATCTGCGTTCCCTTAGCAAGAACCCAGCACAAAGTGCCGGAGTACTTTGTCACAGACAAAATCTGCTGCGTGCGCAGCTCGGAGAGGCAGGGCTGGGAGCTTCTCAAGTCTTTATATGACCATTGAATTCATCAGCGTTAGCGCTTCTTGCACGCTTAAGAAAGGCGTTTCGGAGCACAGCTGAGCCTGGGGTGTGCAGGGCTGTGATGGAGAAGCTGTGCCCAGACACCCCCCAAACCCCGCTGGGGTCCCCAGCCCCGCAGGCACGAGCATCCCCCGCCCACATCCCAGCAAGAGTGAAGCCGAGTTTTGTGTGGCTTTAAATCCTAAGGGAGGTCGCCACATGTCAGATGGGGTGCAGGTGCCCAGGGAGGCTTGGCTCAGGTGTAAAACATCCACGAGGAGTTTCACTGTTGTGGATTCACTGTTGGCTCGTATGGGGTTGGTTCCCCACTAGTAATACTAACCAGGCCTCTTGTAGCAGGCAGTTTGCACAGGAATGGTAGACAGGTAGGATCTTGGCAACCTCAGAGCTGGCTGATTTTTCTCAAGGATGTCAAAGCTGTGCAGCAAATGAATTATGCAGCAAGGTCATCAAGCCTTCATATTCTTGGCACACTTCCCTCGACCAAGTTTTGTTCATCTCACGCTGTGATTTTGCCAGAGCAGCCCTCCTTGTGGATGAGGTGTGGCACTGCCCGTGCTGCCGCCTCCCCGTCCCTCCCCGCCCGCTCTAACGGTGCCTTTTCTCTCCAAGGGAAGAAGCGATGCTGTCCACATACTTCGAAACCATCAATGACTTGCTCTCCTCCTTCGGGCCTGTCCGGGACTGCTCCCGCAACAACGGCGGCTGCACCCGCAACTTCAAGTGCGTGTCGGACCGCAAGGTGGACTCGACGGGCTGCGTGGTAGGTACCGCGGCCGTCCCGGGGATGGGACCGAGGGGATGCTTGCTCTGGAGATGGTCTCTGGTCTGCACACTGAGTACAGTGCACATTTTGATCTGTTTCTGAACACGCTCACATCTGACCAGACAGCCGGCTGTGCCCAGAGCCCTCTTAGACCACAAATTTTGGGCAGAGGCTCCGAGTTGTTCCCAACTATCGATGCACAGAGGGGTTTTGCCATGCTTCTGAGCGGGCTGCCTCAGGGCTCAGCACAGCAGCCAGCGCTGACCCCTCTCCTGATGGCAACAGCACCGCTGGTCGGGGCAAGGAGTGAGCCTGAAACACGGGGCAGGGGGCAGAGCCTCGGGAAACTGCCAGGGGAAGCTGGAGCATCACTGCTCCGTCTGCCCAGAACAAGACAATTATTAGCATGGGAATGCGTGTACGCCTGCCCAGAGGGGAAGTGCCATCAGAGGGGATCACAGCTCGGCACCGCTGCCCCCAGCCCCTGCTCCGCAGCCCCCAGCTGCCGCAGGCTGCGCCCATCACCCCTGCCCGCCGCCGAGGCAGGAGTTAAGTGTCTCTTTATTTATTGAAGATGTTTACACACGGCAGCAGCCTGGAAAGGTCAGGCTGGAGTGGTGCCGTCTCCGGGGTGGCGTTTTCATTATCCCCTTCTCCGATTGCTTGTTAAGGCCATTTAGCACGGCAGCCTGATGTGTCACAGGCAGCGCTCGGCCCTGCAGCGCCCGCGTCTCCTCCTTCCTATTCCTCCCCCTTTCGTGCTTTCTTTTGCCATTGTTGTTTTCTTTTGTTCTGGCCCTTTCCAGGGAGGGGCTCGGTTTCAGGCTTTTTTTTCTTTTTCTCCTTTTTTTTGGGTGTCATTTTGCTCTGAAAACTAATGTGCCTCCCAGACACTGTCAGAAACAATCGGGGCTCTGATTGCCCTGTGCCGCTGGGAAGAGATGCCTCTTTTTAAAAGTCAAGATATATTAAGATAGAAATTGTCAATAAATTACAGGCCTAGCATTCACCCTGCCGACACACAGAGCAGCAGAAATTGAAAACTGTGTCACTCAGGGAAAATAACCCCCCCTGCTTTTGTAATGGCTAAACGAGGCCGTATTTAAGGAGAACAAAACACATCCAGCAGGAAGGCCGGGAGAAAGGAGTGGGGAATCACCTCGGGGCACATCCTGCTCCCCAAGGGCTGTGGCCTAGAGGCGCTGCCTGGTGCCATGGGGGTGCCAGGGACCCCGTGCCCCCATCACGCCAGGTCCCAGGGCCGTGCATCCCCTGGCAAGGGCTGTGCGGGGAGAGCAGACGGCCGCAGAGATGCCCACCCCTCCGCGTGGCTCCTTTTTCCCCAAAGCCTGAGGGCAGCAGTGCTGAGCCCCATAACGGAGGGCTGCTTTCATCCCGGATGCGATGTTGGGGGACTTAATGCAGCCCTCCCCGTGGAGACATGCCGGAGCTGCTTTGCAGACGGCCTCACGCTCTGTTGCTTGGGAAATTGCCTTTTCTCCCTTCCATCCCACCTGCTGGCGTGGAGCTTCAGCGGGAGCTGGGCGGGGAGTTTGGAGATGCAGCGGTGCTGGGATGCAGCCGCATCGCCCCTGCTCTGCCCCCCGCTGCTATTCATGCAGGATTTTACACCCATCAGTGCCCTGCAGGTGCCCAGGAATTGCAGCACTGCAAGCAATCGTGGCTGTTCCCTGGAAAAGAAAAAAAAAAAAAGCAAAAACCAGCGATTCCCCGATCCGGGCTCCCTACGGGCTGTTTGTGGCGCAGGGTGGGACTGCAGGTGGCGGGAGCTGAGTTTCTGACCCAGCCACAACCTTCGGCTGTGACCTTGAGTCCCCCTCGGCCCCAGTTTCTCGGTGCCAACGTCTCCTCCCCAGCTGCCTCCCCAGTGCTGCGGGCGTGAGCTGGCTCTCCAGTGCCAGCAGGGATGGGGTCATTTGCTGCACATTTGCCGGGATGTCAGTTAGTTTTAAAGCTGAGCTGCTGTGAACTCAATTTGCCAATTTGGTAAGTGCTATGGGCAATATCGGGATGTAATTTAATTAAACTATCCTCTTTTTATAGAGTTCAGGGAGCACTCGCATACTAATTTTAGCACTAGGTTTGCTTCAGCTTTGCTCTGGACACTGTTTCTCAAATCATGACATGTTGTTAATCTTTACCAGTCAACAGTTTATTAATTTGCCGAGGACCACAGAAGTATATAATCAGTGGTTCATCAATCAAGGCTAAATCCAACAAATGTTCCAGGCAGGTACTGAGCATAAAATATACATGTAGGCTTGTAAGCAATTAATACCCACCAGAGCCGGAGCCTAGCAGCTCAACCAGGGAACAGCGCAAATCTCAAAGATTTCTTCCTTTTATTTATAATCATCATCTGTTACCTGCTCTTTCATGCCCTTAACACAGCTTCCAGTAATTCTGAGGATTGAGGATGCATTTATCTTAGGGCTTTTAGCAGTGCAGTCCCTGCCATTACCTAATTGTTTGGTCTTCAAAGGACACATTTAAGACAATGGGGGCAGATGCTTGCAGATATAGGTTTGGGGCTCTCCCAGGTTGGTCTCCTTGGGCTCATGGAGGAGACACGAGCACGTCGCTCTGTTAAAACCCTGCGTGCGAGGAGGCACCTGGGAGACCCGAGGCTCAGACCCGCAGTCTCAGCGCTGATCTCTGTATGGGAAGGGCGATTCTCAGGGCTTCGGCTGCCAGCTTCCCACCAGGGTCTTTTTTTCCCTCTTCTCATGTGTTCTTTTTTTTTGTTATTTTTCCTTGTACCCAGTAGATGGCATTAGTATACAATGTTTTTCTGCACTTCTTTACTTATCGGAGGATTTTTATTCCTTGCTTCATTTTAAGAAGTGTGAGTTGCCACCTTGCTATACCTGTGGTTGGGATTGCTAACTGGAGCCTTGCCTCTGAGCCCGACATTGCAGCACAACAAAATAGGCCCCAAGCTCTAGGAAACGCATCTGTTTCCATATTGTTGACGGGTCAGAGGAAGCCACAGGCATTTCCCAGGAAAACAAAATCCCAGAGAGCATCTCTAAATCCAGTGGCTCTGGTCTGCCCCCTGAGTGCAGTGTGAGGGTTGTGCCATCATCCAGGGATCCCAACAAACCCTGTACAGGAGAAGCAAGTCAGGATGTAGTCCCTGGAGGAATATACAGTGCTGACCCCTTTGCTGGCACATCGCTAACTGCTCAGCCAGGAGGGTAGAGGTGCTGGAGGAGGGAAAGGGCTTGACCCGTGCATGGCGGTCATTTATAATCTGAGTTGCAAAGCTGTGAATTGGACCTGAGGGAATGAAGGAAACACCTGCAACGTGGCTAAAACTCAGGTTTCCCCACCTGCCACTTGCCTTGGGTTTGCTCACACCTATTGGCAGCCCCAGTGAGGTGAGCGTGTCCCAGTCCAACTGTGCCTCTTGGGATGGGTCTCACCACCACGTGAACCTCCAGGAGAAGCAGGAGGACACGTGTTGTCCAGGCAGTGGTGGGGAACGCAGCTCGGGGTCTCACATCAGGGCAGCAGCACAACTGAGCTCCTTGTTTCCCTGCTGTGCAAGCCACTTTGCAGCAGCAGGGGGATGCAGGGGTGAGATCTGATGGTTCCTGTCCCACAGTACATGGAGCAGGGCTTGGTCAGCCCCAGAGCACCACCTGAGAGGTGTCAGCAAGAAGGAAGGGACCAGGCCCTGAGTACTGCTGACTTACACCTTAAATTCAGCAGATCAGCACCACCTTACTGCTCTCAGACTGAGCTCCTGATAGCAGAAATTTATTTCTAATTTAAGAAAAAAAAAAAAAAAAGAATTGGCCACAAGCACAGTATCATCTGCTCTTCTTCATGACCACGGGGTCAACGCATCAGGTAGGAGAGGGTTTGTCTCCAGGGCGTGCAGAAGGGAAATGGGCTCTTAATTACCTCGTGGCCCGTGCTGTGACACCTGTGCTGTCACTCCTGGCCTTCTTAGACATAGAAGGAAGAGAATTTGGCATGGTCCACACAGACGTATAAGCCTTAGCTCAGCCTGTCTGGAGCTAATCCTTCTCTTTTGCTCTCTTCCGCATCAAAATGATGGGCTGCTCCTTCGCTGCTGCAAAGCGGTGCAGAGAAATGGCTTAATTTAGGAGTGTAACCATTCCACAGAGCAATGGGATTAGAAAGGACGGAGCGGGCCAGGGCCTCTCCAGTCTCCTCCTTCCAGCACAAGTCATCCAGGGGCTTCCTGGGGACCGAGGGGAGCGGGGAGGTTCTGCAAAGTGAAGCAGGTGAAGCTGAGAACTGGTATGCTTTGGGGACGCTGGGTGTCTGGGAGCTTCAGCCCAAACCAAAAACCAGTGCAGAAATCCCCCATGCACAAACTCCAGAATATATCAGTTCAAAACATCTCCTTCCTACGAAGGAGGGGGAAATGTTTTGTTCCACCATTATCATCTGGAGCTTTATGTTATATATTACATTATCTCAGTGTACAGCCTGAAATAAAAACAAAATTAAGCAGTGGAAACTAAAACATTTTAACCTTGTCAAAATTAAATGCTTTCCTAATTTCCCAATGATTTTTGAGATGTAATTGATGAAATCCCATAAAGCACTTAAGCTTCATCAAATCTGCATTTTCCGACAGACAATTGTTCGTTGAAAAATAAAAACTCATCCGTCCCTGCCTTAAGAGGCACCTAGCTAATTATGCAGAGATGCACAACGCGCAGGGGAGGGAAGTGGGGAGGGAACGATTCTGTTCTAATCCCTTTAAAGTTTAGCTGGCTCCTTGAAGCAGAAGATTGCTACTTATGCATATTGTGGTTGGAAGCAGAAGCCCTCGGCGCTGTTGAGATGGAGGCACTGAGGTGAGCTGGCGCTCTCTGCCTGTGCTGGATAGAGGAAATTTAGGAGATAAAACCCCTTCTTCTCCTTCTTCTCTTGCTGTGGCATTCTTCAGAGGTCACCAGCTGGCAGCAGAGGGCTGCTGCCCAGCGGACTGGGATGCTTTGTGTGTCCTGATCACATCACACCCGGCTTGGGCCTTTGGCTTTGGTTGGGGTCACTGATTTTGGCATGTAGCTTTGTGCCCTGGGGACCAGGTAAGGCTGTGGTTCAATTTCTGGTCTTCCAGAACGGTTTTGGAGGTGCCAGGTTCGCACATGCGTATGGGAAAGGAAGCACCCTGATGGGCAGGAGCCGGCAGCGTGCCCCGAAATGGGCTGGCAGGGTGTTCTGGGGACACGCCGAGGAGCCTGAGCTGTCACAGCCTGTGTTGTGGGACCTGCAGGACAGATGGGTTTGATTTTCTGTGGCTACAATAATGATTGATGGTCTTGGAATGGAAAAGGAAACAGGGAGAAAAGAGTAGGAAGATAATGCCTGTGATTTCAGCAAACAGCTGTAATGTTGCCCTTCGGGAAGGATGCTGCCTGCGGTGGGGCTCTGGGGGCAGTGAGGACATCGCTGCCCAGGGAGGTGAGGAAGGGAGAGGACAGGGGCAGGCAGAGCCCCAGGGGTCTTTGGGTGCCAAGGGAGCGGAGGCAGAACAAGCCAAAGCTCTCTAAATCTATGTGTACAGGCACAAAGGAGTGTAAGGCGTCTGTATCATTTCTGAGCTCCAACAAGCAAATAAAACACACGCCAGTGCATAGCGTGGGGCTCATTAAAATGCTGGCACTTGCTGGTACCTCGGCGGTGCCTCGGGGTAATGGTTTTGTTTCACACTGGAGAGGTTCCTCAGCGCTGAGCAAGGATGTCTCTAACGAAGGTGGGTTCATTAGGGCCCTTTTACACGCAGCAGATGCTGGAGCAGCTCTCTTCCTCTGTCTGCCCGTCTGGCCAAGGAGGACTTGGTCCAATTGTGCTCTGACTACCTTAGCATGTCACAGAGGGACTGGGGGCTGTAAATCACGCTCCCCGTGGCTGAGGGCACCAGGATGCCATCGTGGGGCCAGGTCCTCGTGTCTGGCCACAACTGTGGGGTGTCCCATGGTGTCCCCAGCTCGTGCCGAGCCAGGCAGGAGAGGGAGCCTGTGTGGGAGAAGTCCCGGCTGTTGTCTCCGACAAAAAGGCTGCTGAAGTTGAGAAAACAGAGATGAATAACAAAAAAGGGCGGTTTACTCTCTACTGGAACACTTTATTAAATATTTTTATTTTTTTTTAATAACAGAGAAGAGGAGGGGAGCTGCGAGGGCTGCCAGGCATTGCCAGGGCAGAGCCGGCTCCTCTCGGCGAGGGGCTCGGTGTCGGTAATGAGGCTCCTGTTTTGTTTCCAGTGACCCCGCCACCCGTCTCGCTGCTAATGAGCTTTGCGAACAAGAAAGAAAAGGAAGGGCCTTTGCTCGCTAGCACAAACAGTGCAGGCAGATGTTTTCCTAAGAAATAATCTCGTACGGGTTACGGTGGATGCTTGCTTTCTTCCCCCTTGGAGAGGGGCTTCCTCCCATCGCGCCTGCCCTGACTTGGCTGGGGACGGTGGCAGTGGTCAGGGGCTTGGTGCACGGTCCTGGCAGGAGGTGACCACGCGGTGGCATGTGATGATGTCCTGTTGGGGTAACAGCGTGGGGCATGGGGATCCCGTTCGGTTTTACATGGCCTGGGGACACCCGAGCACGTGCAGGCAGGGCTCCTGCGCCCTCTGCCGCTCCGTGTCACCTCGGTGACTTCATTTAAAAGGGTAAAAAGCACGCTGCTCCGAAAACCAGGTAAAAATAGCGCGTTCTTATTCAGCATCTCCGCTCCCTGTGTGTGCTCAGAATCTGTTTTGCTGACTGCAGTGACAATAATCAGGACCTCGGGGCTCTGCCCTGCACGGACAAGGAGGAATAGCCGAAGTCCACCCGTGCACAGCAAAATGTGCACCGAGCTGCCATGGCTCTGCCTTCACAAACCTACTGACAGCAGCAGGGCTGCGGCTTTGTGGCTGTGAGTCTGCAGAATCTGTATCATCCGTGATAACGCACGAGAAGACAAGAAGCTTGGTTTTCTTTCCGATCCCATGAGCAATTTTCAGGGTGAGCCATCATCACAGAGAAACCAGTTCGTTCTTGTGGTTGGACCTGATGATCTCGAAGGTCTTTTCCAACCTAAACCATTTTATGATTCTTGTATTGCCCAAGTGGTTCTGCAGGACAGCGGAATTACATTGGGACGGTGATGTCTTCTCCATGGCTTTCCATGGCAGTGGCGAGCTGGACTCTCTCCCCACCTCCTCTTTCCTCTCTGCATCTCTCAAGCACCAAACCCAGTGCCCCGGCTGTGAGGTTCATGTCCTTGCTGGTCTGATCCCACAGTGGAGAATGGGCTGGGTGTTTTGGTGCCAGCATCACGAGCCCTGCTGACCCAACACAGAAATCCTTTGAGCACCAGGCCAGTGAGTGGTGGGATCCCTCTGCTCTCTTGACAAAACGGACAAATCCTGTTTTGGTGCGGGTGCCGGGGCCACATCGTGCCAGCTTCCCCGACGGAGCGAGGCAGGACGTGTCACCCGCCATTGCCCAGACAGAGTTATTGGCTGAGTTACTCATTGATTTTCTAATCATTTCCAGAAGCAGCCCCCCATCCTGTGTCACTGCCAAGGCAGATCACAAATTGAACCGCAGCTGAATTGATGTGGGATTGATTAAAGTTCTCAGTAATTATTGGTTCTCTGCTGCCCAAGCCAGACAAATCAATGTCAGCAATAACAGATATGGTCCTGTACCAAAGCCCAGAAAACACAGAGCAAGTGCTGGTTTTCTGAGTCCACCCGGGAGCCCAGCGCAACCCTCCAGCACAGCCGGGGAGGCCACGTTAGCACACGGCAGCTTTTTTCTGGGTAATTCCTGACTCTCTCAGCCTGTGGGCAAGAACATAGGGGCACCCAAATGGGCTTTACCTTTCCATGGGACATCCACATTGCAAATCCTCTGCTCCGACAGGGAGATCTGTAGTGAAGCTTTACCGTGCCAGCTAGTCTCTCCATCCACTTGTGCATCCCTGCGTTCTGCTAGAGCTGCCGATCCTGCAGGGAAGCACAGGCAAAAACCTGCAGCCCCCACGGCTGCCTCGTGCCTCCCCTGCCTTTTGTCCATTTGTTTTGCTCGCTGTCCTCGTCATCTTCTCCCCAAAGCTGGGGAGCTTCGTGCTGCAGCACAACAGCTGGCTGGAGGGCCAGGATGGGGCTGGATGCGGAGGTGCTTTCCTTTGCACACTTCGTGCTGAGCTATTTGCATGCCGTAATTAATGCGTATTAGGATGCATGATTGCAAACAGAAATGAAGCATGCTTCCTGGTGATTAAAAACCGAACTGGAGGGATATCCCGAGGGGTCACCTCGAGCAGAGCTGGGTAAAGCAGGGAGGGCCCTCAGTGACCCACTAACACAGTCCCAGGGAAGGAGCCATCATCTTCCTCTGCAGGCTGGGGGAGATGCTGAGCTCAGCATCTCCTCAGTGGCAGCTCAGGAGAGCTGCGGCTGGTCCCCGGGCTATTCTCCTGCAGCTCCTGTTGACTCCAGCTCCCATCGGCTCCCTCCAGCATCCTGGAGGGTGTCTCGGGAGGTCCAGCAGGGACTTGGGCAGAGCCCTGCTGGGACACGCCGGCCCTGGGAGCAGAGATGTGGCCGCAGAGCCGCGTGTCCTTGGGGAGATGTGTCTCTGCCCATCTGCGCAGCCCTTAATGTCCCACGGGGCCCACAGGCTGGGAGGAGACTGCGGTAGATAAGTATGATGTACACGGCGTCACAAACACACTTATCCCCGTCCTGTTTCCCAGGCAGCTCAGCAGTGAAAAGCACAGCTTGTTCCAAGTACCCCCCTTCATATTTATTCTGGTTACGCAGCCAGGCAGCTTCCTGCCCCCGTGCCTCCTGCTGCGGCGTGCCGAGGCCGTGCTGCTGCTTCCAGGGCTGCCTCTCAGGGCCCTGTCCCCTCGCCTTGCAGCGCCGTGCTGCCAGGCCCTTCGCTGCCGCATCCCCTGGCTACAAAGCCTCGTGCCTCTCCGCTTCCCCTCGCCCCTGCTTCCCACTGTACCGGTGCCTGCGAGGATGCTGCCGGTGCCCGTGAGGCCCGGCGAGCCTCGGAGCTGAGGGCTCGGGGCTGTGGGACGTCGGGGAAGGACACGGTGCACTGGGAGGTGGAGGGAACCTTCGCCAGGCTGGGCCAGGCCTCCCCGGAGCACTTCTCCGATGTCCCCTGTGGGCGTTTTGCTGCTTGGCAGCCGTGGGCCAGGCTCAGCAGCTGTCTGCTGCCGGCACCCTGCCTGTGACAGCAGGCGCAGGGTCCGGGGGCTCCTGAACTTTTATTACTATGTACAGCGTTCTGCTTGCACGGAAAATTGATTTTCTTTTTTAAGCACGAAGTATAGTGGTTTTATAACCTTTCTGCAGCTTGGCAGAGGCCATTTATAACCTGCCTTCATCGCTACCTGAACAAGCTCCAGTCTAACTCATCTTCAAGAAATTCCATAATGCATTTTTAATTGCGAGCTGTTCCTCAGCAAGATTTATTTATTTTTTCAAGGACTGGTCTTTTTGTTGTTGTTTGTGTGCGCGCATGTTTGGCGAAAAGGGATAAATAACGGGAAGAGAACAGAAGAGGGCTTTAGTCTGGGTGACAATTTATTGATGGCGTTTGCTGCCTGCTGGCTTTTATCTTTTGGGACAAGGAAAGCCAGCTGGGAAACTAAAATTAAAACCCAGAAGCAGATCCTTGTTTCTGTGAATCAGCACACTTCTTTCAACTGATGGAAAACGTTCCAAGTACTCGGGGCTGTGCTCCTGTCCTTCCCGGTCCTTCCCCCACCCCAGACCAGTCCTCGCCACAGCTGCGTTATCCCATGGGAGGCAGCGAGGTAATTTTGGAGATGATGCTGAGGCCACATTCGCTGGCTGGTGGGTATCAGTCACTGCCGTTCCCAAGCACTGAGGTGTTTTTTTGGGTTGCACAGGACTCCTCTGTGTCCCAGAGGAGCAGACAGTGAATGCAGGGGGTTTCTCCAGCACACTGCAGAGCAGGTCACCAGGCTTACCCCAGGCTGGCTCAAGGCTTCGTCCCGAGCCAGACAAAGGCAAGTCCAGCTGTGTAACTTCGCTGCCAGAGGGGCTCTGTCCTTCTCCAGAGTGAGGATGGGGATGCGGTTCTTCCCCCTCCTCGACCCCTCTGGCTCTTGGGTGGGTTGTGGGCAACCACACAGCTGTGGCCCCAGGGCCCGTGGGGACCCATGGTGACCTCGCCGTGTGCCCTCCTGTTGCAGTGCCCTGAGGACCTCCGCCCCATGAAGGACGGCACCGGCTGCTACGACTACTCCAAAGGCATCGACTGCTCGGATGGCTTCAACGGCGGCTGCGAGCAGCTCTGTCTGCAGCAGACCCTCCCTCTGCCCCACGACCCCTCGTCCAGCACCATCTTCATGTTCTGCGGGTGAGTCCCCTGCCACGCTTCCGTTTCTCCCATTCCCAGCTAAATAACCCCGTTCCCTTCCCCACCATCACCCACCACCATCCTGTGCCTCCCGTCCCCACACCATCGCGTCTCGCAGGCGAGCTGGGTGCCTAGCAGAGGGGCTCTTTGTGAAGCTGGCTTGCAGCAGGCACTTGGTTCGCCTACAGAAAAAAGCAAACACAAGTGCAAGAAGCTGGGTGAGCAGATGCACCCTCCTCATCTCCCCCACTGGGACCATGATGGTATGGTTCGATCTGTGACTCACCACGAATGTACCCCGAAATTGTACGTGGTGTGTTGGAGGGGGAAGGTGGAGGACTTGTTTTCTTTAAAAACTACTTCCCCCCACCCCTTGTGACTCTCTTAAAATAGAGCTTCATCCCTGATTTTGGCCGGGATCCTATAATCCTACACGGTTTAGCATTTGCTCTCAGGAAAATCTCCCCGGCTGCGGCGTGCCCTGGGAGGCGTGCGGTGATTGTTGGCTGCAGAAGCCGCCATCCGCCGCCTGCACCAGCCTCGTGCTGCCTCGTGCCAGCACTTCGCAGGAACCTCCCTCGGGGGAAGGATTAGGGGGAAGGAGGGCAGCAGGAGCCCGTCTGGGGAGGAACTGCCCCCGAGATGGTGCAGAAGCACGGAGGGGAGCGGGCGGGCATGCAGCTCCGAGGGGCGCCCGCCGGGTCCCAGCGCTGCAGGTGCAGCACAGAGCTCCCGCAGCAGTCCCCAGGGAGGAGCTGCCCATGTCAGAAAGCTGCTCGCTTTCTTTTCTCCGGTATTTTTTTCTTCCTCTGTATTATTGTTTAGCAGCACAGAGAGGCTGAGTCACCGAGAGAGAGCACGCTGCCTCCACCGTGCCTGCGAGGGGGTTGGAAATCCATATGGGCACAGCAATCTCTGCGGAGAGGGTCGGGAAGCCTGGGGACGTTGTGTGGTCTCCATCTGAGCCCGCACCAGGCATCAGCAGCAGGGTTGGGACTCCAGACGTCCGACTGAGAGGACAGAGAGTTTTTCCCTTGCTTTTTGTATAATCCCTTCTCAAGGCAGAGCTGCACGGGGGGAACAGGCAGAAGCACAACAGACAGGCGGGAGTTCCACTTGCAGTGGAAAATAGTGGTGGAGGGATGGGAGAGGGGCACAAGCCCAGGCAGCCGTGGGATTGAGGTTATCACAGCACTGCCACCGCAGAGGAAGGGACAGGCAGGGGACATGGAAGTTCCTCATTGACTGGGAGCTGCAGTGCCAAGGGAAAGGCAGAAGAAGGGGAGGAGGAGGAGGGGAGCAGCATGAGCAAACACAGATGCTGCCACTGATCTCTTTGGTGTCTGTAGCTGAATCACATCCCTGCTGCCTGCCTCAGTTTCCCTCTCTGTACGTGGAAGACAAGTGTCTGCCTTGCCCACAAAGTGCTTGAAAGCAGGACCGAGGAACAAAAGAGCAGCCGTGCTGGAGCTGCATCCTTGCAGGAGGGCAGTGATGTGACAGAAACGGGGAAGCAACTCCGGATTTCGCTTTGCTCTTGCCCGAGGAACATCAGAGCCCGCACCACAGCAGCATCAGGGCTGGGGCTGCCTGTAAGGACGGAGCAGATGAAGTGTGGTGGGCTCAGCTCTGCTCTGCGGCACGGGGGCGATTCCCAGGCACAAGGCTGCAGGCATTATGGGGTTGCCCTCCTGCTTCTGGGGAAGCCACTGTGGCTGTCAGTGGTCCCTGAGGCTGTCTGCGGGGCTGGAGCGCTGTGCTGGCTGTCCAGGAGTAGCCAGGATTAATGCCCAGCCCAGCACTCGCCCGCTGCAGCTCTCCCCAGCGTTGGCTCAGCACAGGACTGCTGGAGCTGGTTGTGTTTTAGTGTCCTCGGAAAGCCTGGGCCCCTGCAGAGCACAGCACCAAGCGGCACCATGGTGTCCCTGGCTGGGCTCAGCGCCCTGTCCCCCTGCTCATCCCACAGGGTTAGGGTTGGGGTTAGGGTTAGGGTTGTTAGGGTTAAGGTCCCTCTGACATGGCTCGTGGTGCTCACAGGTGCGTGGAGGAGTACAAGCTGGCCCCCGATGGCAAGTCCTGCCTCATGCTGTCCGACATCTGCGAAGGCCCCAAGTGCCTGAAGTCGGACGCCAAATTCAACGACACGCTCTTCGGGGAGATGCTGCACGGCTACAACAACAGGAGCCAGCACGTCAACCAGGGCCAGGTGTTCCAGATGACGTTCAGGTATGGCCCAGCTCCGCTCCTAGTTTCGGGCACGTCAGGGTGGGCAGACGGGACCAGCTCCAGCAGTGCAGAGACAGCAGCGCTGACACATTCCCTGCCAGACACGTGGGGAGGACAGCAGGGGGACACCAAGCCCGCGTGGGGTTTCTACTCGTTCATCCCTCCTGCAGGCAGCAGCGTAGGGCTCTCCTGTGGGGCTGGTGTCTGTCTCTGGCTGAGTGTCTAATTGTCTTTGATGGGCTTTTCCCTGCCTCGTTGTCCCGTCTCTTCCTGAACGCTGCTGTCTTCCATCTCCACATCTTGCCATGAGTTCCGCCGTTCGATCACCTGTAGCATGAAAAAGAATTTTCCTTTGAATGTTTTCAACCTGTGCGAGCAAATTTTATTCCGTGCCCGAGTCATAGCACCGGGAGAAGCTGTGGCTGTGGGTAATAAGAAATAGCGTTAGCAGAGTGAGGTGGCTAAATCTGACACAAGCCCAGGCAGCAGCACATCGCGGGGCGTTCGCAGGCTGCGTCCTGGATGTGTCGGGAGAGCGGAGGGGGGAGAGCAGCTCTGAGCTGCCCATGGCTTTGCCTCTTGGTGCTCGCAGAGCAGAGCTTGCTTAATCACTGAATGCAGGGCTGGAGAATTAGCTGATTTATCTATTTTTCGTCAGCTCTACTGAATGCAGCCACATTTTGTTCGGGTGCAAACCAAGGCGGGCCTATGAATTTCATAGCACCTGTGCTGATGGGTGTCAGGAGAGGCCCCAGCGAGGACCCTTACCCCAAATTCCGCCCAGGCACAACTCTTTCTTGCACAGCACCTGCAATGCACAGAGGTTTTTTTTTTTTTTCCCTTTTCAGGCACTGAGACCTCACTGCTGTGCTTTTATCTGAGTTGCGGGTGCCCATCAACTCTGGCCACGCTGGTTTTCTGGGCTCTTTTTCCCCAGCAGAGTGTGAAAGTCTTCCTAGCTATGAATTCACACTGAACTCTGTCCTTTTGCTCTGGGGATGGCAGATGAATTACGGGCTCCACCAGCACAAAGGCATGCAGAAAGCAGCAGCCAGCAGAGTGCTCGGAGCCAACAGATCCACAGCCTTTGCTGGAAGTGAGAATTGACAGCATGCAAAGGCAATTTTTTCCAGTAGGCTCCTCTCTGCCTTCTCTCCCTCCCATGCTGCAAGCATCTGTGGTCCTTCCGAGCGGAGCCAGGGCTGCAGAGCTGACATTTTCCATGAGCTGGGAGGCTGAGCACGTCCGAGGGCTCCCCAAACTCCCACCATGTAGCTTGATGGTGATGGGGGCTCTGCCAGAGAGGGGCTGTGCGGTGGGAGCCGGGTCCTCAGCATGGCGAACGGGGCTTTTGTTGCCTGGCATCATCTGGGGGCTGCTGCTGGCTGTAACAGATGTGGAGGCAGGAGAAAACAGCTCTGAACCACGAGCAACCTGCAAAATGACCCCAGAAGAGCAGGCTGGAGGGGGATGGCTCCAGCAGTGCCGGGTGGCGACGAGAAGGGCTCCCCGCGTCCTCCCCACAGCCCCGTGTGCCGGAGGGTTCGGCGGCAGGAGCACCATTACATCATCTGCTAACAAGGGAAGAGAAGGAGGTTAATGGAGAAGAAATTATTAACTAAAAGATGTAATTTGCCTCTGATTTTCATAGATATTCAAGAACCTCTCTGAGCATTAAGACACCAGCTGTTAGAGAAGCCCTTAATTTGGTGCATTTGAAACATAGCAGGAAGCTGCCTAATACCAGGGATTAAAAGCCTGTTTCTGCAAAGTAGGAGCAAGAACCTGCTATCAGAACAAGGGGCTGAGTATTTTAGAGGGATTTATAACCACTGGGATCCTTTAGCTATGCAGATGTGACAGTCCCTTGAATGGTGTCTGCTTCCCATGTTGCCGCATCTTCAGTGTCTTTAATAAATAGGATATTCTCGATCCGCCAGGCATGCCAGCATGGGGCTGGGAGGAAGCCTTTGTGCTGCTAACAGCGGTGTCTCTCACACGCTGTCCTGGGCAACGCCTAGCAGTTACAGCAGTATTTCCATCCCATCGGGGCTGGGTGGGCCCTTTCTCACCCAACAGCCTGCGGTGCCGATGACCCCTGACGGCCGCAGCATGGGGATGGGGCTGGCGGAGCACCGGTGGCTTTATTTTGCCCAGCTGGCTCCAAAGGATGGGTTTGGCACCTTTAGGACACAGCAGGTATGGTGCTTGGTGAGGCTGTGAAGTGGGGGGGCCACTCAGATTTGTCTGTTCCTGCTGGTGTGTGCTGTAGGTGCCCCGTACCGACGCACCGTGGCGTGACACACCGTGCTGTGACCTGCAGTCCGTCCCTGCCCGCCTGTCCCTTTGTGCTGGTGCCAAGCAGCTCTGTCTACAGCCTTCTGGGTACTGAGGTGGCTTGGTAGCTGTTAATTAGCCCTGTGGTGGTTGCGTTGCTCAGCCGACCTGCTGGAGAAGCCAGTGTCAAGGTTTCTTCTTGGAGGAGTCCTCCATACTGCTGCTGCTGTTGCTGTTTTCTTGCAAGCACGTAGAGCAAAGCTATTCCCCCTCGGTACCTTCTCCTGGGACAACCAGGCTGCCCTGGGGTGGGGACGGGAGCTCCTGCCCCTGCCTGGGGACAGCCGTGCGGGGCGGTGGGGAAGGGGATCTGCTGCACGGATCCGCCCGCACAGCCTTGCCTCTCGGTGCCTTGGTTCTGACGCCTCCAGCACCTCCCTCCCCTGCTCGGGGCTTTATTTCAGGTCGTGGATGCTGACTGCACGGGGGGGCTGCCAGCAGCACCTTCGGTGCGGCGATGGAGCAGGAGCCGTGCCCCATTAGCGCCGCTCACCCCTTCCCCTGGAGCTCTCCTGTTCGGCTCCGCGCTCATGCAGAGCCGCCCGCTTTTACTGGGTGCCTCTTTTTTTTTTTTTTTTTTTTTTAATTCTCTTTGGCAAAGTGCCCTGAAATATTAATAACTAAATGGGATCGGAGCTGATCTATTCCAGTCACACCTCTGGGTTTAGCCGGGAGGCTCAGCACTGGATCCAGCTTGCTAAAGACTAGATTAGAGCTATTTTCCCCCACTGCCTCGCGGTGGGGCAGAGCCCAGGCTCCACGGTGCCCAAATCACCGGGGGATTATTTTCCAAATGGGTTGTTTGTTAGCTCCTTATCTGTTTTGTGCCATCTCTTTGCCATGAGGGAATAGAGATTTTTTGTTTAAGTGCTGTTTGCGGTTTCAGCCTGTTGCTTTTATGCCATTAATATGTAGAAAACCCAAATTACTACCCGTGGAGCCAGCTTTACTCGATAGCTTATTACCGCACGGTGCATGGGATGCCGGAGCCCACGCGACTCGCGCGGCAGAGCCCTCCTGGGGCCTCTCGCTGCAGCTCTCCCTGCAAAACGGGGGAGCCCAAGCCCCCACCCCAAGCAGGGATGCAGTGAAGCCAGGGGCTTTCTGGGTGTTGGGGAAATAAGTGGCCGAAACGGCTGCAGGGAGGAGCAGGGTGCGTGGCTGGTGGCTGAGCGGGGAGAGGGTTTGTGTCCGTGCTCCGTTGCTACTTGGCGCTCGGTGCAAGACAAAAAAAAAGCTGAGCTCCAAGTGTTTTCACATCTCCATAGCCAGGGAGGCTGGCTCTGGAGGATGCAGGGCTGCTGTGCTGTGCTGTGCCAAGCTGTGCCATGCTAAGCACCCTCCTGCAGCTCCATCCCTCTGCCAATCAGTCCTTGTAGCCTCCCAGAGCCCTGCCTGGAGCACAGGGCTGCTGCTTCCCCGCTTTGGGGAAGAGAAAGCATGGACCTGTGTCCTACCACAGAACATCCCGAGCTGGAAGGGACCCAAGGGGCTTGCGGGGGGTGCTGAGCCGGGTGCTGCGGGGTAAGGGGCGCCTGCACCCGAGTGCTGCAGGCAGGCAGCCGGCGGTGCTGCCGAGCGCTGCTGACGCTGTCAGGCGGCGCGCCGGGTCGCTGAACCGAACTGGGGAATTGTCATAATATTGATGGGGAGTTTGGCAAGTTAATTTTAAATCTGTCACTCCTTCCCCTCGCCGCTTCTCAGCCCTTAATAAACCAGCACCGCGACGGCGGGGCGTGCTGACAGCTCAGAGCTGGGCTATGGGTCCCCCCCTTGCGCCCCGCTGCCCGCCCAGCACCCAGTGCCCCCCCGTGCCCCATCTGTGGGTGCTGTGGGACCAGGGTGGGTGCTGGGTGGGCACAGTGGCACAGCCAGGCAGGGGCTTTGCTGGTGCCAGCCCCGGCCAGGCCGTCCCGCTGCCCCTGCAGCATCACTAACGGTAAGTCTCTAACTAGTTAAATTAATACTATTGATTTTTTTCCCCCTCCAAGTGCAGAAGTTATAATTGTGCTGTTTATTATTCCTGTGCCAGCGAGCTCTGCGCCAGCCAGTACCCAAACGCCTTGTTTACCTATTACCCTTCAGGCCGGGATAACGGATAGATCTCTTTTCCAGTGGCTGCCTTCCATTTCATTCCTCTTTTTATTATTTGTTGCTGCAATTCTATTACCTGTTCACAACTCTGAAGCCTCAGCCATGCTGGTTGGAAGCAATGATGGCTTTTCAAGCCAGGCTAATGCCTCGGGCCCCGGTCCTAAGGAGCAGAACCACGCTGTGCCGGCCGGAGCGGGTAAGGGGGCTTTAGGGTTTTAGCAGCTTTGCGGGGCTGTGGTGGGACGCAGGGCTCTGGTCTTTCCCCCACTGCCCGCTCCCAGCTGCCTGCAGAGCTGCGGTGCCTGGTGCAGGAGCATCCCTGCTTGTCACACACGGTGGCATTGCCACCCCTGTCGGGTTGTCACCGAACCATTTTTCCTCCCTCCCATGTTTTCCTGCTCTCAGCCTCTCGGGGACATCCTGGCTGCTTTCTCGTGTCTGTCCATCCCTTTTCAGAGCGTGTAATGGTTGCACATAGGCACACGCCACGTGTTCTGAGTGCACCCGCGCCGGCCAGGCTAAGCATTGAGGTTTTGTCAAGTCCAGGATATAAATGACTAATGCAATTAGCACAGCACCCCGTCAGTTAGCTTACTATTGCATCCTGCGTGCAGCAGCCCTGCTCCATTTCAAAGTTAGCATCCCACAGAGAAGGAGAACAGATTGTGCTGCTTTGAGCTGCTATTTCCAGCAGCCCGCAGCCGCGTGCCTTTGCACTGTATTGTTAGCATTTCTCCATTCTTGTAGCAAAACAAAAGCAGAACGATATCCTAAAGACAACGCGGGGGTCTGGGCAGAAAAGATGGTTTAAAAAATACCGATAGAGATGGTGGTGGTAGATGTATTTTCAGTACAGGAGGTTTTCAGGTTTGTTCTGTACCCGGTGCAGATAGGACTGGAGGAACAGGACAGCTCATCGCGGTGAGCGTGGGCACGGCCGTCACAGCCTCCTCCTGCTGTCACGTCCCTGCTCCGGATGTGCCCCTGAGCTGCTTCGTTTCCTTCCAGCCTGTGCCAGCAGCAGGTCAGCCCAGCGCAGAGTCCAGCTTGAGCCCGTGCTTGGGCCGGCGGCGGAGCCGCTGCTCCCACCCCGCGCCCCTGCTCCACGCTCCCCCCGGCCCTGGCAGCGCGTTCGTGTCTGCGCAGCTGTTTGTATTCTCTGCAGCTGATGAAAATATTCATTATCTTGTTAGCTGCCGCGGCGCAGGAAGTTCGGATTTGCATTTCCACAGCTAATCACGCAGCACAAACAGAGCCTGGCACCCAGCAGCAGTAATTGGGCAGAGCCGCGCGGCACCCACGCGGGGAGCCCCCCCTCTGCCGTGCCCCTGGGAGCAGCACCGGGGCCTCCGACAGCTCCGGGAGCAGGAGGAGGAGGAAGGCAGCAGGTGTAGGGCTGGGGCTGTACGTGTTGGTGGGGTGGGCGATGGTGAGGGTGAGCATTGGCAGGGTGACCCAGACTCGGAAGGGAGAGCAGGTGGGAGGGTCGTGGCCACCAGCACGTGGGGCTGGGGACTTCCTGTGGGGATCCGTGGATGCTGGGCCCTTGGGGGGGCTGGTCTGGCACCTCTGGGGACAGCCCTGTTCCCCCATGAAGCTGCTGGGCCAATGTGATGGGGTTAAGTGAGGTGTTCAGAGCCCGTGCTGTGTGAAAAGTTCGTGGCCACAGCCTGCTCACGAGCCCCGAGGGAGGAAAAGATCCAAGATTGGAGAGAAGGGGAACAAGCCCATACAGCGGGGAAACAGACACGGGGCACTGCTGCCCTCCGGGGCCTGGCAGCAGCACGGTGATGTGCTCTGTCCCCTCCCTGTCACCGCTGCCTCCCCAGTGCTGGCACCACCAAGCCCGGCTTGGCCTTCCTGAGCGCCAGAGCACCCGGGAGGTCCCGCGCACGGGGCCGCGGGGAGCAGTCCTCGGGACGGACTCGCTGACCCGTACGGCTTCCCCATCCCTGACTTTTATAGTGCTAATTATAGCCGGTGTTATTGCGCGGTTAATCTGTGTTATTAAAAGATGTGGTGGAAATTGGTTTTATAATAATAACAGCTCAGATTGATAAAGTACCGTGCGTCCCAGGGGGTCCTCGCCAGCTTTACGGCCTTAGAGCGGTGCACAGGCTTGCGGAGGGGAATTGCTTCTCCCTTTCCCCTGCTCCAGCACAGGGTGCAGCCCCTCCTGGGCACGGGGCAGCCACACAAGGGTCAGGGAGCAGCGAGGGCTCTGCAGCCACCTGGGACAGCTGAAAGCAAGGGTTGTGTCCAGCTGGAAAGAGGGAAGGGACTGGGTTGGGAGGCTTTGAGGCAGCGACCTGCAACCATCCAGCTTTGAGGTGTGATAGCCGGGGTTCCCAGCATGCTGCAAGTGCCTCCTTGGCGGCCACCAGCAGCACAAGCCGTGGTTTTGTGCTCTGCAAAACTCGTCTCAGAGCAGGCTTCTGCTTGCACCATGGACACTGCTCTGCGGTACCTTGGGGACCGGGCTGGTGCCAGCTCATCACTGCTCTTCCTTGGTAGTGCCAGAGCTTGTCACCGAAGCTTCGCCCTCCGAGGACTGAATCAGCTTGACACTGCCTTAGCCATGCGAGTTCTTGCTCCAGGCGATGGAGTCAGGAGCAGGCGCCAGCACGGGGGTACCTGAGCGCTGCACGGCCTCGCCAGCTGCCGAGCCGTACCGCTGCTAGCAGCAGGTCTTGGGCGCAGCCCTCGGTGCAGTAGGAAATCATGTCTTGTCTCTTCCCCATCCTAAGGAATCTCCCCACAGATAGAGGATTTGCCATTCCTTGTGTTTCTCTTGGCTGTGTAAACCCGAAGGCAGGTGGGCAGCAGGGACCCAGCACCGCCCGCCTTCCTCCCTTGCCTCCGGCGATGCTCGTGCGTGCGCGCAGAGTTTCCCACGGGCTGTTGGGTTCGATAACAATTTCCTTGCGATGGAGGCTCCGGGCATTTGTGCCAGCTCATTTCCCCCAGCGCAGGCTGAAGGAGCCGTGTGGCTGACGGAGCGCCAGGTGCATGCAGAGCAGCAGAAAGCGGAGCCTCCGTGCTGCTGCCCCAGCTTTTGGGGACCGCGCCGCTCGCCAGCTGCAGCTTTACCAGAGGGCAGCAGGCGAACATCTGGAAGGTGTGATGGCACTGTCACTTGTCGTTAGGCGGCCCCGCAGCCCACGTGCAATGGCACACAGCTCTGCAGGGAGCTGGGAGGAGGGAAGCAAAGCGAAAGATGCTCCTGGAGCCCAGCGCAGGGCTTCGTTCTCGGAGGTCGAGGGGGGTAAGGTGGCTGCAGGTGCCCTCACCCCGCCCCAACGCGACACACACGTCGTTTCGTGGCTTCCATAATTAACTTCACACGCAGAAACCTCCCTTTGCAGATGTGGTAGCAAATTTCAGCTAATTAACCATATGGTCTCGGCTGCCTGGCGGAGCAGGGGAGATGTCGCTTACGGCCGCGTCCTGCGCCCTGCCCTGCCCGGGGGTTGCCCTCACCTTCCCCCCGCATCACTGGAGCCCCCCAGGCTCTGATGGGGCACCCCACAGGGATGGGCACCCATGGGACCCCCCCAGCATGGTCCAGCCCCACACGTGGAGGCTGGCACAGCTGGAACCTGCGCCGGCACATGGCAGGCGCTGCACGGAGGGGATGCGGGTGCGATAGCGGCGTTGAAATGCCTTTGTCAGGGTGCTGCCAGCATATGAAATGTGCAGTGATATTACAGCCCTGCCACCGCCTGTGGCTGTTTTTCCTCTGCTTCTAATGACTAATAGAGAGAAGACAAAACAATTTCTATTAGTTTCTCCCACGCCGCAGTGGGTTTCTTATTTTCCAAACCTCATTAGGGTTTGTAATACCGCAGCGGTAGTCGAGAGCAGTCCGAGTCACCCTAGGGCGAAGGAAGAGCCGAGGAGATATGATGTGTTGCCCAGCCTCAGCACTGCTCCTGGCTCGCTTCCAGGGTCTCCTCGGATTCCTTTCCAAACTCCGACGCCTTATCTCCATCTTAAAGGTTAATGATGACACTTAGGAGAAAAAAACGCTTAAGATTCCCAATTGTTAAGAGCACGGATGCCTGTGCTGGGCAGAGAGCTGGGTCTGCGTCTACGTCGGGAAGGCGAATGCTGTTTGAAAGGCAGTGCTTGTGCTTCCCAGCGGGCTGTAGGAGTGTGGGGCTGCCTGGCAGAGCTGCTGGGCAAGGGGCTGCCAGGGGTGTGTGTGGAGAGGCCACGGGCTTCGGGTGGCTGTTTTTGGCAGCTGTGCCCAAATCCCGCAGGGGTCAGCCACACGTCGGGCACCAGCCTCGCGCCGGTTCCTTGGGAAGTCCCAGCGTGCAGCCCTGCCTCCTCTGAAGTCAGTGGGAGTTTTGTTATTTGTTGCCTCATTACAAATAAGCCTAATGAAACTGGCAGGCATGGAGCTGCTTGAGCAACGCTCTGGAAATGATTGCAAACAGCACCCAAAACCAGCCGCGGGAGGGGACCCGCAGCCTTGGCTCGGCTCAGCGCCCAGCTCGTGGTGCAGAGAGGAGCCCGGCCTGGCTCAGAGCTGCTCGGACACAGAAACCCATCCCGGCTCGCTCCACGGGGGCTCCCTGAGCTGCCCCAGGACGTCCGTCTGTCCGTCTGCATGGCACCTTCCCACCCAACTCGTTACAAAGCTGGAACTCGCTGAGCTGATGGAAGCCGACAGGGTCAGCCCCGGCGGCTGTCAGCGATGCTGATCTAATGGGGGAAGGCACCTCGAGCAGCAGCGACACGGAGCAAGACACGGATCCTCCTGGCAGGCACTAAGCAGCTCCAGCCCTTTGCGAACGGGCTGATGCCTCGTTAGCCACACCAGTTATTGGACATCTCCAGGACCTTCCCGTCGAGCAAGGGTGGCACGAAACCGATGTGGCCTGGCCCTGGCACCGGCTGCAGGCAGCGGTGGAGCTGCTGCTGGGCAGAGCAACAGGCAAGCAAGGTCCAGGTCTCCGCTCTCTTCCCTTTCTCCAGCCAGGGATGAGTCCACTTTTCATCTCCACCTTCTCACTCATACACTTATTTTTTTCTTGGACTTTTCTTGAAACCTCTTGCAGGAAATCACCTCTGAGCATAGGTTAAGCATCAAAAATTTCAGTCCCAAAGGGAATAATCTGTATATTTGCAAAGTTGTGAAAAATAAGAGCTTTTGCATGGAATTCCTCTTGCAGCCCTGACTCCGTAATGAAGGCATAAATCCAGCTTTGTATACCTGAGCCCTGCCTGCTCCATAGGCACGAGGCGTTGCTGTGGGAACCGCAACTTTCCGAATTTGTTTCCACTCCGCTCTCTGTTTCAGCACATTCCCAACAGGCACTCCAGAGGTAGAAAGATCCACAGCCTACCGCAGGATCTCCCCCACAGGACAGGCGGTTTAGTGGAATAAATAAATAGCTGCATAATGGGGAGAGAAGGGAAAGGGGAGAGTGGGTGGAGGGGGGGATAACAGGGCGGGTGTGAGGAGGTGTTGGTTGCTGGTGGAGGTGCTGGTGCTGCCCTGCGCGGCGGGCTCTGGGGCTGTGCACGGGGGATTTGCGGTTTTGGAAGCGGAGCTGCTGCTGGGTGCAGGGGCAGAGCCGGGGAGCTCGGCTGCGTGCCGGGTGCTGCCAGGTGTGCTCCTGCTGCGCCTCCCGGGCAGGGGGACAGGCACTGGGTGGCTTTCTCTTGCCTTTCCCCTGGAGCTGAGGGTAATGTGAGTGTCTGGCCAATTTTGCATCTTCAGTTTTGTTGTTTCTGCTGGTCAGACCATGTGCTGTTGGCAAACCTCTTGCAGCAGCACATCACCCTCACCTGCCACCCCCAGGCTGGCCGTGATGCAGAGGGGGATCTCCTGTCCCATCGCTTCCTGCTTCCCCAGCTCCCTTCCCCCAGCAGATTCCTGCATGTTTCCTTGAGAAACAGCTTCAGGAGAGGATGCATTCAGGTCGAAGTCCATGTCGAGATGTCCTTTGCCGGCTGTCACCATCATCGTGCTGTGTCCAGATCCCCTTGTGCCCACCCTCAGTCCCTGCCAGTCTCCGTCCCCAGAGGATTTCAGGGCTGGTCTGGGGGCTCAGTCCGAGGGGACGCTCCAAGGCAGGGCACGGCACCGAGCCCCAAGCGCACGGCACGTGCCGGACATCGTGCCCTAGGACGAGGAGCACGGTTCGTGCCCACCATCAGCTGAAGATGCTCTGCGGCCCCAGCGCTGAGGTGATTTACGTCCCTGGAACACCTCAATTTAAATGCTAATTCTCCCTGATCTGAGGGGTGAAGCAGCTGGTGATTATTGTCAGGCCGTTTACTGCACACCGGGGAGGTGGCAGGGAGGGATGGCAGTGCCAGGGACAGGTCTTCTCCACGGTGCCAGCACCGAGCAGCCGATGGAGGGCTGGGGACAACGGCTGTGGCCGTGCTGTGCCACCCCATGAGTCTGTCCTCGCTCCCCCAGCCCCGCCTGGCCATGCACTGCCGCAAGCGCCACGGTGAGCACCAAAAGTTTGGGAGCTGGAGGGGACCCCAGGACCTGGCAAAACCTCCTCGGTCTCCTCTGCATCCCTCCTCATCACACAGCAGGGGACCTGCTAGCGTTAATGACATGTGGAGTAAATTTGGCTACTTGGCAAGGTTCGTGTTCAGCCCTTATAATTCACCCGTGCCTGAGGTCAGGGAGACGTGTGGGGACATCTGCGGTGTGCTTGCTTTTCCCAAAGTGGCTGTGGAAACAGGACACCCTCGTTTCTGTCTCCCAGTGACTCTAGATGATATTTTTTGCAAATTCAAGTGAAAAAGAAGGAGCTATTTCTGAACATCCCCACCGCAAGCTGGGCTCTTGTGAACTTACAGCCACCCCAACAAAAAAAAACTTCACTGAAGGGAATTTGGGTCAAAAGCTGGCATTAGGCAACCTCAGATCCATTGTCCCCAAGCCACTGCAGGTCAGAAAGAGGCAAGATTAATAAATTATTCTTGCTGGGGAAGGCGTCCTGGCTGGCTTACATAGCAGAGCTCTGCAGAAAGCGCAATCCTCGCATAGTCACTTTGCTGAGCATAACCACCCTGGATGATAATGTGATTAACATTTGTAGCTGTGCCGGCTCAGATAAGGGTAATTAAATCTCACGCTTCAGGGCATCAGCTAATCACTTGCGGGGTCATTTTTTATTTTTTTTTACCCCTTCATGAATATATTTGCCCGGCTGCCGCGATGCGCTGTGAGCATCCGCTGCCAGCTGCGGGCAGAGGCAGAAGCTGGGCTCTGGCTTTCACGTGGCTGCTGCGGGACGTGGTGGCTGTGGCCCCATCCAGGACACCCAGGGTGCTCTGGCTGCTCCCAAATATCTGTGTCAGCACCGCCTGCTCCCCAGGGCACCTTTTGCTCCGGGACCCCATGGGATGCCACCACTCCTCCTGGAGGTTCCCCACCCGCTGCGTGGTGCGGTGGTAGCACTGCAGGGACGCAGCCCCACGCTCTGCCTCTCCGTGGATTTATTGCGTGACCTTGGGGTGTTATTTAAGGTCAGAAGTCCCCAGAATCTGTACTGCTTGTATCAAGTTTCTAAAGGGCAGGAGGACATTGGCATGGTGAGCTTTTGCTGCCTGAGCTCTGCCCTCGGTCCTCTGATGTTTTTCAGCATCGAGACCCATTTATCTGGCAGTCCACTCACCCTGAGGCGGGGAAGTGCTCCGGTCTAGCTAGTGGGGGGGGGGGTTGGGGAAAGAAGGGAGAAACATTTCCTTCTGCAATGACTCAGTGTCTGTAAAGCACCCCAGGAGCCTTGCATATCCCTCTGGGTGTGCTGGGAAGCAGGAGTTAACTCAGCGTGCATCGCTTGCAGGTAGCGGCATGCTATCTGCCAGCTGCGCGAGAGGCAGGGGGGTGCCGGAGGGCAGGGAAAGAGGCAGGGGAGGATGTTGCAGGGCTATCAGCTGCTGAAAGTTTGCTGTTTCTTCCCCTGATCCCACTGTTACAAACTTGGCCCCACGGCTGGTAGGAACCACAAGGTGCCTCCTGCAAACCACGGGGGTGCCCGAGCCCCTCAGGTGCTCCCACACCCGCACGGAGGTGCCGGGGCTGTTGCATTCCCCCTGCTTCCTCCGCCCCTCACCTGTGTTTCTGCTCAGAGCCAGGAGCCTGCTGCCTTTGCTCAGTGCTTCCAACGAGCGCAAAAGCCTGGCAGAAACTCTTTTTTGTGCGTTGATGGTGACCGGTGCTGAGCCGCAGGGTTATTAATAAGGAGAGGAGAAAGAGGAGCTGCAGCCCTCTGCCGGCTGCGGGTTCACAGCACACTGCCCAGCACGCCGTGGCTGGGAGCAGTGATTTTGGTGTCCCTGCTCTCAGCCTTCCCCAGCACAGCGCGGGTTTGCAAGGCGGCCCCATCCCAGCAGCTCGGCGATGCTGGTGCCCACGCACCGCTGCGGTCAGCCCCGGGGCGCGCCCACGGGGGTGGCACGGAGCAGGATGCGTGCGGCTGGCGGTGGGAAGGGAACGGCGCTGAGCTGCTCCCCGAGAGGTGCGGGTTTGGCGTGGGGGAGGGAGGAGGCGCAGGAAGGGCTCGGTAGCAAACACATGCCATTGCACTGCTCCTGCTTCCGACACCGCTGCGGGCGTGTGCACGCACCCGTCTGGGCACACAGGCCCTCCTTGGCTTGGCCCTTGTTTTTCCCCAACCTTTTGGCTGCCGAGCAGTTAAAGCAAGCGGCACCACAGCCGGCAGCTCTGCAGAGCAGGGCTTTTTGGTAAATACCTTTCTGTAGAGGCGTCAGCGGAGACCAGCAGCCGTGCATACAGATCGCCCCTGCACCTCACTCCTCCGGCTGCTTCCCTTGTCTGCACAGGCCCCGGACCTGTCCCCACCACCTCCTTTGTCACCCGACGCGGGCCTCAGTGTCCCCAGCGTCCGCATCCTCACCGTGCACCCCATCCTGGCCCCCTCGCAGGCAGGATACAGAGCCAGGCACACCCCTGGTGCTCTCATCCCCCGGTGCAGGGCATGGGGCTGGCCCCTGTCCCATCGGGACGGTCCCCGTGCCCCGGGTGGCAGCGGGTCTCGGTGCTGGGTGAGCCACATCCTGCATTTCGCACCTTGCCTTGCCTGGTAGCTCTGGGGCAAAGCAGCGGAGATGCCGACATGCCCACGTGCTCCTTCCCACGTTCCCTAACGATTTCCCTGATGTTGCAGCTCGTGCCCACAAGCACCCAGCCAGCCCCGGGCTGCGGGCTGGCAGTAATTGCAGTCACCCATTTGCAGTGCTAAGGCAGCAAAAGGCTTAGAACAGCAAATCACCGCCCCGTCGCTGGGGATCCCGCCTGTGATCAGTGGGAGATTTGTCAGCCTGCGTGTGAGCGAGAGGTTTTTCCCCGCAGACAAATAAAACACTTTTTCTCTGGCAGAGTCTAAAGCGAAGCTCCTGAGATGCGGTCAGGTGCCGGAGGCTTTGAGACGCGGTGCAGGGAGCATCCCCGGGGCTGGCTGCAGGGAGCTGCAGCCCCCTGCTCTCCCCCCGCCATCCTTACACCTTGCACCAGCCGCATCCTGACCCCGGAGCAGAGGCAGGGACCCGGGGAGGTGCTGCAGCAGCATCTCATCACGCTGACACCCTTGGAGGTGGCCGTGTCCCTGCTCAGGAGATGCTCTCGGGATGATGGAGCATTTCTGGCCGCGTGGGGACGAGCTGCAGGAGGGGGGAAAATGGGGCGGGTGGGGGCTAGCTACGGGAATGGGGGAAAATGGTGTGGGTAAGGGCAAAATTCAGAGCTGGTCGGGGGAAATCTGCCCGGAGAAATGCAGCCAGGTCAGGCGATGCCAGCCTGAGGGCTGCAGCCTCCCGCAGCTCCCAGGGCTGACCTGGTTTTGCAGGAACCTCCCCTTTTCAGCTCAGAAACCCTTTTGTTGTGGCTCCAGGAGGACGCGCAGCCTCCTGGCCTATATTTTGGCTCAGAGATCAATATTGAACACCCCGCTTCGTGTTCCCGGCGCAGGCGTGGGGCGTTTTGCTTGCTGGGGGAGGTTTGTCTCCCAGCCCCGTCTGCTCACCGTTTCAAATAATTTCTCCGGCATCATTGTTCTAGAAACAATTCATTAGGGGCCTATTATACAATGTTATACCTGCCAAGGTTAGAAAAGATCCCATACACGTGGTGAAATTGCAGCGTGAGCTGCACGCTTCAGCTTTTTCTGGCATTTGTCTGTAAATGTGCATTTTTCTCCCCGCTCACCCCGGGGCAGAGCTATGCCCGTGGCACTCCTTGGTGACGTCCCCAGCCTGGCAAGACGCTGCACGTGGTGGGAAGCGGGCAAATTAGGGCTGTAGGATACTTTTCTCTCCCCTCGATGCTGCCTGCCAGCCCTACTGTGGCACGCTTTGAAAATCCAGGCCAGAAGCAGCAGACGGGTCCCCAGGCTGGCAGTGTTTCTGCTGGAAAGCAGAGAGACAACGGAGCCGCAGCCCCGGGGAGCTCATTAAGCATCACCCAGGCTGCTTGAAGATGGGGCAGAGAAAAAAATAAAACAACGCATCCCTCGCCAGGTCTGCTCCCAGGAACCCACCTGGAGACGTCCCCGGCTGGCCCCGGAGCAGCTCAGCCCCGCCGCCCAGCCTCAGCCCGCGTCCGTGCTTTGCAGTTGTGTTTTTGTCTCTGCAGGGAGAACAACTTCATCAAGGACTTCCCGCAGCTGGCCGACGGCCTCCTGGTCATCCCGCTGCCCGTGGAGGAGCAGTGCCGCGGCGTCCTCTCCGAGCCCCTGCCCGACCTCCAGCTCCTCACTGGTACGGGCACCCTGGGTGCATCGGCACCCCCGGCATCTCAGGGGCCGTCGCAGCACCAGTCCTGCCTGCAGAAATAGCACGTGGGCTCTGCGAGCCTGCCCCGGGCGGGCAAAACAGCCAAAAATACGGGGTCTGAACGCCGGCTGTTCCTTTGCAGGAGACATCAAGTACGACGAGGCAATGGGCTACCCCATGGTGCAGCACTGGCGCGTCCGGAGCAACCTGTACCGGGTGAAGCTCAGCTCCATCACCCTCTCTGCAGGTGAGGTTTCTGCCAGCATGGAGATGGCACGTCTGCACGGGCTTCTCATGCAAAGCATCTCACTGGTGTTTTCCATCTCCAGGCTCTGCTCAGGCAGTAACTAATGCTCCCAGTGCTGCTGCAGAGGCAGGCAGAGACATTTAGAAATACAGAATCATTTGCACTGGAAAAAACCTTCACAACCACCAAGTCATCAGCCTGACCTACCGAGTCCCATCCCTAAACCATGTCCCTAAGTGCCACGTCCACGTGTCTCTTAAATACCTCCGGGGGTGGGGACGTCCCTGTGCAGCAGGTTTTGTTGCTTGCACGAGCTCCTGATTACAGGGGGGAAACTGAGGCAGGGAGCGGTGCCACTTGGTTGGGCAGAGGCTGGAGTCGGAGCCAGGACAAGCTGGTGAGCAGCACGATGGGAGGGATTCGTGTGATGCACAGTGTGTGCATGGATGCACGTGTGTATGACAAGCAGCAAATTTGTGAAAAGTGTGGTTTCAAAAGGACCCAAGCTGTAGATGCAGGTCATATAACGCAGGCAGCGTCAGGTGAAGAAGGGGCAGGCGGGATGATCCTGCAAATGCCAAAACATTTCACTTTCACATTTTTATAACTACACATTTTGGTTCAGAAATGCTGAAATGTTTTGTAGTGACCTGAAATGTTTTGCCTTTTCATTTCAAAACAGCATCTTTTATTTAAAAATCAACCTATTTTTGAAGGGAAAAAAACAGAAAGAAATAGAAAAAGATTTAGCAGAGAGCAGCCACACAGCCCCAGAATGAAGCAACCTGCTTGGAGCTGAACAAAATCTTTGGGGTCAGCCCCGAATTAATTCTTCCAGCTTTTTCCTTCCACCAACCTTCTCCTTCGATCAGCCAGCCGGCCAGCCATGCAGATAACCCCATTAGGGTGACAGATGTGACGTATTTTCTTGCAGTGTGTTTTCAGTGTCACCAACAAAACAAAGCGATGATATTGGCCCACTCCAGCCGGCGTCACAGCGCGGTGACTCCGTGATCTGTGCTCCCTGTAGCGCAGTGAGGGTGCACAGCACCGTCCCTGACAGCAGCCCCAGCCACCTGCACAGGCTCTGCAGGACGCTGCTCGAAGCATCGCCCAACCTGCCTTGGTGCAGAGCGGCCAGAGCCCGGCCCCATGCGTCCCCCTAGGCTGTCCCCAGCTTTTGTAACCACAGCCAGGGGTTGTGCAGGGGATTTACGCAGGGGATGGTCTGTGGTGCCATCTGTAATCAATTCATCCTTGCACCAAGACATTGCTGGCTGTGGTTGCTGCAAAGCAAAGGCCCAGCACGTCCTGTGGGGAACGCACTGCCCAACGTCCCCGCTTCCTGCAGGACAGCCTGGGATTGTGGAGGGTCCATGCTTGTGTGTGCACACATGCGTTCACATGTGCATCCTTGGAAATTTGCTTGAGAATTCTCTCAGGGAGAGGAATCACTGAGGGATGGCAGGGCCGCAGCACAGGGGAAGCAGCAGGTTGTGGATTGCAAGAGCAGAGGCAAAAAAGAGAGGCAAGGGGGGGGAACCGCGCTTTGCGCCCCCGCAGGGGTCTGTGCGTCCCCCGGGGCTGCGGCTGCCTGCCCTGCCTGGCCCACCTGCCCATAGCGTGCTTCGCTCCCACAGGCTTCGCAAACATCCTGAAGATCCTGACCAAGGACAGCAGCCGGGAGGAGCTGCTCTCCTTCATCCAGCAGTTCGGCTCCCACTACATCGCGGAGGCGCTGTACGGCTCCGAGTTCAGCTGCACCATCCACTTCCCCAGCAAGAAGGTGCAGCAGCAGCTCTGGCTCCAGTACCAGAAAGGTGAGGAGGGCAGAGCCCTAAACGCCGGTTGTTTTTATTCCTATTTTCTGTCAGTCAGCCCCTATCCCTTGTCCCTACCCTCGCTGTCTGGTTCCCAGCCCTGCCGCCGTGCCCCAAGCCCGGGGTGCTCCGGGTGGGTTTATGGAGATGGGACGTAATTGAGCTGTCGCAGAATGGCTTCGTTTTATTGCTTGTGACAATGACGGTCTTTAAGGAAGTGTATTAAATCAATAGCAGACTCATTGTGCTACACTATAAATAACGAGACACATCATTAAACAGGGCAATAAACTTCAGGACTTTGAAGTAATACAATTAGGTTATGTTTATAAAAACTCCCTTATCGCCGTCGCCTTCCATTTGCCAATTCATCTCCCTCCTCCGGGGAGCTCGGGATATTCCCTTGGCCCGACATCTTTCTGTTGGAAATGTCTGCGGTGTTTCTGGCGGGGTTAGGGCACGTTGCAGGACTCGGGAGGCTGTGAAGGCGCTTCCATCCTGCCCCGTGTGCGCTGCCGACAGCAGCTCCTCCACTGCCGTCAGCAGAGGAGCCCACCCGCCCCCGCTGCCCCTTCCCCTTCGCCTCCATCTTCCCAGCACAGCTATTCCTGTAGGCATGTGTGTAACACCCCTCACTCATTTATTTGGGTTTTAAGTTGTGATAAATGAAGTTTGCCAGAGCGCTGCCCCTGTTTAACAGGAGGAAGCGGCGCGGAGGTGAGTTGTGTGCGTACACGCGGTGTTACGAGGCGTTCGGACACCAATCTCCTGCGAGCCCTTTGTGGATGTGTCTGTGGGGTGCAGGCCTGGAGCAGCTCCTGGTCCCAACCCCGGGGGTGACGGGATCGATGAGGGCCGCCCGTTCTGTGCCCACATCCTCCGGCACCGCCGCTGCTCTGTGGTGCTGGGGCCACACTGTGACCGGTGGTGCCACCCAGCCCTGCTGCGAGATGTCCCCAGTTCCTCAGCCCCCGCAGCCGGATCCCTGGCTCTGGTGAGGGTCCTGGATCCCTGAGGTCCCACGGGGATTTTGTACATCACACACAGCCAGAAGCGTTTTATTTCTGGCTGTGCTGCGTTATTTGGGCGCTGGGTGCCGGCTCCCACCCTATTCTTGGTGCGTGGCTCCATCATAGAGCAGGGTTTGGCAGATGGCAGGCTTGGCGAGGTTGAGGTAGGTTGGTTGGTGCTGCTGAGGAACAAGAACCGTAATGAGCTCTCGGATGGCCTGAAATGCTCCTGGAAACAGGTTGAGGATGCTCAGGGCTCTTGTGGCTGCCGGGGAGGCCGGCTCTGTGGGTGGAGGAGGGCACCATGGGGAGCCCAGGGCTCTCTCCTGGAGAAACCACCGTGAAGAGGCAGAGCTTGCGTTTATGATAGACAGATTTTATTCCCAGCATCTCCGCTGATTTACCCTCATTTTAGCAGTGACATGAGGAGGATCTGAACAAATAGCCCCAGCTAGACAGCTCCGGATGCCTTCTCGACTTGGAAACAGCTCTGGCCCGGCAGACTCCCTGCGGCTCCTTCCAGAAGCGCTCTGAGTGCACGCATGCATCATCCCCAATAAACACAGCAGCAGGGCCAGGATAACCGCGGTTTGTTAGCAAGCAAAGCAGACCAGGAGAGGGGGAGACGAGCATGTCCGCAGCACCGCGCAGAATTATTTTAACATTTTAATCAACTCTGTGGCTGCCAGGGCAGCCAGGGATGTGGGTCAGCGCCTGCGCATTGATCCCCGCAGCCAAATGGAGGAGAAAGTGATGCAGCTCCCATGAGGGCTGCTGGAAAGTTTGTTCCCCCTTTGGAGTGAGCATGCTGCAGGCACACCGGCGTTTGCAGGCAGCTCTAGCCATAGAAATGCAAAATGAGCTGTTTTGCTGGTGGACACGGTGTGCTGGGGGGCAGAGCTGGTGCTGAGGACAGGAGCAACCTTCCCTGTTGGCCCCAGGGCAGCAGGAGCAGGGGACAGGAAGGGCAGAGCCAGACAGATGATTTATGGGGATTGTTGGGAGGCAGGAGCCCCAGGCGGTGACGGAGCCGCCTGCCCCAGTCCCAAGGGTGTGCAGGAACAAATCCTACAAATGAGAGGCAGCGAGGCCGGGCTGCTGCCCATGTAATGCAGCTGCTGGGTGCCCATGCTGCTCCCCTTCCTGAGCACACACAGACGCTTCCCCAGGCTCCCCTGAGGAACTGAGTGAGCAAACCAACCTGAACCCAAATTTTATCTCATGCAGAACGATTAAAATCCCATTTTTAGTGCCTGCTTGCTCAGGCTCTGTGCAGCCAAGCCACACTTTAACTCGGAGGGGCCCCCGGGTGGGGGACCTTGAGATCGACCTGGCCATCAATCTGTGCCACGGGAGCCCGCCTCAGTTTCCTCCACCACCAAAGGCAGCATTTAACACCGATGGCACTTCATTAAGTTCCCACCAACTGTGTGAACGTCTTAATTTGGTGGCTGGGGCCAACGTGACAACCCAGGCCGCCTCCTGTTGCATTTAAGACCGGGCTGGGTTTGCCTGGAATGGGGTTAAGCGGCTTCGCAGCAGGCCCGGTGGTGCTGCAGCCGGGGTTTGTGGCTCACGCAGGGGTGCCTTGGCTGTGGCCGAGCAGTGCCTGCACAGTGTCAGGGCTCTGTGTGCCCCACTGGGCCCCGCAGTGAGCAGGCTGGGGCTGGGCGAGAGGCTGGGAGAGGACACAGCCAAGATGGGTGACCCAAAGTGGCCGCACCATACAACATCATGCTCAGGAGGTTGGGATCAGTGCACTGCAGAGACACCGTCCCGAAACACGCAGGAGGAAAGGGAGGGATCCCTCCACCAGCAAATAAAGCTGCCAGGGGTGCTTCATCCACCAACAGGGATGTATTGGCTCCCTGGCCCCCGGCTTCTGGCTGGATGAGGAGGAGAGCTTGGCTAGGAAAGGGAAGAGCAGCTCTACAGCAACCGCTGACAGCCCCGGTGGGATTCTCCCAGCACTGTTCTAGCTCGCTCGTTCCCACCGCGCTCCACAAAATGCAGAACAAATGTCTGAGTGCTCTGACACTTAGAGAAAATGGAGACATTATCAGTGGTAACGTGGAGGGTCTCGTCTTGTCAAGCATTTGAGTGACAACTCTTTCCCTTTGCGCCGTGACGACTGGCAGAGCCTCAGCGTGGGAGACTTCTGTTCTCCAGCTGGGAAGAGCTGGGAGAAGAAACGCCGTGCCCGTGGCTCGCTGCTGGGATCACCGAGGAGGTGGGAGAGGGGCTGGAGGAGCAGGGAGCGGTGTCCTTGTGCTCAGGATGTGCAGGGCACAGGTGGAGATGCAGAGGTTCTCAGTACCAAACTCTTGCGTTGCTGCAGTGCTTTAGGTCCTCAGTGCGTGACCTCTTCTTCCCGCGTGTCCTGCGAGCAGCAAATCTCTCGAGTGTCCTTGGCTGGGGCTCCCTGGTCCCGCTGGGCACTCAGCACGCTGGGTTTTAGAAGTGGCTGAGGCAGGTCTGAAAGATGTTTGCTCTCAGGATCTGGTCTGTTATTAAAAGAGGCTGTGCTCTGGCAGGTCCTACCACGTTCGCTAAGGCTTTCTGACCATCCATCTGCCCATTACTTGCTCTTCTTCTCTTGGATCGTGTGTCATTGGTTGCATTTACCCTTAAGAGGTTACAGTTTCCTTGCATTTTTGTCAACTGAGCAATTAGACAAAGATCTTCATAAAATATAAGCCATAGGATGCAGCCTAGAGGTCTGCTAAAAGGGCAGTCCATATTCTTCAGAGTAGGGTCTGTGGATCCCCTCTGTCCTTGCAAGGTCTAATTCCTCTCCCTTCAGGTCTGGCTTTGCCGTAATATGATTAAGATGGAACTAGTCCATGGGAACCTCAAGTTCTCAATTCCTAGACGCAATCAGGTGCATTAAGAAAGCGCTAGGGCAAGCTCTGCATCTATTAGAGGCACTAACGGCTTTCCCTCATACCTGCTTGTCAGAAGTAATGTGTAGGGAACTTCCCTCTCCTTCAGATCTGCTCCTATAAACAACCGCTCTATTACCTTCGTAACGCTCTCACCGCTTGTGGTTTATATCCTTATATTTATTTCAAAACCTCAGATTTTGACATTTTGTTCAGAGAAGGAAAGAAAAAACAATTTAGCTAGTTGCCATGAAATTTAGTTTAGACGAAAATATGTCCTGTGCCTCAGTCTGCTAAATGACCTTATGCACTGCTCATTGTAATCCAGAATTGCCAGGCAAGTAGAGTAATTAGTTGTGCAAAATGAAATAACTTTAAATCCTCACATTGAGTAATGACCCAGAAAAATCACTTCAACTATACAATAGAAAAGACCGAAAGCATCTGGCTTTATTTTTACTTCTGTGGCTCTGCCCCCTTTGATTAAGAAACACTCTCTCCCCCTCATCCCTTTCGAAACCGTGGCTGTCAGCTGCTGCCCAGAACAAATGTTCGCAACTTAGTTTGCCTCTGCCCTACGAAATCATAACTTCTCGTAAAACGTCAGGCTGAGCCTAGCAGTACCGGCACAGCAGTCGTTCTGCAAGGCTCGTATACATTTGATAAACTGGCGACTTGTCGCTGCTTAAAGAGCTGCTTCCTATCATCCGAGATGAGCAGGAGTAATAAAAGCCTTCGCCCAGCTCAGCAAACGGTGCTGGGCGGCGGGGCGAGGGGCGAGCTCGCCCGTGCTGGGGACAGCCGGCTGTCTTGGAAAACCGAGTACGAAATTGCTTCGCTCTCCTTTGGCTCCACGTAAACACGCTCTTAGGAAGACTTTAGGGCACGTGCTGTACAAAATCACCCAGAACAAGCAGCCAGCCCTCACGCCGGTGAGTATGGCACCTCCACGGCCGTGCGAAACGGAGCCAGAAAGCGCCGAAATGAGCCAGGGACAAGTGGGGTGATGGCAACCCCGACCCCAGCCCGCAGCCACGTCCCGCGTGCTCCGTGCGAGTGGATTCTGAGCAGGCCTTGTAAGCATCAGGTATCAGCTGGAGGGAGAAGTAAGGTATTGGCCCTGCGGGAGTATCGGTGCGAGTGGATTTAAGAAACCCTAGCATTTGTTTATGAGGTGGGTAGGGAAGTGTCAGATGAAGTTACGTTAGACCTGCCAAAGAGATCAGATTTATCCCGCACATCCTGACAGCATAAAAGGGGGCTCATAGCTGTTGTGTTAGCAAGTCTAATTCCCACCGGCCGTAAAAAACAATCTGCCGCCAAAGGGAGGAGATGAAGTGTTTTTAATAACAAAATGAGCCGTTTGCAATGCACTTTTAATTGGATCAATTTTTCCTTTATTACACAACCTTTAAAAATCAAACACATACGTGTAACCAGACAAGTTCTTTCTCCAGGTAAGGAGCAGAAGGCGAACTATTTCATCACAATCCTTAATTACTCCGTTTCGTCTCATTTGGCAGACAATCACAACATTGCGTGGGGGCACCACGGCAAGAAATACAGCTCCACAACATCATCTCACAGTCACTATCGAGTTTTGTCAGGGGAAGGGCATACCCTGGGCTGAGGACAACAGGTTTTCTTTTTGCCTTTTCTGCCTGAAACCCCAGACAAGAAAAAGAGCTGCAGACAAAGCCCACCCAGGCACCTTTCGCTGTGCCTACTCCCACCGATGCAGAGCAGAGCAGTGTTATTTTTCCCAAATCTCTCAGTGAGAAGCAGATGACATGCTTTGTTTGCGCTGTGTAACCAGTAACAGACTGGGGTAACCAACTGCTCAGCCCGTTTACTGGACCAGCTTTGACGTCGCTGTAAGCACTCCAGGAAACGTTCTTGCTTAGTGTGATGTTTATTGCAAAAAAAAAATTCCATTGGAACAGAAAACGACAGAGGTACATATTATCATAGATAATATTGCTTCAATTATTCAGGTCCACGGTAGCTTCCTGCTTGGAGCAGTTCTTGGAAACAGGAGAGATGTTTAAAAGGGATCAGTAGGAGAGGAGCTGCCATTACCATAATACTGGAAAAAAATGCCTTGAGTTACAGTGTAATTAACTGCAGAAGGTCCCGGTAATAGTAGTCATCTCCCAAAAACATACATGCAAGATGAGATCAGCTCCCCAAATTGCTGTTACATACCGTAGGCGACTGCCCCCTCCCACCCAAAAAGAGAAGCAGGGGATGTAAATCATTATGTGCATGTTGATAGCCTCAGCAAATACACAGAGCAGCTCAGGAGGGAAGGGAGAATTAAATTCCCTTGAGCTCCTTTAGTGTCTTCCATCATCTACCCTTAGCCCCTACCCCCTTCTCTACGAGCTTTTTCCAGCAAATTTCAGCAAGAAAAATTTGTTGCCGTGGTCAGGGGGCACCTCCATCCCACAGCTGGCTTTTTGTCGGCTGAGCACAGCAGGAAGGGGAAAAAAAATAAAATCCTACCAAAAGGGTTTTGCTCCCAGTGCTGCTTCTGGAAGCCCTGCAACTGCAAAGCAACTGGCTGCGGCTGCTGCTCTGAAGCCTGTTTTGCTTTGCTGCTTCACTAGGGGAAAGTCTATGGGAGCTTAAAAAAAATCACCTGTTGCATACATGTTGTTGGACAAGTAGCAAACAATTTGCTGTAGCTTGGCAGCCACCATAAAATCAGCTTTTATACTGTCTGCCGTGCCCCCAAATTCGCAACTACGTTGTTGATAGCAACAAATAAATGCACTGCAGTGTAACTATTATCTGTGGCAGATTAACATGCTACCACTGTGTCCTATTTAAATGCGTCTTTCCATCAATAAACTATTCCAGGCGAGCAGCACCACACTGAGGTACACATTTATCAGCCAGGAGCGTAGCACTGTGGGGGCCTTGGTTCACACAGCTGCAGTTTTGTGCTTCATTTGGCCCAAAGCCGTGATGAACATGAACTCCGGTGCCTGCTGGTGCCATAAAAAAGCTGAGGAATGTAGCGTTTTGCTGCGCGAGGAGAAAAAGGCAGTGCACCAACGGATGTGCTTCTGAGTATTAAAAATAAAAGTGAAACAATCCCCCCCCCCCCATCCCCATCGTGGGATGCAAAGTGCAGGTGGGTGGAAACATATTGCTGAATGCAAGGGATGCAGAACGGTGAGGTGCAGGTGAACACACAGCGCATTGCATCTGATCATGTTTATTACCCTCTCCCAGCCACTCCCCCAGCCCTTCCCTCCCCCCAGACAAAGGTACCAGACTTACCTTCGCAAGACAGCTCCCCACGATACAATTAATAACAAAACACCTCCAAATATCAACAGTATGTTCCCCCTGCTTTTTTTTTTCCTCCACCCCCCCCCTTCTCCCCCCTTCTAACTAGCACAGTCCTTACTAGCACTAAAAGCCCCGCTGCCATCAGAGGGCAGCTCTCTGGCTCCGTTCGGCCTCCCATGATTGCACTGTACTCACTTCACATCGAACAGACACGGTTCACAACTGGCACGACAGGGGCGATCTCCTGAATACCAGAAAAATGGAGAGAGAAAACCCTCGCTCTCAAGTTTGAAAGTAAAGCTCCATCTCTGTGCAGTTTAAGAGGGCTATTTTGTTTTATGCAGTGCTGCAATCAGAAATTGCCTTCTCGAGTAGTTACCCAGACAACTGCTACCGAGTTCCTTGCAAATACCACGGCGGGAAGAGGATTGCCTCCCTAGTCCTCTAAGGAAGGTGATTTAGAGCAGTCAGTCGGTGTTTATGGCACAAAGGAAGGTAGTGTGGCTGAAGCTGTAGTCGATGTGGCGTAAGGAGGTGAGAGCGTTTACGGAGTGACCGCTTATTGAACAAGGAACCAGTAGTCCAGAAGGATTCTTTCCTTCATGCTTGTTCTTTTTTATTGTAGAGATTCAAAAGAGAAAAAGCAGACCACCACATATGCTATTTTGTTTCTAGACACAAAAAACGACGGCCTCTACGCCAAAGCCCCTTCGGCTATGGCACACAGTCATCCTGAACTGGTTCCTGTCAGGTTGCAGGGAGGCTGGAAGAATCACTAACGAAAGGGGCTTTACCTCGAGAAATGCCTTTAAGGGGTGGAATATCTTCTCAGATGGTAACTGTAGATCTTAATGCAATGATCCCAGCAGTCCAGCACCAGCAGCTGCCCTTTGGGAGTGATGGCAATACCAACAGGACAGGTGAGTCCTTCACGGATCAAGATATTATGGCCTCCTCCTTTGGGAAAATGCAGGATTTCTTTACGGCTGCTGTCAGCAACAATCAGGTCTCCCCTGGCATCCACACACATCCCAGCGATGCACCTGAAATCTTCATTCTCGGAGAAGAAGTGGCTAATCTGGCGCCCCAGCTGCCCATCGGGGCCGACGGAGCCAATGGAGAAGCCCCCTTCTAAGTGGTGCTCGTACTGGCGGTTCTCCAGGTTCAGCCCCAGCCCCTGGGTGAAGTATATGGTCCCTTCAGCATCGCAGGTGACAAACTTGGGGCGCACCGCGCTGCACAAGCAGCTGTACTTCACTACCCCCACCCCGCGGTCCACGGTGAAGCACCAGAGCTTCCCCCCTTCCACATCGGTGACCACGAACTGCCCGGAAGGCAGCGCTGCGATGCCCCACGGCTTGCTCAGCTGGCTCCTGTGGCACGCCACGCAGTGGCCATCCATGGTGTACACCTTGACTGAGTTATCGTAGCTGTCGGTCACGCCTATCAGGCCATGGCAGTTCATGGTGACAGAAAGGGGAGTCAAATTGGGCAAGTCTGCTCCGAGGAAGCTCAACACAAAACTATCGATTCCGCTAGGGCTCCGGCGAATCTCCTTCAGGAAGCCCTTGCGGGTGAAAACCTGGATTCGGAAATTGCCTCGGTCTGCCACGAGCACCTCTCCTTGTTGAGTGACGTGGAGGCTGACAGGCAGATTGAACATCCCCGGCAGGCTGCCCTTGGAACCCATCTTCTTGATGAAGTGACACTGCTGGATGCTTGTGGCTGCTTCGGGCATCCTCGGCTTGGCTGGGGAGGAATGCGGTGTGCAGCTGGCCTCTTCGTGCACCAGGTCAGGCTCCCTGAATGACACCGAGGAGGAGGATGCAGTTTCCATGAGTGATTCCTCCATGTTAACCGTCCGGGGTTTCTTCACCACCTGCCCAATCTGCAGCGGTCCCACGTGGCTCACCTTCAGGAGCTCAACCTCTTGAAGAGTCAGCTCCCTTGGGAGACTGTTTGTCAGTTCAGGCTCCTCCTCATCTGCTGCCTCCTCCAACAGAGCTATATCTCCCTGCTTTATTTTGGCAAGGAAATAATCACAGCGAGACAATATCTGCACTTCTGCTAAGTTCAGTAGATAAGCTTGTTCCTCCATCACCTGATTATTTACCTTCTCCACTTCAGATAAAGAGGTGGTGAAGAACTTGCGTGACCTGGCAAGTTCTTCCTGGATCTTGCGCTCTTCTTTGCTGTAATCTTGCAGAACTGCTTTGTATCTAGACTGCAGGTCTCTCGAAACACCCTCCAGAGATGCTTTTCTTTTCTGCAGATCATCCATGAGCTCCCGAAGTCTGGCAAGCCTTGTCCCAAATTCCCTCCTACGCTCCTCAGCAGCCTCTTTGATAGCGATGACACTGTGCCCTTGGGGCACGTGCGATGCCTCCTTGCAGGGCTCACATAAAACCAAGCTACAGCTCTTGCAAAAGTGTCTTGGCAGCCTTCGCCCGCAGACCTTGCACATGAGGAGACCCACCACCTCCCCCAGTCCTGCGGTGTCTATGATCTTCAGCACAGTGAGATTGTCAGTCAGTTGAGCTAAGTTTGTGATCCGGGTGATTTTGCTGCAGAAGGGGCAGCGTATCCCATTAATGCTGTTAGCCAGCAGTTTCTCCAGGCACTGTTTGCAGATGGTGTGCCCGCAGTGTAAGAGCTTGGGTCTCAGGTGCTCCTCGGTGAAGGACTCCATGCAAATGGGGCACTCCAGGACCTCGCGGAGTGCATCCGAGTTGAGCTGAGGGGCAGAAGCCATGGCTTTCGAAGCCACCTTTAGCCTGTGCAAAACCTGGTACTCACATTTATTCCAAAGAGCTCCGGTTCTGTCAAGAAAGAAGAAAGGAAATGTGATTTATGTCTTCACCAGCAGTTACACATACATGCAATTTATTTCTGATTTACCTCCCAGCCCTGGAAAATAAGAAACCCAGTTGGCTTTCCCACATTTGGAAAGGGAAGATTAATCATAGCTCATCTCAGAGCGGGAAAATTCCAAACCTAACTTGCAGTGTCTAGTGCAATGAATTATTCACTTGCAAAATTTGTAAGTAGAACTGAAAGAAGTGTAATGGCAGCAATAAGGAAGCCCAATAGATATTGATGACTGAATCATCTCCTCATGGTGCCCATCTCCCGCTGCCAAGCATGCGAGTTTACATAATTTACTCTGAAACCCAGGGAGATTAAGCCAAGCGTTCAAATGTGGCGCATCAAAAGAGGAACCAGATGGTGCGATGCTTTAGGCCATTAATATATCACCTCTGGAGACCTACATTCAGATATGACATCAGATACAAATGAAATAAATGTGGTTGCTTTAATCTGCTTTTCTAGATAGCCAAAACAAATGTTCAAGGTTTCGTATGTTTGCCAGGAAGCAAACCTAGGAGGAATGATTTGTCAGCTTCCACTCGCTGAGAATTACTGTGCACGGTGAGGACTGCACACCAGTGTCTCCCGTCAGCCTCTGCCATGCTCCAATATGCTTCAGCACGCAAACAAAACACAGCTCGCCGTGGCAGTGTTCTAGCAGGCGTAAGCAGTTGCAGGGAGTTAACAGAACTCCAAACACTTGTTAATACAGACTGCAAGTGTTCACTGGTAGTTCTTGTTCTTAGCTTAATCGTATGCAGTTTCTCCTCGTGCCGTACTCTTGTAGCATTGCCCTCGTTCTTACGTTTTGGTTCAGTTTTTCAGCACCGTGGCTGCCATTCAGCTTCAAACCAGGTTCCTCCATCCCCACATCCCTCTCAGCAGGGAGCAGATCCCAGCAGCTGTCTCGCTAAAGCAGCCATCCATTCAGAAGGAACAGAGCAGGGTTCACATCATTAAGTTATTATTCAGCAGACTGGGTTTCAATACCTTTGCTATTGCCTTGCTTAGCCTTTAAAAGAAATGGGGAGAAAACATTTCCTTTAGGGGGAGAGGAGGAGAAGGAAGTAGTTAGTCTTTAAAACGAAGAGCCGGTCGCAGAGGGATGTGAACAGAGCTTTTTCTGAATAATGGCTGCACGCATGCAGCACTCTCGCTTCCCTGCTGCGTTTGCCTGCTTCATCCTCGGGAGCATTTCAGACAGAAAGGTTCACTGTGTTTCAGCTTAGCGTTTGCTCAAGTGGAAGGAGACAACTGCAGTGAAGAAAAGTTCTTTATGTTCGTACAGAGAAAAAAAAATCATTTTAATTTATCGGCTCCGCGGTTGTTTAAGGCCCAGATTCCAGGGACTGATTCAGTGGTGTGCCAGAATCCCCAGCAAGTCCCAGGCTGGGATCTGATCCCCGGCTCCCCGGACTGGTGGCACAGCGAATGTCACATGGGTGGCACCTGGGGAGCTGCGGCAGTCCGGGTGCTGGCACCGAAGAGACTTCCCTTTTATTCTTAGCCATGTCCTAGCTGTGGAAGGAGAGGCCTGGGCACTGCCGTGTAGATCAGAAACATTCCTCTGAGGGATGAAGATCTGTATTTTAAAATGTTTTTTTTTTTTAAATAATGAAATATAAGATCCAAGGCTCATTATTATTTTCCTTGAAAGTATGCCAAAAGACTTGCATAGGGAGGGATGAGGTAGAAGTGCTGACATCCGAAAATGAGAGTTACATAAAAAGCTGCCTTCAGAACAAGTACTGTTATCAACGTAAAACGGAGAGGGGATTTTGTTTAGGTTTACCTCACGTCCAGTTTTTAGAACAAAGATGTGTATGATGTGCTTTTAACACGTAAAACCCTTGTATCAGGATGCCAGCACGCGTCTTAGTGATGTGAAGTTCCCGTTCAGCTGCACCGTGCCCTCGCAGCCAGCCGTGCCCCCACAGATCGCTCACGGTGCTGCTCTGCGCACCGGGCGGCCCCGGGGCAGTTCCTCTGCCGCAGGGAAGGGCGTTAGGGGAGGCCTGAGCAGAGGGCCAGGCTGTAAAGCTGCGTGCAGCCTGTAAGTGGGCGCTCCTGATATTCAGCAAGATTTTCGTGGAGGTCTTTCCCGACCTTGGTGGCTCTGCGATTGTCCTGCCACAGCTTCTCGTGGTTTCCGCAGCTTTTGGGCAGCACGGGCTGGGGGAGCAGCGGGCTTCCCGTGCACTTCGCAGACGGCCTTATTACCTGCCAGGGTCCAGCTTCGCGAGCTGGTTCTCGCTTTACTACCAGGTTTCAGATGTGTCACTCGGTTCCAGCTTTATCGCAAGGTTCCAGCTTCATTATCAGGCTCCAACTTTATCACCCACTTCCAGCTTTATCAGCAGGCTCCACTTCTATCACCAGGCTCCGGCTTTACCACCCGGTTCCAGTTTTATTACCGGGCTGCAGATTTATCACCAGGTCCCAGCTTTATCACCAGGCTCCATCTTTACCACCAGCTCCCAGTTTTGCCCCCCGCGGTTCCCGTTTCATCACCAGGTTCCAGATTTCGTGCCCGCTCCCACACTTACCGCCCGGTCCCAGCTCCGTCCCCAGGCTCCCGTTTCACCACACGGCTCCCAGTTACCGCCCGGCCCCCCCCCACCGCGGGCCGCAGCAGCCCCCGTCAGACCGCCCCGCACCGGGGGCTCTCCTCAGAGCCGCCACCCCCGAGCCCTCCCTCAGGCCCCTCAGGCCCCTCAGGCCGGCTCCCGCCGCTCCCCCGGCAGCTGACGGCGGGGCCGGGACCCAGCCCGGGCCCTGCCCCCTCCCCGCGCCGTTACCGCCGCGCCCCGCCCCCCCCCCCTCCCGCGCCTACCTGCCCGCCGCCGCCGGGCCGCGCGCGCCGCTCCCCCGCCATGCCCCGCGCCGCCGCTCCCCCGTGACGTCAGTGCGCCGCGCCGCGGGGCGCGCTGGGAGTTGGAGTCCTCACAGCCTCCCGGGTCAGGGCACGGGGTGCGGCCTGCCTCCGCATGCTTCTGTCAGGAATAGTTAAAAACATATATATTTCTTCATTTTTGTCCCCAGTTTTGTTACGCACCACTACGCACTGAGGTTCCTGCCTGTCAGTAAAAGTTAAAAATCGTTTTTTCCCCTCATTTTTCCCCAGTTTTATTACACACCACTTTCTGCACTGAGATTCCTGTCAATAAATATTTAGATTTTTTTTAATTTTATTTTTTCTCCTTTTTATTACATGCCATCCTGTATTGAGGCTTCTGCCTGTCAATAAAAGTTAAAAATCTTGTTTTTTTTTTTCATTTTTCCCCCATTTTGTTACACACCACTTTGCACTGAGATTCCTGTCGGTAAAACTTAGAACAGAATAGAATTTCGTAGAAACTTAATAACCTTTTTTTTCTTCATTTTTTTTCCTGTTTTATTACACACCATTCTGCATTGAAATTCCTATCAATAAAACTTAATCATCTTTTTTTTTTTTTTTAATTTTTCCCCCAGTTTTCTTACATGCTATTCTGTGCTGAGATTCCTGTCAATAGAAGATAAAAATCTTTTTTTTGTTTTCATTTTTTCCCCCATTTTCTTACACGCCCGTCTGCGTTGAGGCCCCCGTCTGTGTATATGTACTCAGCTGGTCTTTTCCATCCTCATTTCCACCCCTGCTGGGCCGCAGCCTCTTTGCTTTCTGTCCGGCCTTGCCGGTGGAGGCAGCGCCCCGGCTGGGTTTCGGGTCTCACACCACAGCTCTGCATTTCTCACCCCTCTCAGAAACCGCTCCGAAGCAGCCCGTAGAGTCCCAGCACAAAAATGCCTATTTTTAGATGCAGATGTAATCAGTTGATTGCGTGGCGCACATAAATATTGCCAATGAGCAGATCCACAGCTGCGGCTGCTTACTCGAGCACTTGCACAGGGCACCTCCTGGCAATAAGTCCTTCCTCACAGTAGCCCAGATGCTGGCAGTGGTGGCCAGCGAGCGGTGCAGGAAATCAAAGGTTTGGGGGGAATTGTGCACTTTGGGGATGGATCCTCAGTCAGGGGAGAACTTTAGCTCTGGTGTTGAAAGAGGTGGCGCTGCTGGGTTTTGGGGACTCGGTTGGCGGGTCAGGATCGGAAGAGCTGAGATGGACGAGGTGGAGGAGGCATCCGCCAGGGCACTGAGTTGGACCACGGGGTGCTGTGTGAGGGTGTCTGAACGGAGACGTGCTGCTGGGAGGCCTCTGTAATCCCAGCCACACCATGCAGGGGAAAACAGGCAGGGTTCGGAAGCAAAACCTGTGGCTGTACCCTCCAGACCAGGCTGTGAGCTGTCACCTGCAGGGTGGCCTTGCTGAGTAGCCGGCCTGGTCCACCTGGTGGTTTGGTGATGGAAACCCGGTGGTCGGTGGGACTGTGCCCTCAGCAAGACCAGGCACAGGGTGCCCCTAGGAGCTTTTTGCAAGAGCTTTATGTTCAGCTTTCTGCTTCCCGCAGGGCTAACTAGAGAGGGTGTGGAGGCTGCTGCTTATGAAGCTCTTCATAAGCATTAAAAACTTCTAAAAAATAAGACAACATAGCTTTCTATGAGGCCTCCTGCAAAAGCTGTCACATCTGTGCCCAGCCCCTGCACCTTTTCCTGCCATTTTCTTTAGCAGCCCCAGGGTGCTCCAGTGGAAGCGCAGGCTGTGACCGTGCTGGGGTGGGCTCCGTAACCCTTCCCGAAGCACAAGGGATTGGAAGAGCCACCTTGGAGGCTGCTCCTGTCACCCCCTTCTTGCTCTGCAGATTTTAACGTGCTCACAGCACGTGCACTCACCCAGATTGATCCCTTCTCACACATGGGAGGTAGCAAAGGATGGCAGCTCTGTCGCACAGGACTAATGAGTAGAGTCGTTAATCATGTAATCAGTCATTTCCCTCCTGCCTCTTCCCTCCTCCTTGTCGTCCCTCTGACCTTTCTATCAGACGGCTCTTCTACCCATCAGATGGGCTCTGATGGCTGAAATCAGAGGCAGGATTTCAGCAACCCGATCGTGGCTCTGCCCTGGCATTTTGCAGGGTTGTGCTGGTGTGAGGAATATCGGTAACACGGGCCCCACTCCAGCTCGAATTTCATTCAGGAGTCTTCAGGCTGCTTCACTGATAGCAGAGAAATGAGTTTTACTGTTACCCAGTGGTGCAGTGCAGCAGATCAGGAAATGGCCGGGCTTGGGGCTTCCTCTGCGGGAGCACAGGTGGAGATCTGTGGCATGGAGAAATTCCATCTGTGAAAGAGGTGAGCTCGCAGTTTAAACATTTGTCACAAACCCTGCATGGGGCTTCTCCATCCATATGTGCAGGGAGGACAGCGCACCCTGCACCATGCCAGCAGCCGTGGGGCCCAGACCTCATGCTGAAGGGTACAGTGCATCCTCCGTGGGGTTTGCTGACCCCAGCAAGGACCAGGAAACAGCAGAGAGAGCAATGCAGGCAGCGAAGGCACTTGGAGGCAGAGTGGATGCAAATCTGGGCTTGTCTCACAAAGGAAAATGAGTGAGATTTATGTTCTCCTGATTTCGTGCTGTGCTTCAGGCTCCACGCAACAAACCTCAGCGGGAAGCTGCTGAGCACAGAGTCCCTGGGGTGAGCTGTGCCCAGGGAGGGGACGTGGGGCTTGCTCCCACCTCCGGGCATCACCACTGCATCCAGGTCGGACGCGGTTGTGGGTCTGAGCGCAGCGAGTGCAGTCCAGTCCTTTGGGAAATGCGGCAGGTACGACTTGTTCAGCCAGGTGGTCTGGAAAAGTGGCTTGACCTGGAATGAAGGACCTGCCTTGCCCTGTGTTGTGGTGGGCTGCATCACAGTGAGCTCAGGGATAAAGAGCCAAAGGGTGAAACTCCCCGGGAGTCCCCCGGGAGATGCTCTTTCAGTGATGAATTTTGCAGGGAATCGAGGTGGATGTTGGGATTGAACCAGCGTGGTCTGGCAGATTTTGTGAGGTCCCACGTCTGAAAAAGGAACGCTTTGGGGAAATAATCCTTTAATGCATCCTGGGGAAAAAACAAAGGACACTGTGGACTTGGTTAGAGGTGATAACAACGAGCCAATGCTGTTACCCAGTGTGTCAGGGTATGGGGACCCTGCACCGTGACAAGGAAGGACAGGGAGGACGTGCAGCCAACAGCCCATGGGAGACAACAGCAGCAATTTGGGGGTCGCGGAGCTGTCCTTGGGGTTTGCAATGGCTCAGAGGCAGGGGCCAAGCACCATGGTGATGCTGAGGATGTGGTGGGCAGGGCAGGGCTTTGGCGTGAACCAGCACAGGCAGCGGGAGGGCTGCTGGGCTCTGCAGGGCTTGCAAAACCAGGCACAGCAGTGGAACCTGTGCTGCCCACTTTTATAGAGGTTTGTTTGCGTGCGCTAAAAACCCTCCCGGATTATTTTTTTTTTCCTGAATGCCCTGGACTTGCAAGGCTGTTCTTGATGGTGTTAAGAAACATCTCCTCTATCTGTGGTGTGAGTTTGGCTGCAAGCAGCGGGTAGAGCAGGGGCGGCGAGCGGGGTGCCCACAGAGGGAGGCAGCGGGGCGCTGGGGGCACGGTGGCCGCGGTGGGGTGGGAAGGGGTCGGGAAGCCCCAAAGGGAGGAGGCTGCTCCCGGGGGCTGCCAGAGCGGCTCCCCAGGGTGTGGGGCTGGCCTAAGGGCGAGAGCCGAGGTGCTGGACGGGCTCGGAGCAGCGTTTTGCAGCCCGAGAGCCACCAGAGGGCAGCAGGTCCTCACGGACCAAGCTGGCCACAACTGCCCCCACAGCCCCACCGGTGGCACGGCCACACGCAGCCCACACCGCTCGAGGGGGGCTCCCACGGGCACTCTCCTGCTCGCCAGCACCAGCACAGGGGATGCTGGTCCCTGGCAGACAGGCTGTGGCGATGCCCAGCCCCAAACTGCCCGTGCCATCCACGCAGGATGCCACGCCGAGGGATGGACACATTGCTCACGGTTCCTCGGCGAGCTCCCATGTGCCGCAGCCGGTGCGTGAGCCCCACACACACAGGGGTTGCTGGCTGCTCGGTGGCTCGGCCCTTACGGTGTGTCCTGGGTGGCAGCAGGGGCTGGCACTGTGCTTCCCATGCACGCATCCCGAGCGGGTTCCCCTGCCATCGCCCCACGCCTCCCCGCAGCACCGCGTGCCCAGCGCTCGCAGCAGGCAGCGATGGAGCCGGCTGAGCTCCGCACAGACCTGTCGGCTGCTGCTCTGACAATAGCTCACTGCAAGAGAAATTCCCCGGCAAACATGCCTATTGATTTCCTTTCTCGCTCCCTTTCGATGGATTTGCAAACAAACGGGGTGTTTTTTCCGCCAGGTAACAAACCGGCGGCCGTCTCGGCCATAAATCCCCACCTAAATCCCTAGCTGGTGGCCAGGTCTGCCCGGCTGGAGGGAGGCAGCAGGGGAAGGTGGACCAGAATGTTCTCTGCCTTGTGTGGAAATGCAAAGCCCAGGTCCTAACTTAGTCCCAGCTGATCAGGCTGTGGGTGTCAGCAGGGTTAACCCGGAGGTATCCCTACCTGGGTCTGTTCCTTAAATTCTCTCACAGCTTCAGCTGGAGAGCTTCTTCCTCTTCTTGTTCCAAGCTTTTCTGCTGTTGAAGAGCTACCACATCCTAGCCCTGATGTGGCTACATTCTTGTGGTAAGTGGAGTGATTCCTGGTTTTGGAATGGCTCGGGATCTTTTGGAAAAGGCACAGTATAAAAGGCTGGACCATGAACAAAACCATCGCCTCCTGGGAGCCCTCAAGACCAAACAGCCCTCCAGTACAAAAGTTAGGTGTTGTATTTGGTGGTTGTTACAGCAGTAGCATTATCATGCTTCCCTCTTGTCCCAGCACTAGGAGGTGCTACTGGTAATGCCGTGAGCCTTTCCTCACGTCTGTAAGTGCTGCGTCCCCAGCAGGGACCGTGCTAGCTGCAGGCAGTGGCCTCGTGCTGTGGGGTTGTTGAGTCCTGGTGGGGCACGGAGCCAGAGCCGTGCACCGGGGCAGGTGACCAGTGCCTCTGCACGCCCCGTGCTGCTCATCCTCCTTTCTTACGCAAGGCTTGATGCTGAGCGGAAGGCTGTGATTTTATTTGTTGTGTTGTCGTTTGTGTTTTTTTTTTTCTAAATACATATTTCAGACAAACAAACAAACTAATAACTCCCACAAGTTGCCGTGATGCGTCTAACCACATCCGCGGCGCTGTGCTTCCAAGCAGATGTTGCCAGTTGCCAGTCGCCAGCAGCATTAGCGAAAGCACGTTCAGATGCAAGGGCCGATAAGGAACCCCTCCGTCCTCCCTCCCGGTGCGCTGCAGCCCCCGTGGCCGAGCCTCGCCGTGCTGCCAGGCTGGGCTCTGCAGAGCTCCCCAGCAGCAGTCACCTGCAAAGCCTTTCCCTGAGAACAAGGCAGAGGCTTGGAAGGAGTGCTCTGGGAGGTTACCCAGTCGTGCACGGGGCTTGTGCAACGTGGACCTGAACAATGAAGCTAAGTTTACTTGGCCCAGCTTGCAGTGAAGACAACAGGAGTGTTTCTGTTGGCTTCACTGGCAACCAGCGATGGCATTGCAACGTTACGTTTCAGGGTCTGGTTCTGATTCTCCAATCCAACGGCAGAAACTTCCTTTGACTTCAGCAGGAGCAGGGCTAGGCCACGCGTATGTAAGCCCCAGCAGAAGCCAGTCAGCTGGGTCTCATTGCTGGTGAGCCCTCTGCAGCACCGAGATAATAAAAGCCAGAGCAAGCCTCCAGGAGTGTGGGGGCTTCTCCAGTTCCCTGTCGGGTTTGCCTTGGGGAGCAGAGCTGTGTGTGCAGGCGGCAGAGCAAATCCCTCAAACCTGCCTTCGAGAGAGGGGAGAGGGAGGCACAGGGACCCCTCAGCTCTCCCTTGGCTCAAGAGGCAGTGGCAGGTCCAGGAACACACTCGTGTATTTGGGGGATGCATCTCCCAGATTCAGTAACTCCTCTGTGCGTCGCTGCAAGTGACGTGGGTGGGAAGAGGGCAGCACGCTCTCCATCAGGGAAATCACCAGCTTTCGAGGGACGAGTGCAGCCCGAAGGCACCTGGGGCTGACGCTTTCATCCCAGAGCACGTCGACCAGGAGAAGCACTTCCTCCGCGCCGCCTCTCCCCAGCCCCAGAGGAGCTGGCTCACGAGCAGGTTGCGCTGCTGGCACTCTCAGGTTTTAATAGCAGGAACGGGGTGATTATTTTGTTAGGACTGTACTTAAGCCCCCAAAGCTCGTTCCACAAAAGCTACCAGGAACTGCTTTCCAGTGCTGATGGCTTCCAAGTGCTCATCTGGATGAGAGCTGGTGATTTGGCAGCGAAGCCCGTCTCCCTCTGATGAGCCATGTCCTATTTCATTTTCCTCATTTGGAGTTGTACCCAGAGCCTCTGCAGTACAAGGGAACACCGTGAATTAGTTTCCAGCACACTGAACTGTTAACCTCAGCTGCAGTAACCCCTCACGTCCCCAGGAACCCAATCTACAACGCAATTCCTTTCCCCAAAGCGATTGGAGCTTCAACTGCAATAAAGAGGATTAAATGCAGACACCCATTACCACCCTACCTAGGAAGTCTGCCGTGCTGACAAGTCTGCCACCCGTCACCCGCCTCGACGGTCAATCTTCTGTGGCTGAGAAGGTGGCTGAGAAGGGGAGCTGTGCACACGCAGCCTCCCTGACGAGCCGCTGCTTTTCTACCTCATTTTATTTGCAGCCCTCTGCTCTTCCCCGTGTGCAGCTCCGTTTGGTGACTGCTGCTCCTGAATGGCTGCGCCCAACTTGTGTTTCCATCAGGAGGAAGGAGGAGCCCTCGCCTTCGTGCCCATCCCTTTGGAGAGCTCTTTCAGCCACCACCTCCACCACCCTGCCATCAGTGCCCTTTCCTGGCAGTGGAGGATAAACGAGGTGGATGGAGGGGCAGGATGTGCTGGACGAGCTCAGGTTCCAGCTGGGTTAGCTGTCCTGCAGGGAGGAGCTCTTGCTCAGAGGTTTAATTTGCCTTTTACTCACCTCGGCTTGCTCCTTCCAAACCGAGGTGGCAGCTGAGGAGGACCAGGGAAGGTTGCTCTTCCCACTTATCCATCCCACCCTGTACTACTTGTTGGTACTCTAAGAGCCCCTGAGGCCACAAGCACCATGAGCAATTGCATCGCGTGCCCCGTGCTTCGAAGCAGAGGGGACGCAGGCAGAGAGGCCCAGAGCAGAGAGCCCAGAAAGGTTCCTGAAATGAAGCATCCCCACGCAGTGCTCCAACAGCATGGCTGTGCCGCCCACCCAGCCTGGGCTGCCTTCAGGTCCTCTTCCAGCTGTCGGTAGAAGCCTGGGTGTGGTTTGAAACTTGGTTTTCAGAAAGGCCTGAAACTGTGCGCTACATCATGAAACAAGCCACAGCCAAGTTTTGGCTAAGCAATAGTCCGTGTTAAGGCTAGGTCCAGCCGTTGGATGCCAGCAGTCTGTGATTCTGGGCTGTCAAGCCACCAGCTCAGGAAGGAAGGTTTGATATCCCATTGCCCATCATGAGATGAAGTGATTCCGCTTTCTCTTCTGTTGTGTATTAATGTTCTCCCTTAACGCCTGACTCCAAAACTTCCTTCCTGTGGAAGATCTCTGACTGGACTGAGACTGCTTGAGCTCTGGTGAACGAGCTTTGCAGCCTGGAACAGTCATTGTTGTCTTCTTCTTTCTCTTCCTCTTCTAAGTGTCGTTCAGTGGCTGTGTTACAACAAGAGTTAGTCTGATCCAGAGGCCAGGAGAGGCTCAAGCCTTGCCTCGTAGCTTCCCTCTTCATGAGCCACCCGGTTTAGCAGTGTCATGGCTTTCCCTTACGAGGCTTGCAGTTGCCTGGAGCCACTCTCCCAGAAGATAATCTTTCCAAGAACCAGCTCTGAGGCTCTTTTTCCATGTCTGTGTATACCATTGTCTCCCGAGATACAGAGACACCTCTGTCACAGCCTTGTTTTAATTTATCTTAGCAACTGTCCCCCCTAATCCCACTGGAGGACGGGCTGCTTGGAATTTGCTCGTCTTCCCCTGACAGCTTTGATCCTGCGCACATAAGTGTTCCCTGACAGCCTGGCAGAAGGGGAAGGGCTGTCCCTAGCCCGAAGGGCTTCAAGAGGAATGAATGAATGCTGTGTTTATTTGTATTTCTAATTGACAAGTGCCTTGCCAGATCAGCTGCATGTCACTGCAAGCCGAGGGCACGGAGACAAAACTCGTTCCTTTGCAGCAACTTCTTGGGATGGGGAAGTTGTTGCTGAAGGCAGCATCCATCCCCCATCTGGTGTCGTGAGCCCTGTTCGGGCACAGGACGAGAAAGGTTTCTCTTCTGTAGGCCATGAAGGTTGGGGGTCTTCCTTCTTCGGTCAACCCAAGAGGAAGGATCTGATTAAAGAGTTAAAATAGCAGCATACAGCACAAAGATGGGAGTCCTGCCTTCTCTTCTCAGGGTATCACCAGGTGCAATCCTTTCCTGGTCCTCAGTGAGCTTTTGGGCCAAGTCAGAAGAAAAAAGTCGGGCTTTCTGGGTTTCTCTCCCTGTGGATTAGACCACCAGGAAGCTTCACAATGGGTTTCAAAGTCCTAAATGTTTCCTAAAAGCAGGGTCTTGACAGCTTGGTGTTGGAAATGCTCCCATCTGTTCCCCCTGTGGTGAGATTGTTCTGTCCTGTCACTGAGCCTCTCTGCCATGGGACTTCATCCCATGCCAAATCTCTTTGCCTTCGGTCAGTCTCAGTGCCCTGCCTGAGGCATCGCCCAAACGAAGGACATGGGGACTGGGAGGGCTGGTGCTGGGGTGGGGTGAGGGCACTCAGTCCCTGACGTGTCCCTTTGGAGAGGTTTCTCCTGGCAGGGAAGATGCACTTGGGTGGTTTTTTTTTTTTTCAAAGCACAGGAAGTGAAGATGCAAATCACAAAAAAAAGAGGAATGAGAACACGGTCACTTCTGTCACTGTAGAAGTGTTTGGCTGGAAATGCTCCCGCTTTCGACCCGCTCCCCGGCAGCGACCTGCAAGCCCTGGTTTTCTCCTCTCCTTGACCTTTCTGGTTTCCTGCTCCCGCCTGGCCCACACCTTCAGCAGCTGCATTTATCCTGGCTGCAACGAAGTTTGGCTTTGGGGAAAAGGACCGTGCTGAGATTTCTTTAATCCTATTTATTTTCTTCCCTCTCTCTAAACCAGAAACAACCGAGCTCGGGAACAAGAAGGAACTGAAATCCATGCCATTCATCACCTATCTCTCGGGCCTGCTGACTGCGCAGATGCTTTCTGACGACCACCTCATCTCCGGCGTGGAGATCCACTGCGAGGAGAAGGGGCGCTGCCCATCCACCTGCCACTTGTGCCGGCGCCCAGGCAAGGAGCAGCTCAGCCCCACGCCAGTGCTGCTGGAGATCAACCGCGTGGTGCCTCTGTACGCCCTGATCCAGGACAACGACACCAGGGAGGTGAGTGAGCCGGTGAAGGACCAGCTCCACCACCGGGAGCCTGCTGGAGCCACCTCCCAAGCCTGCCTCTGCCTCAGTGTCGATGCTGACTTCCCTGGATGGTGGCAGTGGTTTTGTGTGCGGGTTTGGTGGGGAAAGCACAAGTGCAGCCGGAGGGAATAAGCAGCCCCTCGGGACAGGCCCGCAGCCACAGGAGGTCACTGTTACTCCAGGAGGGACCAGCAAAGCTGGAGGTGACCCTCCCCTGGGGCTGGGCTCCTCTCCCTTCTGTGAAAACTTCAGTGTTAATCATTTGTAGATTTATTTCCCACTTTCTCTGTTCCCGGCAACCCCCCACTTCCCTCTGCAGCCCCCTAACCCCAAATCCAGGAATGACAGACCTGCTTAAAGTCACTTATTAGCACCGAGCCTGCACTTGATTAAGGTGCAGGGAGAGAGCCAGCGCGCAGCAGCTGTGGGTGGGACAGAGAGGGCTGCAGGTCTGGAAACAATCCCAGCAAACTGGAGGTGTGACCACCAAGAATGATACTTCCCCCTCTCCCAGATCCGTGGGCAAAAGAGCTGCCACGCTTCTCCTGGCACCCAGGTCCCTTATGGGGACTGTCCCTCCTTGGGTACCCCTTGATCCCGTTCCTGCTCTTCCGTCTGTTAATCTTCCTGGTACTTCCATGCAGCCATGCCTGCATTCTTTAATTCTGTTCCTCTCTCTTTCATGTTTTCCCTAAATACCCTTTCTCCCACCCTCCTGTTCTCGTGCTTTTCCCACTTCTCTCTGTCCTCTGCTTTCCCCCATCCCACTTTCCCTTGGGAAGGTCTCGCCACCAGGCCCAGCCTCAGCCCTACCTCACTGCCTTCCAGAGCTGTGGAGACCTGGCTTGGCACCACCCCTGCTGCACCCACAGCCAGGACGGGTTCGTTGCCTTCTCCCTGCAAACGGGACAGGGGTTTCTCCAGAGCCAGGTGCCATTCATTGCCTGTGCCCTTTCCTCACCCATCTTCTGTTCCCATTGGGAAATGTTCAGGAGACATCGCCCTGCTTTTATCACGTGCCCACGGCAGTGCTGGGATCACGCATCCTGGGTACAGGGAGAGCAGGGGGAGAGCTGGTTTCCTTCAGGCAGGAAAGAGGGGCTTCCGTCTGCAGGATGGCAGTTCCCCTTGGGGGGTGAGAGGTAGGTTAGGCAGTGGGGAAGGGGCTAACAGTGAAAGCAAGCAGAGCCCAGCAGACCTGGGGCACCCACACTGATCCTGCTGACCACCAGCCCTGTGCCCTGGTGGCAATGCCACCCTGCCAGAGCTGCAAAGCGCCCTCCTCCTCCTTGAAGGTGCCTTCCTCCTCCTCTTCCTTGTCCTGGGGTTGCCTCCTTGTCCTGGGGAGCCAGAGCCTGCCTTTCTCCAGCAGCAGCCTCCTCCTCCTCCCCGGGCTCAGCAGAGGGCCGGTCCCATCGGCTGCAGCTGGAGGACCGCCCGCATTGTGCTTTCTGCCGAGGCGCTGGGAAAAACAACAAACAAACAGGCAAACAAACAAGACCCCAAAGAAGCAACCAAACAAGAAGAGCCCCGGCCATCCTCCAGAGGGCCGTGTAATCTGGGTCCCTCCTCCTCCTGGCACCTGCCCAGCGATGGAGGTGTCCCCGACAGAGCCCGGCTGTGCCAGGTGCTGTGTGCAGACCTGCTCCCCCTTCCCTCCCTCCGCAGCTTGCTTCTCACCCTGCTCTCCATCCGTCTCATGCAGGACACTTATTTCTCTCCCTCTCCTCCCCCTGCTCCCCTCCTGCCCCTCCTGCTCCTCCTCGTGCCTGTTGGCTGCCGTCCATCGCTGCAGGAGGAGCTCTCAGCCCTGCTGTGCAAACCTCCAGGTGGGACCTGCATGGGGCAGGGTGCTGGAGCCCTCCTGCCAGGGGTGTGCGATGGGCAAAGTGTCCCCAGCCTCTCCCAAAGAGATGGAGCTGGCAGTGGCCAGGTTTTTGTGGGGAGAGAGAGACGAGGAGAAGGCCTTTTGCTCTGAGAAGCCATCACGTCCGTGGTGAGACCCAGCAGGTGTGCCTGCTTCCTCTGCCGAGGTGAGGTGAAGCTGTTGATTTCAATTGCTGCCTCCGTCTGTGCACCAGGACGGGTGCTCAAGGGGTCTGTGCTGCCAGCTGTATCTGGTGTAAGGCCCGCAGGGTGAAACTCCCTTTTCCAGCATCACTTTGGAGTCTGGGGGTGGTCCCAGGCACTGGCAGTGTGGCATTTGCCTGTGGCATAAACAAGATTTGCAGATGTCTGGGATGAGCATTTGGACACTGCAGTTTGGAGCACGGGAGGGTCCCTTTGTCCAGGGAGGGGGGGATGTCAGGGTGGCAGTCTGGGGACACGACCTCACAAGACCAGCCGTGTCCCTCCCCTCCGAGTGCAGCATCCGCAGCTCACGGGCCTCCTGCTCACTGCTCTCCTGCCTGCTGTTCCCCACTTCTGTGAATAATAATTGGTAGAGCAGATGCTGACCCTATAGGAACTGCAATCAGAGCCCAATTCCCTCACAGTAGACAAAAAAAAAGGCGGGGGGGGGGAGATAAAAAAATTCTCTTTGCATATATGTACACATAGATCGTTATATATTATTACAGAGGGAAGGAAAGGTCGTTAACAATACGGATGCTCACATCTATAAAGTTCTGCTGAAATTTTCTATGGTAAGCCTCGCCGCAGAGATAAGGCAAGATACAAGAAATGTTGCCCATGGTTTTCAGTAGGTGTGTCTTTTCATCTACCTCAGTAAAGGGAGTTACACACTGTTTAAAATTTACAACTACCTCGTGTACAAGGCTTTGTTCTCGGTTTCTGATGACCTTGCCAGACTTTAAGTGCTGGGATTTAAGTTTCCAGGCTGAGTGTCTGCCTTGGGCTGATTTGTGATTATTTTTTTATTATTATTATTATTTTTAGTATGCATACATGTTTGATTTCAGCTAAAACTGACCATTTCCAAGAGAAAGATTAGGTGAAAATATATTGCTTTGCCCATGTGAACTAAGTTGGAAAGCTCTTTATTTCCACGTAATTGGGGGTGGCTATTTTCTCCTTGCTTTGAAGCAAGGACATGAAATTTAGAAGGGCTCCAGGAGTCAGGTTCTGCCTCTTGCTGCCCAGGGAACACTCGTCTGAAGCCATTTGTGCCATAAGCATCAGGAAACCCTCAGTTGTGGCTGATCAGGGGGAGTTTTGGTTTGCGGTTGCAGTTCAAAGCTTCTCGTCAGCCCCTGGCAGTGTAAACGCGCGTGAGCCAGCTCCAGCGAGCGCCTGGCGTTGCTGCTGCCGGCACTGCAGACGTGGATCCAGGGAGCTGTCGCCCTGGTCCTACCCGAGCATCGCCCCCAGCACCGGGCTGGGTGAGCCCATGGGGTGCCCTGGGCAGGACGTTGTCGGGGACCAGTGGCCCCTCTTCTCCTCCTGGTGCGCAGTTTGCGGAGTGAGCCCCTGCGAGGGAGTGCTCCTGCTTCCCTCTGTGGCTTAACAGCATTGTTGGAGAGCTTGCACGGTCACTGATACCTGGGGACTGCGCTGGTGCTAGGGCAGGGACGTCCCAGGCTGCTGCTGCCATCCCAGGACACGCGGCGATTTCAGGCTTTGACCAAAACAGCATTTGTGAAAGGCAATCTCAACTGCCCCAGGAGCTCAAAGCTTTTGGGGAGGGAGGCAAGAAGAGGTGTGGGCCAAAGAAATGTGTTCAAAAGTCCAGGTACCTTTTGAAGAGCATTGTTGGATGGCTTTTTCGTAGCCATCGCGACTGCTGTGGTTGTTGGAGGAATGGGCCTCTTGCTGGAGTGGGCACTGCTGGAGTCTTCCTTCCACTGCTCCTGGTCAGCTGGTGAAGGTAAATGAGCGCAGGGTGGTTCCTAGCACCACTGCCATTACAGAGCCTCTGTTCCTCGGTCCAAATGCTGACATGAGCTCAGGAGCGTGAAAAGACTGAGTGAGGTGACTTCCCTGGGGGTCTCTGGAACCTGCATCATGTTTTGGCTGATTGACGCTCTCAGCCCGCATCTCTTCTGCTTCGCTTGTGACCTGTAGCAGTGCAGGCACCAGAGTGTGGTTAAAGCAACGATCCCTCCACTGCCGTGTCCAGATGAAATTGGAGGAGATTCTTCACTGTGGGATTGTGGAAGAAACCTACACCCATGTCTGTGGCTGGTCAGATCCAACAGCAACGAGCCTCTGCCCATTTTGTGCCTTTCTGCTGAAAAAAGTGCCCCCCGACACTTCGAGGTCTGGATGCTGTTGAGGGCATACAGCGGGAGAGAAGAGACCTGGTGGCCCTGCGTGGTTTCCCTCTAGTGAAGGTCCCGAAGCCAAAGCAGAGGACAGCTGCACGTCACCCCAGCCAGAGAGCCAGTTCTGGTGGCCTTCCTCCTCCTCGCTGCTCCACTGTGATACTCCTGCCTAGCTTCACCACACGGGACGGGCAATACGCTTCTCCCCGATGCAGTTCTTGAGTCCTGGCGCAGAGAAGCCCGTGTCCAGCAGCACGGTGAGCAGGGGGAGGCGGAGAGCACTGCAGGTTTCCCTTTCCCCTTTCCCATGGTGGTGAATCCCCCGTGCAGCTCCAGTCCAGCACGAGCCGGGAGAGGAAGGAGGCGCAGCCTGCAATATCATCACTCTCACCTTTTTGCTCCTCTGACTTCTCAGCTCCATGCAGCTGTGTGATTGACTAAGGGCCCAGCTCGCCTCGATAATCACCGAGAGGCACCGGCGAGAGGAGACAGCGGGCTCGCATATCCTGCAAGCCTCCCAGTCCCCAGAATGGGCTGCGGGAAGGCGAGGCAGGCAGCCAGCCGGGAGGCACCAGGGCGAGCGGGGACACTCGCGTCCCTATCCCTCCCACCCGGACACGGACACAGCACCAGGACCCGGGGGAGGCAGGGGCGGGCGCCTTCAGCAGTGAGGTCCGTCTGCTTTGTGCGCTCTTCTCCCTCCTCCCTTTCCCCCCAGCACAAACGAACACATGGCTCGTGCAGAGCAGCTGCAGAAGTGCTTAGAGGGTGGCAGGCAGGAGAGATTTATCCTGCTCCTGGTGGGGAAATGCACTCGAAACCCCGTTGCTTGTATTTAAGGAGACAAATGGACATTGAGCTTGGATTTTAGAAGACCCCTAGGACCTTTGTTTAATTTGAAAATTGAGAAATTTCAGCATTCATCTGCAGCCACAACCCCCTTGCAGCGCGCCCAACCCAGCCAGCGGCATGGAGGGAGCACGGGGCTGGCCAGGATGCACCTCCACCGGCCTCAGCAGGTGCCCAGCACGTGGCTGGGACCCCTCCAGGGCTCTCCGTGAGGCCAAGAGCTGCTTCACCACCTGTGCAGGTTTGCACCAGCAGTGTGCATGTGCTGGAGCAGAGGGACAGGCAGTGATGACATGGTGGCAGCGGTTTTGGAGAGCGGTGTCGCTTTTCCTCCCTGGTTCCAGCTGATCTCTGTGCCCTTACCGGGTGTGCGCTTTGCCCTGACGGCTGCATTTCAGCACAAGTGCAAAGTGCAGATGGCTTCGGCATCTCCTGTTGGTGGGATTTGGTCAGATCTCAGGGTCAAGGTTGTCTTGTACTTGCTGTTCATATGGATGATGTGTGATGGAGCCTTGCCTTGCCTGCATACTTGGAGCACCGCTGCGCCTTTACACCAGCCCTGAATTACCAGGAGGGACACTCTGAGAGCCTGTAACGGGGTGAAACATCCCTCATACATCCATCACCACTCACTGGTCAGGGTGAGGGGGAGCCCACCCTGATTTGTGTGGACAAGACTCACACTGAGGCTCTCCAGCACCTGGGCAAGGAGCTTTCTGTGTGTCCCTGTTGCGGGGCCTTGTGGATGTGGCCCTTGAAGGGCAGAGCAGGGGGAAAGAAGCCCAGCCTCAGCGCCGCATGCAGAGCGTTGTCCCTCCCTGTGCCTTTTCCGGAGCAGCCTCCGAAGGCGCAGGGAGCTGGTGCCAGTGATTTCTTTTTCCACTGCTAAAAACTGAAAGGGAGCCAGGGCGAACGGGGACAATGTTTGTATTGTCGAGGTGAGATTTTTTTGTTGTTGTTGTTGTTTTGGTCTGGGCTTTTTTGTTTGTTTTTGCTTTATTTTAATATCTGTTAATTGGCCGTCCTCCTCCTCGTGCCAAAGCCCAGCACTTGTGCATCCTGATGCAGCTCCAGCCCACATCCGACTCGCGTTAGCCGGGGGAAGAATGGAGGCATTGTAACCACCCCGGTGGGGAGCTTTGGAGCCGAGGTGTGAAAGTGGAGCCGGCTCCCTGGGACGGGACGCTCCCTGCCCTGTGAAGGCTCTCATTTTCCCCTGCTGCCAGGTTTTACAGTGTCCTCTGCTGCTCCCTCGCTTCCCATAAATAACAGAAACCAGGATGCTGCCCACCCTGGGTCCCTTCCAGCACCCTGACCTTTCCGGCAGACCGCTGAAGAGCCTTCCCGGGATGAAGTGCTGGTGATGCTGCTCCCCCAGGACAGGCAGCCGGAGGCAGGCAGGGTGTGAGCAGCAGCAGATGAGATCACCTGCCAGCAGCAGCAGGGAAACTTCATCCTCCTTCGCTGTGAACCTGGAGCAGACTTTCAGACGCGAACTGCGTGATCCTGGAAAGAGTCTCTGGCCTGGGGAATCCTTCATTTTCCTTCTCCTTTCTGTTTGTTTTCCTCCTCCCAGAGATGTCTAGACTACTAAGGAGCAGTGTTTATCTCCTGTGAGCCGCACTGAGCCTCACTGTAAGGGCACGGAAAGCTTTTCTTCCAGCCACCCTGTCATTGTGATAGCACCCCGGCCAGGCTGTAAAATGCCTGCTTGATCCTGCATCCCATGCTCTTCTTTCCCTTGACGAATAGGCAGCACTGCTGTTATCTATGGGCTGCACGGAGCATGGCAGCGCCGGGGAGCTGCACTCATCAGTGGCCTCAAAGAAAAACTTCTGAAGAAAGTAATCAGGAAACCAGTGCACAAACCACAATGTACCAAATCACCAGCTTCTGGTTCATCTAGGGTACCTGCAGCATAGCAACCTCCGGCCTGCCTGCTTGTTTGTGTGTTGTTTGTTTTTTCCATCATCTCCCTGAATTCCCTTTTTAATTTTAGCAGAAACTGAGGTGTGCATTCCAACCATAAGGAAATGTAGACATAAAACAACACTTGGGCCAGATTTTCACATCCCTACCAGCCATGGAGAAGACCAGATCTGCAAAGAGAGATAAGCACCCAGCACACACCCTTCCCAGTGCCCCATCTGGAAACAACGGCCTCCGTGCTGCATGCTGAGTCCTGCAAATGCTGATCTGTGTCCTATAATTTTTCTCTCCGCGGATGTCAACAGCAAGCCCACGGTCAGAAATAACTTGCTGCTTCTCTCTCCATCAGCTAGGTCTAACAGAGGACAAAGAGGAAATGTTCTTCTCTGTTCGTTGCAGAGCGTCTGAGCTATAAAACGGGGCCAAATGGCCTCCCCCTGCACACAAATAACAACAGGAGATAGATCCATATGCAATCGAGTGTAGGATAAATGTGCTTAGCTGATCATTCATTTCCTAATATTTTTTTTATGAATAGGCTTAACTTATGGTAAGATGGGACTTTATGGTCCTGTAAGTCTTGCTCATGTCAAAACAAATGAACTAGCCATCCTATGGGGGAACTATCAATCCAATATATGTGTGCGTATGGGTGTGGGGAGTCAGACCTATTATACCTTTAAGAGCAAATTAGATGCTGTTCCTATGATTCATAATGCTATATATCTAATGGCATGACTCGTCATCTAGAAAATAAACGTTTTGAGCCAGTTTCTCATCTCATAAATTTCCCCTCTGGCACTGAAGGACATAAACTAAATGGGCTGACTCACAGGCAAACAATACAATTTGGATACTTTTAAATGAAAGACAAAATTGCCTTAGGGCACAGAGGGGCGTTGAGATGCCGGGGAGCTGCTGGCAGAGCAGGGACGGCGCTGCCAGGGGGCAGAGCCGGTCCCGGGGAGCCCTTGCAGAGCCTGGTGGCTTTGCACAGCTCCCTGCCTTGGTGTGGCCACCACGGCCAAGCATCCGCTGTGGAGCTGGAGGTGTCGGAGGTGGGCTCGTAACTCTGCCTGCTGCCTCCTGGCAGGGAGGGGAGGCTGCACGCTGCTGAGCAAGGCGGCAGGGAGGGCAGGAGATGCCCCGGGGGGATGCTCTCGGCTGGAGGTGCCCGCTCCGAGGCAGGAGGAAAAGGGACCCTCGGGCACCGCAGAGCAGGGAGGTGCCCACATGTTCTGGTTGCAGCTCTCCTGAGGCTGCAGCTGCCCATGGGACAGCTCTCAGCACCTTCCCTGCATCCGTCGTCCATTGCTCTTGGTCGTCCTCTGCCACCGGGCTCCTGGACGAGATTATGGGGAGTTAATGGAAGGAAGCATGGGCTTGGTCTGAACACTTGGCTTCAGGGCTGGGAGGACTATGGACAGAGCTCCCAAAGCTCCCTGAGACCCTTCATTTGTGCCTAGAGTTTCTGTGGGGCCAGCGAGCATCCCCAAGGGGCAGGCAGGCGTCCGTTCGGAGAGCACGGAGCCTCCTACCGCAGCGGTGAGCAAGAGCTCCATGTGCAAGGAGCCCCTTTCTGCACGATCTTACCTATTTCCCCCTCGGCTTGCTCCTGCCACTTCCCCACCCTTGTAGGCAGGAAAACCCTGAAAACGCCTGGCTGGGCGTCCATCCTGCTGAGCACTGGGGGAGGCTGAGCACCAGCATGTGCCAGCCGGCCGCTCCTCCGTCAACGAGGGTCGGGAAATGGGAGGCTGCAGCCCGCGGTAACCCTGTTACTGCATGGAGGGGCGCCCACCCTAATGAGTGCAATTGAAGGCCGCATCGATTAGCTAACCTCGTTTGCGCGAAGGCTGACACAAGGCAGATGACGGCTGTGTACCTGCAGGATCTAATTACAACGTGGGTAAGGCTGGGCAGGCGCAGCGGAGGGGATTGCTCATCCAGCGTTGCACTTAGCATGGGGAAAAAAAAAAAAAAAGCCGAAGGGAAGGATTGACTCTTGGATTTGGCAAAAGGGCAGGGATGGGGTGGGTGGGATTTCTTCCCCAGGCTGAGGGTTGTGTGCAGGGGGTTTGTGGCCAGGGAGCAGGGAGGGAGCATGCTGAGCAGTGGGGTTGGGGTGACAGCCGAGCGGTGCTGCCGGTGTGACAGTGCAGAGAGTGCCAGGGTGCTGCCGTGACTGGGCGGGGGGACAGGGCACTGCAGGCAGTGAGCTTGTGGGGACAGGAGGTGGCACAGCACGTGTCCGTGTGGGTGATGGGGACAGGGCAGGGTGGAGGAAGCAGGCAGAGGCACGGGGAACACACGGGGTGGGACACATTCCCCTGGGCGTCCCCACAGGGACCCTCCTGACACCCCCATATGGCCCCTGGGTGGGGGTCGAGGCTCTGGGCTGGGCACAGGAGAGGAGCCGTCCCTGCGCCTGTCCTTCAGACCCTTATTTGCAGAGCATCCGCTGCCCGGTCTCTTTGTCATCTTTTATTTTTTTCAGACGACCTAGTTATTTGTCACCACTGCCTGCTGTGTGCAGAGAGCACTCGAGCTCGCTGAGGCAGCACGGCCGCTGCCTGCTGCCTGCATCCATTCAGTGTTATGGGGCCTTGGTGCCTTCTGCAGCCCCCGAAGGAGCCCAGGGCCCACTCCTGTGGCCCTCTTTCTGTTTCTGTCCTGCACAGACCCAGCAATCTCTGCGGACAGGCACCCACACCCATCTAGCCGTGTGCCAGATGGGCTCCTTTCTGCCTTCCACGCTTCCCATTACTTTGTGATGCCCTTTCCAGCCCGGTGCTTTAATTACTTCCTAAAGAACGAAGTAAAATAACATCACATTTTCTCTGTCTCAGTGTTTTTTCCCCCTTCTGGAACAGTCCCGCTCCGCAAATGTCTGGGAGCAGAGGTATGGCAGAGGCAGGCGCCGTGCTGAAGGTGCCAGTGTGTTTGGGGAAAGCGACACAACCCCAAACAATAGCAGCCCTGACGTCAGGCTCTATTTATACCTCCTCCTTTCATAAACGTCCCCGGGACAGCGCTTTTCCTACAGTTCTCTGCTAAATGCCACATCCCCCGGAGCTGTCCCTGTCCCCCCAAAGGGCACGCCTTATCTGCAGGGTGTGACCCGGCGGCACGGGCGGTATCACCGGGGCCAGGCATCCGCAGGCTGCGGCTCCCGCAGCGCTGCCGGGCGCGAAGGAGGGTCCGGGAAGGCAGCCCAGCCCCGAAATGTGCGTGCCAAAAGGTTAAAGGCATCCCAAAGAGGTTTGTTTGAGCGGCTGGTGGGGTGGGTTTTCTAGCGGAGTCGGTTTTAGCTCTGGCTGGGTTTGTGTGCGGGAAGAGACGCTGGCTTCGATGCCCATGGGACAGGCAAAGGGGAGCGGGAGAAGCCACCATAAAACCACTCAATCTGAGCTGAGCAGCCTCTGGGGTGAGGGGTGCCCCGTCCTGGACCATGGGGACCCCATCCCAAGCTGGAGGCTCCATGGGGTCAGGCTGGGGAACTCGGTGCAAGAAGTTCAGCCCTGGATGGCAGCGGGTGGGCGCTGGTTTGGGGCTCAGTTTGCTTTATGGGAGCTCCTGGGCAGGCTGAGGGCAGCCTGCAGAGGGAAGGCTTCCAGCTGGAGAGCTCCCACAGGTGCCTGGTGGGGTTGGTTTTTCTGATACTGCAGTTTTTTCTTGTGAATATCCCTTATGCGAGTGAACGAAGCACCGGTTTGCTCGCAGGAGGCAGCGTGAGTAGCACCACGTGAGAGGGATGGAAGTGGTCTGTGTTGTGGGGTCACTGCATGGGGTCAGAAACACTCGGGGGATGGACATCTGGAAAAGTTTCACTGCAACAGCACTGAAAGGTCCCCTAGAGGTGATGGCCTGTGTCACCAAGGGGCTTGTGTTTGCATTTGGGGCCGCTCGGTCCTCCATCACAAGAGCCCTCCGTGCATCGTGCCGACACTTCCCATCCCCACCACATAGCAGCACCCAGGGGGAAACCCCAGTCGCTGTTATGAGGGAGCTAAAGCCCAGGGAGGTGAAATGCCTCACCCAGGGCCATGCGGGGAGCCGGTGGCAGGGCAGGGAGGACCCCAACCCCCTCCGGCATTTCCCAAAGCCCACGCTGTACGCATGCAGCGCTCAGCAGCGCACGGCCGAGCTGCCGGCCGCCTTTCCCTGCGTGCTGAGCGCTCACGTTCACGCTTTGTGTTCCCACGGCAGGCTTTCAAGGGCGCCCTGATGAGCTCCTACTGGTGCTCGGGGAAAGGCGACGTGATCGAAGACTGGTGCAGGTGCGACCTCAACGCCTTCGATGAGAACGGACTGCCGAACTGCAGCCCCCTCCCGCAGCCCATGTACGTATTCCCGCGAGCCCCCGCGGTCCCCAGCGCCAGTCCCGATCCCTTGGGACGTGGCTCAGCCCCTGGGCACCTCCTGCCCTGCATCGTTGAGCCCAGGGCTGCGGGCCAGGGCGCCTCGCTGCCTGAGTGATGCCTTTAGGATATCCTGGCTCCGGCTGTGGCCCCTGGAAGGTTTCCTTGCAGATTTTCATCACCCGATTAGCAGGGCTCGTAGAACGGGATTTCAAATGCTGAAAGAAATGGAATTACGGCGCAGTTCATTGCAGCTTGTCAGAGCGAGAGCAAATAAGGAGCAAAGTGATGGGGAATTAGCTGAGAAAGCAGGAAGACTGGCTCCAGTGAGCCACGAGGAGCAGAACACCTTAGCGAGCCAACATCCTCAGAGGGGAGTCTTTTCCCATCCTGAGTTCAACAAACACACTCATATGCGTGGAGCCAGACGCTCCGTAGCCCCGCGTTGTGTTGTTTTGTTGTGTTGCTGCTCAGCCCCGTGCAGAGCAGCACCTCTGTGCTAGCACCACCAGCAGCCCGAAGCTGTTCTGCCTGCCCCTGTAGCCCACTCTGGTCCTTGCAGCACTCTGTGCACAGCTGCCCTGGTTTTCCTTTTGCTCACGCCCATCAGAGGCTTGCTCATTTGCAGCTGGGTAAGCTCACAGCCACACCTGCCCCTTCTTTGCTCACTCCCAGGGCAGCCCAGACCCTCCCTTCGTGTAGGCTCAGCCCCACTGGGCTACGTGGAGGTTATATTGGGTCCTCCCCTATTCTCTTGCTCCTGGGCAGTTGGTCCTTGGTTCCCCGTAGAGGTGCTGGCCCGTAGAGGTGCTGGAGCTCCAGCAGCTCTCCCAGGAGATGAAGCCTCCTACAGACAGGATATTTGGGGTTGCGTGAGACTTTTGTAGGAGCTGGGAGGTAAGAACACCCACCCCAATAGGCTGCACCTAGCTGGCAGCTTCTTTTTTTTGTGCTCACCTACCAGCTCTCCCTTCACCCCCCTATCCCCATGGTCTTTGTGCACGTCCCTGTGTGTGAAAGTGAGAATTTGGGGTTTGTGCTGCTGGGAGAGGGGATCCCCTGGGAAGGGAGCTGATGTCTTCTTTGGTTTCTTCCTGCCCAGCCTGCGGCTGTCCCCGAACGTGGAGCCCTCCAGCACCGTGGTGTCTCTGGAGTGGCTGGACGTGCAGCCTGCTATCGGGACCAAGGTGTCCGACTACGTCCTGCACCACAAGAAGGTGGACGAGTACACGGACACGGACCTCTACACAGGTGGGTGGTGCTGCTGCGGGACGGTTCTGTGAGCTCCAGAGGGTGCACAGCAGTGTGTGCGGTGCTGAGCCTTGCTGGGTGACCTCCTTGGAGCTGCTGCTTCTGTGCAGAAAGGCGCAAAGAGCGGAGGCGTTAGGTGTGGTGTTGACAGCTCCAGGATAGGTTTCTGAAGGCTTCTCTGGAGATGTGTATAGGAGGGGAAGGGGAAAAACAAAAATACAGCGTGGCGGAAGGAAGTGATTTGCCTCTTTTGGGTAGGAGAGCTGTGAGCTGGAGTTCTTGAGTGAAATGACTTGAAGTGACTGTTTGATCCATCAGCCTGAAATGCTTTGGGGTGGTAGGTGCAGGGGGAAGGTCAGCACGCAGCAGCCAAGGGCTGCACAGGTCCATTCCACCGAGTGGGGATTGCGTGCCAGCAGTTAGAAGGACACTTCGAGTTACCTTGCACAGCCAACAAGGCAATCTGAAGCCTGCGATGTTTAGAGGGATCACTTAAGCAGCACATAACTTCTCCAGGGGAACCTGAACCTTCCCTGGGCTGGAGCTCAGTTTTCAGCTCAGGCCTGGGCTGAGCGCTCTGTGCCCTGCAAAGGCTTTGTCAGCAATTCAAGCCGTGCTCCAGGAGCTGTTGGGCAAGGTGCAGGGATGTGAAGGACGGAGCTGGATTTGAGCGAATCAATGATTTATTTCAGAAAACATCACTGGAGGCCTTGTGTGATGCTACTGCTGCTTAGAAAACCAGGCAAAACCTCCTACTGTGTTCTGCTCAAGGACTTTGGGTTTAGCTCATTAAAGAGGTTTGTGGGAGATGCCAGAGGCAGCCTGGTGCTGGCTGAAGCTGAGACCTGCCTTCTGCAAAGGGCCCCAGGTGCTGGCAGTACCGCATCTCCCCCACCTCTGGCTGGGGGGGCTGCAGGAGAAGGTTTCCACCCGCAGCTGGAGCGAGGCATTGCAAGGGCTTGTGGATGGGGTGATTAAAAACCTCCTTTGTTTAAAGGTTGGGCTCGGTCAGCTTGTGGCAAGGTGTGCGTAGCCAGGCTGTCTGCAAGGACGTGGCTGAACATGGGCACAGGGCTGGTGCTTCTGTGGCTGCTTTTACTGTCAGATGCAAACTTTTGTTCCATAAGATCTGGACTTTTTCTGCTGGGGAGAGCCAGAGCCCCCTATCCTCAGAGACCCCAGGTGTTTGCGGAGCCCCCCATGAGAAGGAGCTCTTCTTCCCTGCTCCTACATCAGTCCTACCCTGCAGAAACTTCCTCCTGCACCTTCTTGCCAGGGTTGTGTTTCCACTTCCTTTATTCCTTGGTGTACAAAAGGTGAGGCGTGGAGGAAGGCTTGCTCTTTATCTTGGAGGGGCATGCTCCAATAACGGGGAAGGAAAACAAGCCACCGAAGCGCCGTGTTTGGGATGGGGATTCCAGATCGCTCACACTCTGGTCAGACGAGGCCAGACCGGGGAAATGTGGGGTTGCTCCTTTGAAGTGGCTGGAGCTCTGCCTGGCAGCCAGAGTAGGAAATGCAGATTATTATTATTATTTTCTTTTTATGACTGCCATGTGTTAGGCGATTGAATTCATTGTGAGGAGCTGCCCTCCCCTCTACCTGCTCTAGGGGACTGTTCAGGACAGAATGACCCCATTAACAATTAAAGAGAAAAGCCAATCCTAAGCCTCTCCTTTTTTTCTATGCTGTTTATAACCAAACAACATTCCTTCCTTCATTCCTTTCTTACCCTACAGGCCCCTGATTCCAGATGACTTGACTCTGGCAAGTACCTTGCATAGGTTTGCAGAGCTGCTGGCTGCTACAGCTCTCAGGCTTTGCTTGGTACTGTGCTGCTTCACACTGACCCAAAACCCAGCCGTGGGGATTTCCTCACCACCATCACCTGCCTGACACACTGCAGCATGGCTCCATCCCATCCGAGCAGCATGCACAGAAAAAAGAAAATGAAGTCAACCCTAGAAGGGGGTTGCAGGAAGGGAGATTTGGAGGGTTTTATGGATATTGTCAGGTCTTCCTTCCCCACCAGTCCTGTGGCTGCTGGCAGGTAGGAGCAGGTTGCTCCCGTTGCTGGAGGTGCTCCTTGGGCAGTGCTGGGAGGATCTTGCCAGGTGTGAAGGCTCTTGAGAATGCTGCTCTTCATCCCTTGGATCTCTTGAGTTCAAGCATATAGCTTTTTTATGGTTGTCTTTTTATTGCAGTTGTAGCCATCTCTTTCAGTGATCCCTGGCACTAGCTATGCTCTTCAGTCCTGTGGCAAGCTTCACTTGTGGCTGGTACCTGGCCCCTGCCTTCTGCCCCCTGCAAAAAGCTTCCAGGCTCCCATACTTGCAAAACTCCTTGGCCTCCTCCTTGCTTTGCAACTGGAGGAGGAAGCCTTTCCCTTGAGCCACAAAATATTTGCTCCTCTTCTCTTTGGAGATGAGTCAGGAGTGAGGCTGGGGGCTGGTTGAACGCATGTCCCCTGCTCCTGGGATGGGGCAGAAGTAGCTGGGAGCTGGTGTGGGCCGGCTGCCCTCTGGCTGGATGTGGTTTATAAAGAGGCTTCTTACTGATGCTTGGAAGTGCACAGCCCTTGGACCATCTGATGCTAATAGGAGCAGTTCCCGAGGTGAACTTGTGTGCGAAACAAACCACGCTTTCAACACCACCACGTGGGGAGAGAGCATCTCTGCTCGGGAGCCAGCGGAGAAGACAGAGCAATTACATCCCAAACTGTTTATTAAAACTTGTGGAAATTACTCATAACTCCATGTGTGCGATGGCTTTGTAGTTGAGTGATGCTCTTTGTTTGAACATGAGGCTCTCGAAGAGGGCGCAGGCGCGTGTGTGTGCGCGCGGCCGGGCCGCCAGCGCATTATGTCATGGACGAAGCAGGCGCTGCACTTGAGAGAGGGAGAGAGAGAAATGTGTTTTACAGGGTGAGGTACAAACTGAAATGGCTGTGAACATCTGGAACTGATATTAGGCTTGGAAAATGTTTTCTGTCACTCCAACACTCCTCTGGAGGAAGGTTTCTGAAGTTAAGAAGCTCCAAAGGGGATGAGGGGGAGGGATGGGGGGATAACGTGACCACTGTGCAAAGTGCTTTTTATTTCTCTGGCCTGGTTGCCATAGCCAGGCCGTGTCCATGCCCCTATCAGATGAGGGACAGGGGGTATGTCCCCTCTAACAAGTGCTTGTTGTGGTGGCCTCACTTCAAAGGTCCCCAGCAAGAGCTGAGCCCTGCCATGTAAAATGTTCCTGTGTGTGGGGCACTGCGTCCTCCAGCCAGGGTGGGTAGAAAGCCCCTTGCCTTAGGAGGCTGGGTCCTGATGCTGTGTTTCCCCTTACTGTGCCTTAAACCCCTCTGCCAAGAACCTCACCTGGTGGAGGCAGTGGTTGGTGAAGGCTGGCCATGGTCCATCCTCCTCCGCACCTCTGTTCCGTGCACACAGCTCCCCAGGCTGCGCAAGCACGGCGCATCCTGCCCCAAAATAACCCAAGTGATGAAGGGTGAAATCTTCGGGCGTGGGTGGGAGCAGGCAGACCTGTGCGTGGCTTAGCACCCACCTGACCTCAGCCGTGATCCCCACCACAGGGGGGATTTCACGTGGGTGGGTGCAAGGGGGGGCTCCGGGGCTTTTGTGCTAGATCCCCTGTTTGTGCATGTGCACCAGGTGCCAGGACAGACGGAGCTGCTTCGTGCCGTGGTGGGTGGGGGGCACTGATGCACCCGGTGTGGGGTGTCAGTGGGCAGGAGAGGACTGGCCAGGCTCTGTGGCTTGGGGGTTGCAGTGATGAAGAGGCTCCTTGATGGCTGTCCCTGCTTGGGTGCAAGGGGGTGGTGGTGTGATGTTGCTGATCCTGCCTCCCGCTCATTGTGGTGGGGTGGCTGTTCAGCCTGGGGCAAAAATAACTGTGTTAGCCAGAAGCTTAGAAATTAAAGAAAAAGTGTTTTAAGTGCACTCGTGGCATGTGCACAGTGGGGCTGGGGGAGGACGGGGCAGTGGCTGTGGGCTTTGGCTGGGGTTGGGGTCCGTGAGCAGGGTCTGTGCCACCCTCGGGTTGGTGGCTGCGTTGCTGCTGTGATGTTCTTGAGCTCCTCTGTCTCTTTCTCGATGTTCTTCTCCCCAGTGAGGTTTTACAGAGGCTGATGGGGGCTCCCTGCTGCGTGCTTCCTCCTGCAGTGCCCAGGTGGTGCTGCTGTTTCTCTGGATGCCCCCGGAGCAGCCCGTGCCAGCATCCTCTGCTCCCAGTGCTGCCTTCAGCACCCATCCTGCAGCCCCTCCACATTGCTTCAGGGTAGAAACTGTGGGACCACTTCTATGAAAAGCACCAAGGGTGCTCGCTCCCTCTTACACCATTTCCCCCCTTCCCTCTGAACGAAAGCTTGCCCTCCTCCGGCAGCAGGAGCAGGCTGCCCAGTGGGCAGTCCCTGGATGTCTTGGAGGGGCCTGGGGAGGTGCCCACCACAGCACCTTGTGAGCTTCTGAGGCAGGAAGGGGTTCTCCCACGTTTGGTAGAGGACGGGGAAACCCAAGACACAGATAAATGACTTGTTTGAGGTCCTGGGAGCTGGGCGGTGAATTAAGCTCAGCACTAGGCCCTAAGCATTGAGCAGTCACGTTCCTTGGGCACGGAGCCGTCTCCTCCTGCTCGTGTTCCAGCATCCGGGTGGGTAGAACGGGGAAAATGCAGAGCAATGAAGTGCCCTAGCCCAGTGTATTCAGTTCCGTGAGGGCTTTAGGCTGTGATTGCCTGTGTCCTTTCAGTGGTGCCACTTCTGCAACTTGGTGTATGCCAGCAGCTGGGGATGTTGTGGGGCATTAGCTGGGAAGGAGCACACAGCAGGGGATGCCACTCGTTTGCTTTTACACACCGGTGCTGCTGTTGGCCATGAGCTGCCACGTCCCAGAAGGACACGTCCCAGCAGAGACCTCCAAGCCTTGCCCCTCACAATGTGAGGGGATGCTGGCTGCTCCTGGGTCTCTTCTGCTCAGCACTGATTGCAGTTGTAAGAAGAGCGAGCCTTCATCCAGAGCAGCTTGTAGCTCTCCAAGAAAGGAGGGGAACAGAAGTGCAGGCTGCTGAATGAGCTTGTTGGAGGTCGCGTAGACCTTGGAGCAGGAGAACACAGCCTTGGGCTGTTCGGGTTGCATAGGGGCTGTCTGTTACACCAGCACGGCCTGGCCGTGTGCAGCAGGGCTGTGACATGGAGGAGAGCCACCGGGTGAGCTGCAGAGTGCCAGGGGAACAGGCTAGGTGGAATAACTTCTGGGAGCTGAGGGAATGGCTACATAAACCTGTGTGTCACCATTGCAGGCTTCTCCAGCGCACTGCTGTTCTGCAGGGGACTCTCTGAATCTGCATCTCCTATAAAAGAAAATGAAATAGGTCAAACCAGAAGGTTCAGTGCTTTGTACACTTGCAAGTTTCACTCCGAATAGAGGCTGGAGCATCTTATTTATAACTGTTGTGCTCTCAGAGCATCCTTCTGACGTGGCTGGGGCTGTACAGAGACGGCTGTGGAACACTTCCACACCCCCCTTGTGTGCAAGCTGTGCTGCTAGGCGTGTGAAAAGCAGCCGCAGACTAGAAGGAGAGAAAAAATGATTTGGCCAGAACAAGTACTGTGCCTGTCAGGAAGGAGTCTGTGTGCTCTCCTTACAACCAAGTTACCTCCTTAAAATAATCTTTAGAGCCCTATTTCCAAGTGGGCTGGGCACCGCAGAGGTGACATTGCACTTCAAAAGCTGTAGGAGCTTGAGGTCAGTGGCTACGTGAACATCCAGAGTCTTAATGCCAACAAAGCGTGGAGGATATTCGGGCTGTAGTCCGTAAACCAGCTGCTGTTAAAGATGGCAATGATCTCGTGTGGGTGACACTGACTGCTGCTGTGAAGTCCTTCGGAGGCAAAGCGCTCTATACTGATGTAGGTGCCATGATTGTAGATGACTTTTTTGTTTGTTTCTAAGTAGGCCCAGGGGACACCAGCTCTGAGGCTGGTGGATCAGAGCTGAGGCTTGAAAAAGAAGCCACAATGTCTGGTTTCAGGAGATCACATCTTCTGCAGCTTTCTCAGGGGTGTCTGTGTGTTCGGCTTCCATTCAGAAGGGTCTTGGAGCATCACTGGAGTAGAGACCTGATGGTGGCCACGAGCTGGTGATCCACCACTGCCAGTCTCCTACTCAGTCCCTGCCTACTGGCTCCTCGTTGACCTGTGTGGACCTCCGTGGGTTTGAGCAGGGGGTATTTGGCTGGTGGTAACAGCCCCGAGGTGAGGACTGGCTCCCTCGGGCGCTGGGGGTGGAAATGCAGCAGCCGGGGCTCCTTGTGCTGCCGCCTCCTCTGTAACCAGCACACGGGTGAAGCTGTTTTCAATGCCCAGAGGACCTTACTCGAGCACTGAATCCACTTCACTTGTTAACAACAGGAAAGTTGATTCAAAAAGAAGCCTTTGAAGAGAAGGTCAAGTTTTTGGAAGCTGCTTCCTGGGCTGTGTTGTGTAATAACACCAAGCAAGTGCTTAATTTTGGCCATTACGCTCGCTGTGAAGCACTGACTTCTCTCCCACTGGGACAGCTGTAGTTATTTCCACCTACCAGTGTCATTTTTGTATCCTGGAAAGCAGAAGGGAGGTGGAGGGCTCTCAGCTCTCAATTAGAGTTGAGTCAGTTGCTGAAACATTTCATTAATTCACATTTCCATACGGTTGTTCCAGGCTTCTATTTTTATCTGCCCAGACACCTTTTGGACAGAGCCGGGCACTATCTTTGCCGTCTCCCAAATCCCTTTGTAGGTGGGGAGCTGGGGCTGGCCCTGGAGGACGGAACAGCCTGGATGGTGCCGAGGGCTCGGAGCTTGCCAAGGGCTCTGCACTCGGAGCCACCTCTGCCTCGTGGCACTGGGCAGCTGGAGATGCTCCCTTCTAGCAGAGAGGGCTCTGAACTTCTTAAATGGCAGTTAATGAGGCCAGGCATGGTTATTTTATTTTTTTAAGGTCTGTAATTTTATCCCCTAGGATAAAGTTTCTCCTGATCTGGAAAAGTCAAGGCCGCAAATCCGCCTTGTCAGAAAGCATCAGGAGAGAAGGCAGCTAACGCGGCTGGACTGCTCGTGGCATGCGAGCGCGTCAGTGAAACCTTTACGTGGGAGCCTTCATTGATTAGAAAAGCCTGTCTAGTCAATAAATTGTGACTGGGATTTGGAGGGAAGCTCGGTCTGCGTCTGCAGAGCTGGTGCTTGGCCATGCAGCCCAGAGAGAGTTGGAAAATGTGGGGCAAGGTGGATGCAACGCGACCCTGCTCGGGGCGGAAAGCTGGGTGTGAGTGCTGCTACGTGCACGGGGCTCCCATCTGGGGCTGGGCTACACCCCGGCCGGCCTTCCCTGCCAGGCTTGGACCTTCCTGGAGGCTTCAAGTGTTCTCTCTAACTGGAGCCTGAGATGAGATCCTGAATGGGGTGGTGGATCTGCTTTCCAGTCCTCTGCCTGCTGTTGGGGTTTCCCATGTGTGTCTTCATCTTGTCAGGAGGCTGAAATGCAATCTGGAAAGTTAGATGGCATTCCTCTGCACATCTCTGGAAAGAAATAAAGGTAGGAAAGAGATCAAAGGAGGCACATAGGCTGCCCTGGAACAACCTATCCTGTCCTGTTTGAAGCCCAGGAGGTACTCTGGGGACAGACAGAAGCCAGGGTGGTAAATCAGCCTTGCCCTGAATGTTACAGCTGTTCTCAGCTGGGATCCTGCTCTGCCAGCATCAAGGCTGATCTAACCCAGGTGGGTCCGTGCTAGGTGGCCCTTTGTCTCTCCATCCTGTATGCCCTAAGGACCGCCACCTCCCATCCCCTGCCTCCCTGCTCCGCAGGATGCTGCGGGCTGCTCTGGCTGAGCCATGGCTCGAGGCGGAGCGCTCCCTCTGTTCCCTGTGTTGCTTTGGCGTGAGGGAAGTTAAGCAAAAACCAGAGAGGGATTAAGCCTTGAGTCAGGGGATTTGCCAATTAAAATAGCTGCTCCTCCTGCAGGTTTTGTGTGATACAGGAGTAGGGAGAGACCCTCCCCGTCTCTGCTGTGACCCCTTCCCAGTTTGTTCAGCTTGCTGGGGATTGAGATGTGGCTCTCAGGAGGGAGGGGGCAGCTGGGTCTGTGTTACACTGCCTGCTGTTTGGATAGGATAAACCTTTCCTCCCTGTAATTGGGTGATTGGACTTGGGAGCTTTCTCAGATATTAATCTGGAGACCCCAGAGGGGGTCAGATTAGGTTATGGAGACAAAATAGGAAATACTGCTGTGGCTAGTTTGGGTTATGGGGGATAGAGGGGATATTCTGCAGCGTTCCCCTGCTGGGCTCCCACTGATGGAGGGGTCAAGGAGCGGTCTTATCTCAGCATCACGTTGACTTGGTCTTTGCTGGGAGCGGCTGCCTCTGAACTCTTTCCTCCCCTGTAATCCTGCTGCTCCACGGAACAGGACCACGATCTCTCCTTTGAAGTAGGGAGGGGTGGGCAGCGATGACCTGCTGCTGGGGCTTGCGAACAGAAAACTTTTTTTTTCTTCTCCCAAATGGGCATTGTGTCATGAGGAATCCTGGGGTAGAGACAGCTTCATTTTCTGAGCTGGTGTCACTTGGACAGTGAGATCTTCCTCCTTGCTATCCGGTTGGAGGGAAGGGTTTTATTTTTTTAATGGTCCAGAGTGGGTGACTTACAGCAGTGGGCACATCAGTGCACACTTTCCTTTGTCCTGTGTGATAGATGTACATGAGGAAAGATGTCGTGTCAGTCCCGTCAAAGCTGCTAAGATGAGCTTGTACCCAAGTATTTCAGAGCTGTGCTATTTAGGAATGCTGCACTGAAGCAGCATCCTGGGGGTATTGGCAAAGGGAAATCCCCCATGCCTGTGCTGAGACCCATTTGGTGTGTGGGGTGAAGCCTGCACGCTGCCCTGGGAGCAGCTCCGAGCGCTCCTGGACGTGAGCTCTGCTGACACAGAGCTGGCTCCAGGCTGCAGCGCTGCTTCCAGCCCTCGTTTCTCTTTCGTTAACAGTGAGATGGCAGATGGGATGGCTGCTGATTTAATGAGGGAAGCTTCTGATCACAACCATTGAAGTGAAACCCCGAGTTTTTTTGTGGTGATTTGGTGACTCACCCTGACAAAGCTGGGGTAGGAAATACCTCGTTGGCTCCTTTTCCTATGCAGCAGCCTGGCTCCTACACTTGCTTTGCTGTCCTTGGGCCTGCCCTCACCAACACGAGCATTTTACACCCGCTGGTAAGACCTGAACTTCAGCCTCAGATATCCGTGGTCCTGTGCAGCCTGGTCAATTAGCTGCCTTTAATGAGGCTCACGCTTTGTTTCCCTGGTGCTAACCCTAAACACTGTCCTGGGGGGGACTGGTGAGCTGGGGTGTTTGGGTACGGCTGGGCGACCCCACTGCCTTCTGCCCTCTGGCACACACGTGTGTGTACATGTGGGGACACTGAATGCAGGAGTGCGGAGCAGCTAGCACCATGGCTGTCCTGGGAGAAAAGGGCTTGCACGCAGTCACAGATAATACTTGGCTTTCCTTTGTCCTCTGTGTCATCTGTGGAAATCAATAAATCTCACTGACTTCATTGTACAGCCTGGGAAATTGAGGCACTCAGCAGTAATGGCCAGAAATTGTTTGTGGAGTCTTGTTCGGAGGAGCCAGTTAAGAAGAAGTGGTCTAAGCTCATGTACAGTTAATATTTACTGTGATTTTTTTCCTCTCAAGCCACAAAATTTTACACTTGGCTTCAGGCTATTTTCAGTTCTGTTTCCAGTTCCTGTAGGCAACCTCTGTGCCTTTTTGGTAAATGGAGCATGTCAAGCCCAGGCGAGTGTGCCCATCCTGCCAGGGGCCGAGGCAAGCAGGAGCTCCCCCGAGGCACTGAAGAAGCCTTTGGGTCTGCTCCATCCTAACGCAGCCCCGGGGAGGTGTGTGCCGGCTGCTGTCCGAGAGCTCCCTTGGGGCAGCCCAGAGTCATGGATGGGGAGATGGCCACCACTGGGGACCCTGATGGGACAACATGTGGTGACTGCAGGGACTATTCCCCCTTGGTGTCCTGGCTTCACTCAAGGTCTTGCTGCAGCCTGCAGCTGATGGAGTCTCCTCTGTCAGACCCTCGGGATAGTGTCTGACTGCATGCCCGGACTCAGCACCCACCCTGGGATGAAGCCAGGAGCCCATTGCCTCCTTTAGGCTGAGGAGCTTTCTTTGCAAGTCCTCAAGGATGGTCTAAGAGGGGCAGCAATAACTCCTTACAGTGGGGCACCAAGACCTGGAGGGCAGCTGCGTTCTCCCCTCCCTGGGATCTGGGGAGCACTTCTGGTGCCTGCCCTGCCTCTGTGTGCAGAGTCCCATCCCGATGCCGGGGCTTGTTGGGAGCAGGGGTGGAAACCAGTATGTGAGCCGGGAGGGGGGACACAGGGTGCTCTGGGCATGGCTGGGCTCCGCAGCCAGCCAAAAAGGCACGCTGTGCTCGCCCCAGCTGTGCACCGCTGGGGTTGCTGCTTGGCATCTGCCTGCATCCTCCAGCCACGAGCAGCTGGCGCATTCATTGGGAACACGCCGAGCTGCACTGGCACCGACCCCGCTTTGGTGCTGCTGGGTCAGCCAGCTCCATCCAGCTCTCATTTGTGGGCCGATCCTGCACCCCAGGAGCTGCAGGAAGGGTGCTTCCCCCCCAGGGTACCCTGCAAGGAGATGCCCACATCTGTGGGCAGATGGTGCTGCGGACACCAGAACTGGGGTTGGAGGTGGGAAATTCCTTCCTCCCTGCACCCCAGCACTCGTCAGCTGACCTCCACGAGCACGTGATATGTTCCCTTTATCTGCTAATATTAGCCATAAAACAATCCAGCTCTGTCCGTAATCCTGTTAGAGCCTTTGACTCTTGCTCCTGTGACTCCCAGCAGCTGTAATTGCGGATACTCATGCTCGTGATTAATGGCTCGGTTCATCTCCAGTGGCACCGGTTTTACATGTGAAGCCTGCTTCCCCCGTAACGATTTGTGCAAAGGGGAAATAATCCCTGTTAGAAAACCAGCAGCACAGAAATGTGGCATTGGCATCTTGTCTTCATCCGGCCCTTCTGCCTCCTGTCCATCTTCTCACTCCTCTCCCCTCTGCCTTTCATCCCCATGGTTACTGAGCGAACAACCCTAATTGCCGTGGGCTTTAATTTTGCTGCCCTGGAGCCGATAAATCACTTCGATGCGTGGAGCATTTTCATGCTCCTTAACAAAAGGAGTGGGATTTTCTCCTCTGCTGCGTGTTTTACAAGTGACTAATTGCATCAAGGCACCTTTGAAGCAATGACTTCATCAATTGCTCATCCCGCAGATGCACGGCTGGTTATATATGCCTGATCAGAATCCTACATTTATTAGGATTAATTTATTCTCCGATCATTTTTCTTCTGCCGCAAGGACAGGGAAGTTGAGTGATGTTACTTGCTCAGCTACGTAAGCACGATTTCTTGCCTCATTACTGAGCCTGAGATATTTTTGTTGCGTGCTGAAACTTCTCCAAATGAGAGTGAGTGATGTTATGTCTCAGACAGGAGTTATCTTGGGACACCACAGAAATCAAGTTATTTCAGGGTGCCTACAAATTGGCTTTAGATCCTCGCAGCCTTTCTTCTTAGCTTTCCCGCCTATTTGTCATGGGACACATGTCTGCGTGAGCAATAGTAAGCAGTTGGGGCTTTGTGTAAAGGGCTGGTGTTTCTCCCAGCTAGAAGCCGTCTGAAAATAGGGACGCTTGCACTAGGTTAGCAATCCTTCTGATGCTGCTGGTAAATGTGCTCACAAGCAGGAGGGGTGCTGAAGGACTGGCCGTATAAAAAGGGATGCGGCGAGCACGGGCTGAGCATCTCCAAGGAGGAGGCACTTGGACTGGTGAGGACAGAGCAGTAAACACGGGCGAATTCACACATTTTCTTAAAAGCTGTGGTCAAACCCTTTTGCAGGAGTAGTGCCTGATAACAATTGCCAGAAGCCCTCGACTCTGCTCCTCGCCTCCCACCCCAGAAAGGCTCCTCTCGGGGAGGGACGGAGCTTGTTTGCAGCCAGGCAGGAATTTTGCCTCGTCTACTTCCAGTCTGGCGTCTGCCCTTAATTCACTGCTGGCCCCAGCGGTCGCCTGGGGGGATTTTGCAGCAGTTTTAATGGACCAAATGGGGTCACTTTGAACTGGAGCTGTGCGGCCTGGGGGGGCCGTGGCAATGCTGGGGAGCCTCAGCTGGCTGCTGGGCAGGGCTGGGGCGAGAAGGTGCAGGAGCGGGGATGGAGTTTGGGAGGTTTCCTTCGGCTGGGGAGCGAGGGAGCCCACAGCACGGGCAGGGAGCATGCTCATGCGGCGTTGGGGAGCTCAGGTTTGGCCGGAGAGCAGAGAAAAGGAGGTGGCTGCTGTGGAGAGGTTGGCGGGAGGGCAGCACTGGAGCTAGGAGCCGTGCTGAAGCCCGGAGCCGTATAGAGGCGTGCTTGTTTTGTTTTGCCAACAGCAAGCTGGCAGGAAATCGCCTGTTTTGATGGCAGATCTGCTGTCCTGCTGGCTGTCCAGCATGGGTTCGCATCGCCTCGATCAGGGCTGCCTCCTAACAAGGGGCAGAGCAGGGACCCAGCCGGCACGGAGCCCCTGTCCCACTCTCCCCATGGCAGGGGGCTTGCTTTGGGGTGGCCAAAAAGGGATGTTGCTGAAAAAAGCATGTCAAGAAGCAGGGGCTGCTGGTAACTGAGGGTCTTTGCCTACAGAGGGGGCTCCTGCACTGCCCGAGGCCGGCTGGGCTGGGGAGGCAGGAGCGGGGCTGCGGAGGCTGCCAGCTGACCTTTCTCAAACAGTTCATGGGTTTCCAGAGCAGCCGAGGTGTCAGCGGTGTAGAGCAGTCACAGCTTCCCAGGCACTGGAGGAGGAAGGCAGGGGGCACTCGAAAGGGGAGGAAAAGGCTCCGGCCTGGAAGGGTGGAAACCTTGCAACCCGTTAACTGTTTCTCCACGGCGAGAGGCGGAAAGCAAACCAGGGTGTGCTTTGCTCCTGCGCCTCGCTCGCGCCCGTCCTTGCTGCCCTGCTCTCCTCTTGCCCTGCCTGGGCTTCTCTCCTGGCTCCTGCAAAGGCAGGACCTAGGTGGGGACTGGGAGGGTCGAGGTGACAGATCGGCTCTGCCCCAGCACGTGGAGCAGACCTGGACCGAGCAGCGTGTTGGAAAGCAAAGCGTGCTCCGAGCAGCGTGCAGCACGAGCCAGGGACTGCTTATGCAGAGCCCTCTGCTCTGATGAAGTCTCTGCAGTCAGATTTAATTAACAGGCATGGGCACACAGAAAAAAAACCTCAAGCCCTCTCCTAACCAGTGCGTTTCAGCTATCTTTGCTCGCTGGAAGTGCGTTTGTCTCGAACGAGGGAAAGGGCTCGGAGCTGCGCTGTGGCAGCCCAGCAGTAACACGCTGTCATTCGCGGCTGACAAAGCTCGGGAGTAAATTAGCAGGCAGAGTCTGTGAAAGGAAATGTTTCCTTAAACGTTTCCATAAAAGCTAATTGGCCTGTAAGAGCCGCGTACCTGTGGGCGCGCGGCGTTCCAGGGGTTCAGCGCTCGGGGAAGCTATTCCTGGCTCTGCTAACAATGTTCGGTGTGACTTTGAGCAGGTCGTTTCAGTTCCCTGTGCCTTGGTTTCCCTGTCTGAAATGAGAAAAATACTCCCTTCCAGAGCACTGATAAGGTTCATGCACTAAAATTTTATTACTCGGATGGAGTTCCTTGGCAGAGGGATATTATGGAGAAAGAAGGTTAATGATGATGGTAGGCAGAGAATAAAAAAGAAATTGCTGTTTTATTTTTATTTTGTTCTTTAAATGACGTTTAATAGCCAGTTTTCAATTCAGGAATAAAACCCAGTCCTCTGTGACCACCAAATTATTTCGCAAATGCTGTTCTGTGTGCAGACGGAGGAGAGGAGCTCACCCCTTCTCTCCGCTCTTAGGAGCAATCAGCAAAACGCGTGTTGGAGCAGCTGATCTCCAGAGAGATTTCCTTTTCCCAATTAGGATTCTCATCCTCATTCATGAATAATGAAGAAAGCACTTCCCAAGAGGCCTACATGAGGTTTCACAGGTCTCTTAGTGCCGTATGGCTGGGGTGGAAGCGCTGCTGTGCTGGGCACGGTGCGCGTCGGGGCCGCTCCTTCCCACAGCTGAGGCTGGGGGGGACTGAAGAGGAGCAGGGCAAGGGGAAGTGCCCGAGGCGGGGTGGGAAGCCAGGCAGGCTGGGAAGCACTTCTTCCAGAAGGAATTAAAGGCTGAACCGAGCCGTTATCCCCCCCAGACCAACGCTGAATGCTTCCAGAAGCATTTCTAGGTGAACGTGCCCCACCGTTGCGGTGACCTGGGGAGCAGAGGTGCCCCTTCCAGGATGAGCCTGTCCCACGGTGTCCTGCCTGGCCCCCCCCGGTGTGTCATCCTCACCACAGGCTGCGAGTGCCAACCACAGCAAAACACAGCACGCTCAGAGGCTGGGTGTTAGCTTATTTATTTATTTTTTTCCCCCGTTTGTTTTTTTTCCACAAACACTAGCTACGTCAAAAATGCCACGTTTGTCACCCCCCAAACTATTACAAAAGCTAAGGTCAAATTCATGGAATAGTTTTGGCTGGGGAAAAGAGCAAGGGTGAGGAGCTGGGTCCCCACTGGGTGAAGCGCGGGGGCTGCAGGACGCTGTCTCCTCTCCTTCCGCTGCCTGTGGCCGAGGGTTTCCCGTCCCCAGGGCAGTGTCCAGCCGCGGGGTGGCAGCTCTGTGTGTGAGGATGCTCTCGGAGCTCGCGTGCTCTTTTTTTCCTGCTCAGTTCCACTGTGTGGAAATGCCTCGTGAGATGTGGCTTGCTAGGGGAGGTGACGTCTTTCCTTAGGCAGCCTAGTGGGAGAAGGAAATGGGAGAAAAAGGACAGACTTCTGGATGTGCAGCCCATTGTTAGTCTGGCTGATCCAGATTGCCATCCTCCTTCCCTCCTCCTGCTCCGAGCGCTCATTGGAGAGGCTCTCGCTTCCACCCTGGGGTCCCCACGGAGCAGGGACAGCGATGGAGAGCAGCCCGCCAACCTCACATGGGTGGTAGCACAAAAAAGCCTCGGGCCATTGCATTGTGGTTCTCCGTGCAGGCGGGTTTGACTTCCGAGTGTCTCTCAGCTCGCCGTTGTCTTTTTGCTGCTCAGGACATCGTGCGCCGCTGCTGCAGCCCTGCTCCTTGTTTTGTGGAGCAGCTCATCCCTGGAGCAGAGCATGGCCTTTCCCTGTGGCCATTCCTTGGCTGTGGTGCTGAGCACAAGCCCTGCAGCTGCTGGCTTGCCCGGCACAGTGCTGGCAAGCCAAAACATCCAACAGAGAGCAGCCAGGCTCTGATGGGCCAGGCCCTTGGTGCTTGTTGGAAAATCCTCCTGGGCAGATGAGAGCACTTCCCCCTAAGGCAGGTCAGGCTCCTTGCTCGCACCAGCAAGCTGACTAACAGTAGGTGGAAGAATCCCACCCCAGTGCCTGTGTTCAACTGTAAAGCGCCAGGCATTGCTTGTCAGCTTTGTTGTTGACCTCTTGCCTATCTCTGAGTTTCTTCCCACCCGTTTAAATTGTTGCTTTTGTTGCCTATTTCATAGGCTTGTAAACAAGGATTCTTGCACTGTCCCCATCCCCTCGTTGTGTTTGCTCAAAGCTCTTCCCAAAACTTGCTCACTCTGTGTAAACAGCCCCTTTTTTGCCTCATCCCCATGCCCTTCTCCCTCATTTCTTCGCTTGGCCTTGCCTGGCTGTGTCAGGGAGGGTTCAGCTCTGGTTGCAGGGTGCAATTTCGAAGCTTGTGCTGTGCTGAGGAAACCAAGGGGCCGTGCTCCCCTCAACCCCTCCACCTTCGTAAATATCGCGGTGAATCTGTGGGGACAAGGGTTGATTGGTGTTCAGTTTTCTTATATCTCCCCCATCTGTGTCTGCTGATGTGGGGCCGCGACGGTGACAGTATTTGAAGCAGGAGCTGTCTCTTGATACTTATGTGTAAATCTCATATGACAAGACCCTGAGCTCTCTGGGGACCTCTAGGTGCTACTGTAAGATGAAATGATCAAATACCACTGCACGGCAAAATGTCACGGTGCATCAGTAAAACTCGTCTCTGTAAATAAGAGGAGCTCGGTCTATCTCTCTGTTGTAGAGCCATAGGGCGTGTTGTTGCCAGATGAGCCAGATAGGTTTGTGTAAGGAATGATGGGAGTTGATTGGAATTGGACCAAGGAGAGGCGATTGCCCCCGGTGTGGTTCTCTTCCCCCCTGCACCCACCTGGCTCCGGGTCCTGCAGCGTTATCGGCATGTACTCACACCAGGAATAAAGCCAGCCCTCCCTTTTTTTTGACCTTAAGTGATGGTTTAGGATTTCTTTTATTTGTGGACCTCGTCTTGGCCTTCTCCCGCTATTTGTCTCTCCAAAAAAAGAATTCTGCTCTTTCAATTTCTGAGCCCAAATTGGAGGGGGGGGTATTACCAATCGGGATCAGTAAATAGCTCATCTGCCTTCGTAACACTTAGCATTTAGATAGTGCTTTCCATCGTCAGAGCCCTTTGCAAACTCCAGGTAATCCTCCCAGCACCCCTCCAGTCGGGTAAGTATAACTAATCCCAAACAAATAGCTTCAGTGTGGAACTAATGTAGAGAATGGATAAGAGTAATTTCAGGTTTAAAAGAAAACTAGTGGATAATCTCGCAAGAAAATTAGAAAAAAAAAAAAAAGGGCAGAGGGAAAGAAAACAAGCCCAAGCTATTGATTGTGAAAGTTAAGTTGCTTCAACTCATTGACTGGCATTTCAAGTAGCCAGGACAGGTTGCAAATATTGCAACTACTTAGCATAGCCTTGCCATTTGGAGGTATAGAGTACATCAGAGCTTCAATAATATGTTAAAATAGTTAAATTTAAAATGCATTCAATAATTTTTGTGTTAAAGTTCATTATTTTTCCTATCACTTAACAAAAAAATCTTGTAAATATTGAATTTCCTCCTTTTTGTGTGTTTATTTAATAACTGTATTTACTTATTCATTTTCTAATTTCCTCCTCCTTCTGTCATCTCTGGAAACTGGAGCTTAAGGAGATTTGCCTGCCCTTGGTGGTAGTTTAGTCAAAATACCTTGTCACTTGTGTGTCTTGGTGCACTTTTTCCCAAGTCTGGTTGAACAGTTGTGTTTGGTCACCAAATGAACTCATTAATCCATGTTCCATTTGGGACAGGTTTTGGGGGAGAAATGGCTCAGAATTTGGTTTTCTTTAGAAACTGAGAACCTGTTGTTCCAGAGGACGACTTGTGTCCCTGTGTGTCCTGCACCACGTGCAGGATCCCGAGTCCGAGGTGGTGATGCCCAGGCTAGGAAGGAAGCTGCAGGGCGAGGTTGGGTTTTCCAGCTCTGGTGGCTCGAGTCCATTTCTCTGCTTTCCAGCGTCAGACATGGGCACTGGACCAGACCTAGGGCTCCAGCAGACCAAGTCTGTTCTGAAAACCCATGTGTGTGTATGAGTATTTGCCCGTTCAGGACTCAAGGATCCTTGCAGGCTGACAGTGAGCTTTCCCGGAGCTCGTTTCTGGTCTCCCAGGAGACCTCTGAACAGGTCTGTCGGGGTTTTACAGAGGTGTGCTTGCAGATACCACTGCAAACCAAAAGTAGCTATAGAGGATCATAAGGACCTTTAGTACCAGCTCTGTTGCTCTCAAGTGCTTTTCTCCCTTACATTCACCTAAACCCCAAATCCACCGCTGCCTGCCCCGGGTATTTCTAAGCAATTACGTATTTGCCTCGGACTTTTTTTCCCCTCCATCCTCAGCCCTATGTTTTGAAAGGAGAGCAACTGAAACAGGCCTGAAGAGCACTGAGCATGGCCGCTGATCACAGGGATGGAGCTTGGGGATGCACAAGGGGTCCAGGGGACACCCGGGACAGGCGCCTACCCTCCCCTCCACCCGCCAGACCCCTCTGCAGCGACCTTCTGGGGAAGAAAGAATAATAAAGGCTTGGCAGGTCTGTTCACACTGTGTAAAATTGAATTAGCAGAGGTATGTGAGGAACATGGCTCAATTTCCATGGGGATGAGGAGATCTTTATCACCTCCCCCCCCCCCCCCCCCCAGGATTATCCTGTGCAGCACAAAGCCCCTTTTGGGGCTGGCGGGCAGACGTCCCTCGGTGTGCCTCACCGGGGTAAAACCAAGGTGATGTCTGAGCCAGGCTGGGCTGGGGGCTTAGCCACAGCGGGAGGTGGGAGGGGGAAGGCAAGCAGTGAGGCTGCAGGGACCAAAATGAAGATGTTCAAAGGTGCAGGCTGGAGAACGAGTGGTGACAGGAGCCAAGGACCGCCTGTTGTTTTCTGCCCCCACTCCTTGGTGAGGTGTGGCACCTCTGACCAACCCGCAGGATTTAGAGAAAGCTGCTCAGGGGGCATTGCACCCTGATTCCCAAAATAAGAGCACCAGCTCCTCTATCTGCTGCTGCTGACCCCTGCCTCCCCTGCGTTCAGTGGGAGATGAGAAAAGGGCCAGGACTCCATCCACAGAGCTGTTAGCCCTGCTATGAAGGAGTTGTCACCTGCCTGCCACAGAAAGGTCCCCGCAGCCCGTTGGAAACCCAGCCCAGTGCAGCCTGGGGAAGGGCTGAGCGGGGGTGGCAGCACCATGAGCCTGGTTTCACTGTGGGTGGCAGTGCCACGAGCCTGGTGTCACGGTGCCGGTGAGGGGCAAGCGGTGGGAAGGACATCACAGTGAGGCTTTGGGCTGCGGGCGGCGATGTGGAAAGGAGAAGCAAGGAGCCCAGCTCGCACACACCCCTGTGCGGCCAGGCCGAGCTCGGGAGCGAGCGGCCTCTTTGCTTCCTCCCCATGCACCCCGCAGCGGGTGGGTGGGGAGGGCCAGGGCTGGGTGGGGACCTGGCCAAGTCACTCGGCCTCGCTCGCCAGCTCAGCTGAGCTGGGGCAGCGGGTATCCAGCGCCGGGGCGCTTCTGGGGCCGCAGCAGGGAGAAGAGCTGTGTGCCCCCATGGTGCTGTGAGGGCCGAGGAGAAAGTCCTCGAGTGGTGTGGGGTAGGTGCACTCAGGCTTTAGGGTTATCTGAGAGCAGAGTCCTGCCACGTTAAGTGGGAAGTTTGTTTCTTATGGTGTGAGCAGCGCAGGAACTGCTTCAGAGCAAAGGGCGAGGGGCTGCTGAGGGCAGAAGGGAGCCCAGAAAAACGGGAGACACAACCAGGGCACACATGGAGGGAGCCGTGCAACAGCCCCCAGGAGAGCCAGCCCAGCCCTGGGGCACAGTGGGGTCCTTGGGGGGCTGTGAAGCTGGGAGAGCAGCTGGGCCCCTCCTGCCTCCATCCCCGTCAGCTGGCTCTGTCCCTCTCGGCAGTGTTCCCCCACCCCAAAGCTCTGTGTCAGGACGGCAGCAGCCCCATTCTCAGGAGTGGCCCTGCCAGGGCTGCTCGCTGTGACCTGCCCGTCCGCGGCTGGGAAACAGGGCCCAAAACACCACGCGAGGAGCAGCTGTTCCCTCTGGGTCACTGCCCACCCTGAGCACCGCAGGCCAGGCTCTGTCAGCACTGCCCCGCATGCCGACGAGCCTCGTTTTTCTGCTTCAGGGAAGCCTGCTTGCTCGAGGTGCGACCCTTCACTATTGTGAAAGTTAAATTTGTTGTTTGCCAGAGGGTTGGGCACAATCTCTGCAGCTGGGACCCTTCTTGGTCAAGCCTGGCCCCTTAAGGCCTCTCTTGCACCTCTGTTATTCCCCCAAAACAGCAACCTCGGTCACCAAATGCTGTTGTTTTGCAGCGAGGAGCTGCTCCCTTCCCAGTGTGTGTGGCTGCTGGTAAACACATGCTACTTCTGTGCAGCACCTGCGTGCGAGGGTCTTGTGAAACCTGACATCCTAACACCTTCCCAGACGGGTGGGAGGTGAAGGAGCGTTCGAGGTGCTGCTGTTGGGTGCCCTCGGCCACCTCCCTCCTCCTCCCAGCACAGCAGGGCTGCAGTCGGCAGGTTTGGCGCAGGGGGAGGCAAGGCAGCATTGCCCCTGCTCACCAACGGGTTAAAAGCAAGCCCCTTGTACAGGCCAGGCCGTGCTGCTGGGGGAAACACGGTGCTGAGCTGTGGTGCTGAGTTCAGCCCCGGAGCCAGCATGAGCCCCAGCGCGAGCTCTCCATGCGCTGTCTCCCATCCCTGTGCTGAGCCCGCAGCCCTCCTGCTTGTTTGCTTTGTCCTGTAACCAGCCTGTTTATTGTTCTGAAAAGGTTAAATTGGTCAGGGAAAAAAAAAATGGATTTTTTTTTCTTCCCCTTTCTAATGAGAGTCTGGGGACCTTTTCCCTGCTGACGTCAGAGTCGTATCCAATAGCCTTTGCAGTGAGGCCTGATTTGCAAAGGACACCCTGGGGTAAAGCAAAAGTCTTGGTGGAAACCTTTAAAAAGAAAAAGCACCCTCCGAGATGACTTTCTGCTGCTTTTATGTCCTGATTTCACCTTCTAATTACCAGCCCGGCCTTATTTATTTATTTCAACCCGGGGAGGCCGCCTGCAGCCCCCCGTGCGTGTGCGCGCGCTCCCTGTCCCGTCCCTCCCCGCGCTTGGCTCTCCCCCCCCCAGCTGCCATGCAAGGCGAAGCCAAGCCCGAGCAGCTGGGCTGCTGCGTCCTGCCTTGGCCGGGAAGCCGAGGGGGCCCCGTCTGGGTCGCTCTGAACTCAGGCAGCCCCAGCGCTGCCATTCGCGGCGCCGCAGCACCGGCTGGCTCGGGGGCCGCCACCGCCGCCTCCCTCCCATGTCCAGGATCGGGCAGCGGCCAGGGGCAGCTGGGGGTCTGCCCTGTGCTCCCACCAGGATGGGGTTTTGGGGGCTGTGCCCCAGCCCTGATGATCCCAGTGGGATCCCCGATGGGATCGTCAGAGTTGCCACGCAGCCCTGTCCCCGCAGCAGGACCGTTGAGGGTGGAGGTGGCAGGGAAATAATTTTCGCTTGCCCAGTGCCACGCTGCGGAAAGCTGCCAAAACATCCAGTTTTGTTGTCGTAGAGGGTTTGTTTTCATGGAAAATCTTTACATTTTCCGTTAAAAGCTTAGCTGCCTCTTCCTGCCTGCCCGTGCTGCTGAGGGACGGAGGCCTTCGGCAGCCTTGCAGCACAGGAGCTGCTGTTGAAGCCCCTTAGTGACAGGGCCCAGTGGTTAATTCCTGTTTTTAGTGGCTGAGAGCAGAAAGCAATTCCCCTACACCCCCTACACCAGCAATGGAGTTGAGTGGGAGCAAGTGCCATGGGCACAAGCAGCATTCAGGCTCCACAAGCCACCGGTGTCCCCTGGGCTTGCCCTTGGAGACATCCAAGCGGAGCCTTGTGGCGCAGGGCCCGGCCCCCTTCCTGGGGTGTGTTAGAGGCACCCAGACCTCTTGGATGTTTTTCTTCAGTGGTTTTCTGGGTAGCTTGTTTGCTGTTTTTGAGGACTCTCAGAGGAAGATGTCTCATCCTCTTCACAGCCAGCCTTGATGAGCCTTTTCCGGGCTCGGAGGTTGCTTGTTTGGAGAACACAGAGCAGTTCTGCCTACGAGGCAGTGACAGGACCTCTCTGTGTCCCGGAGGCACGGCCAGAAGCCTGTCTCCTTGTCTCGGTATCGAGGTGGCTGAGGTGCGGTGAGGGGTTCACACGGGAGCAGCCATGTACACCTTTCTCCGAGGACAGGGACAGCACCACCTACGTGTCCAGCAAAAACCTGGAACTCAAACAGGACAAACTCAATAGCAGTGTAGTTCTGGGTCCAAACTTTATGGCCATCCTCTTCCTAATAAGTTGAATCTCTTCCCGGTCCGAATACATCCAAGCTTTCAGCAAGCTCAGCTTCTGCTCTGGCTCTTGAGCCAAACTTTGCAGATTCAGTGTCTCTTCTTTCTCCTACTTTGCTCTGGACCTGTGTCAACACTCAGTAGAAGATCTGGGCCCAGCAGCCATGCTCTCCTCATCCTCCCAAAAGATTTTCCTGCCTCACATCCGAGGGGCACCACTCGGTGTGCCTGGCCTGGTGCGAAGGCTCCTGGCATGCCAGGGCTGCATGGCACAGTATGGTGGGGCAGTTGTGTTTCACTGATGCAATTAGTGGGACTTGCTCTGAAATTATCATTAGTATCTTAGTGCCTGTTAAGTGCAGGCCATGACTGTGCATTACAGGTGTCATTGGTGCGACCAACCTGCCTGTTCCTCTGCTGAGCACTGGCAGTGAGGAAATCCTGATGGCAAAAGATTCCTCCTTGAGCGAAACCTCCCTCCGTGCCCCAATGTCGGGGGCAGCGGTACGTGGGGCTGTGCTTGTGGCTCTCTGCTGGTACCAGGCCTTGGCAAACCACAGAGCCCTGCGCTAAAGCAGGTGTGCCTGGGCAGTGTGGAAAGAGGCTTCGCCGGCACACAGGGGAGGGCTATGGGATGAAAAAAACCTCAGGATCTTGTCTGTCTTAGGGCAAGATTTCTTTCCTCGCTTGTCGGAGTGACTGGAAGCCACAGCTGGCTGGGCATAAGGAAGGGTGTGTGTGCTGTCTGGCTGTGTGAAGGCCCCAGAAGTGATTTCTGGATGTCTCATGCCGGGTGCAGTCCTGAGGATGCTCCTTTGGAAGGAGGCCAGGTAGCCAAGGCCTCAAGAGCACGAGATTTGGGGAAAGGGACGGGCAGGGTAACACAGCAAAGCTCTGCAATGGCTTGAGCACACGACGGCAGCACAGGGGAAGCCAGGACTGTCACCCAGCAGAACAATGACCCGGGGGGGGCCCTGTCAGTGGCACCCCAGCCACCCCCGAGCACAGCCTGCCCTCGAGCAGCCGCCTCCTCCAAGGAAAATATTCCGGCTGCCACGGCGATTGAGCAAGAGGCCGGCGGGGCGAGCGCGGCAGCGGCGTGACGCAGGCGGGCGAGGAGCTCCCGGCTCTCACGCTGGGCTGCAGCCCCAGCTGTCCTCTCGCTGTGCTCCTCTGGAAACCTGCTGTACAGCCAAGTTTTGTCTCCGAACAGCCGCGATACGTTGGGAAGGTCGGGAGCACCCTCCGGCTGCCCCTCCTCCTCCTTGTTGTCCTTCATCTCCCTTTTTTTTTTTTTTTGCTTCCTCCCCTCCCCACCGTCGCTGCTTGCTGCTGCTTCTCCTCGCCTCGGAGTTACCTTCAGCAAACACTGCCGCGGCCCGCCCGACCCAGGCGAGGCCCTGCTGCCAAATGTAGGCTTAGAGGCACAGCACAGACACAGCTCCATTAAGCCAGGCTGAGCCTTACGGGAATCGTTCCTGGCCCGGGCTTGGAAAACAAATATAGCATGTTGGTTTGCTTTGGCTGCACCAGGGGGGTCACGCAGGGACACAGGTTTGCTGTTCTGATCGGAGGCAAGGTCCAAAGAGCGGTGTAATAGGCTGGAAAGCCGTGGAAATGGTCTGTCATTATTTACACGTCAGGGCTAGAGCCAGCGAGCACTGCCGATGGGCTCGTGGGGACGGTGTGGGGCTGCGGGAGGCAGGGGGGTGCTCAGCCAGTTCAGGACCTGCGGGGCAGGGGCAGGTGGCAGGCAGCGTGCAGCCCGATGCTGCTCCCATCTGGCCTTTGCACCCACCTGGGCATCCCCAGGCTGGGCGTCAAGTCAAAACATCGTAGGGCTGGGTTTTAGCAGAGGTTTTGCCCCCACAAACTGGCCCCGGGTGCTTGTCCATGCCACAGGGTGAGCGTGGGGTGGGCTCGGAGGTGGAGGTTTGTGCTGCGGGCTTTGCGTGCCTCCCCGGTGAGTGGTGAGCTCTGCCCCCGCCTGCAAAACCTGGGCAAGGACGCTTTTTCTCCCAGTTTTTATCCAAGTGAGCTTTTTAAATTGCCAGTTCTTTGGGATCGAAATTTTTCATCCATAAGGCATCCAGCATGTGTTGGCTATTATTTGGGTATGTTATTATGAGTCAAGTAGGCAGTAATAATTTATGTTGGAGCTGGAGCTGACCTTTGTACGCGAGGGAAACCAACCTGCAAAGAGAAACAGTGACGGCATCCACCGTGTTTACTGACATTTTGGCTTTTTACTGGCAGGTTTTCAAACACCAAAACAAGGCAGTAAGTGGGTTCTCTATAAGTACGCACAGATATATCGTCGAAACGTGATGTATAAGCATGGGGTTTATTTCTGTACCTTTGTGTGTGCGTGCATGTTTATGTATGTACAGAAATGCATGGATCAAGTTTGCAAACCTAATAGCTAAATCATTTTCTATTTGCGTGTTTTCTATTTATGACCAAAACACAACTTCCTTCTCTTTCATAACCCAACATTTCAGTTGCAAAACAAAAAAGCCATAAATCTAGATTATATATAAAAGCTTCTCATATCATCTGAAACTTACACTAGACTAAGAGGAAAAAAATACCTCAAAGTTAATTTACTATTTTTATGGCTGTGTTTGGGGCAGGGGGAAGAAATACAGGCTAGTAACAAGATTCAGTCTTTGATTTTTTTATTATTTTTATTTTTCCATTACACTTCTCGGTAGTTTCACTGATGGCTGCTAACCCCACCCGGGAGGTGGGTATGGGCGTGCGTACATGCACACACATGCACACACCACCTTTGATGGTCACATCCAGCCCAGCCCAACGCAGACAGCTCTTTGACTGTTCACTCATCACCTTATAAATGCCTTTTCCTTCATGTACTTGGCGTAGCGTATGAAGCTAACCCTGGTTGCAGGTTTGCCGCTGACCCATTGTATGAGTTAAAGCGAGATGCTTCACCCTTAGGTGCTCCTTCACCCTTTGGTTTGCTCGGGGATTGTACTTTGTCCAGGGCAGGGACTGTGTCTGTGTGCCCAGCACGATTAATTAAACCTGGAGAGTGGCTGGATATTCAGTCTGAAGGGAAGAGAAGTGCATGTATATACACACATATATATATATATATATACACACACAAAATGCATGTATTTAATTATGACAAAAGGGAACAGTTCCCCTTTTTTCCCTCCTATAATCATTTGAAATTTTCCATTAAAGAAAATCTCCCCTTTATAGCCCCTAACTTCCATTACTTAGCCCTCAGTAAAACCTACTTAGGGTTAATTTAGAGGCTTTGTTGTGAGAAAGTGAGAAGTTTTTCTCTTCCTGACCTTTTAAAAAGTTAATATTTTTAATGTTTGGTGATTTTGTCTTTAAGAAACTCTCTTTGAAGGCTAAAACTGCATTGTTCCATTCAAAAAATGTTGTAATGGGGCAGTTTCAACACTATCAAAGGCATTGCCTTGCTTTGTTTCCCCCAAAACAAAATTTCATTGAACTCTACGCCTGTTTCTAAACCTGTTATTTTTAACCAGAAGGGATTTTTTTGTTGGAGAACTGCTTTGACCTGGTATTCCTGACTGGTCCTGCTCATAATTACAGCCTGGTCTTCTGGGAACTCCAGTAGCTCTATGAGGGTGGCCCAAGCCTTTTGCTGGTTGGTGGGCCACCAGCTTCAGGACTCTTTGGGCTCCCCAGAGGAGCAGCGGAGGGGAGCATGGGCACGTCCCCAGGCTGGGTCCCATCGTTGCCCCAAAGCGAGCCAAAATTCCCTGCACTTTGCTCCGCTGCCTTGAGTCCAAGGTGGCTCCACCACCACCGAGCACGGGGGGACCACCGCGGCCTCTGCTCTGTGCCCGGCACGTGTGCAGGTGCACGTGTGTGCCTATGTGCACGAGTACCCCTTGATTTATTATTGTATGTTTTTGCAAGACCTTAGCTTCCCTGGGTCAGCCAAGAACGTGTCCTGCTCCTGCTGTACCACAGCTCCCCGTTGGCTTGGCTCACCGGAGGGTTTTCATGTTTGCTCCTGTGGTCTCTCAAGACAAAAGCACTGGGATTTCTCCAAGCCCGGGATGTTTCTGTTTTGTTTTGCTGTAATTTTGTGCATCGTCCTTGCAAGGTGAGCCGCCCCAGCTGACATGACATGCCTTCTTCCCTCCCCTCCTGCCCCCACCCACTCCTCAGGCAGAAACCCTGCCGTCCCTCCCCGGCCCCGGGTGTCTGCAAGCCGCGGGAGCCCCTCTTGGCTGCCCCGGGCCCTCTATCACGAACGTGCTCGGAAATAGCTCCAGCAGCACCTTTCTTAAATCATGTATATTACATGCAGCCTCGATGTTCGCTGGGAGGCCACTGGAATGGCTGGGAGGGATTTACCAGGTCCAAATTCACTTGACAGAAAAACAAAATTCCAGCGTAATTTTAACCAGCTGTGGTAGGAGAGTGAAAGAGAGAGAGAGGCAACGAAGAGGAAAACTCGGTGTGCAGGGGGAGCACGAGGGAGGGAGGTGGGAGAGACGTGGGGCTGGGAACGGGCTGCATCCAAGCGGCGTTTGCGTGGGGTGAAAGGCGGCCTCATGTTTGGGTGGCAAGGGGCACTTGGTGCACAGCCATCACCTCTCTGGTGCCACGGGAGGTGACAAACATGCAAACCACCAAGGTTGTGATGTAGAGCACCCAGAGCAGTGCTGGAGCTGCTCCCATCCATCCCAACCACGGCGGCATCTCTGCTGATAGTGCCGCGCGGACGGGGTGAGGCGCTGACCCCATAGGGCAGCACGGGGTTCGCCCCATTTTCATTGTGTCTTTGGTTCCACAGTTCAGAATGTGAACATGGAGATATAAAAAGGTTGCCTAAAAATTAAAAAAGAAAAAAAAATAAAGAGAAAAGCTCTACTTGAGTTCAATACTTAGCCTTTATTTTTATATTCTTTGGTCTTACAGAATGAGCATAGCCTGTCCTATCAAGACATATGGCAAACAAGTACATTTAGTTTCAGTATGACTTTAATTTTAGATTTAATTTAAATAATGTAAATATACATTTTACAGTGTAATAATACATTTTATACATGTATGTGTTGTGTGTATTTTGTAGGTATAATTGGAACAATGCAATTTTAAATTAAATATAAGCTACTTTTAAGTCTAACTTTGTAAGAATGCATGTTCATGATTTCAAAAGTTAGAGAGCGTACAAAGAGAGATTTTTTCAATAACCTGAAACATTTAAGGACATTTTTATTACATCTTATTATGTTTCCCATCCCCTGTTTCCATTTTATATTGTGTGTACCAAGCGAGTCAGACATCTGATGAATCTGGGGGCTCCTGTTTGAACCCTATTGCTATGTAATAATTTTTCTACGTACATAAAACATAAGTACAGTTTCAGCCTCTTCAGCAAGCTGCAGATGAATAGCTCATTGAAGCCAGGGAGATCTCAGGCATACACAAATCTGTGCCCGTGTAGAGATTTTGCAGGATCAGGGTTATGTGTTATGATGCATAAATGTTGGTAAAAATGAGGTTTTGTAGGACATAAATAGAGGAGAACATTCACACCATTTACAAGAAAAAGCTGCAATGTTCATACTTGTAAAAATACCCAGCTGAGAGCTGTCCTGTGGGGAGGGACACCCTGCTCAATTAAGAAGAAATTTCTTGGAGATAAATGAGCTGACCATGCTGATCTTCCCCATGTTCATTTTCCATGGAAGAATAACAAGTATTTTTATTTATTTTTAAGAAAACAGAGCACAGCATCATACCACTGTGCTTGGACTTGATTTTTGTGAGGGCTTCTTTGTGCACTGAGCTTGACACAGGCAAGAAATGGTGTGTTGTGGGTTGGGCCCTGCAGCAAGGACAGGAGGCTGGAGAAATCTGCTTAATCACCGTTGCAAAAAAAAAAAAATGGCTTTTGGGAGGCTGCTGTTGTATAATGCACCGGGGTGGCAGAGAGTCCTTGTTTCTCCTGATCAGCCCCTGTGGTGATGGTCTTCTGCTCCCCCAGCGCTGTTCGGGGACGTGTGGTCTGAGACCAGCCGTGTGCGCTCTTCTTCAAGCATGGTAGTTGTGCTGATGCTCATGGAGCTTCTGAAAAACCCAGAAGCTGCTGCGTGCCCCACCGTGTTGTCAGAAGTCCCCCTGACTATGTGCCTGCCCTCTTTTCCCTCTCAAAGCCTTGCCCCTTAGATACTGCAGTTTTCTGAAGGTGGTTGCATGAAGCTGGGTTTGGGGTAAGGCATCTCCTGGAGATGGACACCCTGACACAGCCCACAGGTCACCTCTGTCACTACCCTCATGGAAACCTAACAAAAGCCAGCTGTGTGAAAGAGAAAACTTGCTAGGTGGAAGGCAACTGGTTAGGGTATCGATAAGACACCTTTCAGTGCCGTTATTGCTCCTCATTTGTGTATTTATACATTGAGTGGTTTTGGAGAGGCTGATTCGAGAGAGGCAAGCATTTAAAGGAGTTGTACACGTGTTCCAAATAACATCCAGGTGGAAGTGGCACCTCTGCTTTTTGGGAGCCTAGAAGTTGCTTGTTCGATGTGGTTTGAGATCTCTGGCAGAAATATTTCTGTGCTAAAGGTGACAGCAGTGGTGGGTGGCATTTAGCAGGCAGGCCAGCTGCCTGTTGCCTATCACTTGTTCCCCTGGCCCCTCAGTTCTCCTTGGATGCATTATGCAGTTCCTGTCAGACCAAATGGCCAAACCAGGCTTAATCTGATTACTTCAACCCCCAGCCCCCACGGCTGATTTTGCTTCTATCTCCCCAGCTCCTTCACGGCTGGGGAAGTCAGGAGTGGGTTTGGGAGGCCTAGGGAGGGCGGCTTTGTCATACAGGAGGCTGTGTTTTACCTAGATGTTGATTTCCCATCGATTTCCGAGGTGCCCCTTTCCTCCGTGCACGAGGCCAGCTGTCCTGAGGGCGTTGACATCACCACTTCTGGAGATGCTGCTGACTTAAGTATGATTTAGCGTGAAACGACTGGGCTTAGATGTAACGTGTCTAAAAGGATCTGCTTCCCTGTGGGAGCTCGGAGGTGTTGATTCTCTCTGATCACTCAGTCCTGGGCTCTCACCCACGGATAATTACGTTCTTCCACGGATGATCTTGAAGGCCAAGTTCTGCTGGAGCGGGAGGACGTGCAGGTGGGCAGTGGTCAGCTCTTCACCTCGTGCTTTGTACAGCTGTTGCTGCAGCCACTCTTCGGTTTTCTATCTAGGGAGGGTTGGAGGCAGGGAAAAGAAAACCTTGACGTAACTGTCCCTCCCTTCCCCATTCGGTAGCAGCAGTGAAATTCATGATCCGTTCCTGTTGGCGCGGAGCTACCCTTGATGGCTTCTCGTAGGAGTGCTCAGGACTTTGGCTCAGTCAAAGGGGTGATATTAAGCAAAACACTTCGTACCTCAGCCCACAGCGATCCCTGGACTGGGAGCTGGGCTGCTATGGTGACAGTCTCCCTCGAGATGCCTAAATCAAGTAGACAGGGACACATCATCTCTGGTCTCTCAACTTTTTCCCCATTGCCCTCCCCCATCCCATCTAGCTGCATGTTCTGTGCAAGATACCTACCACTCCCAGCCGGTAATGACTTCCACATGGGGCTGGACCTTGTGGACAAATCCCCTGTAACAATAGGAAATGTTCCTTGGTCTCTCATTGTGTCTGTCTTTGGGAAGGAGGAGAAGGCGTTGACGACAAGCCGAAGAGCTCTAATATTCCTCCCGGACAGCTGATTAATTCCATCCTCTGCATCCGCTCTGGACCATCCCGCCCCACCCCGCGCCTTCTGCTTTTTATTGTTCTCTCCACCTGGCTCCCTCTGGCAGGGAAACCGATGGGATTTTGTGCCACGTGGAGCTCCGAATGGAAAACCCGGACAGCAGGAGCCTCTGCTCCCCCCGCGGACCAGGCCCGGTGGCTCCTGCTGGAGGAGGAGAGGCTGCACCTTCCTCGCAGCCAAGAGCGAGCACTGGAACGGGGACGCAGCATTCCTCCCCAGCACGTCCACTCCCGCCTGGGAGAGATGAGACCTTGCCTTTTCCCACTCCTTCCCCCGCCATCGGGATAGCTCCTCTCTTTGCAGATAGTTGCAGGCTTGCTCTCACGCTCGGACCTTCTTCCTGCACGCGTTTGCACGTTCCTGCCTTGAAATGGTCCCCTCCTGCAGGACGTGCCCGCCCTCGCACCGAAAGCGGTTCGCCCGCCGCGTGCTGTAGAGCCCCCCGTGCTCCTTCCCTCCCTGCTCATGTTGTTTGTTCGCTCTCAGGCTGCTGTTACAAGGTGCTTGTGGTGGCTCCCGCACCCCGCTGTGGTCACGCGTGCACGCACATTTGCACGCTTGCCTCGCACGCTTCCCCTCGCTCTCTCGCCACGGTCTGTTTTTGTCCTGAGCGCTTGCCATTCCCTCTCCAGACACACACTCCAGCCTTGTTGCTCAGCTGTGATACATGGAAGAGGGGGAAGAGAAAGACAAGGGCATTTTGATTATGATTATGGAGTTGATTTATTAGAATAATTTTAAAACACAAAGCCATCTGTGTGCCTCTTCCCCATCCAAGATTTATAAAAGACCAAACCATCCATCTGACCCCCAGCTCTCCCTCCCCTCCTCTTCCCCCGCCTCATCCTCGCCTTCCATTCTCCTCCGTGGCTCTCTTGCCAAAACACTTGCCCATACTTAATTCTCCTCCCAGAGAGACAATGCTTTGCATTCTTGTATTGGAAGCCAAAAAAAAGACAATTCTATTCTGTCTCTGCTTTGCAGCTTGGTCTGTTAAGTTGCTTTCCCGAGAGTCTGTATTTAAAACAAAAAAGATAAAGGAAAAGGCAAGTTGGTGCTGAAAGGTGCTGGAACATCATCGCGTGGGGGTAGCATTTTCGTTCACTCCACATATCAAACAGCCACTGGCAGGCTGTCCCCAGGCAGAGCCAATGTGACTCCAGTTTGTTCCAAAGGGCTCACCTTTAGAGCGGAAAGACACTTTTGGACTCCGTCTCCCATCCTTCCTTTGCTCCCTTTTGAGGGCCTTGGCTCGAGCCCCAGTTTTCGAGGGTTGAGGTGTGCTGACAGATTCTCCGAGCAGGATGAGATGGTGGCAGAAGTCCAGAGCAGGAGGAGAGCCGGGGTCCGACTTTCCTGGACTCGCGTAGTGACAAGCAGGAAGAGGCTCAGCCCTCCTCTTCCTTGCTGCTCCTCTCGACGCTGGCCCGACCTCCCTGGGGTGCTGACATCAGAAGAGCTGGAATGATTTATGCCTCTTGAGGATCTGCCTCTCCCTTCTGCAGTCAAGTCTTGTTACCTCTCCGTGCATCCGTTTTTCCACATCTGAGATGCCTTCGGCTTCTCTGTGGTCACCGGAAAAACTAAACCAGCATCATCACCAGCTGGCACTCAACTAAACCAGCATCACCAGCTGGTACTCGAGGATTTTGCCATTATAACGCTGTTGTCCTTCTCACAAGGTTGAAAGGTGAGGAGCAGATCTACAGCTTTGGAGCCTTTCTCTTTGGAGAAAGGAAAGCTAGAGGGAGTATTAGCATAGAGTTTGAACCAAGAGCGATCAGCTGAAGTCTGGGATTAGCTAATGCATGTTTAGCCTTTTCTTGTTTACACATCAGGGAAGCATTTTCCTCAGTTTCAGCAAATTAATTTGTAGCCGGTGTCCAGCATTCAAAATTGCAGTGATGGTGGGAGAAGGTCATGGGTGATGGTGAGCCCAGTCCTGAACAGCGGTGTTTTGATTTTGATTTTATTTGTGTGTGATTGGGTACAAACAAAACCTTTCTGCATTTTGTAACTGTTCTTTTGAACTTCATCTTTCCATATAAATCTTATTTTTATGTTGTTAGTGGTTCCCATATGAGATATGACAGTTGTTATTTGATACTGGCAGAGAAGAATGAAACCTATTAGTGAAGGCTCATGGGTTCAACAGGATCCTAGGGAATAAGAGCAGGGGTTGTGAAAAGACCTGAGGATTTAGTGTCACTGTCATCCACTCAAGTTCTTGAATCTCTTTACCAACCCCTCTCTGTCCAAAGAATTGTCTGTCTTCAGTTTCTCTGGTTCCAGGTGTGTATCCATTGAAGTTGATGACTTACCCACTTTGTTGTGCACTAAATCACCTAAGTGCTGAGTGTCTTCCAGGACCTCTTCACAATTCCCTTATGTCTGCTTAGAAGAGATAGGCATAACTTCATGCATTTATTTTGGAAAGAAAGCAAAAAGGAGCTTTGCTTAGAGCACAGAAGTGCTGTGACTTTGTGTGGCACCTCTTTGCACTGAGGTTCCTCTCTTTCCTCTTCAGGAAGGAGATCTTGTAGAGGGAAAACACTGTTCAGCTGGGCTAAAATCAATCAGTACTCCTAGGAAAGTCCTAGAAAGGGCTGGAAGGGGGATGATCTTCCAGAGTGAGCAGAGCAAACCTGCTTACACCAGCGCTGACAAAGGCCTTCCCAGAGCATCCACGTCTGTGCTGAAATACCAGGCCACAAGAAAGCTTTGTCCTTCCTTTTGCTGCAGAGTAATCCCACTTCTTCTTGTCCAGTGAACTTGGAGAACAGTTTACCCTTTTCTTCTTTGATACAACTTACTACATATTTGAAGACTATTTTAATATCTTCGGCCTTCTCTCTAGTCTAAACAACCACAGTCCTTTCAGTATCTCTTTGCAGGTTGCACAGGACCATGGCCATTTGTCCCGCTCTGGTCAGACCGTGCTTTCCTTGCACCCCATTTTTTTTGCAGCAAGATGCCTGCAGCCAGGCACAGGGCTCCTGCCGAGACCCCAGCAGCCTTAAGTGAAGGGGAAGGAGCATTTGTGCCTCAGCAATGATCTTCCAGTTTATACATCCCAAAGCAAGAGTGAGGGCAGTAAATGGCCGCATCTCCCAGGCTCTGATGCTCACCTTGGCATGCAGAGATCCCTGGTTGCTCTAATGGAGACCAAAGAGAGTGAATTTCTGGCCCGTGCTTCTGATGTGCTCAGCTTCTCCTTCTTAATTTCCTTGAACTTCTCATCTCATGCTCGAAACAGCCTCATTGTCCCACCCTCGAGGCAGCTGTGCCTGGGGCTGCCCGTGGTCTCCTCGCCGAGGCTGTGGCTCCCGGAGGACACTGGGTTCAGGTCCGGCCAGGGGTCGTGTTGTGCCACGCCATCGCCCCGTCCTCCTTCATGCTTCGCAGTCTGCTGCAGAGATGCCTTTTCTCCTCGTTTTGTTTTATTTTCTATATTTCCTCTCTTTTTTCCCATTTTTTTCTTTCCATTGGTTGTTTGGATTAAGGGGCCTTAAAGGGGCCAGACATTTTTTGTGTTCACTCATACCCTATAAATAACCGGCACCTCTCCAGTGCTCGCGCTCCACCCTTCAGTTACAGATTCCACTGTCTAGCTGCCACCACTGCATGGCCTTTCACACTCTTCCTTTCTATTTAATATGGAAATGTTAGTTAAAAAAAATAATAGAACAACAAAAAAACCCTTGCTGTCACAAATTCTCCAAGGGGAGGGGGAGGAGGAGAGAGGTGGGAGGCGGGGAGGGGAGGACACAACCAGCCAAAAAAAGTATCCAAAGGAATGTTCTTCTCCCTCCCAGGTTTACAGCAATGCCTTTCCATCCAGAGTCATCTGTTTTGTTTTCCTTCTCCCTCAGCCTGAAAGTGCTGCAGCATTATCATGTAATGTTGCTTAATGTGACCAAAGGCTTCAGCAAGTCGCCCCACGGACCGCAAGCATAGCCCAAATTCCAAGGCAGCGATGCCTGTGGCGTCTTGTTAAAGCATAGGACTTGCAGCCCTCTGTGTGTCCCATGAACTGTTGTTTGGGGTTTTGTTTTTCCCTTTTTTCTTCCTTTCCTCCCCCTATTTTTTTCAACAGCATGCCGCCACCCCAAATGTCGGGCAGGGATTTTGTAACCGCACCGGCAGGCGTATCTGGGAGGTATGCATGGAATCCTTCAAGTGCTTGGTCAGTCCTTTGTGGTTTCCTTTGAGCAGCTGCCCACCCTGCCAGCTCCCACCACCCCTTCCCAAGCCCCCTGACATGCAACCGGTTGCGCCATCCTTGCAGGAGTTTCACATGACAGTTGTCTCCTCGGGGCGTTGGTCAGACAGCAAAGCTGAGGCAGCGCCGGCTTTTTTTTTCCTGTTCTTCCTCCCAACATGTTTCCTGATGCTGGTGAAGGATCCCAGTAGTAGCCCTGAAGACTGGAGTCATCTGTTGAACCACAGAGCAGGTACAGATACAAGACAAGCTCTTACCTAGCAAGGGTCCCAATCCAATTTAGGGAGGGAGATTTAAGCTTCTCTCAGTGCTAGGTTTTTAAGATTTTGACAGAGGGAAATGGAATGTTCTAGCAGATCAACATGTGAGTTTTTGCTCCACCTGAGATATTATTCCGTCATTATTTTATAGTGTTTGATGAATTATTTTCTCACCATCTCTGGGACTGGGTATTGTCGTTATTCCCATTTGGAGAAGGTATAGACGATGCACACAGCCCTGGAGGGTTGCTCAAGGACCAGTAGTTGCCTGGGCTTTCCAGCCTAGTTGGTGCCCACAGCCAGGGCAATGAGCTCCTAGCCCGTGGATACCAGCACCCACTTACCACCATGTGCCAATGTCCATGTGGCACTGATGGGTTGTGCTGGCTGCAATTGTGTCCAGTCTAATTGAAACTACTTGGCTGGAAATGTGGATCTGGGATGGTGTCTCGCACTCCCCCTTCCTGAAGTTCAGTCTCCATCCACATTTCAGTTGCACTTCCTTTACTATGTATACCATAGAATAGTCTAGATATGAGTGTGGTTGTTTCAATGATAAATTAGCTATATCTGTAGGCCTGGATACATTATCTCATTAACTTCATCTGCTGACCTGCAGAGTCATACATTCATTTAGGTTGGAAAAGACCTTCAAGACCACCAAGTCCTATCACTAGACCATGTCCCTTGCATGTCCAAAGCCCTGCAGTAGGCAGTAGAGCTGCACAGGTTTCCTCTATGGAAATTCTTCTCACTCATCTTTATTAATGCTGTCTGGGTGTGAGGACTCACCGTCAGGAGATACCTCTACCTTGCTGCTGACTGAAAGAAGAACCTAGCCAGATGCCTGCCTTGGAGAGGCTGAAGGGACATAATGCCACCTGAAGGGGTTTACCTGGCAGCCGATGTGTGCCCAGCTGTCTGCTCACACACCATGCCAATAGGGTTACCTGCCCAACCAGCAGCAGCGTGTGGTGCCTGTTACTGTTTGTGATTCAATAAATTAATGGAAGAGAAACCCCAGAGCACTGAAACGAGCAGGGCAGCAGGCCTCTTTACCCAGAATAGGTCATAATGTGCCAAGAAGCTTCTGTATAGCTTTGTTGCTTGGTTGTATTGTTTCCTTCTATCTGTTTTTCCATTATAAGAGCTGCATCCTGCCCCACAGAAATCCCTGGCGTCCCCCAGCACGTTTCAGCAGGAGGTGGGTGAAGTCCTTTCATTCAGGCACTTCACACAGCGAGGTGGCTGTGGTGATCTTGCAGTGCCCCCTTCGAGTGCCAGCATCATCTGCAGCCCCTGCGTGGCCCTCTGCCCTCGCTGTGCCTCGACTGCAGTCGTGATTAATGCATTGGTTGCCTCTCCCCCGCGGCTCCGAGCAGCTGGGGAGCAGTCAGCAATGTTTTTCGGTCCCTGAGCAAGGAGCGGAGGAGCCTTTTGGCTGGGACACGCTCACCCACCCTTTGGGAGGGATGTGTCCATGGCATGATCTGGTGCTGGAGCTGTGAGGGGCTGGGGCATCTCAGGGAAACCAGGAGAAGCTGAACTACCTCTCTGTGAGAGCAGGCTGAGCAGTGACAGGGCCTTGTCACATTGCCAGTTTGAATATGATTTCTGCTGGGGTGACAAAGCCATATCCTTGATGCACTGGCTGGTCTGCCAGATGCCAAGTTCTTGCTCTGAACAACAGGGCCACTGGGGCTTTGTGACTGAAGTTGTAAGTTGGTTTGGTTTTTTGTCCTTTTTTTTTTTTTTTTCTTAACATAAGGAAGACTATATTTTTCCCGAGCTGCCTTCTTGGAATTGCCTGGACTTGTTTTATCTGAAACTTTCCAAAAAAAATTCAGCCTGAGGCAGATACCCAGTGTGGAAAATTTCAGCCCAAACAGTTCCAGTTTAGCAGCGTTGTGGGAGCCGAACGTACAGGCCTTCAGCGGAGCACGCGGGGCCGACTTGCTGCAGCCATGCTACCTGTGGGCTTCGGGGCCCACGCAGCTGAGCTCAGGGTGCTCGGGGCTGAACACAGGCACAGGAGAGGATCTGCCCTCCTTCAGAGATGCAGTAAGGGATAGAAATGTCTGTACTGTGTGATGGGAGCCCATGAGCTAACCATGAAGGCACTGCTCATGGCGGGACCTGCCCTGGCACCTCAAGGTGCCGCAGGGAGGTGAGCTAGGCCGTACCTCGCCATCATCAGGCTGTGCGTGGCTGGGATGTTCAGCATGAAGGATGGGTGACTTGAACAAGGAGAGAAATCCTTTCTGGTCCCTCTTAGAAAACTCAGGTTGATGCCAGCTGCTAGCTAATGGCATTAACCCTTTAGAGCTCACATCTGAGATGCAAGTCCTGGTTGTACCCATATGCATCTGCTGTGCTGGCAAGAGGCTTCTAGCGTAGGCACCAGTTCACCCAGTGGAGAGCAATTGCTTTCTGTTCCCCTCATGCCATCAGCATAAAACAGAGCCATGTTTTTGGTAATGGCTGGAGGCTGAGGAGGCAGCAGAGCAGGGCAGGCACTGTGGGGACAAGTGCTGTGGAGCCCTGTTTCTAGAAACCATCCAAAACTCCACCTCTGTGAGCCCTGAGACTCCTCTCACTCCATTGGTATTGCTGGGAGGAGTTTGTGAGCCTGGGGCTGTCACTCGTGCAGATGCACAGTGTCCTGTGTCACCTCCCTGGTTGCCACGAGGCGTCCTGTCACCCACCTGCGTGGGGACAGCCACACATGCTCATGCAGGATAATGTACCACTGACAGACAACCTGAGTGCTGACTTCTCCTAATTAATCTTTCTTTCCCACCTCTCTTCATCTGTATTTTCTTCCCCAAAGTGTGGCAGAAAACATCAGACGCTGTCAAATGTGTTCCACACGCAGGGTGACATCAGCTCGTTTCCTTTGGGATGGTGCGTTACAGTCCTGCTATGTTGTTAGGCCCAGTTTACATTAAAAGTGGCTTTTGGAAATGAGTAAGTAATAACTTGCTAAATCGGGGCCTGAACTGCTCACTTTAACAAATTATGACTTTGTTTTTATTTTTTATTATTATTATTTTAAGAATACGTTTAAAGGGAAACCTAGTTTAATGAAAAATGACCAAGTTAGATCAGGCTGCATGCTAATTCCAGCTGGGTGTCACCACCATCTTCATCGTCATGGTTTAGTCATGTCCTTCTTTACATGCTAATTAAGCTGATGTGTCAGTAAGTGTTATAAGTGCAAACTTGGGCAGTGTTTGTTTTTTTGCTTTTGCAGTGTTGCTTTTGCAACATTTGTTTAGTTTTCATTCAATGCATAAAATATGAAGGGAACAAAAAACTCATGCGCATTGTATCGTGTAATTAGACGAGTAAGCAGATGTTAATTAATATATGAATATCGTTTTTATTTCCAATCGTCTGGCTGTGGTTTGAGCAAACCTATGTCCCCCAGCTGTTGCTACACGAGACACAGCCGGAGCAAAAACAGAGCTCGAATTCAGCTACTCTATTCCCAGAGCACAGACTATTACCCAAGCTGAAAGAGGAGACGCTTTTAGGATGTGCTGTCCCCAGACGTGACACAGCAGTGTGGCATTCTCCTTCTATCCAGTGGAGGGCAACAGGGGACACGCTTACAGCCACGCACCTCCCGACCAGTCTGGGGAACCAGCAGGGCTGGGGCTTTGGAGCCCTGTGGAAATGCGTCCAAGGCTTTCTTTCTCCTTGGACTCCACCGTCAGATGGGGTTTCTGCTAGCAGGCACGGATCAGTTGTACAGCAGCTCTGTGGCAGTCTTGGAGGAGAAACTGGAGGTTTTCAAACTTCACCTGGATAAAGCCCTGAGCAACCTGCTCTGGCTTCGAAGTTGGCCCTGCTTTGTAGAGGGGCTGGGGCTGGGGGCTCTGTGAGCCTCTCGCTGCAGCACAGGTCCTGAGCCACCACATTCAGCCTTTTGCTACCGAAGGATTTTATTCTTTTTTTCATCTGGAAGATCCTTGCTAAATGAATCCAAAACTTTACTTTTCCCCAACTCTCAGCCAGCGATAACACGTGGTTGTGTTGTGATCAGTCACTGCATCCAGGCATTTCTCCTCCTCCTCTGTTTCTACATGAAGAGCTTCCTGGTAACAAAAGAATGGTTCGAACATCCAGCTTCAAGCTAATTTGCATTTTTAAATATTAAAAGTCATTCCACTTTTATTATTGTAGTCCTCAAGATCTTTCAATTTCTCTTGGCTGATACTCTGATGTCTTGTGCACCAATATTGCGTTCCACTTCATCGGTGCTAAAGTCACTGTTGTATTTCCAGTGAGAAATAAGATTGATTACAAGCCTGATCATTGAGGAACTTCTGCTCATTCTAACTCAGTTCCCATCACTCTCGTTCTGTTAGAGCCTGTTTTCATTTGTCCATTACTCAGTTCCTTACCTGCTGCATAATTCTTCTGTTAATTCCCATCTTTCCAAGCTTACCTAATAACTACCCATGTCATGTCATGGCTAGTGCCTCTTGATACCCAGATAAATTAGATCATGCCACGCTTCTTGTGTCTGGGGAATGAACTGTCTCATTGAAGAAATACATAAGGTTTGTCTCACACAATTTACTAAACCTGGGTTTGCAGTTTATTCTGCTTGTCTCTGTGTCATTAATGATTCCTTCCCGTGAAAGAAAAAAGCAGAGATCTATAATGAGATCATTTTCTCTCTCGGAGCTACACCTGTGCCTTGAATATCAGCATGGAAGACTGAGCTCTTCAACCTCTTTGCCCTACCACGTGGTCCGGAGATGCATTGACTTTCTCAGGGCATCCTGTCTTCTGCTAAGTCAACACGAAAGCCCGTGACTTTCTCTAAATTGCTTGTGAACTCCCTGACACTCTCTCTTTTTCTCTGTTTTTCCTTCTTCCCCCCTCCCTGCCAGAAGCTGGCATGAGGAGAATAACAGTGCAATCTCCCACACTGCTGTGGTCTGAGCAGGTTTCCCCTCACATTATGTCTAAATAAATATTAATAAGAAAAATGGAATAAGAGCTCATTGACAAATTCAGCAAATATTTGCCTCTGCCATCCCTTTCCAGCCACCTGGCTCCTGGAGGAAAGTTTTGCCCTTTCTCAGACCAGAGCTTTCAGGAAATAAACATTTGTTTTATTTTCTCAGAGGAGGAAAATGAAAATGGCATTATGGGGCCTGAAGCCCACATCTCCCATTTTGTGTGGCTGGAAGCAACTTCAAGCCACTAGCTTGAACAATGGCTTTTGTCTTTGCCTTCAAGTGACAAGCTATCACAGAACTGGCCAGGATGGGCTTGAATTATGATGAGGATTTCACCTTGAGGACCCGGAGTGTTTTTCCGCACCTTTGGAAGCCTATGTAGCCAAAAAAGCTCCCAGAATAGTCCGAGTCTTCCAGCCAATCTCTGCACTTGAAAAATTGAAGCCTTGGTTCTGACAGCCAGAAAGACTAAGGAGAAATAAAAGCGGGGATGGCAGCAGCATTAGCTCACCTGGGTGCAGCCAGCCATAGCCATCCCTGCTAGCAGAGCCCCAGAGCGTGGTTGCTGGAGGCAAACCGGGACGTGAGCTTTGTGCGAGGCTGCTCAAGGACATAGAGGGTGCAGGGCACCCTGACTTAAAAGTGTGACTTCAAGGGTCAGCTCTGTTTGGCTTGCTGGGTTTTGGTGTACTGACAGCAGAGGCTGTGCTGGAAGGTGAGAAGAGAAAGTTGAGGAGGCTAAGACAGGCAGTTGTGTTGTTGGAGCACAGCTTCCCAGCTGGTCCCAGCCTTTTGGTCACGGTTGCATTTGTTCCTGTTTTTTCTTTGGTTTCTGAATGGAAGAGGGGCTGGGGTAAACAAGCAGGGACAAGGAATAACAAGGTGGCGGCAGGTATGACGGTGAGTCGGGAAATGACAGTGAGTTAATTGTCAGTGATTTATCTGCTGGGTAATTGGATGCCCTCCGGGAGAGGAAAGCCCATCAAGGGAGTCTGTGGGGCTCGGGGCAGCAGATCCTGTGAATTAAACAGATGCTCTGAAAAGGTTTTTCTGGAGAACCACAAAATCCAGTGTCAGGGATGTTTTCTGGGTGTTGTTGGTGCCTTCTTGTGCTCATGCTGAGTAAAGCTGAAGGGCACCCAGCACGATTTTGAGCCAGATTCCCAGCTGGCACAAACTGCTTCATTCACATTGCCTTATCAGCAGAGCTGCTGTTCATCAGGGACCTTGGCTGTGCCACTGACACCTTTCTCTCTGGGTCTGTCTGTATTTCTCTCTCCTCTGAGGAAATGGTCTCTTGGTGTGGTCTTGCAGAAGTACAGCAGAAATGGCAATTCAAGCACTTGTGGTTATTCTCTGTGACAGAACCATTGGGCTGTACAAGATGCTCAGTTTAGCTTAATAGCATTCTGCGGGGAGAAACATGCAGGAAAACACAAAACACAAAAGCTCAAGAGGAGCCACCTTCTTCACAGCAATGGTAGAGGCAGTTCTTTACTCAACAGTAGTAAAGATCTCCTGCCTTCAGCTTACAGCCAAGTTACAAAGCCGTTGGCAGGCAGCTCTGAATGTTTAAAAGCTCCCCATGTGCAGAGTTTGGGAATGCTGTTGCTGAGTTTCCCAGTCTGACGTGCACAGCTACTCACCTTGGGGGATGCTTGGGAGCACCAGAGCTGCACCGGCTCCCATCAGACATGGTAAGCGAGGCCTCCCTGCAGGCTGTTGGGGTTTGCTGTTATCCCACAACCTCTTTGTGCCAGGTGGTGTGTTTTTCCTGGGTGGAATTGGCTAATAAGTACAGGTCAAAGGGCCCCCATCTTGCCTGCCTACACCGGGTTAAAAGGCTGAAGAAGCTGAGAGACCCAGAGTGCAGCCTGGGTCTAACCAGGGAAATTGTTCAGCTCTGCCTCTGGGGAGATGAAGGCACGAGATGGTGGCTGGTCCTGGAGTGCGAGGCTGAGGTTCAGGAAGCCCTGTGGCGTTAACACCATCCACAGCACGTTGTGGCCAGCCTCGGTGGTCCTGTGGAAAGGTGGAGGATGCTCCACATCACCTCTGGCTGTGGGCCAGCCGTGGGGCTTCACTCCAGGTGCTCACTGGGCAGAAAGCGGACAGAAATCCTTCCTGGGATGCCACGTGGTGGCGTGCCTTAGCCCTCCAAGGACGGAGCAGTGGATCCCGCCGCTCTGTTAACGAGACTGACTAATTATTTATTACAAAGGAGGTTGCAGGAATCTGGAGCGGAAACTGCTCCCCAGGCCAGCTAACTCACACCTAAGCATGCCAGGCTCCTTTCATAGCAAAGCACATGTCGGAGCAATCAGACCTGCTGCTGGGAGGCTCACGGGAGTGGGACCAAGGCTGTTTTATACATGTGTGTGAGCGTGTATATATATATATGTATAAAAAGTGTGTGTGTGTGTATATTTTACTATGTTAAGCTATAAACTGTATGGGTTAGGTATGAATTAGAACCTTATAAAATGTGTTTACTCATTCTGTGTAACTCAAAGCGGGGATTAAACAGTAGGAAAAACTGACCGGGAGAATTTTCCAAGCTGAAAAAGTTTTACAGCTCTCATTGTGAACTTGAGAAGGAGGATTTTTTTTTCTTTTTCTGTATTTAGTTTTTTTTTTTTCAGAGCAAGTTTTTTGTCATTGAATTTTTATGGTTACCAGATAAAAGGAGGGGGTACAGCTGAGGAGGAAGGATGGACGGAGGAGTAGCAGGAGAGAGTTCTGGCAGGCAGAGTCGTCCTTAGGCGTCTGAGCCTCATCCTCCTCTCCATCTCTTGTGACAGACAATGTGCTTTCTGTGCCAGTGGCATCCAGGAGGGCCTCCCCATGGCATGCCGTGCTCCTAAGCAGGCCCTGCTTTTCTCATCTCCTTGAAGGCATCTTTTATGGGGAAAACAGAATCCCATAATGCTGCTGCAATTCGAGGGAATGGGTGCAGGAAAGGCCAGCGGAAGCAGAGGCAGAAGGGAGGTGAGGCTCCGCTGAGCATCTCAGGCAGGGGAAGAAGAGAGGGAGGAGCAGGGAATGAGGATGGATTGAAGTCTTGCAAATGTTTTGTCACCCTCCTCTTAAAGAAAAGCTGGACAAAGCATCAGAGTAATAATTTTGCCATTATCAAGTGAATCATCCTGAGTCAGTTCCAGCTGAGCGCTGTTTGATGAAGAGCAAGGTGCATGCAACCCGGAACCGTTTCATTTCTTATTTCCTCCCCTCCTTGGACACAGCTTTCTTTCCCCACCCTTTGTTTGGTCTCTTCTATCTTCTAGTTCTTGCCTCGGTGAATCATCTGGGCCTTCAGGACTGGTGGCCCCTGCGCAGGAGTGCCTGACTCACTGCTCTCCTCTACATGCTATTTCCACAGCCTTAGGAGGGTTGGGTTTTGGTCGTTGGGCTTTGGGTGTTGTAGTGTGTTTTGGGTTTTGTTTTTTTGTGGTTCTTTTTTTTTTTCCTTTTTTTTTTTCCTCCCCTTCACTTTATGAACATTTTCCAGGAGGTCAGGGGAAGGGAGGGGGGAAGAGAGACAAAGAGGATTCATCGTTTGGGTAATTTTCCCTACTGCTAAATGTCAACATCCTACGCCTGATGCTCAGGATAGGGAGTAGCGGGGCTTCTATTTCAGGCTGTGCAAGGGATGGGAGAGACTCACCTTATCTTCCTAACATGGCCCAAGCGTTGTTTGGGTTCTATTTCGGGTTTTGAAGAAAAGAGGGAAGTGATAACCTCCCCATACGAGCTCAGGGTTGGCTACCTGGCACTGGCTTCCCTCATCAGTACAGATCCTGGAACAGCCCTGGAATCCATTTACCACTTGGCTTAATCCTGCTCTGCTTATTCAGGGAATCTGTCTTTTGTCGTCTGAGTTGAAAGACGTTGCACAGTTGCTGGCAATGACGTGTTGACAATGACGTCCAGCTAACCGTCCTAGAGTGATCGGTGATCTGGGGGTGGGGAGCGTGCCCAGGTTCCTGCCTTTGCCAAGGACATGGAGGAGTCAAACAGCTTCTGCCACCAGGGCAGGCCATCGGTGAGATGGGTTCCTATGGACATCGTCCATCAGAGCTGTCCTGGCTAAGAGCAGCTCCCCTCTCCTGTGGATGCCAAGATTGATTTGTATCGGTTTCTAGGAATTGGGACTTAAAATTCAGAGCAGAAGTCCTGCCTTCTGTGCCAGTGTCCTGCTGTGTGCTTGTGGCAGATATCCTCAGAGCCTGGGTTCTGCTTACTAATACAAAGAGGTTAATAGTCTTTCAGAGATGAAAGCCAGATATTAGAGATTAGAGATCTGGACTGGGGGGCTGGGTTCTAGCCCCAAACCTGCCTTTTGCCTGCTGTCTTGAAAAAGTAATTTCCTTTCTTTGCATTCTGTCTTCCTTGCCAGCTGCCTCTCCCTGCAGCTTTCTGCAGTGCAGGTGCATGTGGTAACAGAGCTCGTATCTTGGCCAAGGAATGTAAATGCTGCCACATTGTCAGAGGTATTCATGGCCTTCGTGAAGGGCATTGAGGTCTCTGAGTGTCGAGAGCCTTGTTGACATATGTTTTGTCCTCAAGAAAACAAAATCAACTCAATTTAAGAAATAAGAGTTTATATTTTGTCCTTGTGAGCAGTGGGACCGTGCATTGATGCAATAGATCCTGTCTCACCTTGTGGTTGTAATGGAAAAGATGGAGTAATTGCTGATACAGTGGTAGTGCTGCTGAAGTAGACACCTCATGGTCAAGAGGTTCCCAGCTCTTTCTCCTCTTCATTGACTTGTCTTCTCTTGAGTCAAAACTGTGAAGAAAAATGTTAAATTTATTATGATGAAATCAGTAAGTGAACAGTTTATTCTCTGTGTTAAGGCAGTTGTGAGTATACACGAGTCACCCAGGTATTTTTTGTTCAAGAACTGATGTCAGCTCTTGCATATGTTAGTCCTGACCGAGTGGGTGTTTTCTAGATCTTGGTCAGATAATTGCTTCTTTCCTGAGTTTTATCATGATAATGTTTGCCTTCTCCTGTGATACTTGCTTGGATAAATGGAAAGTTATGAAAAGAAGCACAGTGAAATGGCATGCCTTCTAGTCTGAATGTGAGGTAACTGAGCATATCTACAAAAATTTTTAGATCTCACTGTGTTTTCACAGTGTTTAAGCTCAGTACTGCAAACATGTCCATTAGTTTATCTGGTGCACGAGTGTAATGGGACAACTTGCATGAATAAAGCTAAACATGTGTAAATGTTTGCAAGATATGGGTCCATAATTCCTTGGAAATCATAGCAAACCAACTCTATTTTCATGTGCAGTGGTATTCTCCTATCCCTCTTAGACAAGTGATCTGAAATATCTGTAATAATCATTATAGCATAGTTGTTCCAAATAGCTCACAGCCAGGATGCAAAAACTCAGCTAGTGTAAACTGTTATTGTTCCATTGACTTCAGGGGATCTACAGGAGATTTTATGAACTGAGGATCTGCCCCCACATTCTCAAATATTCAAAAGTGAGTATTAGGGCCAAGTAAGAGGTCTGCTTCCATGCAGGTTTGTCCATCAGGACCAATTTCTGTAAGTGTTCATTGGCTCACAGGCTGCAGATCTGGCTGCAGTTGTGCATGCTGAATCCTTTTGAATGTACTGGTCCAAAGTCTTAGTGCTAATTCTTGTTGAATATGAGCATCTGTGCCTCTATTTAGAATAAATAGGACCAAGCAAATAATAGTTTATTTAAATTGATTGCCACTGCAGGTAGTGAATTTTGGTGTGTGGCTTGGTCCATATCCCAGCACTGAAGTGTAAGAAGGGACCAGGAGGAAGGATGGGAAACAGTGGCAATAAAGAAGAAATCTGCTGATCTCACAAGTCCAAAAAGTGCAAGGAGAATTGAAGCACAGACCAGCTGATGGCTTTTCAGCACAGGTTTGCAATAATATGATTTGACAAATCACCCAAGATAATCATCTTTGTAGAGGTTTATTGCACACTGAGTTTCTTTCCAGGAAATATTCTTTGCCCCTCCTGCTGGACTGGTATTTGAATCTAGTTGAGTGTGTGTGTGCATGTGCATATATGTTTAAGACCTCTGTAAAGGCTTGATCTTCAATTGGTACAAGTCAGCCAATGTGGTTCCGCAGGGTATTAAGGTTCTGGAGGTTTTGGTCATAAAGAATTGAAAAGAAAGTTAATGGACTGCTCAGTAGAGCTGGAAATAAAGGACCAGACCCTGCTGCTCGGCAGGTGTCCCCTTCTTTCTTCATAGACCATAAAGTACAAGGCAAGTTAGGAAGACTGTGTGGTAGGCAAGTTTGTGTGTCAGAAATGGTATAGGAATATTGTTAGGGCCCACTTGGACTGGGCGGAATCACAGACCTTTATTTAGGAGGGCTCCCAGGATTGTCCTCTGATGTGCCTCGTGGCAAAAGCTGCTCCTTTTCATGGCTAGGTATTTTAATCACAGCAGCAAATGGAACCACCCAGTGTTGTGGGCTGGTGGAGTCCATCTCATTGGTGCTGTCTTTGTATCCAAAATTTGTCATTTTCAGACAGTAGCTTACAAACCCTTACTTTTTTTCCTAGGAACCACGAGACAGCAGTAGTTTTGTGCATTAAAGGAGAAAGATAGAGTAGTTGTATTGGAAGGGACCTACGGAGATCATCAAGTCCAACTGCCTGACCACCTCAGAGCTAACCAAAAGTTTAAGCATATTGTTAAGGGCACTATCCAAACACCTCTTGAAAACTGACAGGCATGGGGCATCAACCACATCTCTAGCAAGCCTGTTCCAGTGTTCGACCGCCCTCACAGTACAGAAATGTTTTCTTACATCTAGTCTGGACCTCCCCCGGTGCAGCTTTGTGCTGTTCCCGTGCATCCTGTCATTGGCAGCCAGGGAGCAGAGGCCAGCGCCTTCCTCTCCTCTTCCTCTCCTCAGGGGAGACATTGCAGACAGCAATGAGGTCTCCTCTTGGCCTCCTTTTCTCCAGACTAGACAAGCCAAGTGTCCTCAGCCTCTCCTCATAGAACCTGCCTTCCAGCCCTTTTACTAGCCTTGTTGCCCTCCTCTAGATGCTTTCAAGTATATCTTGGATCCCAGAACTGCACCCATATTCAAGGTGAGGTTCACCAACACTAAATATAATGGGAGAATCACCTCTTTTGACCAGCTGGCTATGCTGTGTTGAATGCACCCAAGATTGTGGTTTGCCCTCTTGGCTGCCAGGGCACACTGCTGGCTCATGTTGAGATGTTGTGAGGCTTTGTGTCTGTCTGTGGCATATCTGAAGTATTGGTTTGTGTGGTAGAAGAGTGGCTCTGGGGCTGCAGCAGGGCGGGTGGGCTTCTTGTTGAACAGTAAGGCTCCATGCAGTCCCTAGATCTTTTGCAGACTGCTGACCATGGGCCTTGGGGACTCTGGACTGCTGGTCCATTGTTTAGAAAGCTCTCGTTTAAAAGAAGCTAAAAATGAAAGGAAAACAAGAATAAGGGTGGGAACTAGATCTGTGGTGATAGATAAAATCTTCTCCCAGACAAGAAGTATCTGAGGACAAAGCCCATGTCTTTGCTTTGTGTCTGCACAACTCCCAGCACAAATGGGTTCCCACTTTGCCTCGAAATCAAGTAACTGTTTCAGCATGCTGTGGAGCCCAGAACTAACTCCCAGGGAATACGTACATCCAGTTGGACTCTCCACCATGCTAATGTGAGTACACGGCTTTGAGATTGGAACTGGCTCATGTCTGGATGGCTCTGAACATAGCAGAGTCAGCTTGTGTCTGGCTATGGTTGACCCTTAGCAACCCAGTGAACCCTGAGAAATACTGGAGGGCTCACAGCACAGAATGAAATGCATTAATTCTCATTCTCCTACGACAGCATGCTGCCTTGGGGGAGATGGAGGAGGCGATGCATTTTTACATAAGTTGAAGCAGTTTTTCCAAGGTCTTAGATACTGACTGTGAAAGAACAGTGGTAAGCAGTATCTGCGGAGGTACAGGAGCAGTGAGACCTATTGATGACCCTAAAGGAAGAATACACTCATGATTAGCCTTGTGCATCATGTTTTTAGAACATAGCAGCCCATCCTTCAGTTCCATATGGTTGCTTCGCATGCAGAGTTGTAGCCCAGGAGAGCACCAGCGAAGCCATCCAAGGGCCTGTTGTGGCACTGGAACACAACTTTTGCTCTTAGCTCAGCTAAAATGCTGCTCCTTAAATCCAGACAAATGCAGTCTTCCATCAGCAGAGGAACGGGGAAGCTCAGAGGAGAGCCTTTCATCATTCTTAATGTATCTAGTAATGCACAGATGTATGAAGCATAGGTGTTCCCCCCAAATTCATAACCTAGGTAAGGTGAAGTCATTCAGAGAAGTGCTACAATTTGCACCTTCGTACAAGTTAGTAAGTGATGCACAAACTGTGCCTGAATTTGTACAGAATAATTACAAGCTCTTCCATTTCAGCCTAGACAACTTATGCCCAGCCAGAGAGATTCCTGATGTGTCTTTGAGAGAAGTCCCAACAAAGACATGACTTCAGAGGCTGCAGGCTTTTTGGGCGTGGGGGTTTAGGCACGCTCCATGTAGCACGGGAGGACGGCATGCGTGGGTGCTCCCACAATGTTGGCAGAAAATGTTTAAGTAATAACTAGGCCTTTTTATTTCTTTTATAATCTGGCAAGCCATGCAGAGAAGGAGGTTTTGACATCCTTCCACCAGGATCAGTGGGGACGGTTTGCTTTTAATGATCTCTTAGGCAGAGAGACCGACCATCTGCTGTTGCAAATCAGAGCAGCTCAATTGCCTAAAGTTACGTTACACTAATTTAAATCAGCCCATCATCTCCAAGACAAACCACCTATTGCTGCCTTCCCCCACCAAGAGCCAGACTCAGAGCACATCCAAGCCAGGTAGAGCCTTGTTGTGAAGGAGCAGCCCCTGCAGCCCTGCTCCCCATCCACCGGCCCAAAAGCTGGTCCAGGCCTTCTGCTCACAGCCCTCCTTTGATCCTCCCTCTTGAGAGGCAGAGCCCCGGAGGAAGAACCGTGTGCAAGGAGGACCCCCAAAAAGCGACAAATTTGGCGGGTTCAGCATGCCATTTGTTTCCTCATTTCAGGAAACAAAACCTGGCAAGAGCAAAGTGGAGTAGGGCCTCTTTTTCCATCTGCTTTGCTGGCATTGCTCCGGAGGTCACTGCCGGGGACGGAAGTCCTCACTGGGCCCCATCTGCCTTCCCTGGGCTTCCTCGTTCATGCCCACTTGGGCCTCTGACATTCTACTCTGTTTTTCTTTCCTTGAAAATGGATAGGGAATTGGGAGCCGCTGTGCAGGAACGCGCCTGTTCCCCATTACAGCTCCACCGGGGCTGTAACACGATCGTGCCTGCTCCATACCCACACAGATATTTATTTATCCATACAGGCTTTCTCCTTGTTTTCATTAAGTTAGGCAGAAAAGGTTAATCTTTCTTCTGCTAAAGCTTCAAAACCAACCAAGCTAAATAAAATATGATTTCTTTCATTTCTTTTCTAAAGGACACTCTCTTTTTCTTTTTTTTTCTTAAGTACCAGAATGAGGTCACAGTCAGAGATGCCACAAGAGTAAATTGAAAACAGGTTGAAAAAAAGCAAAAGGGAGAAAGACAGAGAGAGAAAACCACAATCAGAGGAAAGTGACTGGTAACGTTGCAGGGTTGGTTTAATCCAGTCTAGTAAAGAAGCTGTCAAGAAGGAGACATTGGTGCCTTTCCACTTTCGCCTTCATGCTCTTTCTAGGAATCTCCAAAGCAAATTGCAGCAGAGGTCTCCTCTCTTTTCTCTTCCCCTTTGATTTGCAGCACCTGGGTTTCATTCAGCTTGCTCTCCATGTAGGGATGCAGCCTGAAGGTGCGGGAATGCCTCTGAAGGTCCCAGAGCTTCCTTTTGCTCCTCTAACCTTACCAAGTCTCCTGGCCTCGCTCTCTTGTTTAGTCTGGTTGAGCTCGATGCCGTAACTCCGTTGTCTTTGGTGGGATAGTTGGTAAGTGATTCATCCTGCGTGCTGTCCGTGACTGCTGGGCGCTGGCACGGATCGCGGTGGAAGGACCGAAGCAGATTGAGACTGCGGGATGCTGTGAGCGAGGGGCCTGAGCCCCCTCCTGCCTCTGGTTTTGTTCCTTGGTCCCCATTCCCGCCCCTCTTAGCCCCCAGGGACTGGAAATAAGCTACTTCAAGAGCACATCACCAGCTCAGCCTTGCCGACCGGCAGCTGGCTCAGGGATGTCCTCCACCAGAGCAGGCATCAGGTTGGGTTCTCCATTATCTCTCCCAGAACCATCACCGCCGAGCTGACCTACATGCCTTGGGGTGGGCAGCCTTGGGCCAGGGGCTGCAAAGCTTCGTGAAATAGGTGAAGCAAGTCCCCCCCAGCAAGTTCCAAGCATGCTGTTATTTTCCTCTGTTTTAGGGAGAGCTCTGACTCACTATGACACCAGAGTTAGTGTAAGATACGTGTTTACAAGACCAAAAAAGTGGAGGTTTGCCAAACCCCACAGCCCTGTCTGCAGAAGAGGCCGAGGCTACAGCGCGGGGCTGCAGTGGTGAGCGAAGGGAAATGGCACCTGGGGAGAGCTGTGTCTTTCTGACTGTCACCAGCAGAGCGGAGACTGGTTTTCAAAAGCTGCCTGGGCAATCAGATGGTTTGGGACCCACCAGTCATGGGAAGGCAGTGGCATGGAAATTAGGGGGAAGACAGTCTGGGAGGGATTTGGTGTATGGTTAGGAGAGCAGCGTCCCGTTGCTCCATTGCCTGTAGCCTGGGGCTCTGTGAGCAGCACTTACCATAGCCGTGTTGAGCTCTGGTCTGGATTTCTTGCTACTGAGAAGTGAACACAGGTGAGGCATCCTCACAGGAACTGGTCATTTGTCCTCGATATCTGTAAAGCTTATTGCTTTAGTTAGCATGACATCAATTATTTATTACTATTAATGAAGGACACAGATGGCTGTCTGGTCAATAAAATATCTCCTACTCCATGGAGATGATCTACTTAGCTATCATTTACTCTGCAGAGAATCTTTGGATTCTTACTGAAATTTAATAACACGAGCAAAGATACTACAGCAATCTAGGTCTGTGCTTCGGGGCTGCTCTGGGAGGCTGAAATCCTTCTTTATATTTGCTGGCGGGGTGTGTGAGAACACACGCCCAGACGGGAAAGAGAAGCCCCGTTGCTTTCCATCACAAGCTACTTACCCATATAATCCCTTTTATAAAATGATCAAACTCCATCTTAAGAGATAGTTAGGTTATTTGTCCTTCTCAGGAGTCGACCATCTATTCATATCCAATTTACTTTCTTGTGTCATTACTGCCCATTAGCCTAAATATTTAGTTTCCATCTGAGTGTCTGCCTCGTTGATGTATTCACAGAACCAGCTCTCTCTTCTTGGCCTTTTTATGTCTCTGCTTGTATGGTAAACTTGTGCCTTTTGTTATTCCCCTATGAAGCCTTCTCCCTTGCTTTTCCTTTACCTTGTTGGTGAGCACAGCTGAGCAAAGCTCTCCAGCTGGGCACTTGTCAGGGATCTGTGCAGCCAGGTCAGCATTCGTCTATTGCTGCAACATCCCAAGACCACTCTTGCTTGGTAGGGCTACATTCGTGGTCCGCCATCCTCTTGCCTTAGTTGCATCCAACTACAAGCCCCCAGTCTAAATCTAGGGAATAATGTCATTTTTGGTCCCAGGGGAAGCTTAGGAAATCTCCCTTCAGCTGCTCACAGAGCACCACGTACTGAACAAAGAGACTTTCTTGTCTGAGATGAACAAAGCTGCCATGTGCTGTTTCACCTGGGGGAGAGCACGAGAGGGCAGCTCTCTGCACTTGTTGTGGGATAGCCGATGGCTCTGGGCACTCGGTTTGTCCCTGGGCTGTCCCTTACCTGACCCCACATCTGCTCTCCCTAGTCCATGCAGTCTGGCACCAGCAGCAATCTTACTGCTGCTTATACAGGTGCAGGAATACTGCCAGCCTTCGCTTTCAGCACCTTTGTTAGCATCTGTTTTGCTATTTTTGTAACCACCTCTTTGCTTTTGTTCAACTGTAGCAGGACCAGCAAGAGAGGGAAGTTCCCCAGAGGCTCAGGACTGAACACAAAGCAACCTCTCGCTGTTGAGATTTTATTGCAGGGGTTTCGGTTTAAGCCAGGTTGACACCACATTGTTAGCCCCCATGAGCTTTGCTCCACAGCCTCCAAAGATGCCTATAGCACAGGACCTGAGAAGGTACCTGCAGAAACTTGCAGACCACTGGTTACCCCGTGGCCTGTGGGGCTGCACTGGGAGAGGGAGGTGGGTGCAAGGGCATGCTGTTGGTTTCTGTCCTCTTGGCTACGTGAAATTGGGAATACGCTCTAGGGATTTGGACCTGCTTTTTTGGTTTTATTCTGTCTTTTAATGTTTAAAAAAAAAATGTCCTGAGGAAAGGCTTCTGGGAAGGACTTGGGGATTGACACTTTCTCATCCTTGGCTTGTGAGATTCCCTGCAGGGCAGCAACTGACCTCCCCCTGCTCTCTGATGCAAGCATTATTTTTACCATGGTGTCTCACTCCAGATGGAGGCTGTTTCAGAAGTTCTCACCTAGACACAACCACATTTCCCTGAAACCCTGCAGCTACAGAACAGTGTTTCAAACCGATAGCAGGGGAGCGTTGGTTCTCCGGCACACTAGAGTGAAGAGCGTGTCCAAGCACTGGGAACTGCAGTGCAGGAGCACACACGCACATACGGTCCTTACGACACATCCCACGTCATCCCAGCCCCAAACTCCTGCCAGCTTTCCCTGAGGCACTTGCCTGCCTGCATGAAGGCAGGGAAAGCTTCAGCTTGTCAGTGCGGCTCCAAATAGCAAAGCTGTCAGGGAGAAAGGTCCCTGGGACCAGCCTGATGTCTGCTCAGAGATGGATGGCACCAGCCCACAAAGAGTGAGGTCCAAACGAAGCAAGAAATGAGGTGAAGAAAGTGCAGTAATGAAAAGACAACAAAACGAAACAAACACTGACATCTTTAGCAATGGTTTAGGAGCTGCCAGATGGGCTTGACCCAGAGGCTGTCTAGACTGCTTCGTATGGTGGCCAGTTCTGGAGGAAGGTGCGAGATGCCCACAGCAGGCACCCATGGGACAGTCTGCCCCCCATGAAGTTTCTTTCTGGTCAAAAGAGAGGTTGCTTGAGGTCTGAAGAGGCTTAAAGGTCTTTCCATAGTTCAGCAGCACAATCTGGTGCTGCTTTCTCGTTACGTGTTTGTGATTCATCAGTCACGGCAGTGTCTGTCCTCAGTGACTTCTGGGGACAGGGAGTTCCCCTGTCCAACCCACTGTCGTATGAGAGGGGATGGAAATTAACACTGGAAATGTGCAGTAGGGTTTTGTTTGTTTGTTTAAACCATAAACCCAGAGCTAAGGGACTTGCTCAAGGCCATTCAGCACTCACAACTTCCAAGCAGCAATTTTACGGCTGCCAACCCAACCTGCCCGCAGAATTGACCTGGGCTTTGGTACAGCCCCGGCTCTGGTAGCCAGGGTAAACTACAGAGACTGGTGACAGGGCTGCCTGAAAAACGTTTGGAAAGAACAAGTCGTGCTGGGAGCATTAAAATGAATAATTAAGGCTTGGATTCCTTTAGGGAGGAAAAGAATTTATTGCTGCTCTTTTCTCTAGCCAAGGGGGACATTTGTTACTGAATTGTGTATCTTGAGACGATGCAAATGCAGCTTGGGGGGGCTGGAGAGGAGAGGATTTTTTCTTCTACCTGGGTAATCTGGCTGCACAATGAGGTGGCCCGGGCTGGGTGTACCAGTGGGATATTTCTTACGGTCTGTACCAAGAAACTAGACTTGTGTTTCATTTCAGTAGTCCTCAGTTAATTTTGCTTGTAGAAGAAGAAAGAAGGAAATATACTGAGAGGGGAATTCTTCTCCTTTCTCCGCTGCGGTGTCTTGACATTTCCACGTGCACGAGGTGCCCAGCGCAGTGACCTGGGTCCAGCTGTGCTGATTGCAGCAGCTGCAGCAGCCCTCGCCCTGATTCCCGTCTGTGGGAGTGAGGGCATGACCAGGGCAGCTGCTTGTTTTTTTTTTTTTTTTTTTTTTTTTTTTTTTTTACCGCTGGTACCTTGAGCTGGTGTAAAATGGGAATTGAAAGCAATGGGCTCCAACCGCCCGACAGCTTCCCCCGTGCAAGGAGCCAGCAGCTTGCACAGCAGTGGATAATCAGGTCCAAAAAGCTTAATAAATGGGACATTTTCAGTTTCAGCTGGGTCATGATCTAAGTGTTTAATAAGCTTTATAAACCAGGAGACCGAAAAAAAAAGTCTTTCAGCAGTTTTTTTATTGTTATTATTTTTCTTTGAGTGCTTGTAAAGGGGTGAATGTCCTTCAGCGCGGCTGAGCCGAGGGCTGCAGCAATCAGCTGCAGGAGCCAGTGGAGTGCACATGAAAGGGAATGCAAAGCTACCGATTTTCATCGAATGAATAAAAAAATAAACAGCACATTGAAAGCAATTACATCCACGCTCTATAAATGTCTCCTTTCTGATAACCTAATGTAGCAGAAACATATTTCACCATGACAGGTAATTTTTGAAAAAAGACCGTCTCCTTTTTGAGAACAGAAGGCGCTATTAGGGCAGGACAGAGCTATTTTGTGTGGGTGCCCGTGGTGTTCTGGGAACCCAGAGCCCACCCTTGGGTGGTGGTCCCACACATGGTGTCTGCAGTGAGCCCACACATTGCCCGTGTGTGCTATGAATGCACTTTTCTGCTGTCCAAGCTATGACTTAGCACTGGCCACAGTTCTTGCTGTGGATCCCTGTTGCAGCTGATGGCCTGTGTGTGTTTTCTGCTTGCTTTTTCCCCAGGCAATGTTCTCCGTACAGGCTCGTGGTCATTCCTTCCAGCCACAGCCAGCTGGACTTTGTTGCTTGCCCTTAAGCCTGTGCTGCATAGGGGTGTTCCTGCGTTATTTTGTCAATGGCCTGCAATAATTGGCATCTGTATTGATGTTTTGCTTTCTCATCCCTTTGCTCTCCAGGAGAATCCTTGAGCTTCGCAGACGATTTGCTTTCCGGCCTTGCAACGTCCTGTGTGGCAGCTGGTAGGAGCCACGGAGACGTCCCCGAAACCAGCCTCTATTCGGTTATTTTCAAATGCCTGGAACCAGACGGTCTGTACAAGTAAGGGGGGTCATGTGGGGAGGTGCTGGGGGCAAGGGGGGATCTCCAATACAGTTATTTAATTGTTATTTATCTTTTTGGTCAGTACTGTGTTGCACCAGACACTGGACAAATGATGAGACTGTTGTTTTGGGCGTTAGGCTCAACCAGTGAAATGCAGAAACAGCGTCTGCCAGTACGGCACTGGAGGCACTGGTTGTCTGTGGGAGACCCCACCGAAATAACTCACGTTTCCAGTGTGACGGGCTTCCAGGTCCATGCCTAGTGGGGTAGGGCTGTCTCACACGGACAAACTGAGCTAATGTGCTCAGATGGCAGCAAGCTGCCCACCCTGGCCAAATTCCAGGTGGACAAAGATGGCCAGAAGGTTGTAGGTGTGAGAGGTGTTGTTTGCATCGGTTGCTGTTTATATCAGTAGGACTCATAGAACAGATCAGAGATGCCCCAAATGCATCTGCCCACCATTCAGTCGGTTATGTTGGGATGCTTGGTCACATCTGTGCTGATACTCTTCTTCACTTGACTCTTCTGAGGTAATGCCTTTGAGAAAATGGGATTGGATTTTCTGTTTGAACCCTATGGAGTAGTTTGTGTCCAAAGTAAGTGGAAAGTTTCAGCATCCAATTGTTGTCTTCCGTATCAATATAGTTTGGAGGGAGTCTGGTCAAGAGGGTAGGAATGAGCTTCCGTAGGAATGGAGAGCACATGGAGGCAGATTGAAGGCAGGAACATGAAGGAGCAGAGGAGGCAGGGCAGAGCCATGACAGGCACAGCAGTATGACCCCCTTATATTTTTATTCCCACCAGAAAAGGACAGAGGAGGCTCAGCAGGTGCAACAGGTGCTCCATTCAAGCACCCCGTTTCACTGTTGACTGCCCCAGCCAGAGCAGCCCTTGGTATGACGAGGATTTTTGCTCTCTGTCTCAGAGGCCCCAAAATGCAGAAGCAGCTGGGGAGGGAGCTGCCCACCCTGCAGCACTTCTGCTCCCGGGTCCAAGGGCAGCATGCAGCCCTCTGCCGTTGGGCACAGGGACGGGGAGCTGAGATCTTCAGACCCTTCTTCCTCCCGTGTTCTCTGTAGAAATGGCATCCTTTGTCCTATGAGGGATGGCAGGAGTCAGGAGAGTCAGAGAAGGAGGGGGGGGGGGAGAGAGAAGGTGAGGAGATGAAGGAGAGATGCAGTAAGCAAGAGAGAAACACCCAGGGCTTAATGTCAGAGAGACTGTAATAATTAAAACACATTTTGTAGTGAGTAATGAAACTTTTTATGGGACCACAAAAGCAGTTAAAGCGAGAGCTGGCAAATGGTCTGTCAGCGAGAACTTTTTAAGATCTTGATTAATACTTTCCCTTTGCCTCCCCCTCCACCACCCCCCAGTTAAGTATGTTGACAGCCTCCAAAAACGGAGCAGTCTTTATTACGTATCTCTCGAGCAGGGCCGTGTCCAGGGGCGGGCTCCAAGTGATACCTCTTGTTATTTAATCATTTGAAATGTTTTCTCGTTAAATATATATAACGCGTAAATATAATTATTAATATCACTGGAAACTGGGTTGCCCTGAAAAGGTGCCAAGGAGATCCTGGAACAACCACAGAGCTTGCTAATAACCCGCCGCCTGTAATATCGGTCAGTTGTGAGCTATTGGCAGTTCGGCTTACGCTGCCAGGGCGCTGGGCACGGGGAGAGCTGCTGGGTTCGATGGGGAGGCTGCTGCCGAGGTGAAGGCATGGAGCTGGGAGCCAGAAGGTCTGGCTGTTCGGCAGCCCAGGCTGCCAGATCATCTTCCCCATCTGCTGGGCAGGGATAATTGCACTCACCCGTCTCTTCAGGGGCTCCTTGATCTAATTCCTGATGTCTGTAAAGGGCCGGGAGAACCTTGGGTGGGGGGCGTGAGGATTTGTCCGGGGTTGTGTCATCCCTTTGGCCAAAGCCAGGCTTCTGCTCCGTGGTCTTGCGTCACATCGCCGCGGCGGGGGGAAGCAGAGGTCGGCGGTGCCCCGTGCCCCAGGGTGCCTGTGGGCAGCTCCTGGTGCCCCCGGGTGAGGGACAGCAGCTCTCCGTGGGAAGCTGCTGCTGCATGCAGCCCTCAAGCATCCATCCCTTGGCACCGAGGAGCTTTGGACCTGGTGCTCCCGTGGGGACAGGACGGGGGTGACACACGGTGCTGGCTCTGTCCGTCGGCTAATGCTCAGCGGTGCTTGGCGCACCCTTCGCAGGGCTGCACACACTGACATGCACTTGTACGGGGACACGTCCATGCTGGCACGTGTGGGGCACAGACCTGCTGTCCTAGGAACCCAAAAAACCTGCACACGCACACTGCAGCACACCTTGCTCAGCATCTGCTGCTGCACATGCCAGCACACCTGCGGGGACCGATGGTCCACTGCTCACCGTGTTCGCACACGCTACCGCGGGTGCATCCATATCCAGCACACACGCGTCTGCTCCAGCCCGGGACCCAACCAGCACATGTTTACTTAGCATCTGTGCATTCTCAGATACATAAGTACACACATTAAATATTCCTCTGTTCAGATGTCCATACAGTTGCGACACAGCGTGAAGAAAGCCAGAACAGTGAAATGTGAGGCTAACACTCTGTTCTGAGCCCGTGCGGACATAACAACAACAGAAACACGGGCACGGGGTCGCTCCTTAAATTGAATTTCTTCTGCTTGTTTCATTTGTTTCTGTGGAAAAAATAGCTACGTTGGAAGGCCCCGAGCTGCTATAATCCTGGTTACAGCAACTCGGCAGGGACCTGTGCTTTTCTCCAGGCTGGTAGGTGAGCGCACAGACCCTGCAGCATCAGAGCTCTTCAAAAGGAAATGCTTTTGCTTGTTGAGGAGTCTGAGGGTATCACGCAAACTGAGGAGAGGAGACTGTGAGATCATGGGAGTCTCTTCTGCTTTGTAAATGTCTGACATCCTGTCCCTTTTCTTCTCTAGTACCTACGGCAATTTCACTGCTGTTGGCCACTCATTTGGCGGATTACCAGCCTGAGATCAAAGCTGGGCTTGAGCATGAAAAACAAAACCCAAAAATGCTCTACAAACAAGCAAATAAACAGTCTGATGGATTCCTCTACTTTTGAGACTTCTGTAATTTCAAAACATAAACTAACAAAAGGAGAACTAATTTCTTTGTCCTTTGCAGTTTCAGCCTGATGAAAATATGTTGCCTGTCAGCACTTTTCTTTCCCCTGCCTGTAGTACGTAGGGCTGAGATTCCAGTCCCTGCACAGAGGGTTTTCCACAGGAAAGTAGTTCATTTCAACAAAGATGTGTGTATTGGCTGGTGTACAAATGTGGGCACTCCTGCTGGTCCCACAGGTGGGGGTGCCCATGCTTGGGATCCATGCTACAGTCACATAGAATCATAGAATCATAGAATATCCCGAGTTGGAAGGGACCCATAAGGATCATCGACTCCAACTCCTGGCACCGCACAGGTCTGCCCAAAAGTTTAGACCATGTGACTAAGTGCACAGTCCAATCTCTTCTTAAATTCAGACAGGCTTGGTGCAGTGACTAGTGACTTGTGCAGTGGGCACATGAATGCCTTCACGTACACACACATGGGGTACCTCTGATGGGCTTTGAAGAATGACAGGTTTGGTTCAAGCTCTTAAAAATAAAAGGCTTGTAATCCTTGCAGAACGCCTCACGGGTCTGGGGATCCTTCTCCCCTCCGCTCAGCTGGACCAGAGGCGGTCAACCAAGCTGCCTCCCAGGTGGATCTGGAAGAGGATGGGGTGAGGAAGGCAGAGGGAGAGATGTCTCTGTGTCTGTTCACTGCTGGGCTGGTGCGGGCCAGCCAGTCGTGTCAGAGGTTAATGCCAATCAGACCGATGGTTTGGGAGCTTGGGAGCATCGCTCTGTGACAGGCAATTCGTGGTGCATCAAGTCCCAAGTGCCAGGTGGGAGAAGGGGTTCTGGCTTGTTTCGGAGGTCAAATCCAGCCTGGAGGACTGACCTAGCGTAGCTCGTGACCTTCACGTAGCTCACCACCCTACAAACCCAACTGCTCTCTTTGCTGCTGAGACAGTGGCTTCGCTTATGCATCCCGTAGCCTCCCTGAGCCTTCAGCCTGGCTCATCCACCTCGGCTTCTCATCCCATCATTCTCCAAGCTCCTGGGGATGCCTCATTGCTGAGCTGTACCTGATCGGCTGCCTGAACACAGCTCTGCCAGCCCGGCACGTTCCTTTCAGATATGTGGGGATACACCAAGAGCTGGGAGCCAAAAATGGAAAATTTGGAAAGGGAAATGAAAACCCCCTCCAGCTCCTTATGGAGCTGTAGTACAAACACACCAACCTCTTCCCTGTGCCACAGATACTATAATTATAGATTAGATTAAATCCCAATGTTTCACTTTATTTACATTCCTGACCTAGCCTATTCATTTCCAGTGTTTGTGCCAAGAATCAGCACAAAATTTACTGGAAATAATATGGAAGTCATCAGGATCCCTTCCAGAGCCTTTCCTTGGAGTGTGTTCATGTGCTGAGAAGGAGCCTCCAATTTGCCTTCCCTTTGCTGGCCCACACAGAGCTTCCCCAGGGTGATCCCGAACCAGCCCAAAGGCTCTGGCAGAGCAAGTTTTGGGAGCGGTGGGAAGGTGGGAACCCCTTCCCATGGGATGGTCAGGCCCTTCCATGGGATGAAAGTGGATTTAGGACTCAGACCACCACTAGCCACAGCCAAGACCAAGTCCTGTGAAGCCAGCATCAATGCCTGTTGGGCCACCTCCCTCATGGCCAGGCTTAGCCTCTGTCATCGTGTGCTGCCCAACAGTGAAAATACTTTTTTTTTTTTTTTTTTTTTTTTTTGCGAGCTTAAGGAGAGAGGCAAGTGGTTGAATAGGGGAACCTGTTGTAGCACTGAGAGACGGCATTGCAATTCAACAAGCTGAACACGCTAAAGGAACTGGCTCGGAGCGAGGCTGATTAATGTTGACTGACCTCTGCCTTATGCAGAGTTGGGATAAAAAGTGGAATGGAAACCCTTGGTGCTCAAGTGTCTGCTAATGCTGGCAATGGTCCTCCTCTCCTTATATGATACTAATTGTTATTGTTGGTCTTCCGTCAGGAAGACACATGAATGAGCACTGGAGAAATCGGAGACAGATCCCAACTAGCTCAGTGGCATGGGTTAAAACACATCTGTTACAGCCCTTGGCTGAGGCCCCTGTGTGCACAGGAGCTGTGCTGCTTCATTGAATCCACCTCTGCTGTTCCACATGCGTTCCAGCTTCCTGAAGTTGAGCAGTGCATGGCCGCAGTTTCTTCTCAGGCGTTCCTGGCTTGCAGAAGCTCAAACAAGGCAAGTCTGGAGTTGAACAAGTGTTTGCTAAATCCCAGCCTCTGACTGCAGGCTCCTCCTTCCTCAGCAGTTCAGGATTGCTTCAGAACAAGGGAGCCCCAGTGCTGGCTTGGATGTGTGGTTGTTTTTGCTGCAGTGAGCCCAGCACCGAGCTGTCTGGACCCATCTGGGCTCTGTGCAGTGGAGGTGGATTGGCCCCAAGAAAGACAGTCCGTTGGAAGGACAGGGTCAGCAGAGGGCGGAGATAGTCTCACTGCTGAGATTAATAAAATCCCATGCATGTTGGGCTCTTGCTTCCAACATGGGTTTCTTTTCTCAGCACCCTACATAGAAGTGCACACATATGGAAGCCGTGGAAGATATCCCTGCTTTCATCATGGCCAGTCAAGGTGCAGGAGGCTCTTCCCAGCTTGGCCATCTGCTGCACTGAGTGATGCAAGCAGGTCACTTTGTCTCATCTCAATCTCTTTGTCTGCCCCTGTGGTCTGTAAGCTCAGGTTGTAATTTGCCTCTTGCCATTTCTGCGTACGGCCCAGCCTGGGTGACTCAGAGCAGGGCCTCCAGGTGCTACTGCAATATTGCTGTACTGACAGTTTGCCATCACCGTTCTGAAAGTTGGGTTCGTGCCTGCATCCTCCTTCAGATCTGTCTCCTACCAGCATCCAGCCACCTGGGACACATCTGGCACCAGGAGGTGTCTTTCCACTGACCTCAGCGGAGCCTTCCTCCCCAGGAGCTGCCAAGCGCATGAGCATCTCCTGCCTTTTTGCAGGACAGGCCAAGTTATCCTCCCCAAATCCTCTGCTTCTGCTCCTGCCTCGTGCCACAGAGAGAAACAGAACAGCCTTTGTTGCCTTCCACAACCAGCTCCTCCCCACCCTTTCCTCCGGACGTCCGGATTGAAATAACATTCTTGGTGGTTTTGTTCTGAAATCTCCTGGCACCCGAGCTTCAACCCTGGCTGGGTCCCGGCCCGGCTGCATTGCTCCTTTGGGGCGGCGGGAGGAAGGCAGGCGGTGGGGAGGAGGAGGAGGCACGGCCGGATGGTTCGGGAGGGTATTGCAGCGGGGGGAGCATGCAAATGGAGGATTCTTCCTGGCAATGATGGTGGGGTGGAGAGGAGGGGTTCGGCCTGTTCATCTGCTGGTAGACAAATGGACCTTCGCAGTTCCACCTCTTCCCCATCACAAATTTACTCCCCCCTTGCAATCATGGACTTGGAGAGTATTTTTACCTCTGTGTGTGCAGAAACCTAAACTAACATAGATCGGTCCAAGTTTTATCTCATTGACTAATGGCAGAGCAAGTACAAGAGACACAATATAAATATCAGCACAGATATTGCTGGCTTTGATTTCCCTCTAAGCTACCAAAAGCTGCACTGTGCTCTGGCGCTGGAGTCATTTGTTTTGTTCTTCAGTTCTCCATGTCACAGAGCACCTTTTTTTCTGAAGGCTGGAAAGCTGGGGACCATGGTGATTTGATTCTTAGAGCAGCACTGGGTTTTGAACCCTTTCAGGACACAAGGATTTCACTGCTTGCAGGCGGTATTCCTTTTATCTGGTAGGGGAAAGTGGGTCAGGAGAAGGACAAGTGACTTTGTTCTCCATTTCCTAGCTGGGGAAGCTGAGGCAGGGAGCAGTGATGTGACGTGCCTGAAGCTTTCCTCGAGCTGGGTCTGACCGTCAAGGCGAGGGGTGTCCTCACTCAACTTCACCCGAGCTCCACTTCAGGGCTGCACTTAAGAGAGCTGCTTCTTGAGCCAGGGACTGTGCAACACCTCCTGCTCAAAAGTGGGCCCTCCTCTTCCGAATTTCCTTGGGCGGGCTGGGCAGTAGATACCTGAGAGATGACATTAGGGAAGTCGAGGCATGCCCTTGAGATCTCCGCAGAGCCATTTCTTGTCTCGCACTCTCCCTTCTCTTGTTCTTGCTCTCTGTGTGTTTTCCTCCCTAGCGAAGCCGATCTGGCATCAGGGTGACTTTTTTGCACAGTGATAGAGGCAGCGGGTGGTGCCGCTTTGCCAGCTGGAGTTCCCACTGCTGCTGCCCAGGTGGGAGCAATGCTGGGGATGTGGGGAGCAACACCAGGGCTCCGACACCATGAGGTAGTGCAGCATCGCTCCTGCAGCTCCGGGTCCCGGCTGCAGCCCTGTTGGGTGAGGTACATACAGCCCAGGGCAAGCTCTGCCCCTGCAGATCCTGGAATTTAAATTTTGGGTGAGCAGAACGGTCCAAGCAGCTACACGTGAGCTAGACGCAGCATGGCCATTCTTGCTTGGTAGTCCCATGGTTTTGCACCTGCTGTGCCAAACCATGAGGACAGCAAGGGGGTGTTGGATGGGGTGTCAACCTTGCTGGGCTACAGCAGAATCGGAGCTGGTGCTGTAAGTGGTATGATGCTGGTGATGTTTTCCTGCCCAGGTCTCTGCATGGTTATCCCTTCTCCATGCTTTGTTTTGTGGGTGGGTAGCTCTTGGGCAGCCCAGGCAGGCTTCGTCTGTGTCCACAAATGATGGGCAGCTTTGTGACCCAGGTGCTTAGTCATCACCAGCCAGCTCTTAGATGCTTGGGTGGAAAGATTCTGCCTCCTCCTGTGACTTCTTCCCTGCAACCACGAGCAGCTTAGCCTGATATTTGCAGACAATTCAAGGTTTTTTACAGGCTAATTCCAGCCTTAGGAGCGGCAAAAAGGAGGTCAGCTGTATCCATAAATACGCCACAGGAAGGATGTGACAAGCTGCTCTGAGGCCCAGGTGTTCAGATACTGCTGCACCCACAGCTCCTAGCTGAAGCTCGAGCCATCCACACATCCCATGGAGTAAATCAGCTCAGGCAGGCTCTGGATGGGACCCCAGGTCCCAAAGTCTGGAGATACTAGGCATAAAAGGTGATGCTGATCCACACAGAAAGACAAGTCATAAGCTAATCCTACCTGACCATCTTTCCCCTCGTGCTCTAGAGGTTTTTGGATTCCATTACCTACAAGATCTGTCCCAGTTCAGACCAGCAATGTACACACATCTCATATATGGTCTGCGAGGCCATAGAAGTGGTTAAACATTTATTTATTAATTATTTACTGATGGAGCCCTGCATGGGAGGTTGCTGAATGCAGTGGCTTTCCAGGAGATCTCAAGTGGCCTTTAACTTATTCGTTGGGTTTGGGGATTTCCCCCCCAGAAAAAGAAGTTTGCTTATATTTTTTTCTCTCAGCTTGGTGTTTTTTCAGCTCCTTAACAGGGAATTTTGAGGATGCTGAGTGCAGCTGGGCATTTTCAGGATGGTCCAGTCTTCGCCTGCGGGGCTTGACCCAGACCCCTTGCAGTGATGGGATTTATTATTTCCCTAGACTTCAGTGAGCCTGAATTTCAGGTGATGGAGCAGGAGTGTGGTAAGGCATGGTGTGCGATTCCTCAGCTGCAACTGCTGCTGCTTAACTCTTGCTTAAAAGCAGATTTGTCCAGATCCAGGAAAAAGCCCACATTTTGCTAACTTTTTCAGTTGTATGTGCTGAGATGTTCAAAAACCCTCAGCCCCACAGGGTCAGAGCCCTCATTGCCTGTCTGGAGTTTTTAGTGCTCGGGTTGCCAAGTCCCTGTTTCAGCACCTGATTTTGTAAAAATAACCAGTGAATTTGGGTACCTCTGTTTTGGGAGCATTATCTTCAAGGCTGCCACTGACTTCAGCTGAATTTGTACCAGAGTAGGTCAGTGTAAAACAGAGACGCTTGTGAAAATAGCTGCTGCTTCCTGAGCTGTCCTGCCTGTAAGAGAGGTGCTAGAGCTGAGCTACATCCTTTGCTAAGCTTCCTGAAGGCTGCCTCAAGTGGTTGCCAGAGAGCTCGGGGAGATGAACCGTGTTGACTGGAGCATCTCTGGTTCCTTTGGGTGTAATGGCATGACTTCAGTATGGTTTCCCCATCACTGGATCCAAACTGTTCCTCTCCCATAGCCCAAATGCTGCCCTCGCAGCCCAAGCTGGGAAGCCCAATGTGACAGCAGAAGGTGAGCGCTAGATTCATGAGAGCAACAGCTCGTCACGGGGCAGCTGCCAGCCGCAAGCGCTCAGCACAGAGCCCTTTGTCCAGGCTCCGTCCTGCTGCAGCCAAGTTGGCTGGAGGTGGCTGTTTGTCATCTGCTTCCTTTGGGCAGTCTCGTCCAGAAATCCGCGTGCTGGTTTTTCCACTCTGTTGAGACATATCTGTAGGTCTGAGGGAACAAGACCAAAATCCCCACATGGGGAGGAGTTCAGCAGAGACCAGGGCAGGCTCCGGCAGGGAGCACCACCCATGGAAGTCCCACCTCACCATGTAGAAGCCACCTCTGCAGCCAAGCAGCTACTTCTTGGCTTCCTCTCCCATTTTATTATGCTCTTCCCCTCACTCTAATATCTGAGCTTGGCACCTCCTGGCTACCTAGTGCTCCAGTCTGATGCCACCTTGTACTGCCAGGGATAGATATATTTGACTTGAGTACCTCTGGAGTGATGTCCCCCAACACATGCCCTCATCACTCCTGGTCACCACACATGCACACACTTCCCTCTGCTTGTCAGGAATGAAATAAATTTGATTATACAGCAGTATGGTTTTTGTTATGAAAAGGGGAAAGAAAATACCCTGGCTTTCACTGAAAGCCCTCAGAGCCAAAGCTTATGTCATAATTTAAACGTTTCTAAAAAAAGAAGTAGGGGCGAGGGTCGCTCTTTGTTCAGGGGATGATGGCTGGAAGGGGCGGCGGGGCAGGGGTCCTCTCTTCATCGGATGAGCTGATGGAGCTGGGTTTCAGACCTGCTGCCTGGGCAGGAATACAGAGAAGGGTGCCGAAATTCGGAGAGCTCAGTGCTGGGTCACTGGTAGATGTTTGCTCAGACGCCTGAGACCACAGGCTTGGTGCTTACCCCTTGGGCTGCAGACCCTCTGGGCTGTTTGACCCTCGAATCGGGGTCTGTTGCTTTTTTTCCATCTTTTCTGCCTTTGGTTTCTGCTGGGGAAGCCCCAGGGCAGTGCACAGAGCAGGGACCCGAGCTACGCCTGCAGCACGCCAATCCCTGGCATAGTTTTCTCCTTCCTTCTGAGCATCTCCCACCGCCCTGCAGCTATGGAAATAGCCTCAGCTCTTAATCTCGTTGCGCAACCCCAAACAGAAGAGCCTGCCGCTGGGCTGGGATGCTTTCATATTTTCTTTCTGTCTGGTGTGCGTCATTGCAACATCACAGCCTCCCAGCCTTTCTGTGACAGGGTGTGGGAGGAGCGCGCATCCCGCACACAGGAGGCTCGGTGCTCGCCGGGGCCGCTTTCTCGTGTGGGGCAGGGGACACCCCAGATGACAAGCGAGACCTGCCTCGGGCTGCCTGGGGAACCTCTCAGAGCAGGCACCCTGAACCAAAATGCTTCTTCGGTGCCGTTCAGCACATCACCAAAGATGTAAAGGAAGGGATTTTGGGCTGTTTTGGCTGCCGCAGGTTGGGCACTTGGCCCTGCGCTGCGCCGCCCTCCCTGCAGGAACATCCGTCATTTGCAGCCAAGGGTCGAGGCGTGTCCCCGACGTGGGCAGCCTGTTCTCCGGTGCAAAACGCCGTCCTAATAGCAGCACCTTCCTGCCTCATGGTGATCTTAGCTGTCCCAGAGATCTGGGATACTGCCCGAGAGTTGCATCAGTGCAGCTCTCCCTGCTTGATGCCCATAAAGTAGATCAAGGCAGAAACGAGGACCCTGTCTCTTCCCCACTCTCTGTCCTGCCTGCCCCACCGGCCTCATGCCCATCAAGGCACTACTTGGGGGACAGCTGGGAACCCGAAGCTGCCCAGAGTGACCCTGCTGTGCCCAGCAGGAGCAGGGGAAGTGTGTCAGGAGGTTGACAAACATTTGGATGGCAGCAAGGGTTTGCTGTCTGTGTCCTTCCTGAGCCCTGCAGTCTGGAAGGGAGCTCTGGGCCCTTTAGAGGGCAGCGAGCACACAGCCAGGGTAATCCCGTAAATCTGGCCCTTGTGTCCCTGCTGCAGGCTGGGGTGCTTGCCTGAGGGACAGGCCGCCTCTGAGGAGCATAAGTGCTACCAGGGTGACCTTCTCTGTGCTCTCTCCCTCTTCTCCCCCTGGGTCTGGAGGTTTTGTTAGTCTTTGTGTTAATTTTGTGGTCCTGTGTCCCCATGGGTCCTGGCATCCATGAGCACTGGACCAATATTCACGGAGCTGTATGTGGAGGGCCGATGTGTGCACCTGTCCATACCATTTATTGGCTTGGGACTGGGACACCTCTTTGCTGGGCTCTTTCCCATACCAGTAGCAGAAACACATACCTTAGAGCTACCCAACAGCCACATAAGACCACTCTCCTGTGGCCTGAGGTGAAATTGTAGCTGGATATTTCTCTAAGAAACTTCTGGGCATGCAGGTATATGTTGAGGTGCTCAATGAAAATGTGTGTGCGTGCATGGAGCAGCATGCGGTGGTGTGGCTGCTGAGGCCCATGCTCTGCCGGGTGACCCAATCCCTCAGGCAGGGCTTTCCCCATCAGCGCAACCCACGGCACCGCAGCGACCGTGGCAGCCCCAATACCACTGAGGCCCAGCCCTGTGCTGCGCCCCATGATGGCATGGCACCCCAGTACCCCCCTGGGCAGCACCTTGCTGTCCCCAGGGCTCCTCCACCACAAACCCAAACCCGCCAGCAGCCTCCCCGTCGAGGTGTCTCCTCATGTGTCCCCCCCATGGCTCCCCAGTCCTTGCAGGCCCCCTCCATCCCTTTCGGCCTTGTACCTGCTGCACCGGGATTGTTTTCCAAGGGGAAACATGAGGTGAAGCGTTAACTCCACAAGGGCCTTTCTGTGCAGTGTGGTGGGATTAAATATTTATGTTGGCAAAAAGCACGTAATAGGCAGCTCAAGATCAGAGATAATGAAATTGAGGTGTGTGGGGAAGGGGGGCAAGGCGGCAGAGCGTGCGGGAGCAGAAGGGAGAGGGACCCAAGTGGGTTGTAGTATGCATGCACGGGGATTGCTTTTGTTTTCATTAATACCCCACCTGTTTGGGGGGGAGGAATTGGAGCCCAGACGTGTCTCTGGGAGCTCTGCAGCACGTGCTGGGAGGAGAAGGGCCGTCCCTGCTCCCAGCCACTGCCAGGAGTGGTGGCTGGGTGACTTCGGTGGGGACTGTCTTGGGGCAGACACCTGGGGTTAGCGAGGGATGCGCCCCGTGTGTGTCATCCGCAAATGATGCGCGGCCCTAAATCATTAATAGCACTGATATAGGATCCCTCGCTCTTCCAGACCACTGCAGTCAAGGTTATTTACCAGTGACTGTATCCGATCAGGCAGCAGTGTGGTTTGGATTATCCAGAGGGTTCCCGATCGGGTCAGGAGGCCGCTTATTGCGGGTGCGCCGAGTGAGCCTCGGCAGCGGGTGCTAACGAAGAGCCACGCGCAGGGAGGAACGGAGCGAGGGCAGCGGGCAGGGAGGATGCTGCAGGGACAACCCGCTCTGCCGCCAGCCGCGGGAGGAGAACAAGGAGCGCATGCAACAGCAAAGGGCGCTGCTCTTTCTCAATTCATTATCTTTATGAGACAACAGCATCTCTCTCCCCCCCTCCCAGCGACCCTCGCGGAAGGCGGTGCGTGGGGGGGTGAGCCCCGCGCCGTGCGGTGGGACTGCGGCCAGTGGCGCGGCCCCCGGGGAGGTATGAAACAAGGCATGAATGGAGTGTTAGGAGAGAATGGAAACTCTCAACAGGCTCCCAGGCCGGCTCTCTTGCGGGGGGTCCCTTGCTCACGATGACAGCGCTGCCTCTCATAAACACGCATTTCCTCATCCCCGTTTGTTTCTCTCTCTTGTGCAATCGCGTGTACCAGACGGGAATGGGAGTGAGTCCCAACGGTACGCGAATGTGTCACAGAAAACCTTCCCACCCTGCCACCAACGAAGTACTGAGAAATAACAGCAGGATTTGAAAGAAAAAGGAGAAGAAAGAAAAAGAGAAGGAAAAGAAAGATGGGGTAGCTGGATGGGTTTGCTACTGGCCATGAGTTATTATTATGAGTGTAAATTCGAGAGCACGGCTGCACTGGTAGTTTGCAGCATCAACCAGTGCTCAGAAGCCCCTGTTGCACTCAGTGCTGGGCATCCCCCTGGGAAAAGAAAGTTCCTTCCCAGAATGACTTTCCTGGGTAGAAAAATGGGATAAAAATAGGGGCAAAGTGACTTGGCTGTGATGACACAGTGCTCGAACCAAGAGAGAAACTCCATCCCCTGTGCTTGGCTGCGCTTGGGAGTGCGAGAGCATCGCGGCTTCTGTGCTTCCCTCCCATTGCCCTTGCAGTTCATGGGCATCCCCTAGGCTGCCCTTCTCAAACAATGCCCTCAGGACAGATCACAAAGGGGGTGAGATGTGGTGCTAGGGTCTAGGGGCATGCACAAGTCCCACCATCAAGCACAGCAAGTCCCCTGAACCGGTGGTTGGTGGAAGAAGTGCTGGAGCCCTTGCCTGGGCTGGTGGAGCAGGGCTGGTGGACCCGTGTGTTAGCTCAGAAAAGCTGTCGGGAGCTACAGTCCTTGCTCCTGGAGTGAAAAACAAGGGAGAAGACCCCCAGGAGAGATGCCTCTGGAGCAGCACCTCCGGACACTCGCAAACCCGTCCCGTGCCGTGCTGCAGGAGCAAGGCAGCTCCGTGGTGCACGGGAGCGGGTGTCCAGCCCCTCGGAGGCCAGCTGGGGGTAGCAGGGCTCGCTCTTAGGACTGCTCGGCCGTATAGCCATCATTTCAATAAAGAAATGATTAAAAGGGGGTGGGGAGGGGGGGGAGAAAAACCCAAAACATCTGTTTTACTTCAAATCGGGGAAGATTCCTTTGCTTGCAAGGAATGTGTAAATCACGCCGGGCTGGGAGATGTACATAACCCTGCCTGAAAGCTCCCCTGCACTTCAAACGAATTCTAACGTGCTTACTGGGATTTTGTTTTTATTATTTGTTTCTCTCCCACCCACCCCCCCGCCACCCTGTCCCTGCCGGAGCTGTGAGAACCTCCCGCCCACTGCCAGCCGCTCACCACGTCCCCCTGCCAGCCGGGGGCACGGGGCAGAGGCCAGCGGGCAGCCGTGGCCGGGGAATGGGCTGGCATCCTTCTGCTGGGGCTTGTTGGCACACACAGCCCTTGCCGGGTGGGTTTGGAGCACGGTGGGGCCGTGGCAAGGACCCTCTCTCGCAGACCAGCGCAGGGTATGGCCGCCTCTCGCTTGGAGGCCGGCACATTTGGCTCCCTCCTTGGATTTTGCGAGCGAGGCAAGCAGAGGCGTCCCTCGCCTCCCAGCCGTCCCATTGTGTGCCTTGATTGTTGGCAGGCTCCGGGTTGCTTTGTTTTACGCAGAGGGTGAAGCCGGGGCTGGCAGGCGGTGCCAGAGGACAAACCCAACGGAGCTGGGCGCTGCGGGCAGGGGGCACGCAGCCACCCCGTGCCGGCCGAAGGTGATGCGCCGCAGCGACCACCCTGGGGCCGAGGGAGACTCCGCTCCCTGCGGTCGGTGCGGCCCGTTGCCTTTCTTCTCAGGCTCTCGACCAGGAGGCCCTATTGTGGTGGCTTATATAAGAACAGAGAGCCATCAACTCGCTTGACATAGACCACCCACTACTCCTCAGATGACACTGCCTTTTGAAGTCGCTACCAGTCTGGGCTGGATTTCAACCAGCAGTCCAGATGGAAGCCAAGCCCCCAGGAGGATGAGAACAAGCCCCACCAAGGGGAACTCCTGGGGTAGCAAACTGTGGAGTGTCTGGTTCTTGTTTAGAATGACTGTGAGGTTGGGAGGGGCGAACGTTTCCCAATTTGCCAAGGGTCACAACCTTCCTCTCCCCCCATCTCCCTGGGGCCGGCCATGGCCAAGCTTCGCAGAGCATTTGTAGGTTAAGTGGCTGGTATGGTTAGCTGCGAACATTTCCATTGTGGAGCTCGCCACAGGGGTCCAGGGCCTCTCTTCTCTCTCCTTTCTCCCTGGCACAACGGGAGGAAGAGTTTGATTTATTCTCCCTCGCCTTCTGAGCAGCCTTCTTGTCTCCTGCAGCCACAGCCCTGCTCAGAGGAAGGAGAGCAGTGGTCCCACAATAGCCCAAGGTGCAGGAAGGTACCCAAAGCAACATGTCTCTCTGGAGACCCACCTGGCACGCAGGACTCGCATGCTAATGCTTTCAGATGAGGCTGAAACCCACCCAGCCACAGATTTGTGCGAAGAAGATGAACGAAACCTCAGAGTAATGACTTACCCCTAAACATGTAACCTTCCTGGAGCCAGGGCTGGAGGCTTCAGGGTGTCTGGGGCTCAGGGAAGAGGGGCAGGCTTGTCCCAGACCCCAGGGACAGGGCAGGGGCTGCGGGGAGAGCAGAAGGCATTGCAGCCAGAGGGAGAGAGGACGTGGGTGCTGTTGGGCTCCCCCAGAGGGATCAGGGTGCTGAGGTATGGCAGAGAGTGGGAGCGATGGGCATCACAGTGCCAGGGTGAAGGCTGCGGCAGGAGCTGGGGGTTGCAGCCACGGGGGACGCAGAGCCTGGGGAAAGCCCTCCCAGGACAGCTCGCTTCCATCACCAGCTCTTGCTGACGCTCCGCAGTCAGAGCAGGGCGAGCTCCTGCGGTTTGCAGCCTGCAGCTCCCATCCGAGCCGAGTGGGGGGAATTGTTCCAGCGGCACGGGGAGCCACAGGCGACTCGCTTAACCTTTGTGCAAGGGCTTTGTTTGGGATCTCCTGGTGAGTCCCAGCAGAACAGGGACTCTGGCGCTTGACAGACTGATACGAGCTGCTTTTGCTTTGCTGGAGACAAAGACACCAGCCGGAGTGGCTCAGCTCCACCTCCTCCCGGTCCTTCCCTCCACCAAAGGACACTGAGACTCACCTCCTGGGTGATCTGGGCCCTTCTGTGACCTTGCCAGGTGGAGAGGGGACAGCTTGCCACAAGCCCTGGGACAAGCAGTAGAGGTTGTGAAGGGCCAGGCCGGCTATTGCTGTGTTGCCTGTATGAGCACATCTGCTAAACCTCATCCTCACAGCCAGCAGGACAAAGGGACACAACTGCCAAGAAACACGGACCCCGAACACTCCCTCTCCCTCTTCTCCATATCTGATAATTCCACAGTGATCCAGCTTTTTCTGCCATTGTCCCATCCGAAAAGTTTGGGAGCTATCTCTGGGACATCCTGAGGGTTTGCTGGGCACCTTCAAGACCCCTTAGTCCTTGGAGTGAGCATAGCAGCAGAAGCCTCAGGGTTGCGACATGCTGTGTTAATGTTACCTCATTTCAGGGCTGCTTTTTGGATGCGCTGTCCTGCTCCGGTGCCAAGGAGCTGTTCTCTCATCCACATTTCATCCCCCACCAGCAGCTTTTTCCAGTGCAGCAGCCCCTCTCTGTACGGACACTTGCTCTGCTCTGCTTCGGTCAGCACTGTAAAGCTGTGGATGTGTTCTGAGCATGAACCGTGCACCAGGGAAACAGAAACTGTGTCGCATGCAAGGGATGAGGGACCAATTACCTGCTGCTTGCAGTGGCTGCAAGGAGCAGGGGTGCCACGGGAGGAAAGCTGCAAGAGAGAAAAGAAGGTGTGGGGGGGTTCAGCAGGCACCGCGCGCTGCACCGTGGGGATGCAGCGACCAGAGGGGCTGCAGTGACAGCGCTGCGCCTCCTGCATAAAACCTCGGCCCTGCTGGATCCGTCTGGGTTCTTCCCTCGGTTGCAGTGAGACACGTTTTTGCCTACGGCCGTCTTGGCACTGCCTCTCGCAAGGTGTGTGGATGGCAAAGGAGCGCCTTGTGGGATGTTGGCCCTCCAACACAGGTCGCATTCAGGAGCAGGGCTGTAGGGAGCAGGAGGTGGCCGTGTATCAAGGCTCTCTTTCACAGCCACTGCGGCGCTGGGAATTGCTGTGCTGGGGAGGCTATTGACAGGGCTTCTAGGGAAATCTGGGGAAACTGAGACATTGCGCCTGCAGCGCCTGTCCTACCATGGATTTCTCTCACAGCGAGGCAGTGGATCAGGGCAGTAGCCTGCACAGGATTTTTAATTAATTTCTTTCTATCCCTTTCATCCTTTTGTTTGGACTGTGTTCGACAGGGGTCTGAAATGAGGAGAGATGGATGAAACGCTGCGAGGGGCGCGAGCACAGCGAAGGCAGCCCGGCTCTGCCGCTTGGTGCAGGGGCCAGGTGCTCAGCCCTTCACTCTGCAGCTTCTGGCTGCCCATTGCCTTCCAGCTGGGGGACAGCGGGCGAGCCTACAGGCACGGAGCAGCACAGCGTGCTGAGCCAGTGCCCTGCAGAGATGGTGCTTCAGTGCCCAAAGTTACAGAGCAGCATTTTGCTGTTCTTCGGCACCCAAGCTGGTGGGACTCCAGCAGAGGTCACTCTGTGGTGCTGCCTGGGGATCCACCTCGCATATAGATGTGCTCATCTCACCACCTCAGAACCCAGGTCTGCCTTTCTCCAGAAGTCTCCTTCAGCAAGAAAAACCCTGCCCCAGCGAGCAGCCCATTGTCTTCCCCCTGCCAGCAGTATTTGATGGACGCTGCTTTACGCGCTTCCAAAAAGCATCCGACACCTGAAGCTCGCTGTGGCAGGTACATTTATTTCCCTCCATCTGACAACCGCGCTCCGGTATTGTTGGAAGGCATCTGTTGAAGGGTAACGATTAGTCTCACAGCATTTGCTGTCCTGGAAAAAAAAAAAAAAAAAAAAAAAAGAGGTGTGAATGGTGAGAACAGTTTACTGACAGGCTCGTGCACACGGGGCGGCAGAGCTCCAATACCTGGCGTGGCACCTGTGGTGCTGCTCGCCTGTCCTCCTGGCGCACTGGTGGGACACGGGGCACTTGTCACAGATGGCTGAAAGAAGCCCAGTTATAAAAGGTGTTTTTCTTGGGTGGTGGAGATGGGAGGAGGGCTTTCTAAAAAATATTTTTTTTCAGGATCCACTGTTTCCTTGTGGCAGCACAGGCACAGGCGGAAAGGCAAAGCCAAAAATGATGGCAGTGCAAGGGAGATGCTGGTCCTTTTGCGGAAGGGGTGTACTCCCTGAACAGCGAGTCACTGGGAGGTGGGAGCAATCGGTGTCACCTCCCTCAGATCCTCTCCCTGTGCAGCAGGCACTGAGGTGCTCAGCAGCTCCTCTCCCACCACAGGAAGCCCCCTCTGTGCCGGCATAGCCCAGCCCCATGTCCCCAGCCTTGTGTTCCTGCCAGCCTTCAAATGCCCTACCAGTATCATCTGATTGCTGTGATATTTGTCACCGTGCCAGCCCCAAGGAGACAGCAAGGGAACATCCACTGCCTTGTAAAGCTCAGCCCAAACCCCAAGCTGTGAGGTCTCCGGTACCCTGAGCCCACCCCACTAACTGGCACCACAAAGAGGGGCACAGCACAATCAACCAGCCGAAAAAGGAGGCCCAGCAGATGGACACAGAAAGCTTCTCCTTCCAAAAAAACCCTCGCTTCTCATTGTGTGCTTGCTGTTTGCGGCAGAGACTGGAGGGGTGGCTCTCATTTACCTTTCTTAATTATCTCAAATCACAGAGTTACTGGTAAGCTAAAGTGCATTCCTGTGGCTGGTGTGGATGGGTTGCTTTTTATTTGATTTGATTATTTTTTAAAACATAATGGTTTCTGAATTGGAAACGCTTGCACTGAACACTCCCCTTCCATGCTTGCCCAGACAGCTTCTGGCAGGCAAGCCCTGCTCCTGCTCCTGCTCCTGCTCCTGCCCCTGATCCTGATCCTGAACTTGATCCTGATCCTGATCCTGATCCTGTTCTGTGCCCACCCATGAGACTTGTTGTGACGCTCAGCTCCCTCCTGCCACGTCTGAGCAGCCCAACATGGGGACAGGGTTGGTTGTACACCCAGCAGACCCACGGCTGGGCCAGGGCCATCCACAACCCCACAGCACACAGCTGGCGTTGCAGCACCCACAGCTCAGCTCCACCCCTGGGCTCTCCCACCTGGCAGCAGTGATGGATCGGGGGGGCTGCTGGTGGGAACTGAGTGATGCTCCATCCTGCGTGCGCTTGGGCACAGCCCACGCTTTGCTGGCGGTGTCCCACGTCCCATAGCGGGGTCACAGAGCGGCTGGGAGCAGGCAGGGCTTGCCAGGAGCTGCTCTGCCAGGGGCTTTTAAACAGAGGCCATCAAATTGTTTTTCAGCTGGAGCAGGAAATGAGAAGAGCAGGGGCGGGATGTGTTTGTGTCGGCTCGCTGGACCAGCCTCAGCCACGCGGTGCCGGTTGCGTGCGAGCCCGGGGAGCCCAGGCTGTGCTGGTGGCACAGATGAGCTGCCACGGGATGTGCTTGACCCCAGCCAGGCCAGGGGCTGCGTTTTCATGCTCAGCATCAGGGGTGGTGGTACAGGACCCACGCTGCAAAGGTCTGCCTTGGAGCAAGCAGCAAAGCAAAGCCCCGGGGCTGCAGGAGCGAGGCGCTGAGCCCGGGCTTATCAGCCAAGCTCACGCCAAGCCCTCCTGGCAAGAGCACAGCGTGGTTGCACCACTTCGGAAAGCATGAGACCGAGCTTCTGCGTGATGCTGGGCTCTGGAGCTGCTGGGGGAGCGTCTCTGCCCTGTGCCCCATTTACGTGCTGCAGGGGACGCCTTAGCACGGCTGGGTTTGCTGCGCTCGCGTGCAGCCAGCTGCTCATAGGCACTTGGTAACCTCACACAGGTGTTTGGCAGATGCTTCTTGGACTCCTTATTGAACCCTTTTTTCTGCAGCCCAAGCTGCTTGGTTGTGATACGGCATCTCATTGACCAGCTGCACGAGCCCAAAAGCTTCAGGAGGAGCAGTGCACGAGCCAGAGCAGAAGTGCCTGGGATATCTCTGTAGCATGTAAAGAAATCTGCCGCCAACTAAGGAAGGTCACACACAGAAATCCTTATCTCCCTTCCCACAAATAAGGATCATGAGTAAAGCACTCAAACAGCATGAGCATCATGAGATGGAGTTAAAAAATCATGAGCTGGCATTGTTGTCTATAAATAAATAACACGTTCTGGGGTTTCATTCTCAGCCTTGCGGTTTTGTGCCTTTAGAATTTTGTATTTTCATTTTTATTTTTTTTCTCTGCATTGAGAAAGACTAGAAACATATTGTTCTTTTTTTTTTCTTTTCTTTTTGAATGCAATTGACAATCTTCCACAATCATTGGATTCCAGGAACTGAAGCTCTAACCCCCCCTGGCTTTCTCTTCGCGCCCCCCCCCCCCCCCCCCCCCCCCAAGAAGTATCTCGAGCTTAGTGATAAAATCCAGGCTTTAGCCAACTTTGGGTGGGGTATCTACAAGGAAGGTGTTGCTGACATTTCATGAGGCCACATGTTAATTGCTTTCTATCTCTCTCTAAAAGTTCCTTCTGGTCCCAATGGGTTTCAATATAGTAGTAAACATTAGAGCAGCCTTATTTTATAGGACTCTATGTGCTGTTTCGCTGCAGAGGTGGCTGCGTTTCCAGGCATGGTGGGGCTTCTCTCTGCCAAGAGCGAATGTGCTTGCAGTGGTGAAATGCTCTTTGGAACCTCGTTGGGCAAAACCCATCTCACTAGCTCTCTAACAGCAGTGTTCACGTGTGATCTTACTGAGGGCACTGCTGAAAAGGCGGATCAGCTGTGAGGCAGCAGCAGGTAGCCCCCAGCTCCTTTGGAAAACAGAGGGAACATGAGAAAGCGTCACGGGGAATGGTTACTGCTACACAAAACACCCCTAGGTTGTGGAGGAGCTCTGCCAGGTTGTGGCTCCCATATGGCATCCCAGGTTGTCCGATGTGAATGAGTGTGGGTCTGGGACCTTTCGGTTCCTGGCTCTGACTGCACCTCCGAAATCCTCTGCCGTGGGCAAAACGCTCAGAGCCGTTCTCCAGCCTCGTTTTGTGGTACAAGTTCCCTAAATAATCAGGTGCAGGTCATTGTCGGCGGAGCTGTTGCCTGTTTTGTCCCCAGATGCTGTAAGGGGATGTAAGTGTGGCAGGAGGACGCCCACGTAGCCCAGCACATGCAGAGCTGGGCTCCAGCCAGCCAGGGGCTCTGCGTGCCTCCCTCCCTCCTTTACGCTCACTCATTTCCCTGTGTTTGCTGTGCAGACGTCCCCGTCCCTCCCGGTGGTCCCTCTCCTCCCACCAGCTGCCCACCCTCTTGGTGCCCCTTGGGTCCCAGGTTGGTCCCATCCCTGCCAGCAGCTCCTCGCCTGCCTCTGCCAGAGGCTCCTCTTGGATGCGCTGAGCAGGAGCTGCCTGTTAATGCAGGGTTTACGCCGAGCCACAGATCTTTGCACTCTCTTCTCTTAATTGTCTGTTTCTGGGAATAAAGGGAAAAAAAAAATAACCCCCAGCACTCTGCACAATGCCATTAACTGGCTGTAAAAGTGTTTTGCTGCAGGGAGGCTGGGTGGTCAAGTGGTTTGAGAACAAGATTGGGAACCTTCATCTCCTGCGTTTGCAAACTGCCCATGTCACTGAGGCTCTCCTGGGCGAGATGCTTCACCCCATATATCTCTGTTTACCATCGATAAAATGGAGCTATTAATACTGCTGTGCTTCAGGGTGATCCTTTGGACCATAATTAACGTTAAAACCCTCTGAGATCACCCAGTGGAAGGAGCTGGAGAGGGGCAGAGGGCTGCGCACTGCTGGGGCTGCCAGCTTCCACCAAAGCTGAATTTATTGGTGCTGGTTCCAAAACAGCTCTTGTTCAGAGTGAATGGAAAAGAAAACCATTCCTCCAGGGTCTCTCTGAAGGAGGACTGGTTTCAGGTGAGGCAAAGCACTCTTTATGGCCAGATCAAACCCACTTTATTTCTGATGTTTTTCCACTTGGGCTCTAGTTTTATGTTTGTTTTTTTTTTTTTTTAATCTCATCTGAGAAAATGATGATATGGAGGGCTTGTTTGTTGATCTGTTTTTTAACCCAGCCCTGACCGTTCTAGGCACTCTGGGTCTTGGCATTTGAGTGACTTTGTTTCTGTTCCTGTTGGCAGAGGGCAAAAGCACAGCCAAAGGGCTGCCGTGGGTCCTTAACATCACCCGGAGGGCAGGCTGTGCTTTAGCACCCTGCCAAGCAGAGATGCCCCCTCCTGACCCCGCTGGCAGTGGAATAGGTGATGCGGGCACTAATTGCCGACTATTACAATTGTTTTGATAAAAGTCTGCTGTTTTCGAGGGAAGTGCTCTGGCACCGATCACCTCCGAGCTAATGGAGCCTCGCAGCCCGAGCTGCTGCGGGCAGAGCAGAGGTTGCACATTAGCTGCGCGCACCCATTTACAAAAGGAGATACAACAAACACAGCCGAGCAAACGACCCCAGGATGGGGACGGAGATCACAGAGATCAGCTCACAGCAGAAACCCTCTTGTTGAGCCCCCTTACCACTCGCCGTGCTCATGCTGGTGAGCAAGAAGAGCGATGCCCAGCGATGGTGCCTGGATGGGCTACAGGTCTGGGGTCCCCAGTCGGCACTGGGTGCCCCTATTGCTGCTGCTTTCTGGACCCAGAGAGAGGAGATTTCACACTGCAAAACTGCAGAAACATCCCCTGCTGCCAGCAGGAGACTCCTTCCTCACTTTGAACTCCTCATCTGCCGAATGATGAGGAGGGAAGGTGGCTCCCGCAGGCTGGGCTGCAAAGCCCCGCAGTCACAATCCTGCCCTGAATTCCCATTCCCCTATTGCTCTGCTGCTGTCCCTTAATTATAGAGGGAGAGAACAGCCTGTGTGTGGTACTTGTGAAGTCGCACAGTGCGGACATCCTTCCTGAGATGCTCCCACTCTGAGCTCCGTTCCTTGTAAATTATGGAAAATGATGTCATGCCAGAGAATTAAATAGCATCTCCTTGGGCGAGCTCAGCGTGTGCGTCTCCTGCCCGCCCCGGCTTTGTGAAAATGGGAGTTGTCCCTACACACAAGTGGGTTCCTTGGCAGTCTGCTGGCGTCCTTTCAGTCAGCGGGTATTGTTAAGGAGCTGATGCTAATTGCTCCGAGAGAGCATGTCCTGCGCTGGGAATCGCTGCAGCAGAAATGTCAGCCCTTATCAGCTGCATGTGGGGCACGCAGGGTGGCTGTCCCGGGGAGGAAGGGAAGGGGAAGAATTGCTCCTGTCCCAGCTAAGGGTGCTGAGGAGTTAGGACCATTCCTTATGTAAACATGCCTCGGGGGTCTCAATCCCATTTAAGCTTCAGCTGCTTTTATGATGCTCTGCACTCACTGCTCACAGTTTTCCCTTGGAGTAAGAGTGGGGCTGTGTTCTTTCTTGGGACCTGGGTACCCCACCACCAGGCATCTCTGTGGGGTTCTTGCCAGCCCCTGCACTTTGTCAAAGCCAGCTTGAGTTCCCATGCCCTGGCTCGGAGTGAATAGACACAAACCGATGACTTTTGGGAAAGTGGACAGAAGATCATTGCTCCTGCTGCGAAGAAGCATTCTCATGTTGGAGCCTTAATATTCTGACCAGGGCTCTGAGCTCAGCATCCCAGGACGTCCCATGCAGCCACAGCCTGTTTATTCAATGCTCCATCCAGCACAAAAGCCGTATTTTACTGTCAGATGCTCTCCATTAGCTTCAAGTGTGAAATTATCATTCCCACCCTTTTACCAGCCCCACCCTGGTGAGGAAATGAGGGAGAAAACAACCTCAAGGGCCGTTCGCAGGATGTGTACGAGCTGTCACTTGTCAGCACGGAGCCTACTTAGGGCAGGAATTACTGCCCTGCTGCGAGGAGGTGTGAGCACCGCAGCACTGCCGGGTGCTCCTGGATGCGTGGCTGAGCACCCCGGAGAGGTTTGCATCCTTCCCTGGGCACATGGCAGCAGCGTGCAGCCCCGGCTCGGACCTGTCCCCACGGCCCTGGCTTCTCCCTTTGGGTGCTCTCCAGTTCTGAGCCTGCGACCTTCTCACATCTCCTTGAGATGCCAGGAGTGACTGATGGGAGCCTGGACCACATTTTTCCCTTCTCTCCTCAAGGGCAGTTCCCATAACAAGCCGGTGGTGTTGGGCTGAGGGATAAAGACATGTATTTTTCCTTCCTGCCTTTCAGATTCACCCTCTACGCGGTGGACACGCGGGGGAGACACTCAGAGCTGAGCACGGTCACCCTGAGGACAGCCTGCCCGCTGGTGGATGACAGCAAGGCAGAAGGTCAGTGCTCAGGCACCTCATTTTCAAAGACAAAAGACATTTCCTGTTAATTTTGCTTTTCCTGTATTGATTAAGCTCCTGCAACCTCCTGCAGTCCCCTCCCTTGCAGCGCATGAGCTCCATAAATGAGGCTGGGCGTTGGGTTGGGAAGGGATGATAAATCGCAAGCGTCTTGTAGTGAAGTCCCAGTTGGAGTTGGTGGCTCTGTGGTCCTGTGCAGCACAGTGCCACTGTGTCTGTCCCCTCACATGGCCATGGGAGCTGTTAACATACCTCCCCTGGAAAGGGCAATCGCATCCTGCAAAAGCACGAGGGACAGCCCTGGCTGGGACAGGGGCACAGCCACCTCTGGGTGCTCAAAGGCTGTCAGTGGTGGCTGGTTTGGTTCCGAATTGGAAATGTCGACCACTTGCACAGTTGCATTTCCCAATTTTGAAACCAATCCCATTTGTTCTCCCCAGAGGGTTTTGCTGCTTTGAAATTTTAAAAGATTGATCTACATGAAAGGCACGTTACCTGTTTCCTTTCTTGCTTTCTATTTTGTAAAGCACACAAAAGGAAGTTTTGATTAATACTTTGCTTAGTGTTATTGATGAGCATTTCCAGAAAAATGAGCAAACGGGAGACTAAAGAAAATGAATGAAATTGGTTTCTGTGCATTTTCCATGTCCAAAAAGAGATCCTTTTCTACAGCAGAAAGTGCACCCTCTTGTTTAATAAATCGAGCTGCTCTAGGAGGTACCCATGACGATGATGCATGGCACTTCTGGCTGAAACACCATATCGTTAGCAACAGCGTCGTGTTCTTCCTACCCTACACATCACAGCTGTGCATTTGCTCTTGTTTGGGTGAACAGGGGAAGAGCTTGTGTGCCCTAACAGGGAGGATAAGGCTGCCTCTGCCTGTGCTGGCAGCCCTCGTCCTCTCCTTCTCTCATTCCCTCATGGAGTTTTGCTGGAGTGTTTGGGGCTGCCCCATGCATGTGGGGCACCCGCCGCAGTCCCTGAGGCATTGCGAGATGCTCTCCAGGTTGCCAAATGGGGCTGCAGACAGCCCCCAGGGGACTTGCAGCCATCCCAGGCACCATCTCCTCTTGCCAAGGGCCCCGCTCGTCCCTCTCCTCTCTCTTCATTAAATCCTGTCCCCTTGGTTCCTTCCAGAGATAGCTGACAAGATCTACAACCTCTACAACGGCTACACCAGTGGGAAGGAGCAGCAGACGGCCTATAATACGCTGATGGAGGTCTCCGCTTCCATGCTCTTCCGAGTCCAGCACCACTACAACTCCCACTACGAGAAGTTCGGGGACTTCGTGTGGCGCAGCGAGGATGAGCTGGGGCCCAGGTACTATCCTTGCTCCACATCCTTCCTGGCCCCACTGATTCCCATGCCCCTCCTGGCCTTCCCCTATGGCTGAGGGACGTCCCCTGGTGGTGTTCACCCAAGAGGGGTGCTGACCAAGCTGTCCTGCCATCTCCTGAGGCTGCCAGGTCCCGTTTGGTCTTTGGATGAATGGTTCTGGGGCACCGAGAAGCTGAGCAGTAAACCAGCCTGAGCTGGGCACTGCCACAGGGAGGGAGCTGAGTGTGCTGGGAACACTGTGGGGGGACCGGGGGTGTAAATCAGGCCTAGGACAGAGTGAGGGAGCTGTGTGTAAACCAGGACTTGGATTTTCGGAGCAACAGTAGGTGAGACCGTGACTCCCCTCGGGTTCAGAGGTGCGCAGGTTAATTGCAGGGTGCGTGGCTGGAAAGGGTGATGGAAGGGATGAAGCCAAAATACAGCAGGTACGGGTGTGTTACGGGTGCTGCGTACAGGCAGGAGGTAGCCAGAGCTGCTGTCGGAAGGCAGCAACAGCCCACGGAGGTATCTGAGGAACACAGGACAAGTCCATCCTTACGTTGTAGTGTTTGTGCATAGGAAATAGCCAGGCAATGAGAAGCAGCAGAATCCCTCCTGGGTATTCTTTGGTGGAGCCTGTCTGTGTCAGGGAACACGATGTGACCTCCGGGTCTGTCCCCAGAGCGGGACGGATTCTGCACCCAGGACAGACCCGTTTTGTCATCCCTTTTTGTACTGGCTCCCTGCACACCTGGACAATATTCTGCATGGACAGTAGAGAGGAGGACTGCTCCCCCCTGGTATGGCTTTGAGCACCTTCCACCTCCTCCTGTGGTTGGGGATGTGTGGGGAAACGTCAGTGTCCAGCTGCAGGGGGTGTTCATCTGTGAAAAGGGTTCTGAGCCCCTGGACGAAGAGCTGAGGTGCTGGCAAATAGGTTATTACTTTTGTCTGTAGATGTAGCATTTGGTATCATCAGAGGGGGTCAACGATTGAGCAATCTGTATGTGGTAAACTTGGCTCTACTAAATGATATGTTTTGTGGACATTTCCTTCTGCTTATTTCTCTGTCTGACCTGACATACCTTTATCCTCCCCGTGGAATATAGTTGCTGTACAAACTGTAAATATTTCCAAGATCCCCTTTTCCACCTCCCCTCTCTCCCCAAACAAGAATTCAGCTCATTGACGTTGGCAGTAGAAAGGTCCTCCTAAATTTCCATCCTGTGGTGCCACTGACACCATGCAAGGATGCAAGCACACAGTGCTTCATGTTACCTACGTACAGCCCTGTGTTAGACACAGCCCCTTGGGAAACACCCAGCAATAAATGTTTGGAAGTAGCCATATCCCTCTGGACTTCCTGAGATCTCTAACAGGATTCGGATAGCCTTGACCTGCCTTGAAGCATTTGTAGACACTGTTCTTCCAGCACCCTCACTAGCACGCTGCTCCCTGACAAACTGACACAGAGAAAGGCGGAGGAGTGGGGTCTGGCAGTCCACAAATACCTGGAAAAGATTTTCCTTTTCTTCCCTCCACTCCTGTTTGTCAGACACGAGTGAGGATCTGTCCATAACACCAGGATGACAGCACTCTACCGCAGTTTCCCTCCATCCTGGACATAAATCTAAGCTGGCCTGGGGCTTGCCCTCTGACAGAGATGACCTTGGTCGTAATTTCTTCAGTAGCTCATTAGCGCCTGACATGGAGCCACTCTTCGTTCCCTCTACCTTCCTTCTTCTTTGATGACACTGCAGACTTGCTTGTCCTTTCCAGCTGTTCCTCTCTCTGTACCCCCCTGGGGACCATCAGCCGCTTCTTACACAGCCCTGTCACTTGAAATCCCGCACGCTTACTGCAGGATATCGGCTACCCCGATACCTGCATGGAGCCATGAGGTGTGCAAGGTGACACTTAAATGACCCATATTGCTCCACCCTATACCGGGCTACATCTGGAGCCAGCAGTCAGTCCGGCTGCTGTCCATCTTCCTCGCGGAGCCAGGCGATCTCTGAGCAGAGCCCGTGTGCCCCTGTCCTGTACTTGAGCACTGTGTGCCTTGCAGCCAAGGGGAAGCGTCCACAAACGGTGCCAGGCTCTCACCAAGAGCGACGCTGTCGTCCAGCCCAGCTTCTCAGGGAGCTTGGACAGAAACGAAGGCACTGACGTAGCAGGAGGCGAGTGAAGATTTGCCAAGGGAGGCCATCTCGTAACACGATTTTAATTGACGGGCTGTTCTCCTTCCCAGGGGGACATTCATTTTCGTACCTTGAAATGTTTATCAGATGAGCCTCGGATTCACAGTAAATGTGCGCTCATAAAACTGAGCGACAAGAGGGAAGTTGATTGCCTCCGTGTAATAAATACATCACACTGGAGTCCTCGTGAGCCCAGTTTCCATGAAAGCCACAGGTTACTGCAAACAGCTGCTTGCTAGAAGACACACTGACAGCCAGATGTCCCAACCAGACGGTTTACATTAAGGAGACATTAAAAACTTAGCTCATAGGTGGCCCTAAACCAGGACTTTCTGTGGTCAGCAGCATCTTGGCACCTGGCTTGCTTCATCCTGCTCGTCTCCTTGAGCAACAACAACCCCTTTCCTGCTCCCCCCATTCCTCATGCAGACACCAAGTGAATCTCACAGTGTTAATTTGTTCCAACAAACCAGAGGAATCTGTCTAAACCAGTGAAGGTTTAATGCTACTGTGCATTCAGACCTCTGGATCTGTGCAGCAGGAGCGCTTCCTGACACAGCAACAGGGAGATTTCTCTATTATTTTCTCATATTGTGCTTTGTGACGCTTCTCGTGACCGCTGCAAACAGAGCCTGGCTTTTAGGAGGAGGCAGGAGAAATAATTAGGCTAAAATCCTCCTTCTATGCCTCTACTTGTGGCTACCAGGGACAACGGGGTCGGGATGTGGCACCGGGGCTCACAGCCTCACCTTGCCCTGAGCAAGTCACCCAGGCAGGCAGCCGGGACGGCCGCGGGAGGTGAAGTGCATCTCCAGAGCAGCTGCCTTCTGGTACCGAGGGGAATGCAATGTACCGATGGGAGGCTGTGATAAGAGGCCATCGAGTCCCGGACTCATTATCCTCCTAGATGAGGATCTGACAGACCCGGGTCAGTTCTCAGTAGAGTGGAAAAATCTGAATTTATGACAAAATCGCCCCACATGGGAACACAGCGGATGGGCAGCCACCCTCTCCTGCAGTGTCCTGGGAAGCTCGTCCTCCCCTCCAGCCCAGGTGTCGCTGCCCCTCTGCTTTGTCACGCCGGTCCCTTCTCCTTCGGCACCTTCCTTCTGGGCGAGCTAGGGCAGGGTTTTGCTGGCTCTGGCTGTGTTCTCATCCCACACCAGCCACTGAGGTGAGTACTTGCTGTCCCCTGTGCCACTGGGGGCAGGGGACAGGGACGTCCCTCCCCTGCAGGAGCACCCTGGGGCTGGGCATGTCCTTCCCTAGCTGGGGCTGGCAACCAGGCACCCGGTGCCCAGCCCCACCTGCAGGCACTGCCAGGCCCCCAGTTCATGCAGGAGGAAAGTGGGAAGTGCCCTGCAGCAGACACCCGTCCCCCTCCCCACCCCTCGCCTCGCACCGGAGAGGGAAGCAGCCGCGTGGAGCCGTCACTGTTCTTAATCCCCCTCTCCATCATTTATGACTTCGGCTGTGACCTCCTAAATCCATCACTTAAGCGGAGAGCAGAATCAGTCCCCGGCTGGCGCCGACTTAAAACGACTGCCCCTGCAGTGGGGCAGGAAGGAAGGCACCCCCGGGGGGCACCCCAAATTGGGGCCGCTTTGTGGGGTGACACAAGGGGGCTGCTCCGTCCCTTTGAGGGCCGAGCACTCGGGGGCTGGCCATGGGAATGACCCCCCCCACCCCACTCCCCTGCTGTCCTCTCCTGATTCCTGCCCTTTAATAAGGCAATAAATTATAGTTTCTGGCAGGGATGAGGTTGGTCAGCATTTAGGAAGATTTCATTTCCAGTATTTGAAAAGGTGGTCGTTCTGACCCGACAGCCCTCCGCAGGGAGCACTTGGGTAATACCCAGGGCTTGATTTATGGTGTTAAATTGGCAGCCCAAGAGCTGCTCCTGTAATTTATTACCCAGCCTTCACCAGAAAGCTTCTCTCTCTTTCTCACCCCTCCCCTCACCCGCTCTGTCTCTCTTTCTCCTTATTTTTTTTAAGAGGGAACAGCTGACAGCCAAAAGCTAAATCTAACATTTACACATGACTTCATTACCCCACTAAAATAAATGACTCAGTCTCAAGGCAGTGAAACCCATCAAATCTGGGGCTTTGGGACCGGAAACCTAAAGCGAGGGGCCTGATCCTCACCACCCCATCATCACCCCGTGGGCTTCTCCTGGACCACGGTGCTGTGTGTGCTCAGCATCCTTCCAGGGGCAGCCCATCGTATGCGGCATCCCACCGGTCCCTTCCTGGGGCTGTAGATACAGCAGGTGTGTGGAGACCACCTCCAGAAGGAGCCTCCAGCAACGAGATATCAACAGGTCTGGTTGGTTTGGTCCCTGGGCTTCTTGCTGCTCCGCATGTTTGCCAGGACAAGAGAGCAGTATGTGTATCAGGAGAAGGCAACACGGTCAGTCTTAGCAAAATCCATGGTGTGGTGGAGCGAGCAGTGAAGATGGGAAGGGAAGACCAAGGGAGATGATCAGGTTATGCAGGAGGGAAGTGAGAGATGGAGTAAGAGAACTGTGGAGGGGAGGAAACAGGCAAAGTTGTGGGAAGGGAGGAGAGGTAGAGAAGAGCTTGGCCAGCAGATGTGTGTGTGCTGGGGTGCCCACGCCACACCCGGATTTGGGGCCAAGGTATGGTTACCACCACTGGTATATGGCTGCTCGTGGCCACTTGTTGCTGCTAGTGGTGAGCTGGACCAGGAACCAGTTACGGGAAAACCCCATGAAGTTGTTTAATTGGCCTTCAGACGGGCAACTTCCCCATGTCAGTGTGGGGTCATCCCCCCGGACACCTGCACAGCACAGACAAACGGGCAAAACAAGCAGGGGAAGGGGCTGTGCCCCCTTTGGGCACTAGAGGTGACCCAGAAATAGGGTGACCGTAGAGCTGTGGCCCTAGAGAGCTGATAGTTACCCTTAGAGCAGGAGGGAGGCCTGGCTAGATGCTCTCCTCCCAAGCACTGCCAGCTCACATAAATGTCCATCCTATGGGATGCCCGTGGGCTCTGTGTTTGGCCAACCTCCCCTGAAAGAAAGGGAGAATCAGAGCCGACATTAAATGGTTTGTCAGCATTAGGATGGGTAAGCACTGGAGTAATTGCCTGGGGAAGCAAACTCTTCTCCACCTTTGGCTTACAAACAGGTTAGACGTCAGGGCAGCGAGGAGATGGCATGGGTGATCCCGTTTGATCCCTTCCACCCCCGTGGCTGTGATTTGCTGAGGTTTGTTGGCCTCACCATGGTGCCACTCACAGCAGACTGGTTCACTGCTGAGCTGAGCTGTAATTGGTGTCTGTGCTGAAAGCACCCAACGCCATCATGGAATCTGGTGAATTCCCAGTGGTGGGCATCCAGCAGCGAAGGACCCGTTGTGGTCAGTGTGTGAGGTCCTGAAGTGCAGCAGGAGCACCAGGTGATGCAGAAGTTCAGGTGGCCACTGCAGAGTACCATGAGTAGAGGTGTGCTACATGGGCACAGCTCTGCATACACATCATTATGTATGTGTGTATGTAGGTAATGAGGCTCAAATTGCCTCATCTGGCTCATCTTTATACACGAAACCAACACACGTCCCAGCTTCAAAATTAGCACTGCCCAAGAAGGACCAACACCCCCCCACTCTTTGCTCCCCCTGCAGAGACGTCCACAAGCCCATTGCCATCAGGGAGGAGCGGGGTCATTCTCCACGTGCAGTGCTGGAGGAGCACCAGTTTCCTACAACCTTTTGGCCAGCCTCCCTGCCCCAGTGGGAGAGATCTGCAGCCGGTGGGTGACACCGATGTGCCCTCTTGCCCTGTCTGCCTTCGCTGCGCCCACGGCACGCGGGTGATGGGTGGCCACCCCTTGCCCGCATCCCACAGATGATGCTCCCGGTGCCGCCTCCTCGCCGGGAGCTCACAGCCCGGGCTGCAACAGCACACAGCTTTCATAATCAAATAATCCCCGTGTTTATGCCTCGCTGACTGACAGCACTGCCCCCGACATATCATTATCGGGAATTTACATTCCTTCAGGAACTGCGAAATCCCCTAACCCCAAATCCAGAGCTTTCCTGTGGCACCAGAGGGAGAGGAAATAATCTGTGATCTTGAGACTTTCAGACCACTGAAGTAAACCCTCTTCCCCTCCCTTTGTTTGATTTAGCACTTTGCAGACTCCCACAAGGGGATTCTTGGTTTCTTACGGGTTTATTTTGTTTTGTCTTAATGTGTTGTGCTTTTTCTCCTCACTCTTCTAGTGTCAGTCCTTCTGGGCCATTTGCCTCCTGGAGACTTGGGAAAAGGGAGCAGGGAGGGCTGTGCTCACGGGCTGGCAGCAGCGAGGTGCCGTGGGTCTCCCCGGTGTGCCGGCTTGCACGGGGGCTGGCACGTGTGCCGGGGCCTGCCAGGAGCACGCGGTGGCAGCAGTGACAACCTGGCAGTGGCAGGCGGTGTCCCCAGGGCACAGGAGCTGCTCGGCTGGCTCAGCCCTGAGGTCCCCCCCAGCCCCATGCCCTGTGTAGTAGTGGCTGTACTGTGACCTTATGGGGAAAAGAGAGCTGCCCTACACCTAAAACAGGCAAGATGATGCTCAGGCAATGGGGCTCATCCGTTCGTGTCACGAGGCAGAGCCAAGGGTGGAAGCCAGGGGAGCTGGCTCCCCTCTGCGTTGCACGCCCTGCTAGCTCTCAGCCTCTGCTTGTCCCTTGCAGGAAGGCGCACCTGATCCTGAGGAGGCTGGAGAAGGTGAGCGGTCACTGCTCAACTCTGCTGCGCAGCGCCTACATCCAGAGCCGCACCGAGACCATGCCCTACCTGTTCTGCCGCAGCGAGGAGGTGCGGCCGCCCGGCGTGGTGTGGTACAGCATCCTGAAGGACACCAAAGTGACGTGTGAGGAGAAGATGGTCTCCATGCTGCGCAACACCTACGGGGAGTCCAAGGGGCGGTGAAGGAAGGTGTGGGCCTGAGCTGTGGGAGGCAAAGGGGTGCCGAGGAGTTGAGGACTTGTGATGGCTTGAGCGGCTGCTGGGGTTTGGGGATGGGTGGTGGTCGGAGGGGTGGAAGGGGACAGCGAGGCCAAACAGGACTTTCTCACACCAACTGCAGAGAAACACGAAATCAGCAAGTTGGACTTTAATTTCCTTTCCTTTTTTTTTTTTTTTTTTAATTTTCAAGAGGAAAAAAAAAAAAGAAGCACCTGATTTGTCTCAGCATAAAAGTCTCTCCTTTTTAATCTTTTCTTACTGAATTTCCTGGACTACATGCTCCAAAACCCTGGGAGGAGGAGATGTACCCGCTAGAGTTAGAGCGAGAGGCTGCAGAGGGGAGCTGCTGGGTGGGGGGAGAGCCCTGCGTGCCCTGCGTGCCCTGCGTGCCCTGCGTGTCCTGCCTGTCCTGCCTGTCCTGCCGGGCAGGAGCCATGGCATGAGGGACCTCCGTGTCACAGCAGCCAGGGCCACCGGGAGCACCCTGGCTGCAGGATGCTGCGAACGCCGTGCCTGGAGGCGGGTGCCAGGCAGGTGCAAGGACGCTGCAGGCACGCTGGGTGTTTTTTACCACCCCGAGGTGGCAGAAGGGCTCCATGCCTTTGTTCGCAAGGCTCCTGGCAGCTTGTTCTGTGCATTAAAGGTTCATATTAAGTCCATCTTCACTGCCTCCTTGGTGTTTCTTCCCGATGTTGTCTCGCTGCCGCCTGGGTGTTCGGTGGGGTTTCACCTGGGAGGAGGGGACGTCCCCGGTGGATGTCCCCGAGTCGTGGCTGGAGACCAGCGCTGACCCCGAGAGCAGACACGGGTAGAGGAGGGGAAAGTGCAGCCTCTTAGCGTAGGGTCCTCGCCCTGCCCAACACCCATCCCAGCCACCGGCCCCGCTGGGAGCTGCAGACGTGTGGGAAAGCCCAAGAAGGAAGCCAGGGGCTAAAAAGACATGGAGAATCTGGTTTCTTTTACTGTCAGATGTGGGTTAGGCTGGCCCGGGATCTGTGTGGGTAATGGATTTCTCAGTCTGGTAGCCAAACCGAAAAGTGCGGGAGGGTGAGAGGAAAAAAAACAAAAATCAGAGCTGCCCGGAGCTATTGCTTTTTCTTTTTAAAGCAAAACAACAAACCTGGAGGGGGGCTGGAGGAGGAAAGGGGAACATTGAGGGCTGAATGAATCAGTTTAGTCAATGCAAAGCAAATAGTTTTGTTTATTTTTTTTCAGGTTATTTAACCCTTTAAAGTAAAAACAAACAAGCAAGAGGTGACTTTCAAAATGAAAATGTTTTGAAACCAAACAAAGGTGCAGGATTTGATGTGGAGGAAATTCAGCCAGAGGCTTTTTTCTTCTTGAGCTGAACATATCTGCCTGATCTGGACACACAAATAATTCTGATGGTGTCTCCTCAATTGCTCTTGTTTTTTTGTTTGTTTGTTTTTCCCCCCTCTTTTTTCCTTTGGTTCTGTCTCTTCCCTTGGCTTGAACCATGTTAATGTTGCAGGTTGGGAAGACCTCCAGTACCTGCTCAGAGTCCTGCTGGAGCTCACAGGAAATGTTGCCTCGACATAGCAGCCTTTGGAGCAAGAGCCAACGCATTTCAGGTTGCTTGAGAGCTCTTTTTTTAAAGCTAAATCCCTTTTCCTTACGGAGAGGGAGAGGCCAGTGCCACTCGGGGGGCTCTGGGCTGTGAGCATTGTGTCACTGAGGGTCTCACACCCCAGCATGAGGACCATGGAGGCACTGCAGGTGTTAACCCCTCTTCCAGCAGCGCTTCCCCAGCCCTGCTCTGCTCCTTTCCCACCCCTTTAACCTTCACAGGCAGCTGGTATCCACAGCCTTTGGGAATGTGTATGTTTGTGGGGATGGAGGGGGTGGCCTCAGCTTGCTGCCGACCAAGGCACGCTTTGCCTTCTCTTGTCCAGCTCAGCACCATCCTGCCCTGAAATACCTCCATGAGCTGAGGTGCTCAGCGTTGGTCTTGTCCAGTGCCAGGTCACAAACCGTGCACCACGGAGGTGTTGTGGCAATATTTGTTCAGCTTTGCTGTTGTGTCAAACAAAACACAGGAAAAAAAGTTTGCTCGGCGATGCTGCAAGCCCCATGCAGCATGGATGCCATGGGGAGGGCTGTGGGTTCCCTGGGGGTGAGAGCCAGTGTTTCCCTACCTGATGGACAAATTGGTGATTTTTCTGTAAGGCCAGTGACAGGAGAAGGGGTATCCTAAATGTGACAGGGCTGATGTGGCTCAAGGGGTGCCTGACCATCATGAGCTGGGAGCTGTGGAAATTGTGAATGGGGAACAGCCAAAACCAGGGTGTCTGGATGCCTTCAGCAGGTTTTCCTCCACCCTGGCACAATCAGCTCCCCACAGTGACACTTCTGCTCCTGAGCTGCACACCCCAGCAAACAGCACAGCAGAGCTGGGCTGGGGAGGAAAAGGACCAAGCCCACCACCCGTGGCCCTTTTGCTGCAGCAGGTCTCACAGTCAGTGATGGGAAGGAGACATTCAAGTCCGGCAGTTTCTGCTGGTTTCTGCTGGGAGCCAAAGACGAGCAGCACAAGGAAGGGCTGGCTTCGCGCTGCGGCTGCGTGCACTGCAGAGAACAGGGGCTTTTTTCCTGCTGCTTACCTTGGAAGGCTGGGAAGCGCTTCCCTTTGCCCCCCTGCTGAGACTGGCTGCTGTGCACGGCTGTGTGGATGTGCAGACGGCAGGTGGCTGAGCCTGGACTGCCGGGCAGGCAGGCTGTGCCATGTGTCAGCTATTAACCTGTCGAGCACGCACCTAGCACACGGATCAAAGCCAGCAGAAGAGCCACTGGCCAATGATGCTACCCGGCGCAGCGTACCCAAGCCAAACAAAACCGAGGAATTCGTCGAGGTTAGACATCCTCCGGCTCGCAGCTGAAAGGAAGGTTCTGTATTTTCTCCCTGGAAACTTTGGGGAATGTAACCCTCAGGCTTTCAAGATAAACAGTTGTAGTCACAGCCTAGCAATGCTGGCACATGGGCCCGTGGGCCGCAGCGTGCGTGCCCGCACGAGTGTGTGCACACACGGCCATTCCCCAACTGCTTTTGCCTTAGAGAAAAGGGAGCTTTGCTCCAAAGCGCCTCGCTCTGAGCACCCCCGCCCCGGGAGCTGCTTCCTCTCAGGCCCCCGTGCCCTGACTTTGCTACTCTTCTCGTGCTGCTGTCTGGGCTGTTGGCGGCTGCCCCGGCTGGGGAGAGCACCGAGGTGTAGAGGCAACATTAAAAATGAGCAGGGAGAGGGGCAAAAAGACCCAATTGTCCAGGCTGAAGAGCTAAACTACCCAATTTTTTTTTGAAAGTCTGAATTTTTTAACCTGTTGACATGAAGCAGGGCAATGTCTCCTGGCTGCAGTCACCAGCTTTAGGATGAGGGCAGGTCATAAAAACCTCCAAACCTCCTCCGTGTATATCTGCAGCGGGTGCCTGCAGGTACCCGCATTGGCAGCAGGGCTGTGCTGCCCTGCCCACATCGCCCCTGCACCTCTTTGCCCCCGAGCACCGCATAAACGCCATTGGAGCAGCATTGGGGGGGGTGGGGGGGGGTGGGGGTGGCGGTTCCTGCAGAAGCAGAGAAAGCAGCACCATGGTTCTGGCCACACTCTTCTAACATTGCTCTGCACCAGCCCATAGCCATCCCAGTGGGCACCTCCTTACGGGCACCCCAGACCTGTCACTGGTTTGGCTGCTCTTTGCTGGTGCCAACGGCGGCCCCCCGCTCCCCCGCCCCCCAGGGCTGCCTCCTCCCGCAGCACAGCGCGGCCGGGAACAATCCCCATTGTTCCCCATGGCCATTGTCATTCCCCGGCTGCCATCCCCGGCCGGGCTGCAGCTGGCACGGTGCACAGAGGGGCTGATTGTTTGGGTTGCTGTGCCGCTGATGACACACTGCTTTGGGACAGCTTCTTCCCACGGCAAAAGGCCTCTGAAGTCAAGTGCTGCATTTGCTCCTTTATTTATTTGTTTGGTTTCTGTTTTTCCTCTTCTTTTTTAATTGCTTCATTGGCTGAGGCATACACTCCCGAGGCTGGGGAAGAGGCCAAGGGCATGCCGGAGGCTGTGTAGTGCGGGCTGCCCAGGTCCCTTCCAGGGGGTGCCTGGGACAGACAAAGCCTTGTGGTGCCGCTCGTGCTTGCAAATGGCCGTACCCAGTGATGTGACAGGTGCCTCAGTGGCCTGCAGGCGCACATCTTGTCGGGGGGAGATGCAAACTGCACTTTGTAGCTGCTGGGCCAGAGGCAGGATTCACTCTCCAAAGGCTCAGCATCACAGATGTGAACCAGTCTGTGTGCTGAATGATGCAAAGGGGAAGGTTTCTGTTTTGTTTTTTGTTTTATTTTCAATCACACTTGGCCTTAGTTCATCCCTGTGATAAAGGGGAGCAGCCACCAGCTTAGAAGAAAGGCTCTTACCCCTCTTAAAAAATATCTGAGAGGAGCAATTCACACACAGTTAAGCTGCAGGTAATGTCTTAGGTGTGGGGGTCTGGTGGCCAGAGGCCACCAACCACCACTGGTTCCAACCACCACTGTTGGAACCAGTCCTTCAGTCAGCTTAAGTTAAAATGATCAAACAGTTGTGAATAAATTTTTATCTAAAAAAAAAAATACTGACATTGTGAATGCTCTTTTTGAGCACTGATAATCCTATCCTACTGTTAAAGTCACCTGAAAGAGCCTCAAGACCTTTAAGACTACTTTGACAGTACTACTGCTTTTCACGTACTCAAAACCCACAAGCCCCTAGCCTTTGACTGCATTTTGTCAGTGAACTTAGACCAGCTGGTGACTTGAATGACACAGGACTCAGCCTGGCTCACTTCACCTCCTGGGTTTGGGTTTTAGGAACCAAAAGCCTGAGGCTTTGTGATGAACAGCCTAGGAAAAGGTGGTTCTGGAGCATGCAGCGGCTGCTCCGTGTGTGTTCGTGTGCACATGCATGAGCAGGAGAGCAGATGGGTGCATGTCTGGACATCCATTTGGTCTTCAGGTGCCCTCGTTACATGGAAGGATGTTTCTCTTGTACACTTGTGAGCAGTTTTCTTTACATGCTAGTCTGTATAGAGGGTTTTTGTAAGCTTCTACATCTTTTTGTCCAAATTGCTCAAAGTTGCTAACAGCTGCATTTTCCCATTACCACAATTACCAATGCCATACTTATTTGCGAAGCTGTGGCTTTCAGCTGGGAGAGGACTTTGACGTATGAATCCAGAGCAATTTCCCTGGCTTTCATATATAATTAATGCAGTCAGCTCCTTTTGATTTAATGCAGCCAACAGGAACCGCATCTGGTGTCACAAGTGCCTAGCAGCCACTCCAGCGAGTGGGGCCCTCGGAGGGCAGTGTCGGAGTGGCTGGGCGGCACGGCCTGGGGGGTTTTGGGGTGTTTTGAGCCTCCCTGGGCTGGTCACCACACAGCAGGTTGGCTGGCATTATTGCTGCAGGGGCTAAAGTAATGAAACTGCCTTCCTTGCTTGGTCTCAAGCAGCTTTAACATCTCCTGGTGGCCTGCTTGCAGGACAGTAGCTTCAGCTCTCGCTCGATGGAGGTATTGATTTTTTTTCACCCCTCCCTCACTATTTAGTGATTGATTTCCAGATAGACACATAAACTGGACATAGAAACTGTTGTTTTGACGGTGCCTTGCGATTGATTGTGCTCGTGTGGTTGTGCACATGCAAGGAGCAGCGCTGGGCATCGCTCAGCAGCTGCAGCCGGGCCCAGCAGGAGCCGGCTGCTGCTCGCTCTGCCCGTAGGTTGCTCCTGTCTTGAGGTCCTCATTAGTGCTTAATATATAGTTCAACACACAGGCAATTGATTTATATATTGCTATAGACACAAACCATTTAATACACTGTTTATAGGCCTTTTTATCTACAGTATGTTCTATTGACAGGGCTGTCTGATGTGCTTATAGCCTATCAATAATGCATTGACTGCTGACAGGGATGGTATAGAAAGCACAAGTTGCTCTTGTTCTCTCTGCTTCTCACCCTGCTCAATACATAGAGAGTGGATTTTGACAGTTAAAAATGCAAAACATTTTTTTACTGACTCTCTTATGCCAGTGTTTAAAAAAAAAAAAGAAAAAAAAAAAAAAGAAAATTATTCCTGTCCTTCAGTCTATTGCCCCCAAATGTCCTATAGACTGCATGGTGTGGAATCCATTTATCGTTCCATCCACAGACTCTTTATGCATGGCAGTATTACTGCCACGCTTTTTTAAAGGTGGTGGCCAAGGTGGCGCTTGCCAGTAGCAGAACACCAAGATGTCAAACAGCACAATCGACCATTGCAGCCCAATGCCAACAAAAGCAGATGCAAAAGGACATGTATAACAGCGACTGCAGCTGGCATTTAAGGCTCCAGCCCACATGCACCCGGCTCCTTGTCGTCTGCCTGTGCTCTCCGCCTCCCTGTCTTATCAGGGCATCCCTTAGGAGTTAAATCATTAATGAGTCTGAGAGTTAACTGGGTTAAGAATGGCTCTCTTTAGGATCAGGGGGTCAATAGCTGTCAGGGCTAAATGGCACCTATCCTGACTGTGCGTGCAGCCCCAAAGTTTGGAGCTGTTGATGCTGAATCAATTCACATTATAAATGCTGAATCAATACACGTTTCTCAGCTACAGCAGCATGAGCCCTTCCCCACGCAGCCTGCTGCTGCAGCTACAGGCTGGGGGCTGCACCACGGCCCCAGCCATGGCACAGGGAGTGGCAGCAAGCTCAGGCTCATGGCAATGGGAAATTGTGACCCTGGTGCCCCACAGCCTGGTGTGCCCACACTGGGCACGAGGTTTTTATCACCACCAGCGTGGCATCAGTGCTCTGTTCAGGCCTGGTCTTGGTGGGGGGTGGGGGGGCAGTTTGCAACCCCAGCTCTCTCGACGACTGGAGGCTGCCTTATCTTTAACCCTAAGTGCTCTTGTGTGCCCAAAGGCTCCCTGTACAGGGCATGTTCAGCCCCTTGGCTGCATGTAGTTACTGCTCAGCCTTCCTCCCTGCTTAGGTCATACCCCCGGAGTCGAGGCAAATTCCTGTTGGGACTCATTTTCTGGATGACTGTTCTGTAGCTGCTGGAGATGGTGAGCAGAGACCATGGGCAAGTTTGTCTTTTTTTGTCTCTTTAAAATGAGAAGCATCCAATCTTCACATCTTCAAGCTTCTCTCACTCCAGAGATTAAACTGGGCACCAGGCTGCCCCACGTGAAGCAGGAGCTAAAACACCTTGGCCAGCACCAAGACCAGGGTCTTGCAGTCCTTTGGAGGGGTGATGGCGTGGAGCAGCGCTGGAGGACCCCGTCCTTCAGGGGACAATGGCATGGAGCTCTGAAGCTGATGGGTGATGGCAGCAACAAGCTGCAGCCTGGCAGAGCCCCAAGTGTCAAACCGGCCAACGGCCCCTTGCACAAAATATGGTTCAGCATGTATTTACACGTAAGCGCTCTTTTCCAAGTGATGAGAGCACAGCTTAGGTATGCTCATGGGCTTGAATGTTTTCCTAAAGGCTCCCCAGTTGAGAAGAAGTAGAATTCCTCAGGACAGATCCCACTGCCTCAGATTTTGATGGCAAAATCAGACCCTCCAGTGGTGAAACAAGCCCTTGGGCCAATACAACAGCCCATGCTGCCTCCCTCCACCCACTGCTGCCACCTCCTCCAGCTGCTGCACCTCCTGCAGCCCTGTCAAAACACCACAAATTTCAAAGACACTGCCCCAAAACGAGGCGTGGGTCTCAAAAGGAGCACGTGGACAGGGTGCCTCGTGTAGCCAGATGTGGTGCCGCGCTCACCCCCCGGTACCCAGCAATGCTCGGGGCCAGCTCGACCGAAAGCAAACGAGACGTGGCAAAAGCAAGCGGTCCAGTTCAGAACTCTTTAATACAAGCTTATATTGTTTGTGTTTCTGATTCTCTGTTCTCCCAACATTTGGGGACATTAACCCTCATATGTGTGTGAGCATGTGTATGAAGATATATACAAAATCACACAGTTAAATATTTAAGCATACAAGGTATTATATATTTATATAATATAGAACTTTAGGGTATAGGAATCAACAATGGCAAAATATTTCTGATGAATCTGACATAACTTTTTTTCGAGTGAAACATGACCTGTTTTTGAAAGACCAGAAGAAGTTGTTGTTTATTAAAAGAAAGAAAAAGACCTGTATAAAGAAATTCTGTGAAAATGATTTAAAAAAACTCATGAACCAAAAAAGGACAACTGTTAAAAACTGTATTGAAAAAAAATAAATTAGATGAACAACTGTGTAAATATAAATTAAAAAAGATGACAATCTTAATAAATAAGCTTTACTATTTACATCTTTATATATTGCTTGGAGACTTAAATTAGATCCGTTAAAAAAAAAAAAAAAACGAACGCAAAATAAAACCCAAAATCGGAGCAGCAAACGTACAGGCGTGAGGTACAGAATTAAGGGTTGAACTGTATTTTGCTTGTTTCTTTTTTTTTTTTCTTTTCTCTTTTATACAGTAGACCAGTAGAATTCTTGTGAAAATAGATCCTCAGCACTTCATTGGAGTATTGGTTGACGTGGCTTCCAAAAGGTGCCAAGAAAGATTCCATAATAATAATAATAATAACCATAATAATCATAATAATTATAACAATAATAAAAAGATACAATATGATACATAAATATGGAAGAGCAGTTGGTAATATGAATACATTTTTCTCTAGACGAGATCACAGTTTTATTTGTAAATATTACATTGATATATATATATAATATTACACATATAATATTATATATATATCATATATATATTTATATATATATTTATATATATAGTACGGCTCAATCCTGCTCCCAGTGAAGTCAACAACAACAACAACAACAACAACAACAAACCCCCCCCGTTGACTTGATGGAAGCAAAATTCAGCCTATCATCTGCAGACAGGTACGTAATTACAGAGGCCGTACAATGCAAACTCCGCAATGGTTCCAATTCCCTCTTTAATTGCTGGTGAAATGTTTCGTTAAAGCCCTGGTTCTTTGCACTCAGAAGATGGAAACTGGTGGCTGAATTGTGGCCTCACCAAACAAATGAAAAACCAAAAGACCAAACCAGAATGGGAACCAAAGACAACTCCTGACTCGTTAGCTCTGCATCTCGACCTAACAGGACTAACAACACCAACAAATAGCACCAAGACTCCTCATCTGTCACGTGAAGCCAACGCAAGCTCTTGTTACTGGCCTCAGAGGAAGCGATTATTCTTCTCAATGAATCTTGGATGTGTAGATCAGGTGAAAAGGGGAAAAAAAACAGTTTGCCAAACTAAGACTGAAAGAGAACCTCAAGCCCGACTTTGCTCCTGCTAAAGCCACCAGGGGTTTTCAACACTGGTTGCCCGGGTGGCAGGAGCGGCCCAACACCAAACCTCGACTGCCCAAATCAACCGTAGCTCCAAGAAAGTACATCTTGGGCCACCTGGACCTGCTCCTGCCTTGGTCATGCTCCCACTGAACTCAGTGGTCAAGGGCCTCCAGTGGAAAGGGGCCTGTTCCCGGTGGGGAATGGCCTGTCCTGGACTATGAGGTGGCACGGAAGAACCAAGAAGGACATCAGCTCAATGACCAAAACGGGGCCCACAACCATGAAGGTATCAAGAGCGTTGTCTAAGCTGGGCACAGGGTCCCCTCCCAGTGACACGACCATGCCCACCAGCTCTCACTGGGGCATCCAGGGATCAGGCAGGGAAGGGCAGGACGAGGCCGAAAGGCCGGCAAGCTCCACGCCATCCAAAAACGTTAAAACAACAAACTTCCAGCTCTGAAACCCCCTCGGGCATCCCAGCCTTGGTTGACCGCCATGCCCTCCTGTCTTCTAGCTTGGCCTCGAATGGAAGAGATGGGCTGGAGCTGGGGAAGGGGACGTTGGCACCCCATTTCCACGACTGGAAATCCATCCTCTGTCTGCTGACATAGCAGCGTGCTCCTTCCCCTCCCGCTCCCTCCCGCAGCTCTTCGGGATTCAGACTGTGCAGTGCTTCTGAGTGCAGTAATTAGAGCACAGTGAAATACTGGTTAAATGCGTACATACAGTCAGATAATGTAAAAATAAGCACAAATACACTTAAAAAAATAATCTGGAAAAAAAAAAAAAACAAACCTCCTCCCCCTCCCCCCCCCAAACAACAATATACCAGGGGAAAAATACCTTAGCCTTAGTTCCTGGACTTATCACAAAGTACAAGGAAAACAAAACCAGACAATGTTATAAAACCTCACGGTACTTCTAGGGAAATCTACACTTAAGTATCTAGCTCTACTCAGCTGGCAGAATCAGTGTTTTCCTTTCAAACACACAAAAATAGGCTTTGCTCTTCTTGGATTTGGATTATGCGGGTTTTCTTTTCTCTCTCTCTTTTTTTTTTTTTTTTTTCCATTTTCTTCCTCTCTGTAAAGCCTCACAATTGTTTTTTTTTTTCCCACTTGAATCAGTTGCAGCAAGAAACTTTTGTTGGCTAATGGGTTTTCTTTTTCTCTCTCTTTTTTTTTGTCCTTTTTTTTTTTTTTTTCTTAAACACAGGTAAAACCTAGAACAAACCGACAGTTACAACCAAGTGAAACCGGAAGGGAGGTAGCTGGAACCCGACTCCAAGAGTCCTCTGGTGCCATCCTCCTTTCTCAGCCTGGGGGGGACAGCGGAAGATGCAAGAAAAGCAGGAGGACACCAGCTCAGCCCATCTGCGAGAGGGTGGGGAGGGAGCGGGGTAGCAGCTGATAGGAGTTTCCCACCCCATCCCGCACCGTTCACCGCTTTCTGCTCCAGCTTGCCCTCCTGCTGGCTACAGAGCCCACCAGTGGCCAAGGAGGCTGGCTGGTGGCCCCGTGGGTGCAGCCTTGGCTCACAGTCTGTGGCAGAGATGCTCTTGGCACTGATGTGACCTGGACTTCGTAAGCAGCTAAATTGCATCAGCACGAGCACCCTCTCGTGTTGCCTCAAGCTTCTTGTTTGATTTCGCCCTATGCCACCACCTGGGAGGAGGTTGTGCAGCATCCCTCTCTCCTCCCACTTGATGTCCATCAGTCATAGAGAGTCTTCCCTAGGGACTCCACCAGGCAATCAAGGTCCTTACAGGGGGTAGATGCTGCAAGGACCCAGCTGGCCTTGCCCCAGGGAAGAGGCACAGGAGGTGGGCAGGCACCCGTGTCTCATGGTCCTCCTTCCTCACTCCCCTGGGAACATGGTGCAGCCCCTAAACACAGAGGCCAAAGCTTTGCCTCAGTGCAATCTGTTCCTGGTGAAAAAAGGCGCTGGATTTAATAAGACTCAGAGCAGCACTTCTGTTCATGGAGGAGATGGCCAGTGCTGACATGGCAATTGGAAAAAAAATCAAATAGCAGCATGTTGAAGGCCTCCTTGCAAGGAAGGGACTTGGCCACAAGCAGTCGCTCCCAGACTACAGGAGTGAAGCTGATGTGTGAGACCATGCTGGGAGAGGCCACCGTCTCCCCTGAGCTGAGGAGGACTCCAGTTCTGCGAGCAGAGGCTGGCCCTGGCTGCGCAGAGTTGCTCAAGAGGGTCCTGAGCTCGCAGGAGCCCACAGCAGCAAGAAGCACTAATGCTAACACCGACCTGTCTCCTGGGCAATGTGCTAGGTGGGAAAAGCAGATGGAAAATCTCCTCCATGCTGAGCTGCGTAACGGAAAAAGGGACTTTGCTAACTGAGCTGCCATCAGGATGCATGCAGCACTTGAAGAAGGGCTCCCTGTGAGGGTGAAATGCAGGTGGCATGGAGGGGCAGATCCTGCCATGTGCCCCAGGCACCAAGGACCTGATGGGTTGGCAGCCTGAAAGGCTTTTGAGGTTCTGAGCTCTTCTGATGGGCTGGATGGCACCTGAAGCCAACTGCCTACAGAAAAGAGGAGGATGAACAGACGAGAAGGAAGCAACCTTCTCACCAACAAACTTCCATTATTAATCGGGGGGCAAGGGGCACGAGGGGAAGTTTGCCCAGGACCAGTTTTTGCTAATGCTCTCCACTCTGGAGGATGTTTGACCTAACTCTGTGGAAGGAGCCCTGATGCCACTGCACCTCCCTTCCCCTACAGCCCTGCCTGGTGGGCGCAGTCATCCACACAGCACCCATCGCCAGGCCACCTCCAGGCATCACCAGGAGCTTCCCAGTGGAGAGCGCCTCGCCTTCTTTTGCCAATCACCTCTCCAGGCCTCCAAATTTCAGTTTTTGAAATTCATCTCAGGTTTATTCCGATAGAGACAACCCCAAGGGTGGGTGAGAATAGCCTGGCTCTTTGCACCTACAACTCAGTCATTTTTCCGTTTCCAGTTTTCCTACCTATTTTTACATCCATCTCCATGAGTTAACTGATTTCCCTTACATTTCTGTCTTGCCGTACTGCCTAAATATTCAAACAAGCAAGAGTAGGAAAAAATCTTTCCATCCTGTCTTTAACCAGTAGATTGTACACGTCAGGAGAGTCCCAAGGAACAGACAGAATTAACACTTGGGAGGATGCCCTTTCGGAAACGTGCTCCTCCTAGCAGGAACCCGAAGCAGCAGGAGACAAGCTCAGGCCACGCTGGAGACATTTCTGGGATTTATGTGGGGTGGGTTGTAGCAGCAGCGACAGCACTAGATGCTCTGGGCATCTCAGTGACTCAACGTAGTGAACCCTACGATGAAACGCATCCCCAGGAGTCTGGCACAACGTGGGCCCCTTGGGGCTGAAACAGGAGGACAGAGCTATGAGAGAGGGAAGTATGAGGGCTGCTGCAGCTAATGTCCTTCCTGCTGGAAGATTACAAGCAGCTAAGCTCCTGGTCTATCAAATGTGTCTGACCCACAGGCCTGGAAGCTTAATACTGACAAATATGGCCAAAATTGTAATACTGTCTCCCCATAGCATGTGCCTCCTCCTCTTCCCCCCTCCTAGGAAACCAGGAGCATGTAACAGTTGTTTGACAGACAGAACCCTAAGAGTGGGGTGGAGGAGGTTTAGAGAACCCCTTGAGTGGGTGGAGACCAAAAAGCAGATTCCTTTGGCTGGCTGGTGTCCTGTTTTCTTGCCCCAATGCTGAGGAAGAGACCAGAGGGTTTGAAAGGCAGGTTGTAGGTAAGCTTTAAGGCAGACTGTTTGGTTGCATGGGGTTGTTTTCACCCTGTCCTGACACAGTAAGGAAACTAGTTGTGTGGGACATAGCAGCAGGAGTAGCAGCAGCAGACATGCTCAAATGACAAGTGCAGGGGCGAGTTACCCTCTCTGCTCCTCAGAAGCAATCATCCACATTCCTCAACGCCAGTCCTTGGACTCCCCACTCCCTGGTTCCGCTGTGGGACCACCTGCCCACCTCCACACAGAAACATCCCAGCAGCCCTATGGCTTCCAAACAGGCTACAAAGGGGCTTTTTGTTTGCTTTTTGAGGGCAGGGGGAGAAGGAGGAGCTGTACAGAAAGGCCACTGCAGTCTGCTGAGCTCCCTGGCTGGAAGTAGCGTTCCTGTGAGGAGCAGATGCAACCCACGTCTCGAGCTGGCTGGGCGTCTGGCAAGTCACTTGCCAAAGGCACAGCCCTGTGGAGACCCCCACCCCAACCTCAGTGCCCCGAGCATGAGATACCTTGGCATTCAGCATCAGAAAAGGCTCAGCCTGGAGTCCTCCAAGAGCACAGCCTCTTCCATGAACGGTCTGAGTTGTGAGTGCTGGAGAGGGGAAATTGTTTTTGCGTTGATCATAATCTCTCACTCTTTCTCTCTCTTTCTCTACTTATTTCTATAAATATGTGTACATAAATAGCTTGTTTCTCGCCTTAAATCTAGGTATGAACTGTTCAAATTAGGTGGGCATAACATGCTGTTTTGATACATGAAAGTCTTCTCAACTTGACTCTTGGTTGTTTGTTTCTTGTCATCACTATTTAAGATATCGTTAATACATAAACCCCTACTTTGAGTTCTCCTTGGACAAAAATTAAAGGCAGACTGGTTGAATTCTAAGGGTCCCTGGTGCAGAAATGCCATCCAGTTGAGCAGCTAAATGTTAAAAACGATACCAAAAGGGATGTGGTGTCTCTCCTAGCCTGCCTTGAGCAGTGTGGTCCTCCATTCCATGTCGCTTGGCATTACCCAAGACTGAAGCCACGGAGGTCTTTCTGGTTGTGCTCCTGGGCGTTGGGGTCCCGGCAAGCACACTCTCCTTGTAGGTCACAGGACATAGGGAAGGGAGTAACCTGGGGAAGGAAACCAAGGACACATGAAAGAGGGAACGCACAGCACCCTGGAAAACAAACAATACCTCTGGAGAGATCTTCAGAGATCAGCTGGAGCCTTCAGCTACACTTATTTTGCATAGTGATTTACTTCAGTGCTGAGGCCTCAGATGAGCTACCTGTCCGTAGGAGAGGGTGCAAAAAGCATAGAGAAGAGCCTGCTCGGCTCATGCAGTCACTGGTCAGCAGATCCTCCCCTAACAGCTCACGTCAGGCACGTGAATAGAGCTGTCTGAGGAGACGTGTACTTCTCAGGCAGCTCGGGGGCTTTTGGGGTATTTACCACAGTGCTTGGATCGCATTATGCTGCCAGCCTTTTCTAAAGAGCTATCCTTCCCCCAAAGCCTACAAACATTAAATGACAGCAAAGTCACAAAAGCCTCATCACGCATGACCAGTTCAAATTATCACCAAACTCTAGGTCCAACAGGTCCCAACTCCAGCCTCCCCTCAGCAATTCCCACCTCCAGCCCGGGAGGTTGGTGAACCCTACTCCTGGGCCATCATCTCCCCTCTGTGAGGTATCACTGGGCAGTATGGCCCTATGGCTTGGGTCCTGTTGCCAAGACCAAGTCCATTTGTTCATTGTTATGAACAAAGATAATTATGAATGTTCTTCGGTTCAGTTCCTCGGGGCATGAACTGGACCAGCTGACCTAGCAGGTCAGTGAAACAGCAATCCAGCAAACAGACTTCCCTAAATACCTGTTGTGTTTAAGGTCAACAGATGCAGCTAACGGGCACTGAGGAACAGCAAAGGAATGCAAGTGAGAGACTGCTACGTGCAGATAAAATCTGACCACGATCTCTCTGCAGAAGCGTGGGAAGGAGCTGAAACAATAGCCTGCAGCGCCTGGCTAGCGGAAGTTGATTTTGGCATATTGCATCACGGCATTTACATAAAGAAAAGTGGGTGGCAATGGAACAGTGTCTTGCTTGCCCTGAAGTGAATTCCCAAGAAATTCTCCCATCTGCGCAGACTGAGCGAATGACCTCATTCCCTTCGTACACTCCTCCCAAGTCAGTGCCGCAACCTGCTCAAATGTTCCCGGCAAGCGCGGCACACGCGCTCAGCCTGCTTCCCTCGGCCCTGCTGCCACACGTTTGCTCTTTCATAAACACTTTTCTCCAGGCCATGAAGTCTGGGTATGCCTGCTCCCTGCGTGTCATCAGCGGCACATCTAGGAATGCAGGCCAAGCGCTGTGCATGAGCACAGAGCTGTCATTTCCCCCCAGACCTCGGGTGCATGTCCCTGCATGTCCATCCACAGCATGCCTTTCTCCTGACACACACCCGAGCGGGATGGCGGGGCGTGGGTCTTTATTTCACAACTGGGGAGCCTAAGGCAGGGACATGCTGACAGAGACATTAAATAGCCAACACTCATCACCAAATCAGGGTTTAGGGAGGCTCCTCCTGTTGCTTTTGCCTTCATTCCCAGAAGACCTGACCCTCCAGGTAGAACAGGGTGATGACTCTTCATCAAGCCGTGGCCTTGGTGACTTAGGAGCTAAAGAAACAACCTGTGAATAATCGGAATCTACCTTCCTGTGGATGTGGAGGTTGCAAAGAGAAGAGAGAGCCCAAAAGGTTAAAAACAAATGAATTCAAGTAACTGGATACTAAAGAAGTTTTAGAAATTGCAGAAAACAATAGGAGCTTAAGGGTCACTTGATCCAACAGACGCCAGCCAAAGTAGGACTGTCCCATATCACAGAGTTATGAATATTCTTAGATAGGAAAATGGAGAAGTCTGTAAACAATGGGGTTTGGGGAGGAGGCTGGGGAGGGATTGTTTAATGACTGAATTAAAATACTGGAGAGAAAAAAATGATACATGAAAGAAAATGACATTTTTTTTGTTGTTGTTCAGTGTAGAGGGAAACATTTTGGTTGAGATTATCTGCTACAGTTCAGGTTTGACCTTTCTCTCCAAGACATAAAAATAAAAAAGGCTATTCAGAGCAAAAGTTATGTCTTGAAATAAAAAATTACTTCACTCAGAAAATGCTCAAACAAAACATGTAAATATGTCTGGAGTTTTCCCTTACTTTTATTTTTTATCCTGAATCATTCAGTTCAGCCTGGATTTGGCAATGCTTTTGACTTAAAAAATCCTTCCTGTTGTACAACGAAGCTACTGGTTGGAGGCAAGACCTGGGATCCTGGTTCTTTCATTTGTCTTGATCAAGCTTTTTCCTCTCCCTGGCCTAGATTCACTGCATTTGTCTCTAACAGTCTAACAAAGGCAATTTAGCAGCTCCTGCATTCAAAGGAGAAAGACAGGCTCACAGAGAAGGTGGATACGTATTTTGCATTGAACACAGGACAACAACACACCAGACTCAGGCATTTCAGTAAAGTGGCTAAAATTAGCCATGATTATCTTACTGCTCCTTGCCTCTGCTGCTCTCCATGCACGAGCAGGACAGTGCTATCTCTTGCTGGCACGGCGATCCCAGAAATACTAACATTTTACTTGCAGGAACATCAGAGCCAAGAGCAAAAACCCTGCACAACTGTGCTTCCAAACTGTTGGCTCTCATTCCCCTGACTTACTCTGTGGGCTGTGCTGAAAATGTGACCTTAAAATCCCAAACTGCCGTTAAGTCTGATGCTGCCTTGGAGCGCTCTACCTTCTTCATTCCCTCTCCTCCCTACCCAAACAAAAGGTACACGTATGAGAATAGATTGCTACTACCTTGCAGCAAATTTTTGGGAAGAAGGAGCCACTAGAGAAGTGTCTTCCCATGTGGTGCCCTCTAAAACCCTCTGGCTTTCTGACTGCTCATGGACAGAAGCACAGAAGCTGTCTCTCTGGGGCAATACCACGGCCCCAAAAGTGGAGAGAGCTGCAGCAGCAGTTGCAGCAGTGGGTAGCCTGACTGTAAGAGGGTTTAGTCCTGATCAGATTAGCCTTATTCACTTTATGTCCTTTACAGAATTTTGTACGAAATTTAATTTTTACAGTACTATTGTCCAGATAGATGAATTGTTTTGTCTTACGGCAGCAAGCTCCAGAGATCAGTTTTCTATTAAGGCAAAAAGAAAAGGCAAAGATTTCTGTGGGCAATGAGCACACCCACAGTCACATTAGACAAGACAAAATTTGCCAAACACTTAGCAGTGACACAGGGTTTCCACTTTAAATATCATCTACAACAAATACACATTTGAGTTCCCCGAGGACCTGATTTCCAGAGGTATTTAGGGACTCAAACCCACACATAGCATCTATTGGGATTGTCAGAAGTACCCAGTGCAGAGAAACCTTCAAACCCCTTTGAACAAGAACTGTCTTTTGTCTTGGGCTTGTTCAGCGATAGCCTTGTGGAGTACAGAGCCATGAACAAAGCTGCTGGATGTGCTAGAAATAATAAATACTGAGCCTTTTTCTGAATGGTAGCCCATTTAGGTGTGGAGCCCACATATACATACTCCAAGACTAACTGCTGTTTTTCTTTTTAAACAGATCAGTGAAAGCCCAACTCATTAACAGAATGTGTGACCTGCACTGAAATTTCCAGATATATCCATTGTAAAACAGTATTAAAGAATCATCTCCTCTTCCTTTCACCTGCCAAGTCCTGCATTTCCCCTACACCTCCCCTTGTAGAAAACCTGGCTAGCACGTAGGAGGGCATGGAGGAAAAGCTGAAAATCAAGCTTAGGGCCTGGCTCGGTTATTTGATGAAGTACTGTAGGATATTGTCTCCACAGGCTACCTAAAATAATCTGAGAAAGACACAAGTGAAGAACAGAGCTCTGCATGCCTACACACTCCCCCTACACATGCACACATCTCCTGGAGGTGATCCAGAAACAAAGCCATGGCTTGGATCAACGGCACTCAGGGGAATGTGGGGCACACCTGAAGCACAGAGGACCACAAGCCTATTTTCAAGACAAAACAGGCAGAGCCTAAATCACGCCTGTCACCTTGGGAGTGTGCTTGGTACGGCACATCCTGCTCTGAACCTAAAGGAGCACCTGCAGCAGGCGTGGGCTTATGGGCTGGGCAGGAGGCTGGCAGGGACGATCCAGACCGTCCCAGTTCTCTTATTTTTTGCCAGTGAATTGCTCCAGGAGCTCTGGCCACATTGCTGCAGGTGATGGGCCACCATGCCTCTGCCTAATTCACATGCCTGGGGTGTAACACTACCTGACTCCCAACTCGTTACCCATGTGGAGCAGTGTATGAACCCATATCTCTGTCCTCCACCAGAGTATGGGAGCCCTAAGTGTCCTCCCCCAAGCCAGGTGACAAGACGATGGCCAGAAGTCAAGTTACTTTTAGAAATGGCAGCATTTGCCCTTGATGCCATGCTCTGTGGGAACGAAGGCAACGATGGAACATACCAGTGCAGAACTGGGATCCAGGTCATGAAAGGAGTCAAGGGCCACAAATCCTCGCTATGCAGCACCTATCTAAAGAGGCTGGTGATATCCTAAGACAGATCCCTGCTGAGAAAGGCCAGTCTGTAGGAAACCAGTGGGAACACTGACAGGAGAAATCGCAGACAGGTACAGGGAGGGATGGGAAACACTTCTGCAGGGGTTCGGAGCTCATCCCTCACACATGCTCGTATCGCTTTGACCTGGCTGTACCTCCCGTCTGGGGTGGGCAGAATCAGGCCTGGGCTGGAGGCAGGGGGCTACCAGGGGAGGAGGGATGCGAAGTGTTGGGAAACAACCTTTTGTTAGATTTCAGCTCTGAAGTGTCTGCGAAATCTCCCAGACAAGACGAACTGGAAATATGAAGACCCCGCAGCAGACAGAGCCTCTGCGGCGAACACGGCGTGTCAAGATAAGCGTGGCAGGCTGTGCTGAGTGTCGCAGCCCCACTCCTCCCGAGACCCTCGCAGCTCAAACGCCGGGGAGTATTTTGTTCCCTGACAAGGCCCTTGTGGGACAAAAATGCATCTTGTAAGGTTCTTCCCAGGGGTTTTTGGCATTTAGGTCACAAGGGCTGTTTGGAGATAATAGAACAAGAAAGAGCCCCATTTAACTCCAGGGGCTGGTATGCAGGTTCACACCTAGGGCACTGCTTGAGAGGGCCTGGGAAAGGCAAAGATGAAGCTTGCAGGAAAAGCCCTAATTTTTTTTTTGTTGTTATTTGCAGCTCTATAAACCAGACTTTCCCATATGGAAGCCCCATAGAACAAGACATAGCTCAACCAAATCCAACAGACGCTCCTCTCCCTCCACTGGGTGCAAACCAGGAGCAGCTCCACCAGAACTGGAGCAACCGCAATGGCCTGAAGCCAGCTGGGAAGCTTGGGAAAGCCCTGCCGGCACGGGGCGCTGGGTGCCTGCTCCCCGCATCCCCGCCGAGCTCCAGCACCCGCAGGGGCCGAGCCGCGCGAGGGAGCCTACCACGTGCCAAACCACACGGAGCGCGAGCGCAGCTCAGTTGCGCAGCAATCAGCTGCACTTCCTACCCTTGTGCTACTGATTGTGCAAACATGAATGTAATTAGTCTAAATAATCACCAAAGATTTAATAGCAGCCAGACCACCCAGCGGCCAAATAGCTGGCGCTGGAGCGGGGAAGGTTTGTTCGCTGGTTTTTGTAACACTTGCTAATGAAGTGAGGTCGGATAGCAAAGCAAACACCCTCCACGAGCGCTTCCCCTGGGAACGCTGTATGTTGTGGGAAGCCCCGTGTCCCTTGAAGCCAAGAATGTTCTCTCAGGATAGGCACCATGTGCTACTACCATCCCTGCTTTTAATTTATTGCCGCCTGGAAAGCCTCCCCGAACAATTATGAAACCGGCCCTGAGCCCCAAAAAAAGCTCCCATCACATCCAACCATGACTGAAAGAGCTCCTCACATGGCCAGCAGTGAGCCACTCACGCTGCGATCAAAAAGCTCCTGGGTAAGTGAGTTCACCCAAAAGCCTGGGTGCTGCAGCATGCTTGGAGCACGCAGCAGCACGGAGCCGCTTCCAGAGGCATGAAGCAACACTTCGCATTGTATCCGTCCTTCCTCCGAGCTCACCCGCCATTCATTGTATCTCTCCAGCTAATTATAGAGCTGACAAACACACCCAGCTGGGGACATGCAAGCAGTTCGGAGCAGCATTGTGCCATGGACATCGATCCTTCTGGATAAGCTGAATTTCCTCAGCCAGGGTGGTCACTTAGGCTGCTAATTGTGCAAACTGCCTCAAAGCCACGTTCTGCCAGGGGAGCAGGACCTGTGATTCCCCAGGACAGGTCTGTGTTGCAGAGAGAACTGGGCAAAGGCCCTTACTTCTCCAAAATACCAAGAGATGACTATTGCTGTTTTCTTAGGGGTGGGAAGGGGGCAGAACCCCCCCCCCCCCCCCCCCTTTCTGGGGAGCCAGGGATAGTCTTGGGAAATCCCTGCTGGAGCCAGCAGCAGCCTTTCAGTTCAAAGCTCCTTTCTTTAGGCCTTGAATTCTCGGCCATAAAGTCTCTGAAGAGGTTTTGATAAGTTGCATATCTCGTAGATAAGCAAAGCTTTGGATGAATCCCACGCGGTTTTCTATCTACCGCAAGTCCTCATTTGTTTTCCACCAAGGCACTTGCTGTTTTTCCTCTCCAAGGTGTTGGACAGAAATGTCAAGAGGCTGAAGGGGTGGCATTTGAGATGGGAATTTTTGCCAGGATGATTTTTCTTTTTCTTTTCTAAGTGCTATGGGCAAAGTGGTTGAGAGAAAACCTGAGCGATAACTGAATGAGACGTTTTTCTCACGGGGGTTGCAGGTTTACCCCTCATGTGATGAAAAGAGAAAGCAGAGAAGAAAGGCAGAAGAAAGTTTGCTTTTTCAGACAGTTTATGTTGGGGAAAATTTAAAGCGGCAAATTCCGTGTGTTTAAATTTGCAGGGACCAGACTGCCGGATCTTCAACTAAGCAAATCTGCAATTTGAGTCTGGAACAAAGTACGTAAGCAGAGCCTGAAGAGAAACATTTCGGATTTCTGTGAGGCCTTTCTAGACAGCCTTGCACAGGGAAAAGCTGTAGAAGGGAAGGAAAAGAGAAAAGAAGTGAAGGAGAACAGCGACTGGAGAGATTTCCTGAAACTAATCGGAAAGAAACAGCCATCTACTCTCCTTGGCACGCTGCACACCCCAGGAGCCACCAGCCCAGAGGCAGCCAGCAATGCCCGGGTTATTTATTTTCCCCACTTCAGCACTGTCATGTATTTAATGTTTTAAAAAATAGTATCTTCTTTTATCTGCAGCAGGGCACAAAGCAAGAAGCAGCTTCCTAGAGCAGCCAGGCAAGAAGGGAGCTGGCAACCGGTGCTGGGTCAGGAGGAGAGGAAGATGAAAAGGAGATGGGATTTTGTTTTGTCCTTCACGGAAGACTTTATCCCCTCCAGATACACAACAGAAGCTTTCTCTCCCTTGGAGGTTGGCCGGCAATGGCCTTCCTGTCTCTCAGAGCTGCTCCTGGGTCATGCACAGGGCAAGCCATGCAGCCCTGTCCTCTGCCCTGACTGCAGACGGTGTCACCTCCCTGTGCCCGGGGCTGCACCGTCAGGCACTGCAGGACCAACGTCCCGGCTGCCCTGGGTGCTGCTCGCCGCTGCGCCAGCCCTGGCTTCTTGCCCACTGCATGGGGACGCTGATCAATTAGCACATAACAAACAATTAAGCTGATGAATGCCTCTCTTTCCCGCATGCTGACTGCAGTTGCCTAGAATTTATGCACGAAATACGACTGAATTTATTCGCTGGTGTTTGCAGCGTTCATAAGAGGTCTTTAATGATTTCTTTTAAGCTCTCTGGACTGATTGGGAATAGCGCAGGGCAAATACTCATTATTTCCTATCTAAGCAACAGTGCTGATTAGCCAGTGGTTGGCCAGATAAGTCACACTGCCCTGCTCCCCTCTCGGTGCAGAAATGTACAAGGTCGTTTGCTGCTAATGCTCAAATGCAAAGGGGAAACGTGGCCTAAGCAAATGCGGCAGTGAAGCCTCTTGTGCATTTTCAGGCTAATAAAACAGGAGCAGAATCTGACATTAAGTAAGAGGGCTCAGGGTTAACGCAAGTATGGGTTGAATCTTTGTGCTTTCAGACAACCTGGACTGCAGCACTGCGTGAGCCGAAAGTGTTTTGGGGAGGGTGGTGGGAAATGCAGGGTAACTTAAGTCTTGACAGTTTACGGACATTAAAGATCTGAAGTCAGCTCTTACTTGACTGTTAGCTTCTGAATCTTCACATGATGCAATGTTAATCTTCAGCCCTTTCCTAAAATAACGTGCGGAGTTGCTATGTTCTGTTAAATGTGAACCATGTGTCACCTCAGCAATGGCTGCGACGGTGAAAAGATGATAAATCTCAAGCTTGTAAAATGTCCTGTGACATTTTGGGAGAAAAACAGGTGTTGCATAAATGTTAGACATTTATGGGTAAACTTTCAGGGGCTTTAAAAGACTGACACATCTGCCACATAGTATGTAACCCTGAAAGAAAAGGAGCAAAGCAGGCTCTTTCATGTGTTTCACTCTCTCTACAACCGTATGAAAATACATCCTCATCTGGTATTGGAATTAACAGAGCTGGACTCGCCCCTCCCTATGTCTCCTCCAGGTTTTTGGCTTTTACACCCAATGTGTATTTTAAAACTGTGCCTGTTTAAGTAGGTGGCAAATTGTGCTGGAAGGATTTGGTATGCAGAGTATTTTTATTCAGCTCCCTTTTCTCTCACCTTTCATTGTTTTTCCCCTTGGAATATCTCCTGTAACGCTCCACTCATAAAGTTCTTCAAAGGCAGAGCTGTGTTTGAACAGCCTTGCCCAAAATCTGCTCTCCAGTCAAAGGCCTCAGACAGGAAAATAACTCACAGGGCCACGCTGCTGCCGCCGCAGGTGTCTCAGTCTGCCATGCAGCACTGTTAGCCCCCTCTTTGCCCAATAAATGTAATACACTGAGGCTTAGACTTTGTGTTTTTGGCCTGCAAGGCGCAAGGAGAACTCACTTTCAAGTGTCTTGTTTGACCTCTGGGTCATCAGTGATGTTTTGGGAGAGAGGCGAAGCTTTGGAAAGCTGAACACACACCAAGGAAGTGACAGGCTCCAGGAAGGGTTTCCCAGTGTAGTCAGTGGAAGCAGATTTACCCCCCAAAAAAACTCAAAACCTCCCTCTCTATGGGAGAAATGCACTAGAAGTGTGCCCAGCTGCCTGCCTCTGAACAATCTGCCCTTTGCGTTGGGCGGTTTTAGCACAGAAAACAGCAAACAACAGGGCTACAAAGCACGTTCCCCACTTGGGTGGTCACCTTGTTTCTGGGTGGCAGCAAAGCAGCAGATATTTCCAGCGTGACTCGCCTGGCTGGTGAGTGCTCACGACTGCCTGGTCTGTGCAGACCCCACTCTGTCTCAGCTCCCTGTCCAGCAATAAATTTTGCTCCCAAACCTTACTCCTGCCCCTCTCCCCCTCAATTCAGCCCCACACCCTATGCGTTTCAGTCCTGTCTCTGCCCCAAGACATATCCACTTCCCTTTCCCAGTGTTCCCAGATGGGCCAGAAACAGCCCGCAGCACTGCACCGGCACAAGATCTTTGGCTGAACCAAAGAAAAGAAACCCCCACCAAAAGCCGTCTTAGAAAGGACTGTTTCCTACAAAGAGGTCTTCAGTCCCTCAGCTGCGGTAGAGAGAAGCTTCTTCCTCAGACTGGTAAAATGCATGATCTCATCGCTAAATCTAGGCTTCCTCTGTCTATTCTCAAGCTTTCAAATTTATTAATGTACATCAGATACTTAAAATAGCTGGATTTTCTTCATTCTGATCTACACTCAAATCTTGAAGATGAGGTAAAAATTGTACATGCCAGAGGCTACAATTTTCTTTCCTTTCTTTGGGAAATAAGTTCAAAATCTATCCTGTTTAGAAATATATGAAATATTGTAGTGCTTCAAACCACAAGCTTCATCACTCTCCTGTCTCTAACACTAGCCAGAAATGAGTATTAAAAGAGCATTAAGAATAAGGGGATGTGTAGAGGGATCATTCCCTTGCTCAGGAATTCAATGTTTTAGATATTGCTGTGCCAGAAACTGCAACCAGATCACTGTGTTTAATAGCCACTGATGGACCTAACCTCCATGAACATGCCTATTCTTGTTTTGACTTCTATTTTGATCTCTGTGGCAATGCATCCTATCACTTAAATACACACCGTGTGAACAAGCACTTTCTTTCATTTTTTTGAATCGTGCCTCCAGGTTACTACCATTTCACTCCCTAATTATTAAGTGATAAGAAACAGAGGGTTTTATTTACCTAAGCATCCTCCCTCCATTAAATTTTGATTTTATAAATCTCTGTCACTACTGGCACCCACTGCTTCTTTTGCAAGTTTTTCAAGTCCTGGTTGATGTGATTTCTCTTTGTGCAGAACATATTTCCTATCCCTGACCATCCCTGCTGCCCTTCTCCACACCTCTGTCTGTCCCACTCTATCCTTTTGGAGACATGATGGTCAGAGAGCCAGGTGCACATGGGTGCACATGGAACAAAGTACAGACTTAAAATGATATTTTTGTTTTTCACTCTGGTCCTCTCTAAACGAATCCTAACTTTTAGTCTCCTTTTTAAGCATTGAGGGTGGATAGCAGGTTGGGCAAATATACATACCCTTCTCAGTGTATCCCTGTGAAGGTCTCTTGAGCACTAGATGCAAAATGGATGACCAACAGCTTTCCTGATCATCATACTCCAGTGTTTTGGATGGAGACAGCCTTTGCCTATAGAGCAGCTAGGGTTTATTTACAACAGGAGTGAATGAATGCCTCTAACTACTTTAATTAAGGACATGTCTTGCACAGGTATAAGGCAGGTTCTGATGGGAAATGCACATGCATAACAAGAGAGAACTTCAGAACAAACCAACAAGAACTGAATGGCAATAGTGAGCTGGTGCCTGGACTGAAGGTTCTTCTGAGACATTGGATCCCCTATTCTAGCAAAAACAAAATTTCCCTGGGCACAAAGCAATACTCCCTGAGGAATTCCAGGGAAAACAGGAAGGGGCATCCTTACCTTTTTGGTCTTGACTGTTGAGGCACAGCAGTCCCCACCATCATAGTTGCAGAAGGCTCGGTTGTTGATGGAGTCACAGTAGTTGTCCCCCATGAAAGGCTGGAAAATGAAAAAGCAGAGAGAGAGACTGAGGACATGAACATGGATTAACAGTAACAGTTGCCAGAAGAAGATGAAGCCTTGAAGGAGCCATATAGTTTGTAACATTACTGAGTGCCTTGAAAAACAAGAGATAATTATTCCCCTCTCCCTTCAGAGCAGGCAGAAAAAAAGGACACTAGAGCCCTTGTTGGCTTTTCACATCCCACATAAGAAGATGCTTCAAGAATATTAATTTGACTAGGCCCATAGAACAGCATCAAGGCATCTAAAATTGTGTCACCTTTGATAATTTTAAGCTAACCTTCTGAAACTATGTGGGAAAAGAAGAAGGTTATGTATAGCAACAAAACTGGCTTGCTTTTAATAGTTGTACTTTCAACCACAGTTCTCCTAACTATGCAACAAGTGTCAGCAAGGAGGGTACAAAACATATCTCAAAGAGAAATGGAAGCGATCCGAGCTGGGCACAGGGACTACATGCCCTCATCCTCTACCTAGCACTTACTGTGTGTGACCTTGGCCATGATATGTAATGTCCCTCCACTCCAAGTTTAGAGCTGGGATAATGGCAATTATTCAGAGGGCCGCTGAGGAGAGATATTAAGTAAAATTCATAAATCACCTTGAAAAAGAAAATGTGGTCACTAGTCTGTGCAACGTGATCACCAGGCTACACACTGCACAGGCCCTGCATAATAATCATGATTTTGAAGAAAAGGTTTGAAGTCCGGATCTTCATTACCTGTTGGAGTCCTCAAGAGACTTCCTCGGAAGTCAAATCTGTGCCTGAAACTAAAAAACCACCATGCCATCTATGAGAAACCTAAGCAGCTCTGAAAGTTTGGAAAAATGGATGCTGAGCAGAGAGCACAGTCATATCTCTGTAACACTTCTTTCACTCACAGGCTCATGGGGCCATTCCCATTTTATTTGCTCTTTGGAAAATTCATTTGTTCTGCACTGAGAAAAACACACGAGGGACTTTCCTATAAGAAGTCATCTTCACAGAGCGGCTGGGGAGGCTTGTGGAGGGTTCCTGGGAGGATTTTGCAGCAATTGCAGTACCAGAGATTTCCTGATGATAGACACCTGAGGAACCAGCAGTGAGAGTTCGCCATGTTCTCCCCAGAAAGAGCCATGGCCATACTCATCTGTGTTGAAATGGACTCTGTGGAGTGGTGCAGATGCAAGCTTTTACTGCTGCTGTTTTGCAAGTTTAAGGATCTCTATCAGGGTATAGGAAGTCCAGGCAATAATGGCAATATTGTACCAGAGCAGGACTACCAGGAAGCAACCAACTAATTGAGTGTCACTTGTTTTGTTACAAGCAAATTCAACAAATGCCAACAAGGAAATCAGAATTACAGGGTGAGAGCCCTATCCCTGCAAACTGGCTTAACTCCACTGACTTCCACAGATTGACTCATTTATATAGACAAAGCCTTTAACTTGTAAAGGCCCTTCCAATTTAATTAATATACCATGAGTTACAAGGGAATGATTTATAAACAGATGGAGAGAGATTTTTTTGCCAACTTGGTCATATTCAAGAAGGTGAACTTTGCTCAACCTCCCAAGACATTTCAATAGGCTTCTCCATGTTTCCCTTGTATTGCCTGGCCATGCCTGCTTGTTGAGAAAAGTTTTACTTTAATTTTCCATGCTTATACCTGTAACCAACACCTATGAACACTGGAAAAGTACTGAGGAATTTATGGAAGAATCTGCCATTTGTTCACACTGGTACAGAGTAGGCAAGTCCATCCTTTGGAGGAAAACAATGGGACAAATAACATCTATTACAATTTGGTACCCAAATCCTCATTTGGGAGGCCCTGGAGGCCTGGCTGTCAAGGGTGAGGTCTGTAGTATCATGCATATCTCAGTGCTCCTACCTTTTTGGAGGAGCCTTGTTTTGTCCACTAACTATATAGGTAGCCCAGGGGCACTAGTTTTCCAATAAAACACCTAAGTTAGCTGCCTAGAAGTACGTGGCTGACTCATAAACCTCTATTCCTGCCACTAGGGAGCGACAAAAAATCACATTGCAGCAGTCTGGGTTACCACTTTGATTGCCAAGAGCAAAATAACACCCCGCTTGCAGCCTTCTGTTCAGGGAACCCTCCCTAATGCTAAGGAAATTAATACATTAGGGATTGTATCAGCTTACTAGCCCAGTATCATTGACCTACTGGCATATTATTCCCTGTTTCCATAATCATGAAAAAGCCTTGGTGAAGACAGCATTTCTTCTGAAATCTTAATGCCAGAGAACAAGCTCTGGCCCATTCTTGGATCCTGGAAGCATCATCCTCTAAAAATGATGCTAGAGGCCATTATCAATTGTCTAGGCAAAGCCTTCCAAGATGATAGATTGCAATGCAGTGACACTGCTGAATGAATGATGAAAAGAAGGAAGTGTCTATTGATGCAGAGGGATCTGGCAATTAACAATGATGGAAGGAAGGAAAATGCTGAGAAAAAGCATGTCAGTAATAATGGCTTCTGGTAAATTATTACATCATTGCAAAGTTTGCCTCAGTAACAACTACCCTTAAACAGCAGGAGAATGGATACCCAATGGTGCATCAGTACCTGAATGGCATTTCTTAATGGTCGCTGGATGTTATTTTAGCTCTCTTTGGAGAATAGGGGCGCCCAGCCAGCCTGCATGAATGTAATGCGTGAGATGGCTTATGACATTCAAAGCACTGACAGCAGAATGCTTTTCATTTAGGGAGCAACTAGACAGAAACTATTACATTGTTGGAGAGTTATTACCCTCTTGGGCCCACCATTTGTATGCGAAGGAAACCTGTCTTTCACTTCAAGACAAATCATGCCATACAGCAATGTGGTCTAGTGTTTTGTGTCAGATTTAGGAGTTCTGTGCCATGTTCCACCACTGTGGGCAAATAACTTCAGTGCGCTTGTAAAACTGGGTTACTGAGTGTGAGAGTGCAGTTGGTGCTGCATGAAGGCAGATCTGGGTTCAAGACACAGCTCTTCCAGACCATGTCCATGCAACCAATGCCCCTGCCCATGAGTTTTCCCACTTGGAAAACGGGTAAGACGCTTCCCAGCCTTACAGAGGTGCCCCAAGGATTGACTTCTTTAGGTGGGTGAAGCACTCAAGTCCTGGCATGATGAAAACCATGAGTGCCACAACCCAGAGAAAGGTGCTCCAGCCCCGCCTAACCACTGGCAACATCTTAAGACTTCTGACTTCACAAAGATTGCTGCCAACAGAAACATCATTGTCCAAAGTAATTGGTTATTGCATATAAGAAGTAAGACTGTAAAAATATATCATTGCTGAAAATGCAACTACATTTTTCGGATTTTTTTTTTCTTGTTCACATAGAGGCACTTGGTGGAAGGATGCACGATTTGCTCACTGTGTTGTCCACCAAGTGGCATCATTTTTTCCTCTGGCATTTTTAAAGTTTATCTCCACATCAAAGCCTGAAGTCTAGCTTGCCTTAGAAAGCATTGGTTCTTTAGTAAGATGTGGAAAACAAGTAAAAGCTTTTTGCAACTTCCCAGAAAGTCCCAAATCCTGGGAATTTCTGAAGGTCTACCGATTTTCTTAAGCCACTTGATCTTTCAGCTCCTGCAAGAGTCACCTCACCCAGTCATCAGTTCCAGGAAAATCACCAGTTTCAACACAGAGTGTCAGAACTAGTGCAGGAGATCTCAGTTTAATTGACAGGATGGTCAAGGCAAACGTCTCTCTGCCCCACTTGAAAAATATTTCCAGCCCACATGACTGCAGTGACTGCTACCATAACACTTAGAAGAGCTAGCAGGGACCATCTGAACTAACGCAAAAGCTCACCTCACAGCCTTTGACACAATGAATGAGGGAAGGGTGAGGGTACCACTTGAGTCCCGCCGTGCAGACAACGCTCTGGAGGAGAGAAGGAAAAAAAAATCAAGTTAAGACAAAGAAATCAGTGTACAGAAAGTCAGCGTGCTGGTTCCTATGGCTCTCCTGTACCTAACCAATGAAGTTCAGTTCCTAACACCTCTTGTGTTCTCAGGACCTGGCTCTCCTCCAGGTATTTACAAGAAGTGTTGGACTTGACATTTGCAATAACAGAACATTTGAGAGTAAAATAATATTTAAGGTTTTCCTAAAATGTCATGTCCAATATTTTACTTATGGTGGGGGAACAAGGCAGAGAAAGGCAAAGGCACAGGTCCACTGTCCAGCTCTTGGGTAGGGAGGAGTCATTTTAGGAATTCATTTAGGGATTTCTTTGGTGCTGCAAAGCATTGCTCTGTTTCACTACCCATATCTGTACTTCTTGAAGATGTAAACAGATAAAGGTGGACTTTCAGATACATTTTCGCACCATCCTTTAGATCTTAAATAGAAGCACATCCCACTACACACCTTCAAAATAACCCCCAGAAAGGACAGCATGATCTGTTACACTCTATGAGCTTTATAATAATTTCTGTACTGACTATGTTTATAGATTTTCTGTAAGAAAAAAGTTGGAGTGCCTGGTTTTGGAGAAAAATGAGATACCTGCCTACTCAAAGACACACCAAGGGCAGTCATTGTCTGCCTGCAGACATGGTAACTTAGATTTTAAGAGTGGATGAAAGGTTTGGCCAGTCAGTGGAGATGGACGTCCAATACCATGGACATCTAGGCGATGGGACTCCCATCCCTTCATCATGACAATGTTCCTTTTTGGGTTATCTTCCGCGGACGAAACACTACAATGGGCAAGATGAAAATGCGGGTACTCGTCAAAGGGCAGGGGCTGGGGTTGGATGGAGGCATGGGGAAGGAAGGAATTAACATTTGGAAGACCTGACGCAAAAGCCATCCCTTCCCCTGTTTATTTGAGGTCTAATTTAATCCATCTGCAGGGGAACCTCAGCGTGTTTTCACAGTTTCTGTCATTTGAGGCTTACCTGGCGTGTGCTAGCAAAAGGACTTTTATACTATCTGACTGGGGTTGTTTATCTTTCCGATGCTCTCGGATTTTCCACTATTAGTCAAGCCCAGCTTGCCCCACCTGCCTCACAACAGGGCCTGTCTGTGTGAGTGCAGAAGCAGCCGGGCAAGGGGGGATGCTGCTTGTCCCCTAGGAGGGAGGCTGCAAGGTGCGGGGGCCCCGTGGTGCTCCCCCAGCGCGCTCCTGACAGACAGCTGGAGATTTCCAGGCTGTTGCCTGCCACAAATGGTGAGATTCCCGCGCCCCCACCCCCCTTCTGTTTATTGCACTTCAGAGGGAAAAGAAAGGAAACTTTTCTAGGTTTCAAAATAAACAAGGCCAGTCAACAGATTGGGAGGGGGGAGAGGAAAGGAAGCAGTTCAGGAGCCTTTGAACTGAAGTCTTAAACCAAAGTAGAAAAACTCAGGCATTTGCCTCCCGTATGTGAGGCCAGCCAATAAGGAGGAAAAGTGCACTTCCAACGGGCATCTCACATTCCCCTGGTAAGAAGCATCAATATCTAGAAAACCTCTTGAACCACGTGGATGTTTATGAGCATTTGGAGCTAACAAAAGGAGTCAAATAGCTCCGAAACAGGCTCTTATGAAAGGAGGTTTCCAAGTGAGCTCAATCCCTCAGAGAAGATGCACTATTTCCCTGACCCTCCCAGCATCAAAAACCCAGCAGCTACTGCATTTTGTCCTTCCCCTCCTTAGAGGAGCAGAAGGAAGGTGACGCCTCTGCTAGGACAGTGCTCTCCTCGGAGCACAGATCTCTGCTCTGCCTCGAGGTCATCTTAAGTCCCAGTGGCTAAAACAGCCTTTGGCTGGACGGCTTCCAGTGAAAGGGCGTGCAGCCCCAGGCTACAGTGTAGGACAGCCAGTTGACCTTGCATGAGATTAATCACTGGGTCAGTGGGACACTCACACAGCTCCTGGGAAAGGTTTCAGGTCCCAGCTGATAACCAGAGCATTTCACCACAATCACCACTCATCTCTTCCCCTCTCTGTGAGAGTCAGTGTCTGCCAAAAGGGTTCAACTGGACAGACCTGCGCGGGAATGTGGCCCAATGGCTTAGTCCCAGTTAGTTCGCCTTCTCCTCGGATGATTCTTCCCTAGCAGAGACTATTAGAGCTACTCCAGCTAGGTTCAATCCTGCTAAATTTCACGGAGCTGGAAGCAGAGTATGCTGGGGAATGGGCCTTGATCACAGTCCCCGCTCCCCTTGCTGAGTTTCCAAACCTGAATTCACAGCACAAGGCCTGTTTGTACCCTCAGGCTGCTGCTGTGCTGTGTGTGGTGTGGCAGGGCAGGAAAGGGGGAGTGGGTAGAGGGCTGGAAAATTGAGAAATTGGGGAGGATTCAGGTTGCTGGGCATCACTTCTGCCTCTTGCAGTGCTAACAGACACAAAGGTGCAGGAGGGTGCTACGTTGAGCAATGAGATGAGAGATAAATCAATGAATAAAAAGCAAAGAGGGGTATAGGCAGCACTGAGCCAGGAGCCTGTTAACATGACCAGGATCCAATGGCGTCAGCACGCACAGAAGAGAAGGCCACCAAAAGGTGCAAAAAGAGGATGGCAGGGCCACCTCTGACATGTGCTGGGGGAAGCCCTTGGGGCCTCTCCCTCCGCGACAGCACGTGAGCCCCATCCCTCCACACACGGCCAGGCCTCTGCAGCGACATGTGCAGGCCTCATGGCCCCCGGCTGCCCTCACACATCGGCTTCTGCAGCACAGCTGCCCTCCTGCTCGGCCGTGGTGCCTTGCCTGTGCTCCTGTCCCCATCCCATAAACGCCATTCAGCTCCAGCTGCAGTTTGGTGTCTGTGACTCCATCTGCTGCGAAGGGAGAGGAAGCTGGGATGCTCCCACAGTAGGTAACAAAGAGCCAAGAAAGCAAATCAAGCTGTCATTTTCTCCTTGTGAGGGAAGACCTAGTGCCTCCGGTCATGGCGCTTCCCTCTCCATTGTGGGACTGACACAATGATGTCAACCATTTGCGGGCTGTGGAGGGGATTAGGTTTCCCCAGGAGAGGCCTTGGAGAGCTCTCCTCCACCTTAGATGGGCCATGTGTCCCCCGGGGCTGGAGCATGGGGACTGGCATCCACTGGCCTCGGCTAACTCTCTCCTCAGGCACTAAATGAACGCGGCAATTAACCATGAGCTGAATGTCGGGGCAGTGAGAGGACCAGACGCTGCTGACAAGGGAGGGGAGACGTGGATCTTGGTGGCTGTGGCCTCCTGTAGCTCCACACAGGACAGGAGCCCCTGTGTTCCTGAGCACTCGGTCCCCACACTGCCATAAATCACCTCGCCGTGCCGTGACTCAGTTTCTCTGCCTGCAAAATGAGCCCAAAACTCGCAGGAAGAGTTGAGGGGAAGAAAGGAGAAAAGCTGCAAAACCTAAAGGAAGAGGGACAGATTCTGGTTGCTCACGGTATTTAAGGAGAATTCCCCTTGATGTCTTCAGGATATCCAAAATCCCAGGACTTGCAGTGTTTGGGTGCAAGGCATAGGGGAAAACATCACCAGCAGTGGGGCAGCATCCCCTGTCAGCCCCGCTGGTAGGCACAGCCAGGGCACGCAGACCCTTTTGAGGCTACCCAGGCATGCACGTGCTTGCAAAGCATTTGACACAAAGGCAAGGACCCAAACTCAGACAACCTAGGAAATTAGGTGTCGGCAGTCACTGGGAAAGAGCTGTCAAGCTGTCCTTCTGAGCCATTTCACTTTTTTCTCTCCACTGCCTTATAGTCAGTCTTGGCAGCTCTATCTATAGGTGTCTTCAGCAGCTCACTGCCCCTTGCACGCATGCGGAAAATGGGAAATCATGGGCAGAGCAATGATTGCTCCGAACACGGCCTACCACAGCACAACAGACACACAAAAGATTTCAGGTGGCTTTTTGTTCCTGCTGAACATGTTGATCTGGAAGACACTGCAAATTTGCCCTGATTTCAGCAATCTGTTTCAGACCAAGCAAAGCAACTCAGCCTCAACCAATTCTGAAAAAACACATTAATATTATGACACTTTTCTAAACAAAGTATCTGCTGTTGTTGTTGTTCCTTTGAGAGGACACTTAATTTCTAAGTTTATTTCATTTATTAAACAAAAAGATTAAAAATGCTTGGAAATTAAATATGAAGTTATGTTCAAACCAACATGGTTTTTCTCCAATTTTTTGGTTCACCAAAAATCACAGCAACAAAAAAATCACTTTGGTTAGCAGAAAACATTTTTTTTTTAATTTGACAGAACTTCCAGCGAACCGAAAAATCAAGTGATTTGCACAACTCTGCTCTAAACAACTCCCAGAGGAGGGATGGTTCCCTCTTCCCACTTTGCTTCCACAACAGCTGCTGCTTGAGCAGTCACACACAAATATATTTTTTTCTTGCCGGCTCTCCCTGTTTCATCTGTGCCTGTCCTCTCAAATATAGGCCCCACAGATAGGTTCTGCCTTTATCTACTGCTCATATTGCACTGATTTGTACATTATTTGTGCCTGAAATTAAGTAACTAAAAGTGTTTCCTTTGTATTATTCAAGTACTTCAAGATCAACAAAGATTGCATGTAAATGCAACCAGCTGGTCGCTTTGCTCATATGGCACAACAGCGAGCTGTCAGTGAACGTAAATAGAGACACTTATTATTAATGATACACAGCATATTGCCATGGGGACCTTCCCCTAAGGCATCCCAGTCCCCATCTCCCCAGGGTCTCCACTGGCAGCAGCTTTTCCCCCAGCGTGGGCTCCCTGCGAGGCACGGCTCCCCGTGGGTGACATCCTCTTATCTGGAGAGCGGAACGTGACGGATGTCTTACAGCTTCCAAAAAAATCCCCTCCGGCATGTCTTAGCATCGCCCCACCAGCCGCCTGCCCTGCAGGTCTGCCTTTTAGCCTGGTGCGTGCACAGCCGCTGCTTGACAAGCAGAAAACCCTACACAACCCAGCCGGGCCCTGTCCCGGAGGACACAGCTCTGGGTACCAAGGAGACAGAGAACAGAGCCATTCTCTGCGGGCCCCAAAAGGCTCTCCTCCATCTCCAAGTGCAAGTTTTCTGGCCCAAATCTCACCTACAAAGCATTTGTGGGTCAAACTTGTATCTACTCATAGCCTAAAGCTCCTGCAAGGTCCTCACCATCAGGGCAAACAAGGTCTTATTTACCACTGTACTCTTGGAAACTGATTTTGCCTCCATCCCTCACTCCCCTCATCTCCCCCTTTACTACTCTGTGTTTTCCCTGCTGCCTAATGAGCCCTCCAGAGACCTGCAGGTATAAAACTCGTTACAGCTCCCTCTGCACGCCCGCATCAATAAACGAAGGAGCACAGCAGAGAACTGGAGGGAAGCTGTCACTTTATTTCACCATGAATTACAAAACCACTTAAAAGTCTAGCACTCGGGAAAGGGCCAGTGAGAAATCGCCCCTAATGCAGAGATAGGGGTTTTCTTTATGTTTCATGCCAGAAACTTGGCAAAGCCCAGGCTTAGGCAGTAATATAATCTCAGCGTCTGGAGTGAGTGGGAAGCTGGGACGGACACTGTGAGCTTGTCGTATTCTCTGGACTTATGTTCCTCATCCCTTTCCAGGATTTAGTCTATTGCTCCGTATGGCCCCGCATGAAATAGGGAAATATAAAGTGGTGGAGATTTTCAGAGCATCTCACTACCCACAGCCAAGGCCGGACTGAAAAAATCCCAAGCCCTGGGTACACATTTAGGCATGTGGAGAAGCAAATAGATTGCCAAAGCTGCTCCGTATATACTGGGGCTGTGCTGGCTGCCTGCTCTCTTACTAAATCTAGCTCGAGTGTGCAAAGCACAGGCTGCAGCAAAGCTAGGGCCAACTACATAAAGGCAGACGGTGTTTGCTCAAGCACTACCAGCAACCTGCACTCTGGTGGCATGTGATGGATGGGCCAGCACCTTCTGATATGCACCTGAGCACACCCAGGTAGGTGCCTACACCTGCAGAACCCCTGCATGTGCACAAGCGCCTGTTTGCAGGCATTTCAGATCAGGAGGGCATGTTTATGTAGACGCATGAGGGTTTTCAGAAAGCGGTGGGTGTCTCCCACTGGTATCCCAGTGGAGACAGGAAACAAGCAGCTATTTGCTGCCAGTAGCATGCGTGTGCGCGGCTGAGTGTGTGTGCAAGGTATTGTGTGTGGGCCTGAGTGTCCCCACAGGGGCAGATGGCACTGCCGTGTGCTGGAGGGCGCACGGGACAGCACGTCGCAAGCTGCCTGTGCCTTTGCAGGTCAGGAGGAAGAAGTGGTGACCTCTGGAAGGGGCTGTGCTGAGCAGGCAGCTCTTGCATGCAGGCAAATGGGCGGGGGGAGGACCCAGCCAGCTCTGCTGCTTCAGGAAACAAAATATCCTCTGTATCAGCTTCTTTTGTCATCTTAAAGCAGCGTCAAAAAATCCAGCCCTGCCACCTGACCTGTACTAAAGAGGAGGAAGAGAATAGGATCTGGCCGGTGCCTGTTCTCTCATTTTCCACCACATTTTCCTGTGTAATGAATCACATTCCCACATCAGACCCTTGGAGGTGCTAGGTGGATCTGAGCACAGTGAACTGGGGCCTCTACCTTGAACAGATTTTCACTGGGAAAGCACAGAAAGAAAACAACTTGGAGAAAAAGGCACCACATTGCTAGAACAGCACACAAAGACACAACAAAAAACAGGAGTTCTTTTCTAAAGGGCAGAAGAGCTTTCCCCATAAACTCTCCTCACTGGATGAACCAAAGGTAACACTGCTCACTGCATGCAAACACACAGCAAGGGATTAGTTAGTAAAATTGTCAGGCACTGACCTTCACTCTTTGAGGGTTCATCCAGTGTTGGATGTCTTGCACAGTCTCGTTCACACGCAGGAGGATGGGCTCATGACTGTGATCCAGACACGAGGTGGTACACTCCGCGCCTGCACACAAAATAGAGAGGATAAAGGTACAGCACCAAGCAAGCAGCTTCTTACCCTCTCAGCATTCTTCCAGCTGAGGGACAGGATTAGGGCTCATTTTTCCTAAATTGCAATTAGCAGTCAACCATAACTATCACATATCTTCGAGCCACACATGAAATGCTGAGTACAACCCTGCCTCTCAGCAGGAGACTGGGGGGGTGGGCAGATATTCCAGGGTCTTTTTATATGAGTTGCATATCTAGGTATTTCTCTGGCTATTAACTCCAGGAGGGGGGTCAGGTTTTGTTCTTTCAGCTCACCAAGAAAATGTGGAAGTTTTTCCATTTCGACTGCTCTTTCAAGCAACGGGACTGATTAAGCTAAGGCTGCCAAACTCATCTCACCTATGACATGACATAATCCTCCCGCTTGATCTAGCAAATTTACAGACCTTTAATAATAATCTTTCAGGTAGTGGCCAAGCCTAATGATACTGCAGGCGAGCTATCACCTAAGTCCCATAGTTGATAAGAAGTACGCAGAGAGGTAATGATGGCTTTGTTCACACATAAACCTGGTTTTTCTCTGATTAACTGTCATGCCCGGTGGGAATCGTGTCCTTTCTTTATTAAAACATGCTGCGATACTCTGCGGCAATATCCCAGAGCCCTGTGGTGACACAACCGTAAGCCCTAGTGTGTTGGACCATTACCATTTCCCCCCTGGAAAATCACTCTTGAATGGCACAGCTGCTGCAAACATGTCATTAGGATTTCTGCACTCCAATCAGCGCTTGGGGAGGAATTAATCTCTGTGCTGGTTTGGAGAGCTGAACCTTTGGCTCAACACACACCTCAGCCTGGAAGGGCAGATTAGGTGTCTGAGAAATTACCGAAGGTGTGTGGGATTCACAGTGACCACGACTGGATGCTATTATTTTCCGCACCTGCTTCTGCCTTCTCGTGTCCTCCCACGTGGAGGAGTCAGTGGGAGCAAAGCAGACCCTGCTTGGCCAGGGAGGCTCGGGGAGTGCCTGGTCTTTGTTTTGCTTCTCTAGTGCATGCGGTAGTGGCTCCACGGACCCCCTGGACAAGTGCCTGAAGACCTACTGCGAGCGAGTGGAAGGAGCACGCCTTCTCGGAAGGCCATCGATCAGGCTCCCGAAAACACCAAGAAGAGAAGAAAACCCCAACAACCTGATCCCGAAAGGTGGTGCTGGGTGAGCCTAACAAAGTGTGTGGTATGTCTCCATCTGCTGAGGATAAGAGCCAACGGCCGCTGTGCCCTCTGCGAGCTGTTCCTCATGCTCTGCAGGAGGATCCAGCCCATGATCCCACCGCCTCCAGGACAGCTGTGTGGTCTTGTCCCAGGATCAGATCCACCAGACCCTGCATCTGGGCACGGGACCTCCAGCCAAGCTGGTAGGGCTGGGAGAGGATGGAGGGAAGGCAGGAGCCCACTGCCCAGGCAGCTGCAGGCCCTCCTGCTCCCAGCCCCAGGGCTCCCCTCTCCAGGCCAGAAATCTGAATTTCTCCCCTTGTAAAGCCCTGCCCAGCTCAGGCAGGTAACCTCATCTCAAGGGTAAAACGCCTTGCCACATTAAGAGTCGCCGCAGCCTGCTTGCTGCTCGCTCTCCCGCGCTCTGCCGCACTATTTACACTTACAGCGAGGAGCGGGTCGGAATTGTTTTGATATATGATCTGTAATTGGCATCGTTACAGAGCGGTGATCTCATCCAGGTTGTGTTCTCCTCCCCAGGGAGGGAACACAAGGCGGCTCGTGGTCCCTCGCATGGCTGCGATATAATGAGGGAGCCGCAAAACGAGGAAATTTCTCCAAGTTCAAAGGGGCAGACGGGGGTGGGGGGGCCTGGTGGCGGGCTGCAGGAAGGGGTCTGGTGGGGCTACAGCCTGTGCAGCTCCCATTGCAACCCATGCAGCAGGGATACTTTAAAAATGGGGGCTGAAAATACAATTTTGTGTATTTGCAGTATGGAAAGTATGTCTGGGTGACACAAAGGGAAGCTGAGCTCAGAAAGCACCCCAAAGCTCAACACTCCCTGCAAAGTGACCAGACACCCCAGGTGGAAGGGCAAAACATCCTTAAACAAGCTCCTAAACAACTGTCATACCAAAGGGGATGCTCAGCTGGTCTTACATTCTTTCTGGAGTGATGTGGATGATCCTGCTGCTGTGCTTCCCTGCCAGCGTCCTGCCTTTTGGCATCCGAGGTGTGCGTGTGTATGCGGGATTGAAGGAGGGGGACATTACAAAATTGTAAGAGCAAGCTGAGGTGCAAGATCTCCCCTTATTTTAGGGCTGGATGTATCTTTGGTGCAGTCTGGCTTGCTGGCTGCCCCTTAAAACCAGCTGGCTGAGAAGGGACATGATGAAACTAGAAATGCCAGAAGGAGCAGGCAGTCAGCAAGTTATGTGCCTCCTAGACTCTAGAGCATCATCCTTCCTAAAAGCAGTTCCCTATAAATCTACCCATAGCAGCCTCTCACTCAAGTAAAGGGATCCATAGGAGAAGGTGACTTTGAGGACTGCAGACTCCTTCCTTCCTCCCTCTCAATCTCATCCTCTTCCTCATTCCCTTCACTGCTCCCTGCCGAGCTGCCTCCCCCGTGGCAGGTGGCCAGGGCTGTTGCTCACAGACCTATGCCGTAGCCGCTGGAGCACTGCAGCTTCAGGTGGCTGTTGAGCTGCGTGGGCAGGGCGCACTGGCCCTGCATTTCCCTGCAGAGATGAAAGGAGCCGCTCCAGGTGCCATCCTTCCGGCAATGAATCACGTTGCTTCCACGGCCCTGGGAACGAGAGAAGGAGATAGCGAGGATGGTCACAAAAACAAGAGCAAGGACACCAAACAGGCTGAGAAGGGAAAATCGGGCAGAGCCGAAGTGGGAGCCAAGTTCTGGAGCTGGGACAGGCCCCGGTTGGGACTGCCAGCCCTGGTGGGCAAGGAGGGGTTTTCTTCTAAGTAATAAATAAAAGGAAGCCTGTGCCACATGCACACACATTCCTCTTCTGTGCAATGTGATGTCTGTACAAGGCCCTTGCATGGTCTCTACCTTAAAAAGGACACACACTAGCTGCAGTAAAGGTGCATTCACCCTATTTGCCCTCTTTCTTCTTGTTGAGAGGTCTGTGTTGACTGCAGACAACCCTTTCCCTCTTCCATTTTGTAACTAGTTGCATCATCTTTGTCTCAGAAAAGAAAGAATCCCCGATGGCCAGCTGAAGGAGGAAGGGAAGCGGGACATGAGCAGGGATGCTCAGCAGGGCAGAACATGCTCTTTAGAGCTTGGCTGCCTTGAATGACAGCAAATGAAGAGGCTGAGGCAGATATGCACAGAGGCAGGTGGAAAGGAGAAAAAAAATCCTCTGGTGTGGGAATGGGCAAGGAATGGAATATGACATTTCTCTTATAGCAAAGATTCTCTGTACAATACTGAAGAATGAATACCAAAGTCCAATAGGAAATATCATGCCCTTTAGAAACAACAAAGGAGTGCACAAGCAATCTTTTGTCAGATCTATCCACATGGCATTGGAGATTTCTGCACAAGCTGTTCGGCAGGATCTGCAAGCCTAACTGCCACGGGGTGATGTGGGACAATCAACAGGAGGATGCCTGGGGTGGCTTGGCTCCAAGCCTCCCACGGTGACCCTGCTCAGTGGGAGAAGCAGACAGGATCTCTGCTTCTCCTTGCCCATTACACATACCAGGCATGTTGCCTGCAACCTACCCACCCTGCTCTGGGAGACTGTGCTGGATATCTTTGGGGATGTTTCAGTGTGCTGTCTATGCTGGGATCCCAATCCCAGCAGGGATGCTTGAGTCTTGGGAGCTCTTCCCTAGGTCCCACACCCCTTGTTGCAGAGGGATCTGCACAAGGCCCCGGTGCAGGTATGCACAATTGCAGTGCCTTCGGTGTTAGTGTTACATTTGATATCTTAATGCCTTTTTTTGCTCAGCTTTGTTGATGAACATAATATTTAGTGAGATACAAAGTGGTCTTATTGTCATACTGTGTGGGACCTGCATCCCCTTCTTTAGACATCTGGCCATTGCCAGGATTAATAAGAAAATCATATGAAAGGATAATGGACCAGATGGACTCAGGGTGTGATCCAGTTTGGTGACTCAGCTAAGGGCCAGTTTTGCAGAGACTGATTAATTTAGATCTGACCGTTTACACAGTTTGTGTGCAATATTCAGAAATGGAAGGCTCTGCTCTGGGTACTGGGGGAGGCACCTGCTTAAATAACCTGGTGATTAAGAGATGCCATATGCAGAGCTGAGTAATGATCTTTCAGCATGGTGACAAATTCAGGAAGAGATTGCTAAGTGATAATTGAGCACAATTTGCTGTTTTAGCAAGTGTGGTGCACTTCCATTGCAATTTGCATGCCAGAGTTCTAAAGGTGAGCCATGAAACCTGATTTATGTTGCCAGAGTTGGCTGTGTTTGAGGGTACTATTGTGTAGTTTCTGCAATGTACTCAGAGATCCCAGGATATCCATTGCTATAGTAACATCCTGTCCATCATTCCCTGACCTGAAAAATCTCTTGTGAAAATCCCTGCTGGGTTTCTTGCTTGGATGCAACGTGCATTATCACCTTATATAGCTGAGAGAGACTTAGTGGGGTTTAATCCTTAAATAATTAACACCTCTCAAGTGGTTCTGCCTTGTGCCAGGAGTTCTCCCTCTTTTTCTGTCTATTTTCTGGGATATCTGGAAATACCTTTCTCTGCAAATCCCTTTCTCAGGATGTTACCTGCTTCTTTGCTCAAGGTGCTTTCACAGCTGAAAAGTCACTATAATCTTCCTTTCAAAGAATAGAGACGTAGCTGTATATCTCACTTTCCACAGCTTACTTAATTATTGCTGTAACCCTGACTTCACTGCCTGCCTCTCTTCACATCCAGCTCCTTTAAAAGCAAACGTAAAGCTCTCATACCTGTTGTCCCTCGTGGCCCCAGTTTCACTGCACTGGCACTGATGGTGCAGTCGGTTTGACCAAGTGCACAAAGCCACAGATGCCATATCCCAGAGCTTCCCACCCAAACTGCACCCATGTGTGCATTTCACAAGTCTTGAAACTTCACATAAACCTTATAAAAACAGATCTTCAGGTGCTCTGATACAAAACCCCAGGCTCTACCTCCCATCTCCATGAAGTGGGCAGGACAACTTTGCAGGGAACGGGGCAGCAAGCGCAGTTTTCCAGTCTCAGAAACCTCAGTGCTGTTTCTTCTGTAGTTGCGGATTTTAACATTTGGAGCAGGTATTAGAGGTGTTTTTCCGATCACTGGCACTATGGAAGGTCTGATCCCTTTTTCAGGTGTCCTCAGAAATAGGACTAATATTAAAAGACCTTTGACAGAGTGCTCTGTTCTCTGCAGTGTGTATAGTAACAGCAGCTTCCACATCCCCACTTTCTCTTCCCAAATGTATTAAGCAGTAGCACTTCTGGGAGAAGTTACTCATCTCACAAACTATAATTACCTCTGGTGAGGTAAACTAAACATTTCAAACATGATATTAAAGACTAGACCTTCTTGTATCAGTGAACACAGCTCCTACAAAGTCAAAGGCAACACGCTGATTTATGCTGGATAAGGATTTGACCTTTGATGCCTTGTCACACCTTTGCAGCCACAAAAACCATGGAAGTTTACAGACAGTTCACTTGAACAGTGATAATCCCTATAAATTATCTATGGCATACACATGGTGACAAAGGGAAAAAGAAATGGAGAGAAAACCAAGGTAAAACAGAAAGAACAAACAGGATGAGTGCATGTAACTCATATCCTCCTTTCATTCATTACTCTTTATTTCCTCCTGTACTAATATAAGAGCAGAAACCACATTTGATAATGCCTACCTAGATCAGAGAGCCACTGACACAGATTATTCAGCTACTTACTTGTCTAGAAAACAGTAAGTCACTCATTGCTAGTCCTCTATGGGTAATAGTTAATACCATTACTATAGTCATAAAAATGATATTTCCAGGCTCTTCGAAGTCTCTCTCTTTTTGTACTTTAATTACGTACTTCCCTTCTCCATCTCTCTGTTTCTGGTCTCACAAGAGCTCAAGGGAGTTATGGCACTTGGTCCCTCCAAGATCAAAGTCCTTAGGGAACATAAGATAAAAACACACCTTTATGGGCTGAGATGGTCTGGATAAGAGACTCACCGACTGATTGTCATCGTCTTCACACTTGATCCTGCACTCACTGTTGAACTGGAAGCCATTGGAGCACTGGTAGAGCCCGTGAAACTTGGATGGTGGAGGGTCGCAGGTAACGGGCACGCAAGCGCCTGGCAGCCACGTGCCATCTTGTGTGCACTGGATCTTAAAGGCTCGCCTTTCCATGCGGAAAAAAAACAAGACCATTTAGTGAGCGGCTTAGTCAGCCAAGAGCCTCTGAGCTCTGCTAGCAGGTTGCAGGGGATGGGTGTGCTTGAGCTTTTAACACTTGGGGAACAAGTTGTGAATCTGCGTCATGAGGTCTCCGAGAAAAAATAACGATTATTTGCAAAGCTAACATTCAGCTATCCAGCCTAAACTCAACTCTTTCGACCTTGGACATGTCTTCCCAAAACACCACTTCCCAGGCTTGTGGGCTGTGGTTGGTTTGAAGTGGGTTTGTGCAGAGTCAGAAGTATATGACAGCACTAACCCTTTCCCGCAGAGTTTCAAAGGGGACTCCCCAGGCTGGATATCAAAGGCTATTTCTAAGGTAAGATCTGTTTTTTGAACACTGGCTACGATTTTCAAAGAAGCCTAGGGGAGTTAGGTGCCTATATCCCCTTGATATGCACAGCTATCTGCATGAAGGCAGCATTCAGTGGTATTCTCTGTTATAAACAGCCCATCCCTTTCCTAAAATCTTTTTAACCCATGGCTTTCTGAATCATGCTGGCTGCGTGGCATTACTATTGTACGTACTTCCTTGCTTTTCTGGAGGATCCAGGGACATGGTAACCTGGTTTGCATTTGTACTTGCAAAATGAGCCCACTTTGTGCTTATCTTCCCGGCAACGAGTAGTCTGGAGATCTGCATTAGGGACGATGGAGGGTGCTCGACACATCAGCTCACACAGGGCTTCTGGAAAGGACCACAGCCCATCCTCCATGCAGGTCAAGTTGCTGTTGTTTCCTGAGAAGGACAGTGAGCAACATAACATTCAGCAGGACTGGTTGTTGTGGTGGTGTTTTTTTTTCACAAGTGTCATTACACCCATAATATATCAACAACCACCTCAGCTGGCTTGACAAATTTAACTGTGTATGTCCTGTATATTTTCTCTTTCTAGATGATGGTGTTAAATCATTAAGGACTTTTTTTTTTTCTTTTTCTTTTTTTTTTTTTTCAGGAGACAACAGGCAGACTGTTTATTTCAGGAAATGCTATAGCATAGGTGAAATCTCACTAGATTTGCATTTTGTGTGCGTGTGTGTGTTTCGTTTTTGTTTTTAATTCTGTTCCTTATTTTGTTCTTCTCCGAAAGAAAGCTTGCTTCATACATCAACGTCCTCCTCTCTGAAGCCATGGAGATATCCATGTTAAGACAGAGTGTTTGGTACCGTTCCATTCTTCATACTGCTTGTGTGTTACATCCCTTCCCTGAATCTCCCCTTCTTACTTCAATTTTGAGCCTTTTAGAGCAGCATCTGTTAATATTAGAGTCACTACTCCAACACAATGAGGAGACGTTATCAGCTGGGGACTCTCAGTCCGTGGGGACTACTGTGATAAATATGATTCATAATACTCATTAGAGACTCATTTTCCTTAGGAAGCTTTCTTGACCAGCACCTCAAAGGTAAAAGGTACAATAGATCTATTTGCCTCTGCTATGACCTAGTTGACTTCAGAAGGGTAAGCTAAAAGTAGCCTACTCTCAGTGTATTTTGTATTCTTTGATATTTTATACTGTATGTTAAAAAGGAATAAGCTTTTCCTAAGAAACAAAACACCGCTATGAGCCACTAACCCTTCAAAAATCCCTAATACTCTATTGAAATCCTTGAGCATTGCTGCAGGAACTCCTCTCAACCCACAAGGCATATTTCCAGCAGTCAGCCAACTTCAGTGTTATCCAAAATAATACCGACAAACTGCTAGCCCTAGAGCAATTCCACCTCTTTGAGAGAGAAGGAAGAGAGCTGGGACATTGACACTGGAATTCGAAGAAGAAGAAAACAAAAGGCTCTGGAGGGCTCAGGAAGGTATGTAGAGGAGCCCTCCTGCCCTATCCACAAAGATAAGAGAAGCTTCATTAAATCAGTACTGGCTTTCTCCCTCCCCTCCCCAGTTGCAGATGATTGCAGAGGTATTTTGTGCAGAAGGGAGCTCTTTTTCTAGAGCACCAGCATGCTCCTCTGCTCTGACTCATGCAGCAGCTCTGCAGACCAGCCGTGGTGATATCATACTGCCACTGCAATGTGATAAGCTGTGACATTACCAACAGTTGCTGTCATGACGTCAGTGATTGAATTAGGCATGAGTCATCTGAACACATTTTCCAGAAGTTTAGTGGCAATATCTATTAGTCATCACCAATGGCATACACCAAACGGTGTCTTTAGCTTACAACTCACAGAATGTCTGGACAAAAGTGAAGTGATGCTAAACAAATGAGCTGCACCCCTGACTTTGTGCTAGTTATTAGCTTTCCAGCTACCCCTGCCAGCATCACCAGCTGAAGCTCTTCTTGGTCATGGCTTGTTTTACCCTCTGATGCTCTGCATGAAAATTGCCATTCATCTGCTTGGGGTAATTTTACATTCCTCCAAGTTGATTAGCATCAGTTAATCTAGTGGAAGGTGTCCCTGTCCATGGCAGGGGGGTTGGAATTAGATGATCTTTAAGGTCCCTTCCAAACCAAACCATTCTATGATTCTATGATAATTATTTTCACTCCCCTCTCAATAAAATAAAATAAAATAAAAAAATCCAGCTGTTTCCAATGAAAAACAGCCTCCCTATTGAAGATGACCCTCTGAGTGTATAAACAGAAAAAGGGAATTCTTTGATAAAAATCTCCCCTTTGAACAGCCTTAGCTTTCACTGTGGGTTGGTTACTTGTGGTTACCCTCCCAAGTCTGAGTTAAAAGAATTGAGCAATTTGGTTATATATGAAGTAATCAACATATCCTTTCACTGAAATGTGGAATACTTCACATGCCTCTTCTGAGATTTGCTGTGAATTCTAGCAGGAGAGGCGATACCACATATAGAAAACGAGTTTATACAGCAATTGTACCTGAGTCAACAACAGCTGTTAAGATTACTCCAGTGTGAGGTGACAGATTAATTTGGCTCTAATGTTCCCTCAAATTAACTATGATATCTTTTGTGCTTCCTGAGGACCAGATTAAAAAGGGTTATGTGACAGTAAGCAAAAGAGTGGATGGTGCTGAGAAGATGATGGGGATGCTACCAGAAAAGTAGCAGGGAAGAAGATGGAGGAGAAAAGGAAAGAACGCAGCAGAGTATGTTATTTTCAAGAAATAAAACTTGTAGGGACTCCTAAACAGGAAGGAAGAGAAAGGTCAGAGGTAGAGCAAGATGAGTGTGGAAAAGGGGAGAGGTGATGGATGGATTAGGAAAAGCCATGATGGGAGACTGTGTGACTGAGACATGGGACTGTCCAGTCTTCTCCCACCTTCCCAAATACATGGAGGAGGCATGGAAGGGAGACAGGCACAGAAAACAGAGAAGGCATAGGAAAAGATGAAAGAGTTCAATATGATTTATCCCCACGACTTTTCCATGTTTTGGTTGTATGGAAGTAATATTCAATATCATTCCTGCCTAGCCAGCCATGATCAAGCAAAGGTCAGAGGAAGGTAATAAGAGAGATGCAAAGGAACTTAGCTTCTAATATAAATAAACCTTCCCTAGACTCTCATAATTCTTCATAGTTAAAATATCATGAATAATTCTAAAACAACAGCAATAGTAACATGTATTACTCGCAGCAGTCTGTTAGCCATGCAGCTATCCCCAGCTCGCTGCACAGACACCCCTTGATACCTTTCAGAAGAGCAGGAGGTCGGCAAGTGAAGGAGCATTTCTTGCCAAAGGTGGTCCCCTCGCTGCAGTTGAAGGTGGCTGGGTAGACATGATACTGGTCTGGGACACCACAGTCCACAGGCTCGCAGGTCACCTGCTTGTTCCACTTCCCATCTGTGCAAGTCATGGTGACGCTGGACTCCATCTGGAATTAGACACAAGACTACAGCCACCACAGCCAGCAAAGGAGAGATCAAAACTGCTTAAAGCCTAGTAACAACCATTATTTTTGTGTCTCACAAGTCAAGAAAAATGAAACCTGATGACCACCATCATTATGTGGACAGCAGCTACTAAAAACATTGAGGCCACACAAGAAACAATGTCAGAGAACCAGTATGTATTTCTGCCACCAGCGGGGTGAGGGATCAGAGTGCTTCAATGTTAAAAGCACTACAAATAATCTGAACTTTTGTCTGCATCGCCTCCTGGGACGAGCCACGGAGCCTACTGCTCTGCCCCGTGACCAGAGAGGCACGTGCGAGCCTGAGCCGTTTGGAGCTGACAGCCATCCCTGATCCTCACCACCTTCGGCATGACATGGTCACCCCAAGCAGCCCCCATGTGTTTCTGAGTCATTGAATTCACTCTGGGGTTTGAAGTGAAAGCCAACCTGGTGTGAAGCCGGCCGGGACTCGTGCTGAGGCTCTCCCCAGAGGTGTCAGCGGCCCCTGGGAGGAGGCCTGGGCCTGGGCCTCGTCAGTGCCAAGGGAGCGGCCTGGGCTGTGGAGCCTTGTGCTGCTGCTTCGGCTGCTAGCACCAGAGTGCCTCGGGCCTCCAAAGGAAACCAGGGCCCTGCTGCGCTGGCATCAGGGACACGCACGCTTGAGAGACAGACTTTTTCCTGGAGGATTTTGCAACGGACAGACCCCCAAAGCATCTTGCCCATACGTTCACTTGGCATTTGGTCCAGAAACTCTTTATGAGAGGTCAAATACAGAATTAGCACCTGTGCTCTGACTTCCCTAATGCCCTAATACTGGCATAGCTACACAGAAGCTACACTTCTCTGGATTTGAGGAATAATCCAAACAGTGAAGTAGACTGAAATCCTGAAGTGCTAGGAGGAGAGAAAGAGAGTCAGAAGTGGGGTGGGAAGGCGGGGGGCAAAGGAGCCACCTGTTCAAGGCTAAGACAAAGAATTTACTGGGTGACTGAAGGACAAACAGATGCTGGCAAAGAGAACAGAATAAACAACACATCCGCTTTCTAATTAGAAAGAGAAAATGATTACAGATTAGAGGTGAAGAATCTGAAAGCAGAACTCTTCCCCCCATACCAGAATAAAAAAGGACAACAGAAAGTGAAATGTGAGAAACCCAAACACAAGATATTGTGGAAGGGGAAGATACCGGCAAGGAATCTGACCAAGTCATACAGCAGCACTCCTCTGCCCCCAGGGAATATTTTATTCAGGGCTGGTACGCTCACAGGAGATTTGCACCGCCAACCATTGATCTAGCTTTATAAAAGGAAGGGGAATTTTTCTAGCACACATCAAAGGGACCTGGATTCCCTTTTTGCAAAAACACCCTAATGGTTTCAACAGAAGTTCAGACCTGTCTCCCTTTGATATATGGTTGCATTCAGAATGGAAAAAGCAGTCCCAGAGCTGAGAAACTGGACACTTCCCAAGTGGGCACAAAACCCCTTTTCTAGACCATGCAGTTTATTTAAACAGGGAGCACTGCTGATGGAAAAAGTGTCTTTTCTACAAATTTAGAGTAGCACATTTGGGGATTCACAGAGCGCTTAGGTGAAGTGACACTCCGCGTTCTCATTCCCAGCCATTTTGCTCCCCACTGGCTACTAATTCTTTGTTGTTTATCAGATTATTTGCACGATTAAAAATACATTTCTGTAGGTAGATGATGGCTTGAAGATGCCTGTGCTTCCAGGAAGTTGCTGTGTAATTCTGATGACCACAGGAGAAAGGATGAGAGCATATTTCCATGTCTTCATAATTCATACACATAGCAGCATCACCACCACATTTGCACTCCAGGCTGGGCTGCTCCAGGATACAGCAAAGCCTCCATTTCCCTTAGCAGATGCTGTCATCGACCAGAGCTCCAGCACTGTGGCTGCTGGGCACCTCAACAGCAGGAGGTTAAAACAAAACCAAGCTATTGATGACAGGGGCTATGCAAACATTAAGGAAAAGACGTGGGTCTTGCACTGTATCCTGCTGCATGCTGGCTCCACTCTGGGCACAGGAGCTTCAACTCCAAGAATTCACTTATTAGTCTTGGTGTGATCTAGTTTAGGAATAAATGATTGCTCTTTCTAGCTGATACCAGTTGCTGAAGCACAGTATGGTGCAGAAGGGAGTTTCCCTAATGACAGGGTTACACATCAGATGCTGCTCTACAGCAAACCAAATAAACAGCTCAAGTTCAGAATCCAGAATATAATTCAAAAATTGAAACAGAAGCAGTATCTGTGCATGACAGCCACACCTTACAGAACACAAGAATGCTTAGCCCAAGCTAACACTTGGGAGGGCATGGTCTTTGTTAGCTGACAGCCTGCTGGAAATGCAGCGTGCCTGGGGCCACCCTCCTTGGAAGGGATCCCTTGTTACAGCTATACCACGCTGCACTTTATTTCTGCTGCTGTTCTAGACCACGATGTCAAAAAAAATTACTCTCCTTCACTCCATTTTCAACTCTTTTTTTTTTTTTTCTCTCCATGGTACTTTCCCAACAAAACCACTAACCAGAGTGGAAGAGTCACCTTCTTCCGGACCCACATGGCTTTTCCTCTTCCTGGCATTCCAGCAGGGCCATTCCCCCACAGAGACGCATAGCCCATGTGGGTAAGACCCTGGCTTCTCAGCTTTTTCCAGTAATTTGCTCCACACTTGTATGATGGAAGCTGAGGTTTTCAAGGTCAGACATAATAATGAAACATTTTAGAACACGTCTATCACTCAGCAGCACAACTTCAAGGAAAAGGAGTGCATGCATTTCTGCAGTGGAACATAACAGAGCCAGCCTCCCCACAATGCAGAGGACTAATGCCTTTAGTGCAGAGGACAACAGAAATTATTGCAGATCACACCGCCTTACAGCTTCTCCTTCTTGCAGTGTCCCACCTGAGGGTGGGCTCATTGCAGTGCCTGGGTGCAGGACCTCAGGCTGCTGTGCAGGACTCAGCTCACCCCAGCGCCTTGGCAGACCATGGGGTATTTCCAATTAACTCAGCCTGAGCAGCTCTGCCTTCAGATCCAGCATCGGGTCTTTGTGGCAGCATCTGCGCCTGCCTTTGCAGATCTCCTATCCAAAGCCTGAATGGGCACGTGCCTGTTTCGCCTGTCTGATCTGACAAGGTCACCCAGCTCACAGCGGTCCACATGAAGCACTTGGTTTTCTCATCTGGTTTATTAGCTGTCACTTTGGGCACTTTGTGCTGCTTTGAGTGGCATCACAGTAACCGCTTCCCTTCATGTTCTGCCTTCCAAAAGAGGCTTACGCAAGGAGGGAGGGCGGACAAGAAGGAGAAAAGAAAAAAAAAGATAAAGTGAGCAATACAGTGAAGAGGATGCAAACTTTAACAAATCTGGTGTCAGAAAGATTTGTTTCTTGGGACTTTTAACAGCTTGGGAGAATTCACGTCTCCTTCCTGCTGCCCAAGATCCCAGTCGGCTCCTTCTTCAAGCGATGCTTCACGTGTGAAGTTTCCTCTCCTTAAAAATGAACAGCTGTGCCCTCCCCTCTAAGTATTCTTCCACTTCTGCCCACTACTGTGCCTCTAATTGAACCCACATGAGCCATGCTTTCTTTTCCTGGCATGATTGATGATGCCTTTGCACAACATTAGGGAGCTGCTGGGTTTTAAATAACACCTCTTGACCAGAGCAGCAGTGGTGGTAGCTTCAAGGAGAGATGACAACAAGTAACTGAATGAGCAGGGCTTTCAGTGAAGGACAAGGGGGAGGAAGGCAATGAAAGACAAAGGGGAAGGGGGGAGAAAAGAAGAAAGAGCAATGGAGTTGTCAGGGGGGTGGGAGGACATTGGGCGAAAATGAGAACATCCCGAGATCTTCTTTGTGAAAAAAGATACATGACGGCTTTGGCCCCATCAATATGCAAGCCCATTTTTTTTGTTGCTTAAGTCCCTAAACGACGATGAGAGAGAGCCCAAGAGAGAGTAAACAGCTCTGCTTTTTTTTTTTTTTTTAAAAAAAAAAGCAAACAGCTTCTCCTGCACATGGTGCTGATGTTTTTAGGGTTTGGTGATTTTATGGAGTTTAACAGGATTGGGAGCAGGAACTTCTCAGAGAGCAAAGATGAATGAAGTTTTTGACCTAAGACTTATTAAAATGGTGGCTTCAAGAAGAGACAGAGGCCAAAAAGTGCAGGAATTGTCAGGATGATTTTCAAAAAATCCTTAGATGTAAAAGACTGATTTGAAATGTGACTTGTGCCCCTACATCTCTGAGGTGCTTTTGAAAAGTTTGCTTTTAATTCTCTGTTCATCTTTTTTCTCTGCCTTCCAGTGAAATACAGAAGACAAATGTGGTTCAGATGCTAAACCAGGGCATATTCACTGGTGTGTAAGTCATCCCCACCAACATGTAGTGGTCATGGGCCACTGATGTTCAGCCTGCTCTTTGAGACCTTGCTCCTCTCCTCAGTCCCCTTCCTACCCAAGAGTGTGAAACATTAGCATGTGCAAAACCACCTTCCTTCGTCCTTGTGCAGCCCTCTGGACTGAAAGCTAAGTGAGAAAAAAGTAGCTCTAGTCCCTCAAATCAGTCAATCACAACAAATATCCAACAGAATGAAAACAGTGAAACAAACAACAGCTTTGTGCAAAGCTCCTCAATCACAGAATGAAGTCCCTCCAACCACTGATAACAATCTACATGTCCTAGCTCATCTCCAAATGCTTCTGTTCAGAAGACCTGAAGCTGGGAAGCATTTGTGGAAGGAGCACAATATAATGCAGTACAATGCAATACAAGGAATCCAAACCATGAATTCCAGACTTGCTTGGATAATTCATTTCCTGCATGCATGTTCCACAGGTTCTGGCTAAAAGCACCTGACACAAATAAATTAAACAGGATGATATCGAAAGAAACTGTCCTTTCCTATTCAACAAATCTCTGAAGCACACACGTAAACTCCTAAAGCACGTGTTTGAAGTGCTCTGCTGGCCATAGATATTTTTAAGATGCTTCGCTCCTTCCCTGCACAGCACAGAGCAAACAAATCCATAGGCCTCACGGTTTTTATTGGGAGAAAAAAAGTTGACAAAAAGTGCAATAGTAGATCAGGATGAGAGGAAGCATGCTGTAATAGGCAGTGAATCACATTAGCTAGGGGTGCTAAAATCCTCCACTCCTGTCATATGAATCTGATCAAGGCTCTGAAACCCAACTTCTCTGAGCAAAACCAAATACAGTTGGCTGAGCTGCCCCCAAAGGTACTTTTTGCATTTAAATAACAGAGCGCTGGTGAAACATGTTTAGGCTGTTTTATTTGGGTTTGGATTCCTGTGTGCTCAATGTACAGCTCCCTTCCAACTATTTCCTGGTTCAGCCATTCAGGCTCATTTGAGAACTTGTTTTCTGTTCTGTAAAAATGCTCAGCTGGAGCTGGGGTTCTGGTGCTGATGCCAATTAGGATGGAAGAGGCCCAGCTCTTGGGGTCCTGTATTTGTTTTGTAATTGAGTTGAAAGGGTTGACTCATTCCCCTCCTCTCTGTCTCCCCCCTCTGCGAGCTCATGAAGAACACAATATTTCACAAATACAGACAGGCTGCTGAGAGTGCCTGCCTGCCCCCAGCCCCAGATGTGAGCGCTGCCCCGAAAACAGGCAAAAATGTGCCGGCGGAGGCCTCCACCACCCTGTCACAACACGAGCCAGCACTGCTAGAGCAGAAAGCACAAACTGGGGTGCCTTCAGCACACCCCCATATCCCGTGCACCTCACTCCAAGCAGCATGCTGAGGCTGGGCCATGCTATGTGCACTCTTTGTCCATCCCTCCGAGGGCAAAGGACACACATTTTCTCAATGTTTAAGAAAACTGGTAGTTCTCCTGCATGTCCCACTCTCTGCAACAGGACTGGCTGCATTTGTGGGACTGGATTATTATTGCATAGGGTAGGTAAGACAGGTAACACAATCCAAGTCACTGGGTGGGTTTTTGATGCTTTGGTTGGAAGAAAAAAGGTTTAGACTCTTCTCCCCCCGGCGGATATCATGCATTTCTGCAGTGTCAGAGTATGGCTGGAAGCAGATGGACTGCAATGCTGCAAAGGAGTTAAGATATCATTAGCCCCAACACTAGGAATAAACATGAGGAACTTTGCCCAGAAACTGGTTGTGTAAAAAACAAACACCCCACCTCCAAAAAAACAACCCAAGAAACCCTGTTTGGCTGAGTAGAGCCAGTGAAATCAGAGAAGGCCTAAACACACATTTAAACATTTTGGGTTGAAAATCTCTAGGTTTGGGCAACACGTAAGATTTGCTGACTGTCAGTACCTCTTTGCACAGTCAGACGGCTCCTATTCTGAAAAGAAGTATTTGGATAAGGTCCTGTCCCAAGGCTGAGCTGAGATTTTGGGCTTTCGGCTGGATTATTTCTCCACTTCTCCACCCCCATTTGCTCATCCCTCTTTTGTGGGTCATACAAAACCAGCAGGACAAACCTGGCTCTTGCTGAGATCATCGTCCCGCTGGACTTGCAAAATGTAGCCCGTCTTGCAGCTCACGTTGCACTGGGCACCATCGTACCACCCGCCACCGGTGCAGTTCAGCAGCGCGTTCTTGATCTCCAGCTTTTGGCAGTCAGTGGCTTCGCAGGAGTAGTGGACACAGCTGGATGGGAGACAAGAAGTGGCATTTGAATTCAGTTCCTGTAATTCATTGAGAAAGAGCAGCTGGTATGACTGACAAAGCCGTCACTTGCCAGGCAGCAGGTAAATGGATTGCACACCGACTGCAGGTCAGCCAAGTGCTCGTCACCCACGAGCACACCCTTTAGCTTTGTCTTCGGAAGAACTGGGACAGTGGTAACGGTGATGACAATGAAAGCAAATTATGGGTCTTGTGGCAAAAGGGAAGAGCCTGCCAAGTCTGCAGAATTACTTTCTGTTCTGCAATATTCACAGAGGAGAAACAACACGAACAACAGCACTGTGGCCCTCCTACTCCTGTACCAACATGCATCTGTCCATCCCACGAGAGCAATCTCCCTCCAAGAGCAGTCCTTATACCCCATCCAATTTAAAATCTCTGCTGAATTCAGGAGTGCCTTATATTGCTAGTGATAAGTGTGTGTGCATGTGTGTACGTGTGAGGACGGGTTTCTCTTATCTTTGAGAAACTCGATAGCAATCAACACATTCATTTTATTCCACTTCACGAGGAACACCAAACATCAGTTGTGTAGCTGTGTTGATAAGCTCTTATCAAGCTCAGCAGCATGCTGTCATTTCAGATCTCTCCGGCTGCTGTCCTGTCATCCATAAAATGTTTCCCTGGATGGAAACTCACTGCTCTCGCTACAGTGAATTCTTCTAACATTTAGCATAACTTGTAAAAAGAGGTTTTGGTTTTATTTTTGTAGACGCAGAGATGTCTAGTAGACACAAAATCTTTCACCACTTCTGATGACCTGAGTCAAACATTATAGCACATGGTCAAATGTGAGTGTGGGGACAGTCCCTTAGCTAAAAGGCAATGAAAACGCTGGGAGTCTTAAAGCATGTACAAAGATGTTTTGCTGGATTCGAGGCAAAGTTTCTGGGGCTAAAGATTCCTACAAAGCGATATGCCTCTGCTGAAAGGAAAACTAAATTTAAATTAAATACGGTTAAATTCGGAGGAGGGTCAACCTTGATTTAATTCATCATCTATGTGGGTAGGGAATAACCTGAAACACCAAAAGTTATAGAAGGAAGAGAAAGCAATGCATCAATAAACATATTTTGAAATGGTTTTCAAGTAAGATATTCCCGTCTCCTAGAAAAAAAGGTTAAAGCCACCAAAAACCCATCCACCTTAACTAAGCACAGGACTTAGCATGTACCTGATGTTTTGCTGTGTTCAAAGCACTGTGCGGATGTTATCTAATTAATTTTCATGACACCCTTGTGAGACACCTGGGCTGGTGTTGTTATCCCCATGTTACTGATGGAGAAGCACATCTGCACATGTCTCTGCTTGGCTGTATATCAGATTAAACGACAGTATTATGTCCTTCTACAACTCATTTCTCTGTCCCAGACTAGCACTATAAGGGAAGTGCCCACTGCTTGTAATTTAAGGTTGCTTGTTCAGTGGTGGCCCTTCCCCAGAGCTTGATGGCCTATAAATAACTTTCACATTCAAACAGATCCCTGTTTTCTCATCTTGCACAAAATATTGCTGCTGATGGGACTGAGGAAGAAGAATTCTGCCTCCACATTGGCCAACTCAATGTCATCGTATAGAAGTAGCACACTGTCTACCAGCAGTACAACTGAAAAGTGGTGCTCATCACAGAATATGCTGATCCTGCCTACAGCAGGATCCCCCCCTACCAAGGGTTTCATGCATGTTTTCAAGTCGCTGCAACTCACAGCCTGACCTACACATTTAAACTGCCATCAATTTCACTTTTCACTCACTGATCAATAGGTCTGTGGACAAGACAGGAAGAATACGTGGAGGGCGTATCCTAGTGCCCAGTTGGTCTTCTCTTGCAGAGAGATGTAGAGGGAGAGCATGAACAATGAATGATGCCACGTTGAATCCTCACTACATATCCCAATTCCATCTGCACATGACGGCTCAGCATTATTTCGTTCCCCTCAGTTTTTCAGACAGTGAAGCTGCCATATGAGTTCCTTCCATGCCAGCACTCCAGAGACAAGGAAGTTGACTCATTGAGGTAAAAAATGAACACCATTGCCAAGCCATTCTCAGAAGCACATATTGTGAACCTTGACTGCCATTGCAAAACATGAAAAATCTGAAAACTTTTTTTGCGCAAAACTTGGAAAAATTAAATAATAGAAGATCTATTTCATTTAATATCTTACTTGAACCAGTGTTCAACACATTGAAGAAGCACTGAATTCAGCCCTGAATGGTTTCAGAGGGAAGGATGAGCCTAAGAAAACCTGTGCAATTTGCACAAAGGGAAATCTGGAGCAACATCACAGCAATAAATGGCATCGCCTTTCATTTCCATCAACATAAAGGAGAGAAAGAATCCGGTTTCTGGAGTTCAGATCAGGACACCAGATGAACAAGCCTGGGCTTAAAAGTCCTACACAACTGAAACACCACAGACAAAGGCATTAAGAAACACTTATTGTGATGTTCTTCTTTCTGTTTACAAGTCCCCTTGTGGTCTTCTTAAATGGCCAGGGAACATTTTTAGCCACCCCCTCCAGGCTCCAGATTATGCCTCGGTTAGCAGATCATCTGGGCAGCTCTCTCTGTCTGTAACTCTATATGAATGACTTCAGTGACAAACAATACAACCATTCACTTTTTGTAAAAAAACAACCACTGCCACCAAATGTTTCCAATTTAAATATTTCTGGTTCTCTAGCTACTGGTTCCAATTTGGTATCAGCTACTGTCAGCCATAAATCCCAATGAATTTTGAAGTCACGATCCTGAATTGAGTTCTGCAAATGCAGAATTAAGGAGAAATGAGTATCTCCAAGTAGGAGATTTAGACAAAGAACCCATCACATCCATATTACAGAACTGTGGACAGAAGCTCTTGCATGGGTACTGCCATTTAACAGTGGTTAATCATCACATGTTCCAGAAACTATGCATTCGTTGGGACAGAAACAATATGGAGTATCTGAGAATGAAATCACTTCTATAACTTATGTTGCTTCCTGGCATGGGACAGCATATCCCATTTTTCTTGCAATCAAAATTGTGTGACTTCATCAAAACTGCCTACTTGAAGTCATCCTGACTCCCCAAATGCACCTGGGAATTGCTTGCAAGATTATGATCTGGTCTGGACAAAAGCTAGGCAAGTGCATGTATCATTAATTGGTATAGATAAGAATCAAGTGTCGGTGCCTGGGATATTCTCTGACATTGCTTATTTTACTAGATCCACCTCATGATTCACCTGTTCCTCTTCTTGCTCTAGTAACGTATGATTCCCTAAAACAACATTTTTGCACCAAGCTGAGTGCAAGAAACAGAGAATTTCTTGCACACTTTCCACTGCCTGCACTGCGTTAAAAACATAGATCAAGGCAGACCATTTCAATGATGTAAAAAGCCCTGAGCAGAGTTAGTTTCACATGTACGCTGAAGTTCTGAGCCAGTTCTTACTTTATTCAAATCCATTCTGCCCATCCCTAATCTAAATGAGCTCAGTCATTAGCCTCTAAATCTTTATTTCTCTGTGCCAATATTGGCCCCAGTTCAGCAAGGCACTTAAATATGTGCTTAACTTCAAAAGCACGGTTAAGTCCCACTGATAGATTTGACTACAGGGGGATGTAAGCAAATAGCTAAGGGCTTTGCTAAATTGGGGTCTTGGTGACACAATCCTAGAAACATTTGTATTTTAACATGTTTATAGAAAATTGTAACAATTAAGTGGAACTCTTCCTTCCTCACATAAAAACAAACCAGCACTTCCTCCTTCGAAAAGCTTACAGCAGCCAAACATTTTTTTTCTTAACCCTGGGGTCAAGCACTTTTCCAAGAACTCATCTTAACACAGTGCTCTAATTATTTGTTTCCTTAGCGACTACCTTAACACATATATATGCATAGGTGAGCATAAAAGCATAAAGCATACACTTATGGATGAGATGACTCCAACCATTGCCTAGTTTATATCGGAAAAACTTCCTTTTCCTCAGTTCAGGCCAGCCTGGGCTGCAGATCTGAAGCATCCTTAAGTTTTATTCTACGTTACTGTACAAACAATACATGCACATGTGGCCTTCTGATGGTGTTTCTAACAGATGTATCCTTACAGTGGGCTTATCCTCTCTGTCTGTAGGGTGGTCTGTAAACACAAGAGCAGGTTCTCTCTCTCTAATCCACACACAGAAGTACCATTCGGAAAAGCAAAGGCTGCCAGTCACATTACTTCTTGTAGCTTCAGAAATAAAAAAGGTATGAACTGCAACCCTGGCAATGAACTTGTCTTCTTTGGATTCCAGATGAAATAAATTGGTCTCCCTGTACTAACAAAAAATCTCAAAAGAAATCAACCCAAATCCTTGGGGAAAGGTGGGGACTGGTGAAGCCATGCTGACCGTGCCACTGGAAGAAGGATCAGACCCTTTCCCTTTGCATGCTTGCCTTCAAATCTGGTTCACAAGGGTGACCAACAGAGTGGCCTCACCACCATTATGGCCCCCTCAGCGACCTCAATGCAGTTACTATTGAATCCGACCCCAAGAATGATCCCAACAAAACCTAAATCCAAACCAAGAGGGTCAGGAGAGCACGCAACCCCTGAGATTTACAGAAAACACCTGGTCCAGCCCCAGGTAAGCTGTGGGGAAGGAGAGTCAGGGGCAGTGCTCTTGGGGGCACTGGCTCTGCCCTTGGCCCTGGGGGCTCCCAGTGCACCCCACGGCACGAGCCATCCCACCTGCAGGCCCTATGGAGCCGACAAGGCCTCAGAGCCCCGTGCGCACTCCCAGCGTGGAGGCAGGGCCGGGTGCCTGCGCGCTGCCCACCCCGCCGGTCCCCCTTCCAGAGAGCGTGGCGGCAAACAAAGAAATGGCATCGCGTTCCACTTTAATAAAAGCCAAATGATGCCGTTTGCCAATTACCAAAATGGGGCGAAGGTTAAAAACCCATTGAATTATAACACATGTCACGGACCAAAGCTTCTATGATTAACAGTTCTGTGAGAAATTCATTAATTTCACCAGAAGCAAGCTGACAGAGATTGTGCTTAATGACAGAACGCAGGGCAGGGGAAAGGCAGCCAAATCGGTAAAGAGAAAGCTGCATTAAATAACAAAAAAAAGAGATGAGGAGACATGTTTTTTCAGTATAAAAAGGAAAAAAAAACAACTTATAAAGGGTGGTTGCATTTGCTGCACTGCTGAAGATTTATCTTCATCATTTCTTGTTGGAGAAGCTGACAGCAGGAGACAAGAAGACAAAGAGAAGAGGCTGGAGTGGGCTCCCTCTCCCCGGGGCTCGTTTGGGGTGGCAAAGGGCAAAAGCTCGGAGGCTGGGGCAAGGGCTGGAGATGGCGTGGGGCTGGGGCTGGTGCAGTGCTGGTCCCCCGCAGCTGTGAAGCCCCCAGACAGGCCCACTTATGCTGTGCTATGGAGAGGCGAAGCCAAAACCTCTCCTGCAGAAGCCTTTTCTCAGCCGTAACAGTGGGTTTATGCCGAGATTTAACGGAACAAAGAAAAGGAAAAGCTTCTCACTGCCACTAACTAGAAAGCACAAGGAGCTGCACAACGTGAGGTGTGCACGCTGGAGAGATGCGGGCAGCATCCCACTCCTAGGGAAGGGAGGCTTACCTTCTTACAGACATGGAGCTAGTGGAGGATTAGAAAGCTAGAAACTCATGAAGTCCACAATTCTGGCAGCTGAACCGGGGTTTCTGGGTGGGTTTTCACGCCTGATGCCTCTGGTTTCCATGAGAGGAGCAATCAGCACCAGGGGGGATGGAGGAGGGGACAGGTCCTGCGAAACGCCACCCAGGAGCAGCAGCCCTTGACAAGGACTGCCTTGCCAGCGATGGGGCACCCCGAGCTCATGTTTCCTACATGGTGAAAAAGTCAAAATCCTGATTTCTGAGGAACAACTGTCAAAGGCAGCCCCAGTGCACCAGGTTTTCATGGTGCTCAAATGACTGTGGGGTGGGAAATTACACCTCTGCTTCTGCACACCCAGTTTCACTATCCACTCCACAAGCTAAATAGAAAATAATAAAAGTGTAAAAATTTGAGCTGTATAAGTGTGAAACTAGTGCAAGAGACGAACTAACTGGGCCACTATATCTGGTCTAAGGATGCAATGTGAAAATAAAGTGTGTCATTTTTATAGCACATCTCCAGCAGTTAGGTAAACTTTTGCTGAAACAAAAAGAACTTGTCGTCAGCTGCAGCAGAAAAAAACAACAACTGGAAAAATACAACTGGAAAGTACAGAGTATTTTTTAAAACCCTTTATAAATGTCTTCAGAAGGATGGAATGGATTTTCAAAAGAGCGAACGATGACTGAGGACAACTACCTATAAAGTTGAATGGGATTTTCACATTCAAGCTCCTTTTTCTCTTTTAAAATATCAACTGTAATATATATTTTAAGAAAGAAGAATGAGTACATGTTTTATTTTCAGTTATTAAGTTGTCCCTAACTCATGGAAGTGATCCATTCAACCTCAAAATAAAAACTGTGCTAACATTTAAGGACCGACATATTTCTTTTCCCTCACATATTTAAAATCTGCACCCTTGCCTAGAAGTGCCTGTATCTGGCTGTAAATCCTCTCTCCAACCAAAATAATTCTCCTCGAAAAGAGAGAAATAATATCTCTTACAGAGAGAAGCCAAAAAGCAGGCAAAAATATCCATGTTTACCTAAGGAAAATGAAAGCGGTAAAGTTGATGCTTATACATAGGAAGGAAAGTTCCTTTAAAAATTAAATGAATAAAAAGAAATCATATTAAACAAACACAACCAGCATGAAAAAGGGAGTAGGGAAGGACAGGCAGTGTGGGACTGGTGCTCAGAGTGGGCCTGACGGGCAGAACACAACCACGGGAGGCAGAAGGAGAGGATCCAGCTGGACCTGGCTGGGGACAGTGGGGAACCCTGAGCAGATGTCCCCAGGGAGCAGGAAGCTCACACCCAGCTTCTGACCTGGTAAGGGTAAATGCAAAAAATCCCTCTCTCTGTATTCTACCTGGATAAAATTATGAAGGAAAAAGAAGGCAGGTGACAGCTAAGGGACTTGGCATCCACCTGTTTCCTGGTTAAAAAGCTTAACGCACAACATTCTCTGCATCTTGCATGCCCTTAGAGCTGCTTTTATAGAAGAAGACAGCAGATGTGGTCACCAAAAATGATCCCACCACAAGGCCAGTTGGAAATTTTCCTCTCTATAGTACTGTAGTTGATGGAAGAATCCCACTGATTTCAACTGGCTTTGGATCAGGGCTTTATTTCAGTGTCTAGTTCCTTGACTGACACAGGAAGCTCTATGTTCAATCCAGCATTGCAACCTGCAAGACCTGAAACATTACTCTGAATGAGCGAGGCTCTGACTCAAGTTTCAGAGAGCAAGAGGCTGAGATGATTCAGTGCATCATGAAAACAAAACACTATCAAAAAAAAAAGAAGTTAAAAAAAGGAGACAAATGGCGGGTGATTCTTCTTCAGATTGCTAAAGGTTGGTTTGCTGTGCTGCAGAGGCTTTCTGAAGCTTTGCCTAAGGGGAACACATTTTTTATTAAGGAAATAACTTTCTAAACACAGAGCACTTCTAATTTCATAAGTGAACAAATGGTTCAATTCCTACTGAAAACTTGAGAGGGAGGAATGTGGTCCTGTGTCAGAGCCCTCTTGAGCTCCCTGTTGCTTCTCACCATCTCCTTTCAGTGGGTCTTTCTCACTCTGTTTCTGTCCTGCTCCTGCACTGGGATTTGGCCAAACTTGCACAACTAGACTTCTCATCTGAAACTTGATCCTGCTGTCTTTGGGCCTCTGAATTTATACAACCTACTGCACAGAATGATCAGACTCCTTGAATCTAGGTCAGAACACACGGACTGGATTGATTTAGCTATAGATATACTCCTTTTTTTTATTATTTTCCCTTCCCTCTCCCCCTTCTCACCCTCCCCCCCTTTCCTGGAATAAAAGCAGGTCCTAAAAACATGCCAGAACATTATCAAAGAACCTGACAGCCTGCTTAGGAGGCTGAGCAGAGCTTTGCTGGGATATGCAACTTGTTTTTACTATTGCTGCTGCTATGGTATGACGACTGCTCACAACTTTGAATTCACAGCGGAAAAATAGATGATTCTTTCAGGGATTTTGCTAAATTCTCCCCTCTTCTTTTCACTGCCTTGCTGAAAGGATCCATGAAGCTGCTGCACCAGAGGCCACGAAAGGTCACAATCTCTGTGGGATGCTGTAAAGCAGAGACTGAGAGGGGTTGGTGGTGATCTATTGATGTGTCTGTAATAACAACAAGAATAAAACAGTAGCCATAAACCTTTCATCCTGGGGGGTCCCACAGAGCTTTTCAGAATGGGGGCCGGATCCAGAGAGGTGCTGAGGGCCCTTCCCCAGCCGTAAAAGCACCATGAGCGCTGGCGACCAGGGGCCTGCCACGCAGGGCTGAGCACCTTGCAGGACCCGGCCCCATCGGGGCACAAGCATCACTTTGTCTCCCCACAAATGCTTCCGTGGGAGGTCCCCATAGCACTTCAGCAGCACAAAGCCATTTAGATCCAGGCCGATGTGTGAGCGGCTGAAACGCTGCCGCGCAGGGGAATGCACGGAGAGTTAACTGGCCCCAATTCCAAGCTTAGGATAAAGGAGGGAGGAGAAAGGAAGAGGAAATAATTCACTAGCAGTATCCTATGCGGGTTAAATGTCCCATCCATCCTGATCAATGAGAACACTGCCGTTTTTTTTTTTTTACCGGCAACACAAAGGGGTCAGCAGGGTTCAGCCGCGGTGCCCCTCCTGCCTCCCCTGCAGCCCCGGCGTGGGGGCGGTGGGTGGCGAGGCAGAAGGAAGCAGGCTGACAGGCTCACCTCTGCTCCGCTGGGCTGTAGGTCTGTCCTCGCTGGCAGCTGCTGATGGTGATGGGGTCGAAGTTGTGGAAGGAACGCAGGGCCACCCCGGAGATGGCCACAAACTGGGAGCTGAAGCTAATGAGGACAGCCTGGGTGTGATAAAAAGGGTGACTGAGGTCATGGATGACGGGGATAATCAGGGGATTGTTCCTGCAGCTCAGGACGTGGACACCTGCCAGAGGAGAGACAAGATCAGAGGAAGGGTCAGACTTAACACAATCGCTTCCCGAGGCCATGGGCACTTCAGAAGCATTTCACCCATAGGAATGGCCCTATAGAGCTGAAAAGTTATGGTAAGCTGCCTGGAGGGGCTTCCCAAATCGCTCTGGAGAGCTTAGCAGAGAAGTATATCCCTCCAGACAGCTGAAGAAAGGCTGCCATTCTCTCTGCAAGCGCGGCAGGCTCTCAGAGCGGTTTCTTTAGACCACAGCTACATTTCTATTGTGCTCTGTTAAATCAGGAGCAACCATCACAGAGGAAGCGGAGTCGCGCTATTGTGAAACCAGCCTGAGAGGACAGTTGGAGCCTTTATCCCGTGCATCAAATGGTACCGGCAGGCTGGGTGGCTTTGTGCACCATGGGCAGTGCACCAGCGCCTTGTTTGTAGCTGTGCATGTCATTAGCACTCAACATAAAACTTTTTTTTTTTGCAACAGCTCTATGCCAAACGTGCCCAATTTTGCTTTTGTTTAATGGTTTTCAGCCTTGGGGTATCTTGCTCTTTCCTAAAAAGGGTAAAGATGGTACTGGAGAGAGAAAAAAGGGTGATGGACCCACTGAGGATTTTACAGATGACATCATTTGAGAAGAAAATAATTGTGGCTCACGAAAACAGAAGTGTCTCAAAGAGGTCAAGGTGCCCAGCAGCACCAGCAAGGTGCTGAGTAGACTTCATAAATCCCCTTTCTTCAGCAGAGGAGTGCTCAGTGACACTCAGGGAGAAATTCCCACCTTCAAGTAGAGGCAACGAGAATTCACAGGGGCCAAATCCATCTCAGGGGTAACTCAAAGGACAGACAGCTGTCGTTTGGCCTCCAAATCCGTTAATTCAGATCCACGGCTGGACTGCTGACTGCAAAGCCCTGCCTCGGCAGCTCCGTGGCACCGCTCCGAGGATCAACTTGGCTCCAGCTCCGTTCGCTTCGCTGGAGCTCCCCCAGCAACGGCTTTGGCCCAGGCCCTTTGGCTACCCTGATACACTCACGAATTTGAAATAAAACAAATTCTATTTGCATGTTTAACTGGCTCAGGGATCTCTATTATTATTATTTTTTTCCAGTTCAGGTTTCTTGATTCAAAAGGGAAGGAATAAAAAAGTTTTCATTTTTCTCCTTAGAAAGTGATTTCCTGTGAATTAAGACAGCCTTCTGACCACTCTCTTTAAACATCCATCTCCCACCCTCTACTTTAAAAAAATCTTCCTGTAATAACAAAAAAAAAATAAAACAAAAAAGTCAACCTCTCTTTGTTTTGGTCTTTACCTGACCCTGAAATAACCTCCCTGTCTACTTGCCTCCCACAGATCTTTTGATATCAGCTCCTTGTGGAACGGTGCACGTTTCTCACTTACAAACAGGTGCAGTTAATACTTGAAATCCCGGGTTCCCAAATTCCTTGGAAGTTTCTGCCTTCTCTGATGGAAAGCCAAAAAAGACCTTATGGTATGAGGCTGTTTATTCACTTCAATTTCATTCCTCGCACTCAGGTGGTGTCCACAACAAAACAGACCTCAGAGCTGTGCTGCAATTGCTGGCGCTTTCTGATCCTGACAAGGTGAACGGGGGCTGAACAAGTCAGGTTCATTTAACCAAACTGCCTTCATTAGCAAAAAAAACCCACAAACCTACTTAAGATAGTACAAGAGCCCCTGGCAGGGGTGTTAAAGCTGTCTTCGTGCTTGCTCCTGTAGCTCTGTATCCACCTATTTAGTCCTCAGTCCCTCTTGCAAAGTACCCAGCAGTCGAAGCCCAGTATCTACAAATGCTCTGAATTAAGAGTGCTGAGGTGTTTGGCATCTCAACCTCTCCATCTCCCACCGAGATACAAAAGAAGCTTCTCATTATTTTCTGGGAGTCCACGTGGGAAAAGGTTTCTCTGGCCAGGGTGGGAAAGAAGTAATTCTGGATACACTGCGCTTTGCTCATGGGAGTGAGCTTTAACACACCAAGGACTGATCAAGCTTTAAATTATTGCTTCTTCCTTTTGGCCGTACTTTCAGCTAGCCACTGACTTCTGCTTACGGCTGGCTGACTGTCTACAGTCACTTCTGCATCTGGTGCACGCCAAAGTTTGCATCTCAGCTGCAGTCTCTAGCTTGCCACGGTGATAATTCAAAAACATCAAATACAACATCCGGGAGGTGGGCTTAATGCTGCACCCAGAACTCAGACAAAACAGTGATTGGGAGCTCTGCCTGAGTGAGAACTGCTGGGTACCCTACCTACACCTCTTCTCTGCTCCAGGAAAGCTTCCCCTGAGGAGGTCAGAGGGGCTTTTCCATGATGAAGGCAGCATCTCAGCTGTGAAGATCTGCAGGCGTCGGTTTGAGCCATGCCAAACCCATGTTGCAACTTTGTCCAGGATTTCAAAACCTCGCCCTCAGTTTCCTCTTTGCTCCTCTTTCTTGTTCTCTTTCTCTCATAATCTGTCTGTCTGTCTGTCTCTTTGTAAAATGTCGCATTAAGTATTTGTTGGCATGCTCGTGTCTCCGTCATTTATTTCTCAGAGGGAAAGAGCTATGTGCCACTGTTTTGCAAAAGGAGGAGCATAAGACCAATCCAGGGGCTCTGGCAAACTGGGAGCTATCCTGACTCCACCTGCACAACTGCTCTGAATTTCTCTTTGTTCTCTGACAGCAGACACCATACATACTTTCTTTCTTTTCTTCTACATCCCACGAACGTTACATATTACAGCGGACAGTCATCCAACACTGTCCACCTGTGTGTGTCTCTTCTTCTCATCACTAGGAGGAAGTTCATTTGCGTTTGAGCTTGTCAAAATTGCAAAGTTCTGGTAAAACAGAAAGCTGGGTGAGGGGGCTATGTTTCCTTAAAAAAACTGCTTTCAAGACAATGTGGCCAGCTTTCTTCCCAGTGGAAAAAAGGGCAAAGGAAGGCTAGAAGGGAATTATGCAAGCTGTGCCCTGACACAGAGCTGGGAGCTAGAGAGAGCTCATTGATCCTGGATCATAAATGCAGTTGTAATCAATGCACCAGACACAATTTTCATGGGTCCAGGTACTTGTGCCCAGTGTAGAAACCAAAATGTTCTGTCCCAGGACTTCACCATGACTAGCAGGTCCGTGGCCTCTGCCAGGCATATTTGCTTGAGGCAATGAATCCTCCAACCAGCCAACAAGGGCCCTGGTGTTAGACCTTCATCAAACCTGGAATACTCTGCATGAAAACATTTGGCCTAGATGAACTGACATTTCTCATGAAGACTTTGTTATCCCAGAAAGAAAAAAAAAATCTCTGATAGTAATAAAACCATCTCCTTGTAAGGCATCAAAGCATCTTGATGATGATTTTCTTACACTGGACAATGGCACTAGTGAATGGCCTTCTTCATACAGCTGGCTCAGCAGCCATCCCTGGAGCCCCTCCAGGCTTATGGGAGACATTACAATGGAGCTTTAGAAGATGTAGTTTCCAGGCCATTAAATAGCTGTGGAAACCTCCCTGCAAGCAGAACTAGATGCGGCCCCCTCTGACTGGGAAATCCAACCAACTACACCTTGTGAAACAGAAGTGTTTGCTGCTCCAGCTGGTACAGAACAGGGTTAATCTCTCACTCTCCACTACCACAATTCATCTGTATCACTGTAAATGTCTCTCCAGGGGGGTTCTCTGCACGAAGCACTAAAATAGCTTTATTCTAATGGCTAAAGAGGAACTAAACACTTCTGAAAACAGTGAACAGGTGTGGAGAAATGTCTGGGAAAAATGATGCATCTTTTTCAACAGACTCCAGTCAAACTCAGGTCTTGGACAATTAAGTAAGCACTTTTTCTGTCTGATCCTGGGAAAACTAAGCAGGAGTATTGGTCACAGTTTGTGAATAGGGGTACCATTAAACAAGCAATAAAAAGGGATGTGAATAAAATAGTCTTACCAAGATCATGGCTTTGCTCTTTGGTGTCAAACAGCTGCACACCAATGGTCTCCTGCTTCTGATCCAGGTAGTAGGTGCCATCAGTGACCAGGTGAACAAGGACTGCCGCAGCTACCATTGGCTGGGAAAAATAAGCCTGGGAAAACAAAAGCCCCACAAAGGTTCGGGTGAAGAACTGTGCTGCACTTTAAAAAAAAAGTAAGAGCAGGGCTTTAAAACTATCACTTCCCATCTCAGGTCACATAGGAGTCTTCTCTTCCGTTCTCTCCTACACAAACTAGAGAAAACTTGAGTTAAACAGCCTTGCAGCTGGAGCAGTAGCCTCTAAGAAACTCAACAGACCTGCCACAGGAGGGGTTCTCCACTAACTCTCTAGATGGTGTTTAGAGACTTTGCTTTGCTATTTTGCACTAACCGTACTTCAAAGAAAGGACCCTCCTGGCCCTGGGAAGGCTGTCCGATGATATTTCACCTATTGGAGAAACTTTGTACATGCAGGCAAAGAGGAGACTTCTGAATGACATGCGTGCTTCTTACCTTCAGCCAGAAAATGGTCTGTGTCATGTGGGAGTACTGGAAGTTGGCCGTGCAGGGATACCAGGCATACTGAGAGACGCCATCGTTCAAGTCAATCACCTTCGTTCGACATGTCTGAGGGAGAAAAAAGAAACATCAAGACAGATGTAGATGACAGCAAGAAAAGAGCATGGCTGTTAAAAGTGGGAAAAAAGTCCAGGTGCACTACTAAAATAAAATAATACATGCTAATGACATTTCTAAACACCATGAGATTATTCAAAAGTGAAGTTTCCAGGTCTTCCACCTCAATGAGAAAAACTGAAACATAAAAAGGAGCAAGAGACTCACAGCAGTCGGATGGCAGCCAACAGTTTCCTCTTAATTTGGTACAACAAGGGCTTTGACAGCATTCAGCCCAATTCTGCTCCCACCCAAATGGTCCGCAGCTCTTCCCACTGGAGTCAAAGTGACGATCACTTTTGAACATGCCAACTCAAAGCACAGACAGTCTGCAGATGCTCGCCACAGTACTCAAGCAATGTCCTATTTAAACCTGCGTATTACTGTAACCCCAGGGAAGCCACAGATGGCCATATAAACTTGGAAATAAACGTAGCCAGGAAAGTCCTGTCTGTACAAACCAATTTAAGCAAACTTGTTTCTCGTTTTGTTAACTAGTTTCTGTAATTTGAATCATCTTCTTCCTACATCTACAGCACTTTCCATGGCAGGCGGCAATGGAATTATAAGCAAACTTCTCTTTTCAGTAAAGAACAAGCAGATGAATCCCAAATGCTGGCAGAGGTGAAAAGCCCAAATTGAGAATGCCTGAATTTAAGTACCACGGAGTCTTGCAGTGCCATCACTATGTGAAAACAAAGCTGCAAGAAATGGTAGGATTTACCCTGAAACCGCAAAGCTCAGTGAAGCTGCTTCAAAAAAAAAGGCATATGCATGACTATCGCTTTCGTTCCCTGAGGAAGAACATGAAAGGCAACGTCCACAACCCAAAAGGCTCCAGCTGCACTAGAGGGATGCTTCCAGCTGAGGCTCTCGGAGCATCTGAAGAGTACCTGTTAAGATCCACACCACTTTGGTAACTCAGTGGCATGGAGAGAAAGGGAATTCCTCGTGGTCATGCTGTGTACTGGCAATGGAGCTATGAACCAAGAGAGCAAACCTCCTCCAGTGGTTGTGCTAACCATGCGACCAGCCCACAGGGGAGCCCAGGGCTGATCACACAGACCACCTGCGTTAGGTGCTAAGTGAAGCCATATACTTTTGGGGACATTATTAGATTTCTTTCCAAGACCGGAGAATAAACTGAGCAATCTGGTGGTGATGGGCTGTCAGTACAGCTGCTCCCATAAGCAATTTCCCTTATTATTTAAACAAAAAGAAAACACTGAAGTGAAACAAGAGAATTAACGGAGGTGCTTTTAATTGGTCAAAATCCTATGCCCACTTGGTAACCGTGTGGGGAACTGCCCTCTTGGTCTCAGCAGGCAAAGTCAGGGCAATGCAAAGAGAGCCCGGGATGCCTCAGAACGAGAAACCAGATTGGACGAAAGTGAGGTAATCACTTCTATAATCTGAGTCCCTCAAGATCCAGCACAGAGGAATCTATGGGCAAAACATAAATCAGCTTTAATGGGCTGGAAGAAGATTTTTAGTTTATTTATTTTTTAAAACAACTGGGACCAAGCTTCATTGAGACTAGCCAGTGGATAGTGTTACATTTTACAGCAGAGCAAGGCTTTACATAAACTATCTTTGGCATTTGAAATCCAGTCCAGCAATTCGACATGTACTATTTCGCAATTCTCCCTTCTTGCATTTTCAGCAGCCTGCCTCTTGTTGGGAGCATGGTTTTTATTTTAATACTTCTCCAGCTAGGGAATTTATCTTACCCACATCTGCAGTTTATATGGTCAGAGAGCTCTTTGACATGAACAAAGGTCTCATTACTTTTATATGATTTTGTTCTTATTCTTATATCTCCTCCTGCTCTATTTCTCCACAAAGGTGGTTGAAAGAAACAAGATTCCTGACAGTCGGTGTGTTTTAAGTGCCACATAATGGATGAGTGAAAACCTGTATTAAAAATTTACCCAGACCTTCACCAAAAGCTTGAATGAAACCCAAAATAAACCTCTGCTGAGGGGGGCTGGAAATCTCTGATAACTTTTAAATGCCTAGTTTGATTTGTGTGTGTGTGTATGAACTCTTGCACGTTCTGGTTCTGCCTCAGACCATTAGCAAAAATTTTAGCGTTGCATAAAGAGCCCGTGTTCAAGACTCGTGCAGTTGAGTTGTGCCGGCTCAGTAGACTGGTCTGGTTTCAGCACGTTAGATAAGCTTCCTCCTGCTGAGGCTGATCCATTGCTGCTCAGACAAGGGAATCAAAACAGTGCCAATGTAAAATGATCTTTTATGAGAAGAGTACGTTTGAGAAGTATGCAAAAAGTCTAACAGATGACATTAGGAGTGACTACGAAAGCCTCTTCTACACTAGATGCTACCTAGCCAATCTAGCTGGTGCAAAAACTTTCTTTGAGATTTTTTTAATAACAACCTGATTGGATAAACAGGCCCAATAACATACAGACTCCACCATCTCAACAGGCTCAAAGACTTGTGGCAAACACATCACCTTTTCTGTTCTAACCAATTACTGAGTATCATTCAAAAACTGCAACCTCTGAGAATGACTTGCTAGGAGAGCAAGAGGTCTTTCATACCTCTGCCTCCAAGGCATCCCTGGCAGATGTCAGCAGTGTGAGGGCACCTAAGGATGCAATTGCAATTATTACAATCAAGCAGTACAGGACAGCTGCATTCAGAGGGAAGAGGAGGACACACACAAGAAAGGAGCATCAGGAGACAAAAAGATTAGAAAATGGCTACTCAGTGCATTCCGATGGCCTGCAAGGCAGAGCATCACCTCTCCTCACGGCTACAAATTCATGCTTATGAGAAATAAATTATTTCCTAATATCCTCCTGTTTGCTATAATGATGTAAAACAGCAGCTAAAGCACCTGACAGCTGCGGAGGGAAGAAGGGATAGCTGTACTTTTCATTTCAGGGTGTTACCAAACACTAAAGTATTTGCTTTGAAGAATGACGGAATCAGGCAGGAGTTGAAACTTCACTCACTGGGGCTTGTCCAGGTTCTCAGACCCACACAGCAGCTAGGAGCCACAGGAGCCTAGTATCTGTTCCAAAGTATTTGGGGACTATTTGTGTCTACTTACTGGAAGCCCATGTCATACCCCTCCCTAGAAAGCTGCTTTCAATTACAAAAGCTCATGTCTGTTCCTCTCAGAGGTTCTAATCCAGCTCGTCTCCCACCCACACATTTTGTACACAAACACTGAGAGGCAGAATGAGCATGGCCAGAGAGCACTGTGGGATCTTCCCACAAGAGGGAATGCCTGGAGGATTCCCTTTGACTGATTTATACAGCCTCTTGTCAATCACAGGGACAACATGTTCTTCAAACTGCCTCTCCTGTTTTCCTTCTCTTACTCAAGGGGACCAAGGAATGTGTCAGCAGGAAGGGAAAAGTGATATATCAGGAGTGCTTAGTTCACTGCCACATCTAAAACACATTTACAATTGCACTCAGCTCCATTTCCTCATAACATTTTCCTTTCAGGTAACACGGGAAAATTTGCTGAAGAACAAATTTTGGAAGGCTTCCTTGTGAATGTCGCCCAGCCATCCCACGAGCAGCAGCTCTGCACAGGTAAATCACAGGCAGCATCACAATATGTTCCACAGCCAGCCCCTACCATGCCAGAAGTGATGGTGGCTGCCTTTGACTTCATGCACTGTTATGTTGAGTTGATGGGTCCCTGTTGCCAGCAAACTACATGTGAAGGGTGGCTGATCCCAAGGACTGGGCACTGGACAAGCTCTCAACACAACTGTGTCCAGTGCACGGCCTCATTACAGCCCAAATTGGCTTCTCCAGTCCTAGGCCACTGTCAGTAAGATGAGCATGATACTGCCCCATGTCACAAAGGTATCTTGAGGATAAATGCTGGTAGCCACAAAAAGGTGCACAGAACTTAGAAGGAGATGGGACAAATAAGCACAAGCTCATGTGAAGGACATCCGTTCCCACAGGAGTGGGTGAAATATGCACAGATGACACCCAGCTCTCTCCCTCCCCCCGAGAGAGCACAGCCAGGCACCACAGGCTTTGCACACACTGGTCCTTCTCATCTCTCATGTTCCTCTATCGAAATAATCCTAAATGCAGACAGGCAAAGCTGCTATTCAAAGCAGGATGCTGCCCTGCTCAGCTCTGGCATATGGCTGACTCTACGGCTGGAGTGGACGTGCCTGTCTGCGTGCCCACAGGCGCCTGTAAACAGAGCGGATCTGCAGCGCGCAGAGCTGTCTGTTCCCCAAATCCCATCTGTTCCCCCATGGCAGGGCTTCCTCCAGACCATGTCTTCAAGCTAAGTATGGCTGTGAGGGCCATCACAAGTGTTGGTCTGTCAGAGAGCAGAGAGCAACCTCCTTCTGGAGACAGAGCGGGGAGTGGATATCGTGTCGCAGACAATAGAAACATAGATTCATAGAATCATTAAGGTTGGAAAAGACCTCCAAGATCATCTGGTCAACCATCACCCTACTACCACCGTCACCCCCTAAACCATATCCCACGTCCCACGTCCAACCTTTCCTTGAACACCCCCAGGGACAGTTACTCCACCACCTCTCTGGGCAACCCGTCCCAATGCCTGACTGCTCTTTCCCTAATTTCCAACCTGAACCTCCCCTGGCACAACTTGAGGCCATTCCCTCTAATCCCATCACTAGTTATCTGTGAGAAGAGGCCAACCCCCAGCTCCCCACGCCTTCCTTTCAGGCAGTTGCAGAGAGCAATAAGGTCTCCCCTGAGCCTCCTCTTCTCCAGACCAAACACCCCCAGTGCCCTCAGCCGCTCCTCATAGGACTTGTGCTCCAGCCCTTCGCCAGCTTTGTTGCCCTTCTCTGGACATGCTCCAGGGCCTCCATGTCCTTCTTGTAGTGAGGGGCCCAAAGCTGAACACAGCACTCAAGATGCGGCCTCACCAGAGCCGAGCACAGGGGGACGATCACCTCCCTGGTCCTGCTGGCTGCACTATTCCTGATACAGGCCAGGATGCTGTTGGCCTTGTTGGCCACCTGGGCACACTGCCTCTCCCCTCCTCTTACTGGGGACTGCACTGCTGCCACCTCCGCACCGAGACAGACACTGCTGGGTGTTTCTGGGACAAAACAGGTTATACCTTGTCCCATTCGCAACACAGCAACCTCAAAACAAGCAGGAGCAGGATCCATTGGTGAAACCCACAGCACCATGGATTTGTGGTGCACGCAACATCCTGCATGAGGTTGTACAAGTGCACGGAAATACTCACACAACGGTATGAGACCTGTGGAGACATAAACAGGACATTCTGTTTGAAGATCCAGCTAAAGAACAGATTACTACTATAATAATGAATCCTAATTAACCTACAATTTTTAGGTTAATCCTAATTAACCTACAATTTTTCTGCAGAACACTATTTATATGTAACTCAGGATATACCAGAGAATCCCAACCACGACATACGCATCATTTTAACACATCCCTTACAGATGAAAACCTTCTCTCTCCACTGCCAGATATGGGGATGGACCGTTACCCAATATTCTTAAATATTCTGTTCTTCTTGCATCCTAAGGTAAATTTTACCCAAGGATGAGAAGCTCCAGTGCAGTTGCTAAATATCAGAAAGGCTCCTGCCTGTTTATTGCCCAATATTATAATGCAGCTTGACTGCCACATGGACACCACCCAGTTTGCCTACTGCAGCACAGACCTCCAATCTGTTCTGAAAGCTGTTGCACTGTTCTTCTCATTTAGGCTGGGAATTGGGTTGGAGTTACAGAAAAAATGAAATTGCCCATATTAGTGAGCAATGAACCATTAAAAAGGCCACCATTTGTGTTTCAACAAACACCTCGAAAATCAGCCAATTTCTAAGACCATTTCAAACCTCAGGAGTCCGCAGAGCTCAGATGGAAATGGTACACAACAGCCTTAGTTAAGGGACATCATAAATTTTGCTCGGGGTTTTCTTCTAGGTTCTAGTCAGAAATGCTATAGGAATAGCCTCTTTGCTAGTGTTCCGGATCTGGTATTTCAGTGTTCTGGATTTGTCCTGTCAGAAGATTTGAGTCAACAGCTGATGACTAACTTAGAAAATCAGGTTATTTTGTGTTGGCCTCCTGCATTTAAGGAAAACATTCGAAGTTACCTTTTCCAAACTCATCCATATATAATATTTTCTCTGTGCATTAACCAAATTTACAACACTCCACTGTTGTAAAAACAAAATGAGAAAGAAATCCAAAGCCAAGATTCATCAGTGCATGTTACAAGCATAAGATAATGGAACTGATGTCCTCCTTTTTCAATAGCCTTCTTACCTTCTAATCTGCTTCCTCTTCCTCAACAGCAACTCTCCCTTTCCTCTGATGCTCATAAACCGTAGCTTCTACTCCAAACCTCTCCATATCCTCTGTGTCTGATTTGTTTGCAGTGAAATAATTTTTCAGTAGGGGTGCTTTTAAGGGGCAAGGAATGCGTTTGAAAACACAGTTTTACTAAGTTTCGTGCTCTTTGTCTGTTTTTGCCTGTTTTCATTGGGGTACTTAAAGGTCTGAAGGCAAAAGATGAAAAAGTACAGCATGGTTGCTTTTCTCCAGGACAAAAACATCCAGACAGGTGAGCAACAGAAAAGCTTTATCAACTGGAAGCTGATCAAACTCCTGGGGTAACACACTGATGCTATATTACTCCCAGACTCAGTTGGCTCAGAAGTAAGAGGAAATCTCATCTGTCAGTTTTACCTGTGTAATGAAGAACAGGATTTGGCTGTAGGATTGGGAAGCAGATTATGTCTGCTGCAGGATGAAATAAAGCCCCATTGCCAGTTGCTGTGTCCAGCCTCAGCACAGCCCCTTCCCATTTGAATCTGGAGTAGCTGATGGTGTCTGCAGCTTGCAGACCTGGCATCCAATTCGCCTGTTACTATGGTTTTCTCAGCAAAGAACCACAACTTCCAGCTAAAAGTTTGGCTGGAGTTTTTATTAATTGAAAAGCGACCTTTAAGTGTGTGTAAATACCAAAGCTGATATGATGCTGGCATCACTAGGTTGCTTGCAATGTGACACGATGATAAATGCCTCTACTTATACAGTAAAAATGATAGTGTTCATTTCCAAAGGGAAATTTCCAGGGGTAGAGTAGTGGATGTGATGTAACACAGGGCTGTGGTACAGAAATGAGTAGGAGATGCAAAGACTATTTTGTTTTGTCATATAAATGGACTTAATTTCAGGAAAGCGAGTGAGAGCTACAGGGACGCTACATTAGATGATGGCCCAGATTGCATGTGTATCCAATGTGTGTTATTAACTTTAGCTTTTTCAAAAATGAAGTTATTTCACTTCCAAAGAGTCTGTGTGAACAATATATTTTAATTTTTAAATCATGCAGACCTGCACTCTTTGAGCTTTCCTTTGAATTTCTGTTATCTCCAAATTCAAAGCAAACTTCATTTAAAACAAGTGAGTTAAAATCAAAATCACATAATACCATAAACTTCACATGGTATACCCAAAAAAACCTGTAAATCAGTTCTGACTGGCCCTATCCCAAACCCACACTGGCTTTGACATCCAGCCAGGTGTAATCAAAATATCTAGGATGCTAGCTGGTCCTGTGGAAAAAACAATATGGAGTTTTAATTTTACGGCAAAACCCTAACCAGATGATTTTCGCATGGTTCAAAGGATCGTCCCAAAGACGTCAGTTGAGCCGGGGCCAGAAACTATGCAACAAGAGCGAGAGAAGAAGAAATACTTGCAGTAATGGCATTTAATAATCGACTCATCTTTTGCACAAGCCCACAAGTACATGCTACTATCTGGGGCTCACGAGGGCAATTTGCACTTGCTCCCACTTCCCTTGCCACTCAGCCGTGCACACTGAGCAGGTGCGAAGGCAAGCGATGGCTCAAGGTCCAAAGCAGACAGAGCAGGGTCTCATACGAAGCACGTGAAAGCGTAACCGAGCAATTTGCCTGCCATGTGCTGCTGTTTGTTTGTATCAGAGGTTTCCTTTCCTTCAGCACAGCAGTAGGACAGACAGGTGCTGCTCTCAAACAACAGCATCTTCCCCCCAGCACTGCCAGGAGCTCACCAAGAAGGGGTATTTCTTAGGATTAGCCCCAAACTGCATTCTTCTGTTACGTCCAAACTTACAAATACATCTCCTGTTAGAAATAGCAGCCAAACGCAACCTGCTAGACAGACAGCATGAAGAAACAGCTCCCAAACGAGACCTCAAACCTCCAGTTTGCAAACATCACTCTCATTAAAGCTAAAAGACATTTCCAACCTGCAGCAAAAGCTCCTGTCTACAGTTTCCACATTGCTGCTCACCAAAGTGTGAAGGCATTATAGACTGATAAGTGCTTTAGCAGACTGTATATCCATCCACTGGAGAGCGAGGTTAAACAAATACAGTAGCCAGAACATTATTGTTGGCTGCACACTCGGGTTCCCGAACTGCCTGTCTCTAACTTGAACCAGCTAGGTCCACTACAGCAAAGCTCACACATATCTGCGGGCCAAGGCTGGCCGTGGGGTGCTGCGGCAAAGGAAAACAATCCCATCCCATAAGCTTTTACCACTGATGAGTAGAGCAAAGGCTTTTTTTTTCTTTTTTTTCTTTTTTTCCTTTGACTGGAGCTTTTCGTTTGGGAGCAGCTGGCACCAGGAAATCAAGCTGTCAAAGGCAGAATATGTGCCACATATTGGGAAGATCTTAAGTGTATTTTTTTATTATTGTATTAGTGGATCCGACTGGATTCATTATAGTTTTGCTGGTTTGGCACTCCTGTGAGGCAAAACAGGATTGGGCTTGTTACAATCCACTTGGTAACATCCCTTCCTTCCTTCCCAGAGCTGGTCCTGTAAATTTGCTTGAATGAAGAAAGCACACAGCTCGTTAGAGAAAGACCAAAAGCAACAAAAAAGAATCACTAAAGAATTGCAGCCTCATCCATTCAGAGTAACGTGCTGCTGGCTGGGGCATACGGGGATGCTTGGGAGCACTCGGGCAACGTTTCTGATAGGGAGACAGGCAAACAGAAGGAAAATTAAGCCACACCTTTTTCAAGTAGCACAGAGGAGAAAACCACAACACTTGGTTTCATGCATCATAGGAACAAACCCTACTTATCCCGTTCCCACCTCCCCTGAACCACCCAAAGCGTGCCTGGGGCCCAGCAGCAGCTTCCAAGGGATGTGAGACAACGCAGGTGCCACCAGGAGCTCAGAAGATGGCTTGCCAAGCTTTGCCTGTGTCCGGAGCAAGCAGCCCTGCAGTGGTTAATGTCAGCTCTGACCACATGATCGCATTCAGGAAAGGTCAAAAGAGCGATTTTTCATTTGAAAACATCTGTGTGTTTAAAGAACAAAACTTTCTCATGTGCAGAAACCTAGGGGTTTCCAGCGCTTTTATTTCCAGAGTTAAAGTCATGCTTTTCAGCTTTGTTTAGGGTTATGTACCATGTAAATACGCCGCATAAACCGCACGCAACCCTCAACACACTGCGCTTCCACGGGCAGAGATAACTGGGGCTGCAAATCCCCCTCTCCCCTCTCCCCTTCCCTCCCAGAGCCGCTCGGCTTTCCACGCCGTGCTCCCAGCAAGCCAGCCAGACACCCAGTTGTCATCTTTCCCTATATGAAGACGTACATATGCCTCAGCTCCTAAGGGGTTAAGTCTGCTCTGGCCTGTCAACAGGCTTTAATTGGTTACATCCAGGGAGATGATGCATTGGGAAGAGGCTCTGAGCTTAACAGCGCCAGGGAAGGCTGCGGCAGCGCTCGCCGGGAGTGCCGGTAAGGGAAGCTGACTATGGTTACATGTCAGTGGTCAGAAAGCTGTTTGGTTTCCTACCCAGCTCCTCAGCTCTACCTCAGCATGGTTTAATTAAGGTTAAACCAGTCTTGGCTTGTTTTTTCTCAGTACCTGAAGACGCAGCTCGTGGGATACAAACCAGAAGGTTCCCCCGTGCTGACTAATGCTGCGCCAGCAAATCCCTCGGAGCGTGCTGGACACAGAGTGGCAGCCACTTGTTTCCTCCAGCCCACGCATGTCTGAGTCCACCCAAAGCATTGGTTGCAGGTGCCTTGGGGGAGCCCACAGCCTTCCTCCAACCTCAAGGAGCCCTGGTTGCTCTGATAAACCCCCAGCTCCGACAGGGCAAACCAGAAGAGCACGTGGAACGTTTCCTCCTCACGTGCCCCAGACTGGCAGGGTTGGCAGAACCTCCTGGCTGCTCGCAGGAGGAGCGGCTGTGGGGACTGCAGCGCAAGCACCACCTGTGAGAGCAAGCTCACAGTGTCTGCAGCTTCACCACCTCTACAGGGATGGACGAACTCACCGTGGCCACGTCATAGAATAGAATCACAGAATCATTAGGGTTGGAAAAGCTCGCCAAGATCATCAGGCCCAACCATCCCCCTACCACCAATGTCACCCACTAAACCATGCCCTAAGCACCACATCCAACCTTTCCTTGAACACCTCCAGGGACGGTGACTCCACCACTTCCCTGGACAACCCGTTCCAATGCCTGACTGCTCTTTCTGAGAAGAAACGTCTCCTAATTTTCCACCTAAACCTCGCCTGGTGCAACTTGAGGCTATTCCCTCCTTCCCACCACAGACAGCTGCTGGGACAAAGCAGAGCTTCCACACAGCGAGGCTTTCCTTTTCCAGCAGGTAAAGGTCACAGTACACCAGGAAGAGATCTGCTTTGCAAGAAGACCAGATTTTCAAAGATATTTGGATAGAGAAATGTGAAACGGAGGTCCAAATGGGGTCTTCAAAAGCACATGGCTCATTAGAAACCCAATGGCGGCTAGATGCTTAGGCACTTCTATAAATCCTAAACCCAAGGATTAGGATTAATTAGAAGTAAATGCCGGAACACACCTTGGAATTTGGCCTTCATTGCCTTCATAGGATGCTCATCATTGCTATTTTTTAAGAATCTAAGCTGCACAAAAGCACACCATTCACTGGGTAGAACCCATGGAGGGGCTGGCCAGGGCTGTGGGTGAGTCACATGGACACACCTGGTCACCAGATCAGCACCTTGCAACCCTGGATAAATCATCTCCACCCCATGCTTCAGCTTCACCGTGTGAAAAGGGACTTGTTTGCAAGGGTTAATTACCAAAACTGGGAAAATAAATAAAAATTAAAAAAACAAAACAAAACAAAACAAACAAACAAAACACACACACACACACACAAAACAAAGTGCCCAAAGTGCTAAGCATAAGGATTTGGGTCCAACGACCACCATGGCTAGCAGAGCTCCATGTTCTCCTGAAATGAAGGCTCCTCCCAGTCAGTAGGTACATGCATACGCAGATACCAGCACTGATCATGCAAATTACAGTTTCCTGGAACCCATTAAAGCTTGCAACCAGACCTTGAGGCTATGGTGGAAAACCAGGGTTTCTGCTGGTACCAGGGGGAGCTGGGCACATTTGCCAGGTGCGGGAATCACGCCTGCTTACCGGAGTCGCTGACCTCAGAGGAAAGAGTTATCCTTAAAATTTACAGACAGTGTTTCCAAAAACGAGCATTAATTTGAGGTTCCTCAACAGCCATGGCTCTAACTAAGGCAGCACGATCCAGGAAATTAGAGCAGCTCAAGAATTTATCCAAATGGTTCCTAGTTTTTATTATTATTATTATTAAAGTTATTTATTTGCAGGTGGGGACAGAGGGATTGACTTAAGAGACCTTCTATTATGGTGTGCCATCAGGACAGTGCTGGGTAAGCACTATCCTCTGAAAATCATTCCTTTTAGAGACATCTAGAGATGAACACCCCAAAATTGAGTGGCATTCAAAATATGAGGTCTCTTATGACAATGTGGGCTAAAATGCCTACAGTACTTTGAACAAGTAGTGCAGACAATCCTTCATTTAAGAGAAAAAATAAATTCTCTGCTACTGGCATGAGAAAGTTTACTTTCAGGCTTAAAGAAATGATCGTGTGGTTTTGAGGATGGCATTCCGTTCTGCTGAAGAATAGCACCCTGCCTGCCTGTATATCTGTGGCTTTGTAGCTACATTACAATCTTGGAGAGCTCTGTTTACATATTTTACATGTTTTCTTGCACAGAACATGAAACCAAATTACATAGTAAAGGATGTTACGGTTTCACTCCTGCACCCTTTTCTGTCCTCTCCTTCTGATCATGTTTTAATTCTATCCAAAATAATTGTCTGGGTATTTTTAACCGTGCTCGATTGACTGTCAATCCTTCGGGCAGGTTTATTCACTGTTGCACAGGGAAATCATGCAAAAGCTGGTGAAGCTACATGCTAGGGGGGTAGGGAGAAGACGGCCAGGGCGGGGGTGGGATGAGAAATGCCAAGAAGCCTTCATGCATGAACAAAGCAGACGTGTCGATGCATTTATGCAAAATCATTCGGCTCTGAATGGAGAGGGACCCAAGACAAACAACCCGGATGGGATGCAGGAGAGCTATCCCACGCTTATGGCTGGACATGCTCTGCATCTAAAGGATGGGGAGCAGCAGTAGCAGACAGAGAGACTGGCAGGTTGAGGGGCAAGGGCCGAGGAGGGGGGTCTCCTTTCAGAAGAGTGCATGCTAACGAGCACTGCCGTTGTTGCGGGGTCCGGCTTTCCAGCTCACTGATGCTGGGGGGTCCAAGCTGTTTTCAATTTACAGCGTGTAATCTGGGTGGGTGGCTGGGTGTACGGCAGATATGATCATAAAATGGTCAGTCACTTCCTAAAGAAGCACATAATCCTTCTTATTATCCAAGACAATATTCCTTTCTTGCCTTTCTTCTCCTCGCCGCCAGCAACAACAAATGGGACATAATTCTGCTCTCGTTTCGTTAGCGGTGAGTGTCTCCTGGTCCTAGGAAGAGACAGGACCAATTTCCGGTACCTGAGGATTTTTGGTTTGACCTTCATCTCTGAAAAGGTCAGACCGAACCTCTCTGAGAGTACTGATGGCTGCTTTGCTCTCTGCATCATCCTTTGTTTCTTTTATCTATTTTCTGTACAGTACACAAAGGGAACATAGTGTACCAGCCCCTGGTACTCACTGTTCTGTTCCCCTTAGATGACTTGCATATGTGCTCTTGAAAAATTATTCTAAAAACTAGTGGGGGAGGGGAGTGGAAAGAAAAAAATCCCTTGAGTGCTTGGCAAAATTGCTTGGAATCTCCTCTGACATCTCATTGTGTTCTCTCTGTCCTCCCCATACACAAATCATCCAGAGGCTACGACATCAGGCATGGGGTCTGCTGGTTTACTACTGCCCCGAGCAGAGGAGCACTGAAAGACATGGGGATGGGGTGCAAGAGGCAGGGAATCACTGAATCGCTGTCCTTCCTAGCAGGGAACAGGCAGCCAGGTGATGGGCAGCATCCCCTTTTCTCCAGCCAGCTCTGGAGCACCTTTAAGGTAATGCTCTTTCTTAACCAGCTCACTGCAGCTGAGTCTTTTCAAGCCAGCCTAACTAGAAATCCCATTTCTCTCTCTCTCTCTCTCTTTTTTTTATTCAGAACATTGGGATCATTTCTGAGCAGAAGGCACAGCACAGATCTTTGGAGCATCCCTCACCTTGGTGCAAACCCTTTGTATGCACCACTTGCTCCAACAAGACAAAGCAGTGATGCAGACGTGAATAAGGACCAGAGGAGATCCCCAGGCAAACAACATCACCTCCTTTGGCAAGAGGGTTGCAAAACCGAGCTTTCTCAACAACACAGGTGGGAAACAAGGTTTCTAGCTGTTAGAGCAAGGACTTGGTGGAATTGTTTTCCAGTCATTTTGCAATGGGAACAAGCCCAACTGTGTGAGGATAAAATCTGGTTAATTCACGCACCGGATGATGTGAGGAGGCTGACAAAGCTAACACACAGTGGATTTAATGACCCCAGAATCCATTCCAGATCTGTGTTCCCAGACTCCGACTGACAGCAGGCCCTGAACAGAGTTTTCTTCTTATACAAGATATGAACATTTCCCTTTGGAGATTTCCTGAGCTTCCTAGTCCTGGGACACCTGGGCCCAATAACGCCCAGCGCCTGCAATGTCTCTGGGGGGAATTGAGGTTTAATTCTCAAACCGCAGCTTTATCTTTGTGTGCTCTGGTTTCCACCTCTCTTAAATGGAACAGAAACCAGACAACGTGGCCGTGATAAGGTTTAATTAATCCCTGTTCATTAAAGAGATATGAAAAATACCATCACTTAAGACAAGGGAGGCATGTTCCTCAGAGTTCCCCAGCCTGAATTTGCCTGGTGCCAGGCTCGTGGTGCAACTCCCCAGCCTTCAGGTGAAAGACCAAACTGTCTGGTCCATAGTATCTGGGGGAAGGCTGAAAGAGAGACTATGTTTTGGGCTCCCTTGTACTAATTTTAGAGCTGGGGAATCTGTAAGCTAAGTTGAAGCCTTTTGGTGCACCAGCCAGTACTGGAAATGTGCTCAGACGAGTACAGCAAACCTACATTCCTCTTGCGGCAGCCTGTGCACAGTGTCCAGTTCATCTTTTTCCAGAACTGGTCTCTGATCACTCATGGTTCCTCCATTAACAGTTTCTCTTAGTGGGATTTTGTAGTCGACCTCCTGAGATTAGTGGTTCAAAGGCTGGCTAGGCTATAAATAACAGAGACATTTGCGAAGCAAATCATCTTATTAAAAATGGGGATTTTTTTGTCCCTCCGACCACAACAAAACTCTTACCGTTGAAGAGCAACAGGACTTGGCTGTGAACTGGGAAGTTCAAAAAGGGCCACTTGCAGAGCTGACAGACACACACCCTCCCACTTCTCAGCAAGATCACCCCAAAGGAGAGGAATGGCTTCTCCATTAAAAGTTGCAGGTTTCCTCTCTTCCCACTCCTGTTCAAGATTACCCTATTCGTTGGCTTTGCTGGATCTTTGGGGAATTATCTTCAGAGTTATATTTATTAGTCAAAGTAAAACTGCGTGGCAGAGAACTTCATATTTTTTCTCTTCAATTTTGTCACAGTATTTTCTTACCAGCCTTGGAGCCCTCGCTCTGCCATGTTTTTTCTTCCAGTACGCAGAATATTTTCATGTTCTTGCCTTCTTCTTTTGTGGGAAATTTCAGACACACTGCAATTCTAGACATCTTTCTATGGCCGGCTGAAGAATAGGTTTGTTGCAGTGAGTCTGGATGAGTGCAATTGTGGGAACTGTAATAGGGGCAGGAGGGGGCCTCTGTTTGTGGGAAAGATGTAATAAGAATCCTCTTCCACAGCTTCTTACTCCATGGCAGCCCCTGTGGGGTACCCAGGGGGAGAAGGGGGTGGGTTTGTCTGGGAACAAAAATGAATCCCAGGATCTGTGTGCCCAGCAGCCTTGGGGAAGAGTCCCCTTCTCATTAACTGTGCCTAAGCTGTGCGGCTTTTTCCGTACAGGAGAAAACCAGGAAATGGCAATGGCACAGGGAGGAAAAATATATATATATATATATATATATATATATATATATATATATTCATATGGTGACTTGAACTAAACAGCTTCTCTGTAACTGGGAGGAAATACAATGAAAGACAGAGCTGTTGGGGGACTGCCCCTCTAAATTACCAATGTAAACCCCAACTTCCAAGGCTTGAGCACATTCTGCTGTGACAGGAGTAACCAGGTCACCAATAAGCCACCTACAGAGCCATCAGTCCCTTCCTACACCTGTCTATTATAGAGGCCAAAAGGGAACTGCAGATGAATCCACTGGATTCCCACCAGCAAGAGGGAAGGAGAAATGGCCCCTGCAGCCCCGCGGTCGGGCTGCACCCACCTCCCTCTCACCCCAGCCACGGAGTCAGGGGTGAAGAGCCTTCCCCAAACCAGCCTGGCAGAGGCTTCCCACGGAGACACATCTGTACAGATAAGACACTTAAAAAAATATCCAAAGCATTCATGCTCAGGACAACCTACTCTAGAAAGAAAGAAACACTACCAAACATACTAATGCACTCAGAAAAAAATCAGTGCGCAGGGAGAGCATGGAGGCTGCCACTGCACGACCTGTTTTCTTGAACCCTACAGGACAGCCACCCTTTTACCGTGACCTAATCCACACCATGCTTTCCTATTTAACTGTCCTCACCCACACAGCTTCACCGGTGGCGATACAAGCGGGACTGTCCACGGAGGCCATGAGATGGCTCCCTAAACTCGCACGTTGCCAAGCCCAGGAGTGCTTAGCTTGGTGGTAGGAGGCCACATCCTCCCCGCTCCTGCTTATAACAAGGTTGACCCTGGCTGAGTATGAACTGGTAGGGGAAACAAGTCACTGGGGACTTCCAGTGCAAAAAATAAAAATTAAAAAAATTGCAGCTATTCACAAAACAGATCGGTCTGAGAGCCCTTTGTCTTTCTATTTATGCCTACTGGATCTGCCCTTCAGCTGGTATAAATCTGCCCAGCACTACTGCCTTTTTGTAGTCCTTGCCAGAGTACACCAGCTGATGACTTAATGCTGGCATCAATAATCTTTAGCACAAGAAAGGCCCTGAGAAACAAACAGTGCTGTAGAAAACCCCACACAACCAGTACATCAACACTGATAATATTTCACACGCAGCGGATGGCAAGGAGAGGCTGTTTACAAACTCACAGCAAGAGCGGTAAGGAAAAGAGCGGCCCGAGAATGTGCAAAGCCCTTATTGCTGAATTCCTCCTGCAGTCGATAACAGGTACTGAGCAGCGTCTGCTTCAAGACCTGCAGAGGATGCCAGATTAGAAATCAAACTGTAAAAATACCCTGCAATGGTGCTCGCGTTTCTGTGCTGGTGTGATGCTGCTGACTGGTCCTCTTTGGCTTTAAATATGATGCTGTCAGTACTGTGAATATTTCTTAATCAGCACTGAAGAGTGGCTGCCAGGAAAGTAGAAGTGGCTGTCTATCAGTCTTGCTTCTGCAGAAAGAGCGATTGTTTAAGGGGGGGGGGGGGGGGGGGGCTGTGTGACCTTTCCATTTTTCAAATGTGTATCTGTTTGCCAAGACTGTGTCATTCTTTGTAAGCATTTTGTTGTTCAAAACAAATCTTATACTGTGTTTTTTTTCTGCTCCCTTAGTATGTTGCCATTCAGCAGCCTCATACTAACAAGTAACAAAGCCACATGTAAGATCCATCTCGCAATAACAAGCAAGTGCATACATCCTACTTCTAAGAAACAAGCAACTCTGTGGAAATGGGCAACGTGTTAGCGAGCTCTGCAAACAGGCCTGGGGTGGTCAGTCTGCAGAAGGAGCCCTACAATAACAAGCAAGTGCACTCTGGCTTTTGCTCACAAACAATCCTCCAAGAGTAAACAAGTGCAGGCAGGCTGATATTGCTGAGCAGCACCGCAGCGCCAAATGTGGTCCTCAGGAACAGCCTCTGTAGAACTAAGGCAGAAATGCAGGCACGCAGAGAAATGGGTCTTGAGATAGCTAAGGATGAGAAAACGTTTTAAATCGTGAAGGACATGCTTAAAATGCTCTAAAGCACTTTGAGAATACCAGGGCAATTACGAGGAACAGGGATAGCTAACAAACAGGCAGCTTATGTATTCTGTATATTGCTGTGCACTGCACTCAAACATATCTTTCATGGCATTCCTGACGAGAAGCCAACACAAATGCCACTCTGATTAATCAGGAAACTACCCAGCAACAACATGAAAAGTTTGCACAACATCAGCAAGCACACAACCTACTCTGAAAGATATCTGGGTGAGGAAAGGTGCTCCTTTCATCAATACAAAAAACCCTAAGGCTCAGTGCTTGCACAGATAATGAAGCCAAACATGTTTACACACCAGCGATCATTACACATGGTGATTAGGGGAGATCTTAGGTTAATTTTCATCTCAAGCACTCCGCTAGCTAACAGAGTGATGACCTGCTGCCCCACCTAACCTCTCCAGAGTGACAAGTCAGGTGCTCTTTCACAAGCTACGAGCCTGTCTTGTTCCTGTGGAAAACAAAGACTCTCAACATATGTGATTAAAAAGGTCAATGAACCCCTTACACTTAAACGGGTGTAATACGACCAGCTGAGCTAAAGCACAAATTCCTCTTGCTGGAAGTAAATAGCACACTGTTATCTCCCCAGGGGCCAGCCAATAACAGGAGGCATGTTCCCATTCACTCCGCCAGTGTGTGATATGCTAGTGCTCTGCCTATAAATACAACAGCTTGGTTTTTGTTTTGTTTTTTTTTTTTTTTTCCTCTAACAAGGCTGTGACAACTTCATCTCATCTGGGTACAACAAACATGCTTGAGTTGTGGCTACACAGCAGGGCTTTCTGTTGGGTGTGCACGTGGTGGTGTTTTCTCCACCACATGACCGTATGTTGTACGGTCCTACTGCACAGCGTGGCTGCATCTCTACCAGTGCTTTAGGAGAAAATCAGGGCAGGAAATCACCCTGACAGCATGGGGACAGAGGACTAGGGGACATGCGTGTTGAACTGCACCTGAACTGGAGACAGTGGGCTTTGAACAGTACTACAGCCCAGGGAGCTCAAATGAGAAAGAAGCTATGAAGGCACTGGTAGGGGTGCAGAGGAACGTTCCTTTTACAGTGTAAAATAATAAATACGACCATGACAAAAAGGCAACACTGGGCTCGGGATTCTGTCTTGGTACTATGCCAGCTAATCACGCTTTGTACGTTTAAAACTGACCTGGTCATTAATTTGTTACAGACTTGTGCAATGTGAACAAGGCTAAGTCTCTTGGATAAAGATGTTTTCTCTCGCAAGCCAACTGGAAATGCTTAGCATTTACTATTCATGGAGAAATCTGCTTGTCATATCTTTGACATTGCATTCCTCTCTGCATTGCCCACTCAAGAAACCTCCCAGATAATTAGACTGCAAGAACAACTTGGCTGCATCAAACCCAAAGGCCATCTGATTCACTGCTCTGTCTAGCAAGGGACAATGGTGGATGCTGAAGGAGGAATATACAAAGTAGCTCTTGTATATGATGATCCTTTTCTTGCTGTATCCTCTAAAAAAACAACAAGCAATGCAGGCTTTCCTGAGTCAGAGGGTTGCATCTGGACTGTTGCATCTGCATCGTGTACAGCTCTGTTTTCCAGGCATTTATCTAATGTCTTTTTGAACTCATTTGGATCTAATTCTCTCAGGGAGACAAAAGGTAAAGTTATGGTAACTGGAGCTATTTATGTTACAAAGGAGACATATAAGAAAGGGGTTAAAGCTAATGAATGGCTTTGGGAATGGACGGGACCTTTCTCAGAATAGAACAATAGGGTGCTTTTATGAATCCGGGAGGCAGAAAACACAAAACTATTAAAAAAGAAAGAACACTCTTTTGTATTATTCTGCATTAGCCTTCAGAACTCATTGCCACAAGATAGCACCCTGTGCTGGCTATAGAGAGCCTGTCTAGTCTTTTAGGTGATGCTAGTTAGCCAGCGGTGACTCCTGCACAGCTTATTGAATCAAGCAGACCACGACTTCAGGCAGTTTTCAGATGGGTGACTAGAACTGAATTTCAACTCTATCACCACTAAACAGGCTCAGAAAGAGGGAAATTGCTATCAGGAGCTTCCCTTGGTGAAGTGGCAGGATAACAGACAGGGGTAACATCACATATGAATGCTGACCATCTAGTTACACTCATGACTGTCCTTGCTAGCCTCCACCTTCAAGGAGAGGTAACGGCATCTGCTTCCCTTACCTGCGTTGCTGCTGGCTGACCGATGACCACCCATCCTGGACACTGCTGGTCACTGTGATGTGAGACGGAGACATTGGAAGCCCACTGATCAAGGAAGCCTTTGGGAGTGTAAATGCCACAGTCTTTGATGCTGGTCATTTGCTCAAATTCCTCACATACTCCATCACCATCGTGGAAATAGCACCTGCTGGGTTCATCTGCCAGGAGAAACCAAAGAGAAATCAAAAAATGGCTACATGTCCGTGGCCTAGTTGCTAGGATCACTGGTGTTAACCAGTGGTGTTGCATCTGCTGGTCCAGATCACCGGGGAGTGAAAGCATTGGTCAATTCTGGCCAACAGCAGGGCGCTTTTAAGAAAGTCAATTTTTAGTCAGTTTTGTTATTGGGCAAAACCGTCAAAATATTTCTGAATGCGAAGGTTTTTCCGCTTATTTTTGTCTATCTCCATTTAAAAGGATGGAGACAGAAGAAAGCAGAGATTGAAAATATATGGAACGACAATGTGGGTGTTGGCATAACTCCACTGCCTTGGATGGAAGATAGCCAACAGAGGGTCTGGTCTACAATGTTTCCCTTTTTGTTCTTAAAAGATATCTGCAAAACAACAACAAAAGCATCTGTGAATTTAGGGACGGCAAAAACTGCCAAGTTCACAGCCACAGGACCAAGGGCCAACCAGATCTGTTTATCCAAGGCGCCAGATATAGTCCACATAGTGTGAGGGTAAGCTTGCCACATCCACACACGGCTTCAACCAGCATAACTCAGATTTGACCTGAAAGGATCAAAAGCAGCAGGAGACTTTATTATCCTTGTCCATTTATTCTGTGGCTTCTCTAATGAGACTGCCAACAAAGATGCCAAATTTTTGAGGTTGTTTCTGTAACACTGGCCCATTAAAAACTGAACCAGGATCCATCTACTCTTTTCAAACAGACTGCATAGCAATAATGACTTTCAGTCATTAGAGTACTCTGTGAAATGGAAACCTTTGACCTGTTGGTATCCTATTTTGTATTGTATTATCATTGCCAGTCCCCAGAGGTATCCAGTTCTGACAGCCTGTTGTATTTTTGTCTGGCAAATAAGCCTGCTGAAAAAACGGTAGGAAATTAGCCAGAGCTGCGAGCTGGGCTGATGGAAACAACCCCTAAGGAGAGTCCTGCCGGTAGCATTGGACTATCTCGAGCTAGGTGTCAGAAATCCAACGGCTGCTCAATTTTGAGCTACTTCCAAACTACTAAATCCCCTGTTTATTTTTCCTCCTAGCTTACACACTGAAATACCATCGTGAGCCAGAAAAAAAATCAGTTTATTGCAATTGAATTATTTAATGACTTTCGCTTTTCCCCTCCCTTCCTCCCAATCCCCCGTGCAAAATTCTAGGTGCTTACAAGAGCGTGAACTTGAAAGAACGGAGAAACCTATCAGGAAAGAAGGTCATTCTGCTTTTGTTTCATCACAACCTCTGCAGCCAACTTGTGTACGTGGATAACCGTGGGGAGCTGTGTGTTTGCCGGGCCAGCACTCCAAGCTGGCGAAAATGAGCCAGCGTGAGGCTGGAAGCCGTTCAGCCGTGCAAGCACAGCACTGTGTCTGAGCTAATATTCCAGGGGCGGCCAAACTGCTTGACCCTACAAGTCGCATCTTAAAAATCTTCATATGGCCGGGAGCCACCAAACATATACCACACACCTCAAAGAGCTCGGAGGAGCAGTGGTCGGGGGGAGCGCTTCACAGCCAAGGCTGACAATGGCTCCCCAGGGTGCCCCATTACTCCACGGTGGGAGAGGGCTGGGGTGGATATGAAGATGGGCTCTAATGCAACCCAGCACGGCCGGCCCCAGCAGCCCCGCTGCCCAGCCTCCTCCTGTTGCCAGCAGGGCCCTTCTGCCCATCGTCCGACACTGGCCCTGCTGGGAACACGACACTTGAACTGCTTGTGAACCATGTGTGCCCTTAGAGCCCCAGTTCAGGCATCCTCGCAGCACACCTTATTGCTCCACGGGGTTTGTTAGTGCTGGCCCAGTGCCACACCAATGTGGGGTGGGAGAGACACGGCCTGTGCTGGTCAGTCCAAGGAAGGTGCAGAGCTCCATATAACGGAGGTTAGCTCTTGGTTCCCTCACCTTATCCTTAAGCATCTCTTGCTCTGCGTGTCTCTGCTGAGAGCTGTCGAAGCATAGGGCAGCTCTCTGCCATGCTCAGGAACAGCGGGATGAAGCGAAGCAGCTCTCCCGCCTCGCAGCACCGTATCCCACTTGAGCGAGAGCCTCAGCGGAAATCTCTGAGAAACGCTCGGCTTTGGGAAGACTGCTGTCAGCAATCAAAAATCCTCAAAAACAAATCCCAAACATGAAAATATCTATTTCTGGAAAAAGAGTGTCTTTGTCATTTAATGAAAAGAGGCTTATTTCTGTAAAAAGGAAAAAAAAAAAAAAAAAAAAAAGGAAAAGCAAAAGACCTACCATATTAAAAAGACCCAGCCTTCAGCCCATGAACAGATGCATAGTCAGATATACACTTCCAGTGACACACACTGGCACCCAAATACATCCTGCTACACACCCACACCGACAGAAACACTGACACACAAACACACGTATGCTCTCTTAACACATCCCTGATGCAGCCACCCCACTGATGCAAACACACACCCAGAAACTCACAGCCTAATTTTAGGCACACATATTCAGACAGTGTTTCCCTTGCCTCCTGAAGCACGGACTTATTTTCACGATAGGCACTGAAGTAAGCACAACATTTATATAGCCAACATACTCCTGTACTGGCTCCAAATGTTCCCTCCTAATGCGATGATAAACGTAATGGGCTTCTGATAAGATCATGTGTTTGGGATAAAAGAATACTCAAGACCTACTCCAATCAGATGACTTAATTCATGCGCACATGGATGGGAAGGCAAGCCCTTGAATAGCTGTGATCCAGGCCAGTGTGCGATCCTAACAGAGGCTAATTTGTTCCTGATTATGCTTAAGACCCCAATAAATCTGTCTGCTCGGAGCCTGCAAAACCCGAGGGAGGAACCGAATGGAGAGACTGAGATGTCTGAATTAAATGGAGACTGCCTAAAAATGCTTAACAAAGCCTTACTGACCTGCATGGCCGCTCACCCTGCCGCCAGGTCTGCTGGCTCCATGGCCCCATGCCCGAAAACTGAGAGCAGATGCTCACCTCTGTGTGCTGTGAAAGATGGTGGGGGAAAGGGGCTACACAACCACTATTTTGTTTGATGGAAGATCCGCGAGTCCTAGGATTGACACGCCATCCTGCAGTGGGCAACGCCGTGCTTGGAGAGGACTGCTGGTGAGAAGGGGAGACACAGGGGGGGACATGTCTCCTGCCCGGGGTTTCGTGCTCAGGGTCATGTCAAAGATGGTAACTTTTCCAAATCCTTCCCAGGCACTGACGAGGGGACTGAAGAGTCCACAGCCCACAGCAGCCAGCTCTTCCTTCCACAGGTACTGAGCACCAGTTCCGACTCCCAGTTCTTAACGTGGTCCATGATGCTCAGTAGGTTAGAGTCGGGCTTCACATTTTCATAAGCAAAGTGAGAACCACCCAGATTGTCTCTTCCAACGATTGCCCTCACAAAATAAAAACTAGCAGGCTTCTTCCCTTTCCACCAGCAGTGTGAAAGCCCAGTTAAATCCAGAGAGTCCTACAGGCTGAGAGCTGGGGAGGGCAGTGTCAGGAGAGATGTATCTCCAGTAAGCAGCAGCAAACATCTTTATTTCCATAGGGGTACAGGAGGCCTTTTCTGATCTGTTCTTGCCTACTGTTACATGAAATGCATCCAGGGCCTTGGTAATACAATTTATTTTTTGTCTCCACAGAGATCTATAGGATACAAAGACCTAATGAAGACCATGGTGATGTGTTGGTCACCCATGCCACGGACTATGTTCATCAACACTATGGACTTGTCACTTTAAAATCAAATCTGAACTGAGTAATGTATGGAGGAAGAGAACATGAAGTAAATCTGATTTGTCCTCAAGAAGAAATGACTTCAAAAAATTAAAAAACAGTTGCCTGGAAATCCAGCTTAAACCTAGAACAGAAAAATGTCTGCAGGCATAGTACCTGGCAGCAGGAGACAGCGTCCCTGGGGACTGACAACAGATGCTGAAGGATCCTGAGCTGAACTCGGGGAACGTGTATTCATTCAGGCAATCAGAGCTCCTTTCCCCTGACAAAACCATCACCGAAGGCACCAAAACATCGGAGCCAAACCAATGTCCCTTTCTTGCCCTTGTCTTGGGCTAGTGGGAGAAAGAAATCTCAGGTTTAGCAGAGAAATCTGTCACACCCAGGAATCCCTGGACACTACATGGCAGCCATCAACCCGGAGAAGGGGGATTTGTGGGAAAACATTAGCACAACCTGGCTTGTTTCCTAAAGCTTGCCAATTGTAATTGGTTTTCAAGATCTAGAACAATCGTGGAGCTATTGTGCATTGCACAGAAAATGATGTGAGCCCTGTTTGTCCTTGCCTCTTAAGGTGATCAAGCACAGTGCAAAACGCAGCCTTTTGCATTGAAATACAACCCCCCTGGGGCTCAGAGATAAAAGAAGCACCAGGTAAGGAAAAGGACTGGGAGAGAGGCCGGGGAGCACCCATCAGACCCTGCCTGGGCCAGCAGGTAACTCCCCATCACCTGGCCAAAGTGAGGCCAGAAAAACTCCAGCGACACAAATCAAGTCTGAAACACATCAGGAAGCAGACATACAGGATATACACTTATCTGCGACAGGCAGCCTTCCACCTCATTAAAAAAAAAAAAAAGAGAGAGAGAGAGAGAGAGAGAGATCCACTTCATAGCACAGGGCACATCCTCCGATGAGGCTTTTAATGTCCGAGCTGCATGGTCAAAGTGCTGGGGACAGACACTCGGGGCGGCTTCCTGTTTTCAGCTAGGATGCAGTGATTGGCATCAGCATAGTCTTCTTTTGTGCAATAACCACTTTTTTTTTTTTTAAAGGCCAGACAAAAAAAAAAGAAAAAAAGTATTTTTAAGCTCAGCTGTTTACTTAGGGATGCTTCCAACTATAACAAGCCTCATGCCACATAACTATTCGTCCGAGGGAAAAAGAAAAAAAAAAAAAGAAAAAAAGGGGGGGACACAAAAATGCAGAAGCATTGTCTCAGAGTAACAAATTCTTGGAACAGAATGAGCTTCACATTTTAACCCCTGAAAGGTCTGTTCAGACCTCGCGGGGAGGCAGAGACATGCAGGCCCTTTTGGCTGTGGCGAGGGCCAGATCACAGGCTCGCCGAAGTCAGCAGCTTCTGTAGATGTGGGATTTTACCTGTCACCTAATCAGCATCTCCAGCGCTGGTGTTTGTGTCCACAGATGAGAAGAAATGCATCCAGAGGTTTCTATCTCAAAATCAGGAACAACTCCAGCGCAGATCACAGTGGCTGACGGATCACAGAACCTGCACCATTTGTTTCTGTGAGCGTTTCACCTTTGGCTTCAGTGGGAACAGGGTGAATAACGTGGCCTGCTTCCAGGGTATCCGCTGATCTCTTCTCTAATACTGAAGAAGCCAGAGACAGAGATACTTCCTGCTGCGTTAAAACATTCGAGAGCTATTTTCCTTCCTGGATATCCTGATTTGCAAAGAGGAAAACCACCGCACAGAGCTCGGGCAGACCTTTGCGAATAAAGTTGCATATCAATAAATTGTGATGTTTTTCTTCAATGAAATAAAGCAGACACCTTGGAAATGAAGTAAACGTGGGTGTTGCAATCTACTGCGGAACATCCAGGGGCCTTGCAGGAGGCTGTTTTCTGTACAATATGACAATCATGTCTGAGCATCTCCTGAACCTAGCAGGGCCGATATAACGCGCTTGTGGAGCTCGGCTCCCTGGTAATTCAGCTGCTTTGTGGAAATACATTCCTGGGCTTGTCCTTTGTCTGGCGTGACTCGGCTCATCGGTATGATATAGCGGTCGGAGCACAATAATTATGCAATTGATCTGCTTGCTGCAGACAGATACAATTACAACTCCTTCACAGAGCCCGGCTCTGAAACTTGATATTTCACCTCCAAGAACACAAGCCTCTGTCACTTAAGAGAAAGGATATTTTGCATTGCTGGCAGATGTAGGAAGACCTTATCTGCTCTGTGGATAGCCAACGGGAGCCAACACGGCCTTCCCCCCACACCAGGCATGTTAGAAAAGCACTACAATGCGCCTCCTCTTCCACCTACCCTTGTTTCCCTCTCTGGGTGTTCGGATAAATCAGAAAAGCAGTGCTGATAATACTTCAGTATTTCTTCAGACTTACACAGACTTATTAGCTATGCTTGGAGACCGTTCAACTGAAAATCTTGAAATTTCTGTCGCACAAGGCAGCAACCGCTACAACCACAAAAAGGCTGGCCGGCGTGGCCCTTCGCGACACCTGGCCCACCTGCTTCAGAGGCTGGGAAGGAGCCCAGGAGAGAAAAAAAAAAAAAAAAGAAAGAAACAACATTGGTGCCACTCACTAAGGAAAACAAACAGCTTGTTTGTGTGTGTGGTTGGATGTTATTGCAAAGGCAGGTCTTGTGCTCAGCATCATCCTCTGAGCACAGCAAGCCGCTGTTGAGTCACGGAGGATGCTCTAAGGAGGGAAGCACGACCAGCCACGGAAGCCTCTTTGATCCGCAAAGAGAATAATGCAAGAGGGGTGCAACAAGCAGAGGAGCAATTCTCTGCTGGGCTCTCACTCTAGCCGTGTCCTAAACACCAAAGCTGGATTGAGCTGGGCTGGAGTCACTGGCCGAGAGAAAAATGTAGGCAAATGCCACCCCAGCCCACATTCTCCCCCACAAAAAAGCATTTTGCTGCCTGAGATGCCTGTGCTCTCTTCTCTGTGGTTCAGCTGGCCCTGCTAAGACGCACTATTAATGATGACAGCCTGAAAATCACTTTAAGAGACTTTATGACGATGCTGTTATTACTAACTTGCCAAATGAGTGCTTAGACATTTTGGAACATGTAGCCACACTCCCATGAGCTGCAGGAAACAGTCAGCTTCAAAGTATTTGCCTTAAGCTGAAGGATTCACACAAATATTATCTGAATAGCTCCAGTCACTAAATTAATTGCTATCCGTTATGAAATCCTGCTACGGATCCTCAGCTTCTTTATCGACAGCACTCCTTCACAAGCTACTTGCTCAATGCTCTACCCTTATTGGTGTCCTGTGAGATGCTGAGCTTCCCTCGCCAGGCGGCTCGGTTTCTCCCGTGCTGCTGTTCTGCTGGGAGTCCTCTGTGGGGCCAGCCAGGGCCTATTTGGTGTTTGTGGGAGAAATCACCATTCACTGCTGCGTGGGGCTGCAGTTTCAGCAGTCAAAGCCGTGTTCCCGTGCAGGGGTATGAGGAGGGGAGGGGGCCAGGCTGGGAGCGAGGCGCGCTCTCAAAGCATGCCCACAATGAATATGGATGGTCATCCATCAATTTATTTTAAGCACATTACTTCTCTGTCAGAAAGGGAAAAAAAGGAAAAAGAAAGAAAGGAAAGAAAAGACATATAAAATTAGGTTTGTGTCACTCATTTAACACTGCAATTTCCCCAGAGGATTATGCACCAAACAGAGATAGCAAGCTCATGAATATTAATCATTTCCCTGAATGCAATGCAGCCCTCCAAACAATAAGATTAGGGGAAAGTGCTATGCTTAATTTATGGATAATGGGAGAGGTAAAGGATAGAGCTCCCACAAAGGTAAGGCTCACAGCTGGAGGGAGAGGCCTCTGAGGAGGAGAATGACAGATCCAGATTTGTAAGGTAGCAGAAAAACATTTGGGGCCAAGCAGAAGCAAAAGAAAAGGTGCTAACAGAGCGTTGTCAAATTAAAATCATACTTCTCTCTGAACAACCACTGGTGACTAATGCTGCAAGCATGCCAGAAATCGGTGGTAAATTCAAGAGTTATATATGTTTATTTTCTGTTTTCCTCTGCCCTGTGCCTTTATTTTGTATTTCACATCCCAGAGGCCCCCGTCCAACAACCCACGGAAGCATGCGCCTCGCTGGAAAGCTCACGTTCCTCAGCATGACCACTCACACGTCGAAGGCAGCGGCAGTGCTGCCCTGCCTGGCTGCACAAAGCCTTTCGCGAGGAGTCCCTCATAAGCAAAGGAGATAAAGTATGGCAATAACAACACCAATAAGATGTGACTGAAAACCCCATAAATTACCAGGCAAACTTAAGGCAAGATAGAAGTTCTGCAGCTACTTTCCAGCCGGGTTTCAATGCGTCTATCAGTCTTTACTCATCTCTTTTCATATTAATCTCCCCCCCTCCCCTTCTTTTACATTGATCTCTGCATCTTTTCTATTATATCCTTCTCTTTCTTCAGCACTGAAGAGCTAAATCAATGCATAATGCACATCACACTCAACAAAAGGAATGCAAATGAAAGCAGCGCTCTTTTTCAATGTACGCACATATATCTGGGTGCATGTGTACGGTGTTTGTGTGTGGGAGAGTGCATACCAAGGACAAGGTGCTCAGCTGCTCGTTAGACACCCATTTCTCAACAGTCCGCCGGGAACGGATCAAGTGCTAAAAAGCTCTGGGTTCACACAACTGCAAATCATAACTCTTGTGACCAGGGCCCGTTTTACACGGGATTTATCGGCTTGAACTTGGCCGGGATCCTCACTAATCACAAAAATCAGGTGTCCCGGGAGTGAACAAGAACAAGGTGAAAGGAAAGCAGCCAAGAGGTAGGAGATGGGCGCATCCGTCACAGCGGACAAGACTCTGACTCGCTCCTCTCCTACGAATCAAAAGGCAAAGTGAAACTTCCCCTGTGGGACCCAATTCTGGGCAGAGGAGATAAAATATGCAAAATCTCCTAAGCAAGGGGGAAAAAAGTAGAGATGATAAATTTCAGGATGGGAAGGGCGAGTGTACCACAGGACTTTAAAAAAAAAAAAAAAAGGAGCCCTGCCAGATGCTTTCATTAATTAATTAATTAATCTCACTGTCGCTCTTCAGCATGTTGCAGGAAGAAAACGCTATTAATCTTATCTGTTTTCTTTTACTCGGCTTTGTGTTCAGAGAAGGCCAGGACAGCCTGACAGTAAAGACCACACAGTTTTCTTCCCTGCCTCCCTCCTTCCTTCCCCCGCGCCCCTCCTCCTGTGGCAGAGCAGATTGATCCCCTGTTATCTGATTAGAGAGGAAAGGAGGAGGGAAAAACAAAACCAAGGGAAAAAAAAAGTCTAATTTTATTACAGGCACTAGTGCAAAGTGTCTTGAGAGCCTTCTGCCATTTATTCAATGGAAAGTTGGACCAATAAAAAAAAGCACATAAACCTCATGATCCTAAAAGGCAGACAGAGCAAGACAGACAGAAGGACACCTGCAAACGGGCAGCCTCCATCCTTGGAGTTAGCCAGCGCAGCTGGCCATGAGCCTGAGCAATATACTCCAACTTTGAAGCTGGATCTAGCTTTGAAGTTGGCCCTGCTTGGACCGGAGACCTCCAGAGACTCCTTCCAGCTGAAATTATTCTCTGATTCATTGCTCTAAATGTAAAGCTTTATGGTGATTGCTTGTTCTGTTGTATTTCTCTTCTATCAAAGGAGGTGACATGAGCGGTCTCCGCTGTGGATGGAAGAAGCCCACTCGGGCTTTGCTATCAAACCTCCTGCTACGGGACACTGGTGACGCCCCTTCGATCCTGCCTTTGCAACCCAAATGTTTAGCGATTATTTTCTGCCATGTGGGACCCCATCCTGCAGACAATTTGTGACAAGCATTGCATTCACTATTGTGGTTAGATTTGCTGAAGTCCAAAGAATGCCTTGTGGTAGTTCAGAAACAAGCCTGGAAGGAAACATTTGCAAGATCAAACCCTGAGGCCCCAATTCAGCAAAGCCTCTGAACATGTGTTTGAGGCTCGCTGAATTCTTTGGTAAAGAGGAGTGATTTCTTGGGCTCTAAAAGGCTACATAGTACAACTAGAACATCACTGCAAAAATAACACTGCCTGAAATAATTACTTGTTGTCCTGCAGGATTATAACATATGTCAGCCTCATAAACATGGAAATATATTACACTTAATTTTTCTCTCCTCCTCAAACAGGGGCCCAAGCATTCTGTATTTTCCAAGAAAACATCCTACCAGTCTCAATGAAGGCTTTTGTTTGGCTAAAGACAGAGGACCCAGACTAATATTATTAGATTATGGAGAATGATGAATTTTTGTTCTTTTTTATTATTATGTAATATGTCCTGTCACTCATTTCCCCAATACTTTCATGCTTTCTCACGAGTCTTTAATGCTTGTTATGTTAAAACAGAATAAAAATCTGCGCTCTTCGTTTGCCTGAAAGATTAGGCAGCAGTTTCTATTTTTTATTGGCCTAATTCATGATGGTCCAGCACCCATAGAAGCCAACAGGGCCTGTTTCACAGGTATTTCCTTCCCTGACTGCACCTTTCCTAGGGATTTGGTGAAGGCAGCGCCTCCAAAAACAACAGCAGCCGGCCTCCTCCCACAGACCCGCTGGCACACGGAGGCCATCACCACATCAACAGTCGCACTACCACAATTGTACAGTCATACAACTAAACATTTTTGAAGACTTGGCCCATGCACCTTGCCATTGATTTAGTTATTTTGATTCACCCACATAAATCCTCACTTTTGGGATTTCACACACAACCAATTGGATTTCATTCACTTTTGTAATCCAGGACCTGTGCAAAACCGCAGCCTCCTGAAGCTCATAAAACCCAAACAATTTGTTACCCCTGGAATTCCCCTTTCCTTTTCAACAGAAGCAAATCTGAAAAATTTTTCCCTCTGTGATGGCATAGAATTATCTGAGTTTATACTGTAATTACTCATTTTTTTAATCACGTTGCTGTCAGACAGGTGTTTTCCATACTCACAACCAGCTCTGCTGCTGGTACTGGAGATGAACACGCACACGGGCTCCTGCACTCACCTGTCACGACACCGCCGCGTGCTCCAAAGGCCAGGACTCCAGTGTGGGGACATGCTGGGAGCACGATGCAGCTCCTGCCCAGCCCACCCAGCCTGGTTTCCCTGAGAACCAGTGAGCGCAGGGGAGGACCCGGCTCACGTTCTAACGTAAAGCTGGGATGTGGCCAAAGCACCGACCTGGACCAGGCAACTCAGACCTGCTGCTGAGCAGGGTGAGACAGATGCAGCTGTACAACTACAACTCAAATCCTTGCCGCAACCAGCCTTGGACTACGCCCGGCTTTTGGAGAATCCAAAACATTTGCTTAAGTGTTTATTTCACTTTCAAAATATTATGACTAATTTCTTTCAGTGTTTGAGGTCTAATTCAGCAAGTTACTTGAAACACAAACGTGACTTCAAGACCACCAGTAGTCATAATTAGCCTTGACCATAAACATTCTCAAATTTCAATAGAGTGATTTACATATGGAAGTAAGTACATCACCAAATCAGGCCTCAAGTCTCACTGCATGGGCTGCTGAAGTAAAAATGCAGTAGTAAAGATGAGACAAGCAGTCCCCAGCTTACCACCCGAGGGAAATATGTTGCCTGTGAGGTCCTTTATATGTTGCTCCAGCCACAAGAGATAATCATCAGATTGCCAAAAAGAGCAAATTTCAGTCTTGCCAACATTATATTATCTGCTTAGGACCAATGCCCTGAGCTGCAGGCATGGGATCGCTAGATGGGACAGACAGAGTATTTGCTTGGTTGATCTAGATAAGGAACCTGTTAAACCTCTTGAGAAAAGGCCAATCCTTTATAAACATTAACTTTGGTTTTAGAAGGTCTGCATGCTTCATCCTTCTCCAGGCCTTGCTGAGTCCAGTTTGGGAAATGCAATCCCACAACTCAAGACTGCCCCACACAAGGTGCAGAGTAAATTGGTCTTTTCTCTTCTCTGCCCCAGCATTCCTAGAGAGTTTAATAAATATGTAAAGCTCACAAGGGCAGCCCTGCTATCCCAGATAGCTCGAGCATCTTCCGGCCATTGTGCTTACAGGTTTTGCTAATCAGAGCAAACCAGGCTTGCAAATGAAATCTGATTAAGTAGTTTTCACCTCTCAAAAAGGGGATTAGCCAGACCTTTGATCCTCAGATATTGATTTGCAACTCAAAGGAGGTGTGACCTCAGCTGGACTTGCTTCTGGTCTCAGTCCCTTCCCCTTTCACTCCTCCTCCTGTTTACCAGAAAAAAATCAGTTCATGTCTTCTCACATACCCAGATCTAAAGCCTATTGAAACTGGTGGAAAGCCACCCACTGACTTCAATGGGCTTTGGATCAGTCCCACAATGGCTGACTTAGCCTTAAGTCCGAGGCTGTTTCAAAGCCAGCAGAACCAATTTCCCATCAAAATGACCAGAAGCTGGGAAGATATGTTCGCCTTTCAAACCTACAAATTCCACCTTTTTTCCCTCTTCCATGACAACTCTTCAGCTGGAAATGCTGAAACTGCTGTTGACTTTTTCCTTGCATTTTGCATAGAGCTGTTGCCCACCGTGAGTGGAAAGGCTTGCAAGCCAGACTTACCAATGCAATTAAAGGATAACTCCTGCAGGCAGAATAGGGAGCAGCCATCACCGTTGATCTTATTCATGTCATCACATTCTTCCCCCAGGTCTCTGTAGGCAGGGCACAAACGAGCAAAAAGGAGTCAGATGGCAAATGGCATCATCCCAATGATTGCTGTAACCCCTCTGTGGAACCCCAAAGCCTTGAAATCCAGTACAGCAGCATTATGTGCTGACCCTGAAAACTCCTCTCCCTTCCTCCTCCAGCCCTGACTTTCATCATTCCTGGTTCACAAGCTTGCCTGGCCACTTCTCTCCTGCACATGTGGATACCACTTGCTGTTCTCTGATGAGGATATGAGCAACTTCCTTCATAGATGGTTGCTGCTGCAACTCAGCAGGTGGGGAGAAAGAGAACAGTAATCTCTGAAACCCTTTGTATTAAATCTGGAAAGGCCAGCCTGTGACCCCAGCACAGGAATAACAAGGTATGAAGCCCAGTGCTGGGCTATTCCAGGTGACAGCACTCAGAGGGGAGCAGTCAGCAGGGTGGTGTTGGGGATGGGGTCCTGCCTTGCTCCAGCCCGCACTGTTGCAGAGGCATGCGGGGAGAAAAGTGTGAACCAGATGAGAAAGGGGCTGCCACAGCTGCAAGTGGGGCCACAACCAACCAAGCTGTGACACAGTCTGGTTCCTGCTCGCTCCTGAGGCAGCTCAGCTATTGTTCGACGCTTGCTGCAAAGCCACAAGTGATGTTTTAGGAATGTGCAAACATAACAGTAGGAGAAAAGTTATGGAAAGCAAAATTAATCTGTCTTTCTCCACCTCTCTCTCCAAGACTGCCCTGGATTTATATGTCGTTTGATTGTTCTCTTTGATTTCCCTGCCTGTTGGGCCTCATCCTGCAAATACTTGCTGCCAGGTATATCATCTGACAGAGTTGTATTGTATGATTGCTGATCAGCATTATTTCAAGAAAATAATACTGGCTGGATTAAGCGCTTGCTTGTTGTTACTTCCATCATGTAAATAATTAAATTATCTAATGCCAGGAAGCTTGGAAGCAGGTGGCCTTAAGGTCCAACATAGTAAAAGAATAAACCCTAACATAGTTGTGAATGATTGTTTTACATTTTCAGTGGTCTGGGGATTGGCAGCTGGTGAGAGGGAGGGGCTGACCGAGCACACGCAATTCCCAGCACTCTCTCTCTGAGGCCAAGTCTATCACCTCCAAATGCATCCCAGATCCTGTGATCGGTCGAACAAGAGGAGGTACCAGGAACCCGGCTGGCCAGATAGCAGGGGTTTTATCCTGTCCACCAGCTGCCAGGTATTGGGGCTTCATGTGTAACAACAGCACCAAAGAGAGTGTGAATTTTCCTAGCACTGCTCTATATAGGAAATGTCATATACACACATATATATATGCGATATGCATACATGAACAAACAGCATAAACAGCATATAGCGTACTTTCATATCGATCCTGCTGTCTGGACTCCATTATCTGTATCTCTCTCTGTATCTACTGGTGCCAGGATAGCAGGGCCTAAGTTCCAATTAAATGTCATCATCCTGGTAATCATCAAGCACATGAGTCATTATCTACAGATGAGAGCCGGCCTAAGCTAAGGAGACATCAGCGGTCATCACTTCCTTTCTAGTCTCAGATCCTGGCTGAGTAGATGTGCTCAGATTTATCTGTTTGCTCGCTCCAGACTTACATTTGGATAATACCATCTCCGCAGTATCCACTTCCAGAGATATACACAAGCTCAGGAGAAGGCTCGCTCTCCTCTGCCCCAGAAACAATGACGACCTGGTATGTGTATGTGGTCCCATCACTCAGTTCCCTGCAACACAAGGGGAAATATTAAGTGATCGTACAACAAAGGCAGTAACAAAGGGCGGAGAAGGAGCTACTGAAATGGGGGCTGGCCACCAAAAAATCAAGTCTTGGTTTGGTTAGGCCCTCAGAACATTCCTACCTCATTTTGATGGGAATAGTTTTTGGTTGGGTGCCTCTTTGTTGTGAGCACCATCAGCACCCTGCATGTCCACACTTGATTTAGGCCCATCTCTGAGCACAAACAGGTGCAGCTCTTGGCTATTTGATGGTTGAACTACTTGCTGATGACAACCACGCAGGTCGGGTCACTGTTGCCTACGCCCAGCCTCAGGCAGTGCTGAGCGGTGCCAGTGTATCCTGACAGGCAGCAGCGCCTCAGAAACCAGCCCCGGGCTTCGTGTGCTCGGCCTTGGGGCACTGCTGCTCCCGTCCCTCCATGGCAGGGATGGCGTTACCTGCAAGATGGTGCCACTCAAGGAACTCCAAATACTCTGCAAACACTGATTACTTCCTCACCAGCCCCGCGCTCAGTCCAGCCTCAACTGGGGCCAGTGGTAATTTACCTATTGATTTAAGACAGAATTGGGCCGGAGCTGTTTCAGTGATAGATAAACGTGTGATCCACTTTGTGAGGGTATTAGAACAGTAGAGTTTAAAAGGTTTCCTCATCTCCAGGACAGCGCAAAAATAGGATATGAACCATGGTACCAGATCATGGTATCACCATCTAAACATTCACATAAAGAATTATCGAACTGCTACATATTTATGCAAAACCTTAATCGCTTAAATCCTGTGCATCTGTAAATGAGAAGTGATTTTATGTGTAATACAAAAATAATAAAAGCCTAATATGAATGTTTACCTTGAACAATGTCTTTGACTTTATCAGAACTCAAAATGTTCCACAAAGAACCTTATTACCATTAGCCTCATTCTGCTGATTTGTAAAGCCACGGAGCAGGGAAGGCAACACAATTTGCCTGAAGTCATCCATCAGGCTGCTGGCAGAGCCCACACCACAGCCCGGCTCTCTCCTAACCCACGCCAGGCCTCTACTCACTGCGCTCGCGTTGCCCCAATTACCGAGAGCAATATAGATGTCTTTCTGTCACAGGAGCTTGGTCAGAAGTGTGTATTAATGAAGTGTGTGCTACGAAGAGATGTATCTACTACACAGAGCAACAAGCCGCTGAAGTAGGTATCAATGGATTGTAGTTACCGAAATACTCAAGTTGGTGAAATAACTACCTCGTTACAACATTCATTAAATTAACGAGCATGACTTAAGCTCCAGTACCACACACTACATTTTACAACAATGCTGTTTCTCAAGGATACTATGCCTGCAAACTATCATTGAATGAACTGCATGCTTACAACACAGGGATGTGATTCTTTGTTACCACACTTTAAATTGGGGATAAAATGCAGTGGAACAAAACCACCCCACAAGTGTTTTCTTATTGCTTCTTCACCTGATTCCTGTCAGCAGTAGCCTGTAGTGCCTATTAGCTAAACTTGAGAGAATTCAGGCAGCACAAACAATATCTTAGTTGCTCTACAGATCGGGGAGATATCTACCTAGATATTAGTATAAGTGTTTTATTTAATTAAAATGAAAATTCTCAATCTTCTGCCCTAGTAACATCCTGTATAACATGGTCCTAAGAGCCAACCAGAAAAAGAAATGACATGAACTAACTTCAGCGGCCAAACACACACTGATGCATAATACTGAGGGCTACCTCTAGATTTCCCTCCTGGATAAAACCACTGATTAAGATGGGAAGCTGATACATACTGATAAAGTGAAAGTAGAGGCGAGCTTTGATTATTAAAGAGTGGTTATTTCTCAAGTTCTTTCTCAAAACCATAAAATATATAAGATTAACAAGTATATTTGCAGAAATTTAGATTTTGCCACTGGATATCTGCTAACCACAAAACGTTCAATACTTAGAAAAGACTTCATACAAATGAACAGTTCAGGCAGCTATAACAGCTACAAAATAAACAAATCAACAGTGCTTTCTGATGTACTGCAATGACACACGCAAGTGCGAAACGCAGAAGTTTTCGAATTCTGACTTTGCGTATGATTTCCACCAACAGGTGATGGACAGGCATTCAGCTCACAGCAGAAAGTGTGTCTCTGCGAGCGTGTTTTAGTGTGTGGGAGTGTTTGTGTATGCTTGTGTATACATGTAAGCAAACCAAAAACAGGAAAAGTTCACATTTGTTTATGTACAGGGTGGGAAGTTGGCAGAACATAATGGAAGAAGACAGTACTAAATTAAGCACAGGGGAGAATATGGTGTTTATGAATTATTAGGTGATTGGAGATGAATGTGTATGTGGGTGAATAAGACAGAAAACTGGAAATGAATGCTATTAGGTGGGGAGAGCTCTGGCATATTTACTTATATGGACTGTGAACACACAACTCCATTTGCAGAGAGCATGCTACACACGTCAGAGAAGAATGACTTCAAGCACTGTGGTCTAATCCTGTCACCTGCTCCCTGCTGGCGAGGGGAGATTCCAGCTGCAGCCTGATGCGAACGCAAAGCTCTTGGAGAAGTGCTGTGCCTTGGACAGGCTTGGGATCCTTACAGTTTAGTGACAGAAAATAATTAAGAAAAAAAAAAAAGGCCATTTATTCTCCAGAAACATATACTGAGCAAAATACCTGATGCCTTGCTCATACATTTAGGTATCTGTACAGCCTGGCTTCCCTTCTAAAAAACTTGGGTACAAAATAGCCACTTACTGATTTGTGCTCACAATGCCCCATGAGCTCTGAATGTGATATCCTTGTCTTAGGCTGCAATACAGAGAAAGATGACGACGAATGCCTAGGGACGTACAGGCAGTGCAAAGCAAAGGCAGGAACAGGAGCCAGTACCCCGTGCAGCCACAGCACCAACCTTCACTGTCCTCATTCCTGCTCCCCTTCTGGACAGCCCAGCCAAGAGCAACCTCACATCTCACAACCTCCAGGCTGTCGCAGCCGAGGAAGGACCAACAAACTGACCTGCTGTGCTCAGAGAACGGCCAGCAGAGATGAGAAGGGGGAGCACAGGTGCTCCAGGGGCACCCTCCAGCGTCACCACGCAGTCCCAGCTGGAGGTTTGCCTGGACTGGAGCAAGAAAGCCATGTCAGAAACTCAAACTGAAGCCACTGAGCTTTCAGCTCGCCCTGGCCCAGTGCAACCAGCAGCAAAACCCTGACGGCAGCTGACTGTCTGACCTGTTAAATGTATGGCATCTGCAGCTACTCAGATTGTTAGCATTCCTTCACAGTACCCACATTTCAGAAAGATATACCTGCTAAAGGGAAGGTAGGTGCAATACTTAGGGCAGTAACCCAGTACCAGAGTGAGGAAGGAAGGAAGAAATGCAGGAAGAAAGGAAAAAAAAGAGAATTTATTCTCTCCTATATAGTTATGGAGCACCAAGGTCGATATTACAGACCCTATCTGGAGATGTCAGCAAGACAAGTGCTGCTCCGAGCAGTGATAAAAGCAAGATTTTGACCATTAATTTTCGCTCCCGCCTGCCCTCGCAGCTGATGGCACTAAGAGCGATAACACGCTCTTTCCACTCCGCTGTCAGCCAGGTCCAACACGCACCGGCTTCGCGCAATGCTGCTTAAAGAAGTGAGACAGAAGAACATCTTTAACATTAAGGATGTGAACAAACACTCTTTTAAATTTATATCTATGGTCTTTTAATGACCTTTTTGAGAACTGAGTAAGCCGCATTGATCGCTGCAGCTTCCGCCCGTGGGGAGGCAGTCTTATTAAAAAGCAATGACTCAAGCCCTCTGCTTAGAGGGGGAATTAGAGCGTGCCGTGTGAAATACCATGAGGGCTACTCTCCTGTCTGCTGTGGCAAGTGACAGATCCAGGGTCGGAAATATAAAACCCTCTAATTCTTTTCCTGTTTTCACTGTGGAGGCTGGGCAGTTGAGTTAAACTTGCTGTGTCCCATGGGCGAGGGACATTTGCTTTCAGACTGTGTGTTCCTGTAAACCAGGAACCTCTGGGTTTTCTACTAAGACTGAGGTGGGTTTAAAGGATGATTGAATTTACAGGTGCAATATAGATGCCCAGCTGAACTTTGAGTGCCAGCACACCTGCAAGGGCAGCACTGCCCCAGCCACACCAGCTCTGTGCCCACGGTAGGGCTGCAGCACCCGAGGACACAGCACAGCTCTTGAGATGCAGTGAAAGCACTGGGGGAAAGCAAGTGGCCTGCTCCCTTCTTCCTACCATAGTGACATATATGTTTTTCCTACTACAAGTAACAGCAGAAAGTTTTTTTTTAACAGAACAGACTCCCGTTTCCAACAAAATTGAAAATATCCTTAGGGCTGATCCCAGTTTCTGCCCTATGAAAACACAAATGGCCATAAAGCAATGAAAGCAGACAGTGTTCCTGTTATTTAAGGACAAGATGACAAGGTCTTAGGCATCTCCAGCTAAATTACGTCTGTCAGAGGAACTGTTATGTGAAACATGCAAATCCTGCATCCCAAGCATCCTCACGAAGGACCCATCTTGCTTTGGCCTTAAATAGGCACCGAAGCCTTGAGCCAAAAGACAGCGTTTCCTGGACAGCTCTCTGCGGCCATCATGAGCCCCGGTCTGCCAGCAAAATCCCCGTGTCCCTTTAACACCGTCGCCTTTGCTCTTCTTCCCTAGCAAGGAAGCCTCCCTGAGCAAAACAGGAAATCTGCTGGCAGCAAATAGCTGTGAACCCCATTTGCAGTGGTTGCAATGCTTTTGACCAGCTGCTTGAAGTGGGCTGAGTACGAGGATGCACGGGAGAGCTGAAGGTCTGCGCTGCCTCCAGTCCTGTTCACTGCAGCCTGGAGCTGTCCAGTCGATTCCCCCCATGCTGCTCACAGACGTGCATGGGCACCCAAACACCCAACGTCATCTACAGAGCTCCCAAATACCCCAAATGTTGACTAATTCACTGCTTGGATATGCTTCGAGCCTCATAGCCCCATGCAGTGACCTGGGCACCCTGCATCTGGCTCCGAGGAGCTGAGCACTGCTCCCGTCATTGCTGCTCATGAACCTCTGCTGGGTTTTGCCGCTCAGCGATGCCACCATGGTGTTTGCAGGCTCCCCCACCTTCAGGTGCTCCAAAAGCAACGGATAAAGAGCAACCCAGGGGAGGAGGTCATTTTAGGACAGATTCGCTCCCCGGCTGCCCTCCTTTTTCCTGCATTGCCATTGACTGTCTATATAGGACCGTTCTTTCATCTTCTCCTCTCTCACACGCACTCCCCTCGCCTTGCCTTTCCTTCTTTTAATAAAAATGGCATGACAAGCACGGCAGAAGATAATGAAGAGAATTCCTGCCCGGCTCTGCAGTTGGGAGAGAGGAGGGGTGGGATCCTGTAAACAAAAGACGGACGTCAAAAATCCAGAGCTCTTGCACGGGCTGTTTTTTCAGCTGCACTCCGATCTCTGGCTGTTTGGATAAGCCCAGCAACACGGCAGGTGCAAAGGCCTCAGAACAAGTCTCCTGTCCCTCTCTGAGCTGACTCAGAAGACATAAATATCTAGGAAGCAGCCTTGGAAAAGCTTTTCACTCTACCCCTGATAAGGTAGGACCCAACAGGGGCAGTGGGTTTGCTCTGTGCCCTCTACTTTATTTATTTTTTTAATGATTTTCTTGTTTACAAACAAACCAAAACAGGGCAGTGGAAGTATCAAGTGAGCACCCATGGGCTGGATGCGAGGATGGGGACTGTACGGTGGATTTCTGCTCCCAAGCCCCGCTTAAGCCTGGACTGGGCTTTTCCAGGGAAGAACAACAGAGCAGCATCAGGCCTGAACAGAAAATCACAGGTGAACACTTTGTGCTATGAGATGACTTAGCTACCTGAAGGCCAGCATCTCACCATTCAATGAAGTGGCATCAAGATGATGTCCAAATTCAACTTCTGCTTCCACCTGTGTGAGGAACACAGTAACATCGAACGTAACCACCTCACCCGCTTCTGTGACACCAGAAAGACCTCACATATTTGAGGTTGAAGTCAAAGGCTGAGCAATCAAATCTGTTAGAAAAAGGACAACATCCTTTGCTCCACGAAATACTTCCACGAACCAAAGTCACCACCACCTCTCACAATTGCCACAAAATCCAAATAGCCACTTACTGTGTAGCCCTGCTCTTGCTTACACTGGTGTAAATTGTAAATCTGTTCTGTAAATCTGAAGCAGTTTTGGAGACCGGAGTGAGACCCTTTGGATTTAACCCCTGGCAGCTGAGCTGCTGGCCTGTTCCCCTGAGCTGTGACTGTGGGCACGTGCTGCCCCGATAAGCTCCCCGCAGTACGCGGCTCCCAAATCCCAGCTCTGGCTAGGACCTTGGGCACACTGAACATTTGTCTTCAAACAGAACCCTCACTTCTGTCCTTCATGCGAGAATCATTAAGTTTGTAAAGTAGCAAACATATAGATATACATGCAACTGATTAACTCCAGCAGACTTTGATATAATCGTCCAAGTATTTGCCCTGGTACCAATTTAAACCACAGTAGCACATTTAATAAAAAACAAAGTTTGCAGCCAAGGCCTGAAAGATATTTCTTGATCATTGTTTTCTCTTGAAAGAAAAAAAAAATTGAACTTCAACAGTCAGTTTCTACTTCCTTGGTTGAACAACAACACAACCAACCACGTGAATTTTTCAAGTGGATGATAGAGATGCAGGATCTAGATCAGACTGGGTTACAAACACCAGGGCAATGTAAATGCTAGGGGCCCGGGGCCTCACGTGGGTGTTTGCACCAGACAGGCAATTTCATGGCAGTACACAGGTTAAGTGTTGGAGCACCTGGTTGCTATTAAAAGCAGGAAAGGAGGGAGAAAATCTGTCACGGCTGCGATCAGACCGTAGGCTGAGACAGGAGCACTTCTCGACGGGCAGCTCAGGCCTGGCCGCTGCGGGAGGGAAGGCTCTGACGCTGGGACCGAGGAGGGAAAGATGTGGGCCCTGACCCACAGAAAGCCCTCCTTCGGCAGCAGGAAATCAGCACATCGCTATTGATTTCCAGGGAACGGGGCCAGCATCCACCCCCCCAGGGCACTGTGCTCGGTGCACCAGCAGGCAGGTTAGGACAGGCTAATTGCTGTAAAGGCCATCATCGTCACCGATGAACCCTTGCCTGTTGCATCGTGCCTCTCGACGAGCGGCGCCTGATTACTCAGGCCTGTTAATGACGTCCGGGCCACTCCGTGCAGCCATGTCAGCTCCCCACAGCAGCAGCAGCAGCCGCCCCGTGGGCTCCAGCAGCAGCACACACCACGTCGCTGCAATCTGAAGCATGGCACACGGGGCTGGGAGCCCAGCAGCCACCCCTCAGCCCACCGATACCTTGTGGCCGGGCCTTGGGGTGTTTTGGCAGCTCCCTCAGCCCTGTGCTGGTTCGCCAGGCTCGGCTCTGCCCATAGGAGGAAGGCTTTTCATGGTCATCACCTTGGCAGGACGATACCCTTCAGCTTCTCTGAAGCCAGACCTGACCTCCAGGACTTCTTTTCAACAGGCCTGAGCCAAGACCTGATTGTCAGGACTTAATACCCTCCTGTTCCTGTGAAATGCCCCTGAAAGGGTAAACCCAGCCGTGTGAGCAGCCGCTTGCAGTGCCTGCTCCAGAGGCGTCAGCAGCCAGGGGAAGTTATTGTGTCTATTTTCAGTAAGGCTTACATTGGGCCCCGAGCAAACACAGATGTTTGCAGTTTTCTCGGCTTCCACCTCTACCAGTGCTCCTCACTGAAGCTTGGCCTCAGAGGGTATGGGCACGGAGGCTGCGTCCTCCCAAAATGCTACTCACTGGGACCAGGGAAGGGGCCTGTGCCTCCATGTGCGTATGTCAGAGACGCATGTGGTGCCACGCACACTGCGGAGCAGAGCCCGCAGAGATGTGCGAGGAGATGAGGTGACTATTCCAAAGGAACATTTTGTCATTTCCCTCCTTAGGGGTTCTGTGTTTTGCTTTAAGCCACTTCAGATTATGAGAAATCCTACTAGCTGGTCTCCAGTGGGATCTTTAATGGTTTAATAACTGAACATTACTGAACATATTTCCACTAGCCTCTTTCTAAAATCCCATCATGAGCTAATTTCCTCTATTGTCATTACATCTGCAACTGGTCTTACATTTTAAAAAAAATCTGTACCACTGCGAATAAATGATTTGGTTTATTGCACTGAGCTCTCAAGGCCAGTATTTTTAGCAGTGGCTGATAATTTGGGGTGTCCAATTCCCTCAGTGGGGTATGATTTGCAAAGATTGAGCTTTATTTCCACTTTGCCTCTCCTATCACCAGAAGATGTGGGAAAATGATGGAATTGGGCATCAGCGTTGAGATGCCCAATGCCACTCCACATTTTAGAAGATCCTGGCCAAGAAGAGCAAGGTCAGGTTTGGGTGAAGCAACCACACCATGAATGCTTCGGGCTTGCAGTGTGCTCAATACGCACCATGCAATGACGCACCCAAAGGGCTTTGTTTTATCTGTCGCTGTGCAATCCAACACAATATTAAGGACAGCGCAGGTATGTCAGTGTTATTCCCTATCTGACGATAGCTTCACTTTTAACAGAAACTTGGAATTTATTTCCTAGGAAAATATTTTAAAATGAAGTGCCCAGGAAATGATCAGGCCAATAGTTCAGGAAAAGTAGCAGAAAAAAAAGCTGTACTGGCTGACACTGCTGATAAAAAGGTAGGTAACACATTTCTGCTTCTTCTGCGGTATTTGAGGCTCACTCCAAGTTTTACAAGAGAGTTATTTTTAAATTGTTGCATAACACATGTCTGTCCAATATTTCTTTCCTCAATCAAGCAAAGAAAATGCATTTGTTATTCCTGGGAGATTTCTGGTACTTCTTATCTTATTTAGAGCCCAAAATAAAGATGCACACAAGGAGGCAAACATCAGAGAGAAATTATTATCCATGAGATAATGCACACCCTAATTTACCACATATCTGAGACCTGCAATAAATTATTTCACCCTGCAGGAAAAGTCTCATTTGACCTTCATTTTTTTTTTTTCTTTTTCCCTGCAGCTGAAAACTCTGCTACTACTTCTAGGTCGTGAGTTCAAATTCCAGCCTGGCTGGGAGCAATTAAATATATCAATTTCTAATAGTATCTATTTGGTTAATAAGAGGACAGCAGTTAGCATTCACTTTTTCAGGGACATGGGCACCTGGCTAGGTTGCAGTCTGCAGGTCTGATCTCTCTTGGGCTCTGTGCATCGTTCCAGCTCCGCTGCAGACAGCAGTCCTACGCAGAGCAGTCCCTCGGGAGTCCCTGGAGGGAGCAGAGCTGTTCCGTGTTTCTCCTGAAACAAAGCGTCACTCCCCAAGCGGGGCAGCCATTGTTTTCTGACTATCCCCATGCTCTTGAGTCATCTTCTTGAGAGGCAACTGGGCGTCATTCAGAGCAATGGTGCATTTTGAAGTTAATCCCAGCCTGAAAAATCACTCTAGCTGCCCCATTTCATGATCACAAAGCTACAAAAACACAAACCGCCCTTACTACCTTATTCTTGCATCATGTGCAGCCGAGCCAGAACAGGAGCTACAGATTTTGCCAAGTGCCAGCTATAGCTACAGCATTACATAAGAAACCGCAACAGCGAAGAATCACAAATCTATCACTACAGTTGGCACCAAATGGCATCTTTGCACAGGCTTAGCAGAAAAACTGCCTACTGAATGGGCACGGACCATCAAATTGTTCTTTCTCTTCTCCAGGGCAGGGTTAAGGCAATTTGGCAGAGGGTGGTAAGGGAAAAAATTGCTGTATCTGTTCTGTGTGTGGGGTCAGGAAGCAGGTTTTATTTGTTCGCAGAGATAACCTGGCACCTTTAATGAAGGAAGAGAGAAAGAAGGAAAGCCATCAGAATGTGGCTTCCAGCTGTCAAGTCACATCAGCCAAATGGAGAAGTACAGTCCCTGAGAGCAACAGCACTGCTAGCCTCTAACATTTAATTGTGAGCTCTTTGAAAGAATGCACCTGGTGTATTTTTTCTGCAAAGCACCCGGCACACTACTGGCAGCTATAAATAATAACAGCCACTACCTCGGCATTTAGCAGCACAACATGTGTGAAGGAAAGAGGCAGGAATAGTAGATGGAAAAGAAGTAGGTTTCTTCTCCCTGTTTTACCGGGCCCTTGGTGGATGAGCAGGGGTATGGCTCCTGCCTGGCACGGGGAGCAGAATGGGTCATCCCTGCTGCCTCCCTGTCCTGGAAGTCAAAGGCGAGGCCGCACTGACCAGGGAGAGGAAAAAACTTCCCTAGGTGAGGATGCTGGAGGTGAGGATGCTGCTAGGGGAGGACTTGACTACCAGCACTTCGTCTCTGTCAGCATTGGGTAGACCTGCAGCCAGCATCCTGCTGTTGGAAGGGAAGGTGTGGAGCAGGCAGTCACCTGCTATTTTTCTGTTTTTTCTTCTTGGGAAATTCCCAGGTTCATCAGGGAGAAGCAGGGTGATCGATACCGGCTGCACGAGGCAGGAGCCAACAACGAACGCACCCAGCGCTGGCTGGGGAGTGCCAGGAGAGGCGTTAAGAGGAGGATGCTCGCAGGCAATCTCCGGCACCTCTGCTGAACTCCGGGACTGCTGCGATGTCATACACCAGCTGAAGATTAAACTTCACAACTTTGCCAAACTGACCACAGGCAGCTCCGCTCCATTCGAAACTCTTCACCGACACGCGAAGGCTTACAGACAGCGAAAGCACGGCTGCTAGTCCAGCTGGAAAACTCAGGTCAGAGAGGAATAACAAGGACTCTGGGTGAAAAACTAGGCAAAAACTAGAAGTGCTAGTACTGTACCTGAAACTGGATATTATAGGGGTAAGAGAAACCTGGCGGGGCACAGGGACAGAAGGGTGTTTGCTCCTTGGGAAAGCCCAAAATAGCTTTGTCCACGCAGCACTGCACATTAGTGACACAGTAGCTGCGAAGAAATGAGCAAGAAAGCATGAATAAAAGTCAATCTGTTCATGCTGAAGCTCGGTTAAGGCGTTTTTACTGGAAATGAGCAGTAGACTTTCATATGGATATAGACAGGGATCTCTTTAATACATTACTAGAGAGAAAAAAACATAGAGAACTGTGTAATTATGGGAAAGAAACCTCCAAGATGAAGACTAGGGAACAAATGCTTTTAATAATGGCAGGTCTTGGGTACTGCTAGAGGTGATAGAAGGCATCAAATACTTCTGGACTCAACGAGAGAGGACGCTATTTTGCACTTCTAGTAGCTGAAGTTGGTTGGATTGAAAGGAACACTGAAGTGTAATGGAAATTTATCTTTCAGTTACCACCTTGAGGTTAAATATTTGCAGGAATTAAATGTTTGTTAAAAATCTAAACCCCAAAATCCAATATCTGCAGATAACAAACCTGGTACATAGACTCAGCCAACACAGAGAAGGATGGAGTTACAATGCAGGTGTAAATAATTTGCAGGACTGGATGTCTCAAAATGGTGCATACGTTGGTATAAGAGCGTCGAGAAATTCAGAATAAGCTCAGAGCTCTTCATTTCATGGAAGCAGTTGGTTGTATTTATTCAATTTCAAGATAACTCTGAACCACCAGTGGGGCATATCCACAAAAAAGCATGAGGTCCTTGCATGCATCAAGGCAAGGCACTTCCAGGGTTGCTGGGTAAGTATTCACGCCATTGCAGAAGGACATCTGGAATACCATATACAGTTCTAAAGCCTGTTGGGAATCCAGATGTGTAGCATGCCGATATCACACAGACAACCAAGCAGCTTTTGTAGATAAATCTGGGTGTGTAAAGTGCTTTCTTAACATTTCAGTCCTATCTCAGATACTCCCCAATATTTCCTGGCATATCAAGAGAGATTTGGCATGGTAACTGTGGAGGAGGGATGAACAGAAGATGATGATAATATGGGCTTCAGCTTTTGGTATCAGGAGAACATCCACCCAGTGATCTGTATCTTGTTTGGGTGGAAATATGGTGTTAATTATCTTCATGACAGATGGATCTGGCAATTCATTTCAGCTGCTTTAGATCATACATTCCTCTGGCTGGTAGAGCTTCAGAAAATAGAGAAATAGATCTTCAAGATGAATGTGAAGGAAGGAATGCCATAATAAGGACAGATGTTGCCATGAAATTTTAGTGTTGCATTCAACAGGGACTTAGCTTTACATAACATCTTTGTGACATTCATATTTTTTCAGACCTCTGTTCAGCTGGGCCTGTCTGATGTGAATGCAGTCTTCCTATTGAGTTCGGAGGCTAAAAGGCACACCACTGATACTGGGTGCAGCGAATTCTCCCTCACCACAAATAGCCACTGCTGATTCTCCAGCCTCTCTGCTTGTTCATATTTTAAGGAATTTAGCAAACATTTTACACACATTCAGACTAAGGAGTGTTTTCCATCTCCAACAACGCATCACCTAGGGTTTCTGACAAATCACATATGATACGGCCTCTTCTGATTGGATACCAAACAAGCACAAATGCCATCAATAACGCAAATTCTGAAACAAACAATGGTTTCAGATAAAGCGTGTGAAGTGCTAGGGACTCACGAACAATACCACAGCAAGCTCTCCAAATCCCTGCAATCTTGATGATGGTAATTTCCAAGTCATTCTGCAATCACTTCAAGAAGCCCTAGTGAGATCTGTATCCCACCGTCTTAGGTGCTGAGTTAAAACACAGAAAGTGGTATTGAGTTCGCAAGCTGAGCACTGAAGTGAACTCCTGACTCTAACAAAATATTTAAAAATACTTTAGTTGCTTAAACAGTAGCTGCACGCAGTTGGTGACCAGTCCCCTCTATTAACAAGCAAAAGGAAGTAGGTGGACAAAAAGCTAAATCTGAGAAGAAATACATTTTCTCATACACTATATGAGAAAATATAGATTTCTCTCTCAGTCTCTTTTTCCTTTATTTTGAAGCATGAATGCAGCATCTCTAGGTGTCACTTAGGTAAATAAAGCACTGGTCAGTGTAGGAATAACTCATAACAGGAGAGCATATTTGCTTCTCAGTGATGCTCAACTCTGCATAACCAAAACCAGCACCAGGGCTTTGTGACAGCACTCTAAGGCTATCTCAGTCAATGCCTTTGACTTGAAAAACCCTACGGGTGAACACAGAAGGTTACAGAGATGACACGATCCGCCACGCACCCTCACGTTTTGAGGTTTCCTATGAAGTCTGGGGCAGAAAAGTTGGAGAAATTTCCAATTCTCTGACACTGTAATTCTGACAACTTTCCAGAACTGCCCTGGGCCTCCCTCATCCTGGCCTGCCCAAGGGGCGAGCGCAGATCACTGCTGGCAACCTGGCTACCAGAGGGCAATGGGGAACATGGGCTGTGCTCCCCGCAGCCTGTCCCGCTGCCAGACATGGTGATCCCAGGGAGCTGACGCCTCGCTGCGCCCGCAACATCCCTGGAGAGCCTCCCATCATGGGAGCTATCTTCTCACCGAGCTGTTAAAAGTCTGTGGTGGCTCCAAATGAATGTGAGAGCACCTCGGTGACAGCAGAAGCCCTCCAGTAAGGCCAGAGGGAAGGCAAGACAATTACCACGTTCACTGTTCCATCTTGCATGTTATTCCAAGTGAACAGCCTCAGCGAGACCCTCTACATAAGAGCACAACCCGAGCTTTGGATTAAATTGCGAGATGAGACTTGGAGACCTGCAGAAGAGGCTCCTTCCTCACCACACGTGGCAGTGTGAAGACTTAGCAGTTCTGCACTGTACCTGCCCTGACCTCTTTTTTCCCCCATTGATTTATTTCTCTTTCTGCTCTCTTCCTAGGCGCTGCGTCTCATTTTGTATCACAAATACCAGCAATTCTGGCCCTCAGCTCTCGGTGGAAGCACGTGTACCTTGCCTGCTTTCTCTAGGTCCAAGCATAAGGCCCTGTTCCTTAGAAATGATTGTTAGCCTCCGCACGAGCCAAGAGCTGAGATTAAAATTCAGCTTGAGAACAGAAGGTCTGGTATTATTTTGCATTTCTTAATAAAAGGTTTCCACTGTTGTATTTATTTCCCTTCCTCTGCGGAGCACCCACTGCTGACTAGGCAAGGGCTATCCATTAAAGGCTGTCTCTCTCCTCACCTTAAAGAGAAGTTCCCTCTCTTTGACGGGAAAAAGGTAGGAGAAATTAATTTTTCTTTCAGCATCGCCACACCTGGGGAAAGGATCTTGCTCACAGATAACAGTGCAAGCAAATATTTTCTTTGGGAGAAAAAGAGAAAGTGAAGATCAAGGTCAGAGGAGGCAAGAGTAAAGAACTGACTGCCTTCAAATAACCTTCCATAGAACATGTGGGGGTGTCATTTTATTTCATATGGAAAACACGCAAAGGCATAAAAAGGAGGGGTAACTGGCTTGGGGCTTGCAGAGATAAAGGGGTTGCAATGTCTGGTTGCACAGATATGCCGAATTCCAGCTGTACAGAACGAGACAAACAGGCGGATGAGAAAAGGCTGAGACACACTGTATTTAGCCCTACATATATGTGCAGGAGCACAGCCCAGCGCCCCTGTCCCTGCCTTTCCTGAAGCACCTTCCCCTCCTTCCTGCTTACAGAGTGTGCGGACGGTGGCCAGTCTTTGCACAAGATGCTCATGGAAAACTCTTTTTGCTTTTGCCTCTGCCACACAGCCACAACCCCGTGCAGACGTTCATGAGTTTGCTGCTCTTGAGGAACGGCCGAGCAGCAGCCTGGACACACAGCACCAGACTACGGAGCTGCAGGAGCCTCCAGCAGCAGAGGAGATGAACCAGTGCTGTGCACATATGGGTATTAGGATAAAAAAACATCACTCCGCTTTTCAAGATTTCAAACACACGCCAAAGTCCTGCATAAAAAACAGCTACAAGTGTTTAAAGAATCTGCATCTTTGACTCCTTACCCAGTGACTAAAGACTTCATTTTAGCTTTCCAAATGTCTAGTCGGAGCTCACTGTCTGGATTTTCCCTGCAGTCCCTGGAAAGGTGCAGGCACCCTGAGCCAGCTAGACTAGAGTGTTTGGTTAGGTTGGCTCTGCCAGCCTCCGGGAGCAGCCGTTTCTGTCTACTGATCACAGGTAGAGCCCAGAAAGACAAACTTAAATTTTATGTCTGATTTTTAGCTGGCTATATAACTAGGTGCGACATGCAGACAGGTACAGTAATGTTACCCTCTGTGATTTATTCAATGCCATGCAGGAAAACTGCCATTAATCCCTGGCTACTGATTTAATCGTTAGAACACCTTTTCCCTTCAGATGGCTAGAAGCTAGAAGTCACCCACAAAATCATAATAAAAGACATGGGAATAGAGCTCAGAATACAAGTTGTATTTTGGGCTTTTTTTTTCACGTTTTATTATGAACTCAAAACTGGACCTGTTTCTGTGGGAACTTGTGCTAAGGTATGCAAATATTTCAAACCAAACCAGTCCCATTTTCCAATGTGAGTGGGCCAGGTTTCAGGCAAAGATGCTTTCACAGCAAAACCCTGGGAAAATTTACCATTTTCCACGTTTCCAATATGCCACTATTCATCTCATTTTAAGTGCCAGCAATTGTTGGAACAAGGCTACAACCCAAGAAAGCTCTTAAGCACATGCTTAACTTTCAGCACATGAGTAACCTCAGCAAGGTTCAGAGTTTTGCTTTTATATTCACTATCGTGAGCTGCCTTGAATTTTGAAACCCATAGGGACAATTTGCATCTTCTGAGCTGTATAATTGCACCATGAAAGGGATGGTAGCTCATGATTACTGAATTGTTAATTAATCATTTTTATTATATTTAAATATGCTTCAGAAGACCATAATGATGTATGCTTCCTTGATATTAGCTGTACTAATTAGATCATCTCTTCTAAATTAGAGTGCAGTTTTCTTAGCAGGTTTCCTTTTATCTGGTGTTCATTTTCAGAAGAGTTTCATGTTGTTCCCACAGATGAGTGAATCACTTCCAGGGAATCATGTTATGCAGAAGATGTTTTTCTTGCTTCTGTAGAATGCCTATGGGTAGATCACGGATCTCCGCAAAATCATTAAATATTTTGAAAATGGGCTTTCCTCAACAATCATACATTCCTGGACTAGTTGAGCATAACTGCATCTGGGATGAAATTCAGTCCCTACAACAAACTAGCATATTTGACATGTTTACTGTGCAACACAGTCTGTGTTAGTGACACATGAAAGCAGAAAATCAAAGTAGCTGAAATCCATTTATATACCTGAACAGGCAATTGTATTTTTTGTATTCTCTCTTAAGAAGTGAATTAGAAGTCTCAATGCTCCAGCACAGTGATTCTGTCTGCTTCTCCACTGAAATATTACTTTGAGAAGATTTCTAAGGAAATTATGCCCGTGTTACTCCTGAGGTCCTCTCCTAGGTTATCTTAAATATTTAACTTATCAAAGCTCAGGTAGTTTGTGATAACCTTTCTGGTTAAGGAAAGACCAAATTTTACATTTCTGCACAACTAGCCAAGAAATTCCTTTAAAACTACCTATGAAAACCCAGACTATTTCACCAGAGTGTAATGATCCTAAGTTCCAGAAAGAAACTAAGAGAATATCCTCTCTTGGTGATATTTGATATGTCTCTCTAGTTTAAAATCCCAATATTCAATAGCAATACCAGACATCAACAGGCTGAGGAGAAGAAGCTATTATCTTTCTCTGAACAAGTCTCTGGAAAGCACTACTTACGTGTCGACGAATCTTCTGCTGAGGTTTGAGATGACAACTGGAGATCCAGACTGGAAAGGAGGATCCCGAACAACTTTGTACTGGATGGGTTTGCAATCCGTGCACAGCGTGCTGTGGGGAACGGAGCTCAGCATGGCAGCATCGATTTCCAGATGCTCATCCAGCGTGTAGATCTGGATCCCATACACCTCCTCGCCCACTTGTCTCACATCCAGCTTTATGGTCAATGGGATGTCGCAGAAGACGTTCTGCGGCCCAAGAGAAATGTTCTTCCCGCTGACAGTGAGCAACTTGATGTCATTCACCGCTCCGCTGGAGTCCCAGTCCGGGGAAACAAAGGTCACCCAGACCGTGAGGGACTCTGGAATCAGGGGATAACGAAATTCCAGCTGCAGGTAGCAGCCCTGAGGCTCGGGACAGGCGGGGGGCACCGTGTGTTGGTTGACTGCCGAGTTGGGACTCCACGTTCGGACGCTGGATTTACAAGGCTGCTCGACATCAGGGTGCCCTGGAAAGAAAGAAGGAAACACAGAACATGCATAACAGGACTGAGGGAACACAGCTTATCATTGGCATTAGTCTTGAAAGAAACTGGTGGTGTGAGAGCACGTCTGTCCAGGGAGCTCATTATTTACTTGAGCAGAACAGGCATGGCCAGCATGGGGAGGAGGAACTTCATGCCAGCGTCTCGTGGCTGGGGCAGAGAGACACAAAGCCATTTGGAGTGTCCAGCAGAACCGACTCCAAACGACACAAACCGTGCCAGTGTGTCTGGTCCTGTATTTCCTATTTCTGGCACCATCAACTGTGGCGAAGAATACTTTCTACCCCGTCCACTTGGTACTTTATTTCACCTCAGTGCTCCTACATACCCCCCTTGTCTGTTACTCTAAAGTTCCGCCTTTTTCTTGTCTTTAGCAAAGACAAAGAAAAGAGATTTTGCTGATTCCAAGAAGTTGTCGTGTTGTGCTGTTGAGAGGCAAAATATTCAGTTCACTCCTATGCCCTTTACAGGCTAATCCTGCACATTGTGTAAGACCCCTTTTTTTGGAGGCACAGGTTTGAGCTGGATCTTTGCACTAGTGATGATGAAACAACAGGCACTTGTACTTTTACATTTCTCACCGTTGGCTATGTTCAACTACATGGGAGGTATTACTAAAAACTAATGAAAGCCACAATGCTTGCTGGGATCCCAAATACTATGGTAACATTACAGTTTGGCACAGAGTCATGGACTGCAAGATCCAGAGAGGTCAGATGGGTGGAACAGTTGGTAACAGAATCCAGTGAGAGCTACAAATTCCCTCTTCCTTCCCAAATAATCACACAAAAAGGGAGCAAGCAGGACAGAGAGAAGACAAAGTATGGGAAAGAAGAAAGGAAAAAAAAAAAAAAGTAAAGAAAGGTAACAGGAAGAGAGAAATGCAGAAGGCAGAGAAAAAGAGAGAGCAAGAGAGAGAGCACAGCTGTTGGCAACCGAGGAAGAAAGCAAGATAAAGCACTGGCCAAACACGACCAAACAGGACATCACTACTAATTTAAAGAGAAAAGGGCAATGTGTGAAGGTTATTCTTATTGTCTGTGATCCAATGAAGTGATAGAAATGTGCCTTTACTGTCAAGGATACGCAGCCCAGGGAATTCTCCTGTCCATACGAAATGAACCCAGGTGCAGAACGATTTCCTCGTGTCTCAGCCATCTCCTCAGAGAACCAACACAACTGTCCCACAGATGCACAACTTTTATCGCTTCTCCCTCACCTGCACATACCCATACCCCTCCTCTCCTCCTCACACACCACAGAGCTGTGGCGATGCCACTAAGCTGAGCATCTGGACAGTCCGAAGCAGCGATACGCTCTGCAGGATGCCAGAACTCCATTTAACACCCTCGATTTTATTCCCCCCAGCAAGCTCGCAAGTACTCAGTGCGTAATCACTCAGAGCAGTGACAACCCCACTCAGCTCACATCATCTCACAACACTTGCTGCCATCCACGTGTGCTTGGCTGGGCCCGCCAATGACTTTTGCACAGATTCACAACAAGCTCCTGACTGCAGCCCCCAGAAGGTGGGTTTTAACCCCACCATCTCATAGCGCTTTGAAAAAAATTGTGAGTGCTATTGTTGGCATCTTGCCGATAGGAAAATGGAGTTGAATAATAGCTCACAGCCTGGCGGGTTTTTAGATGTGGCCCCCTCTTGGGCGCCTGAAAATTCACCTCTGCCAGTCCAAAATCTCTGCAAGGCTTAAACAGTGAATAAACCTCCATGCTTTGGTAGACCAGGGAGCGATCCTCTGAGTTCAGGTGAACTGAACTCAACCACCAGTGCAGGGAACTGAGAGAGCACTAGTGCCTGCTGAGCGAAAACTGCTCTACCTGGCAAGAGTTGGAGCTTGACCATACTCTTGCACAGACTGAAAGCCTAAATGAAGTACTGTGGTTCAGATAAATAGTCCTCTTCTTATATATTAGACACCTAGAGCTGAGTAAGAAATGCTTGTTTAATTGCAGGACAGGCTCAAAACATTATTCCATGTAACTAGATTTCCCTACATGGGTGCATACTATGAAAATCACAAATATTTTTATTTAAAAGGAAATGATGGAGTGGTTCTTGTGACCCTGTACACTTAAGTTCTGAAAACCCTTTAGCTTATGAGGTCATCAGCGAGATCAGTCATAAAAGAGCATTTCACACAGTCTCACATCTTGCCAAACACAAGCAAAATGCAAATGTGAGGTTTATGAGAATAAGCCAAATCCCATCTCCAGTCAGACAGCAGGTGGGGAAGGAGGTTTCACCCGAAACATCAGCCACATCTACAGCCTGGCGTGTCAGCGCAAGCCTTCACCTATGCCCCCGTGTTGCCCCTGCCATGGGGACAGAGACGTGAGATGCTTGCACGGGGAGGTCAGCTGGGATCTGCAGCCTCTTGGCTGCCTGTTGCTGTCACAACTACAACTCACCTGCCTCATTCCCTATTTGATCAAGACAAAGGGACCTCCAGACTCACCCTTTTCCTAGTCAATAGTGGCAAGCAGTGGGAATTCACTGAGAAATGCAGATACTGCACAGTAAGCAAGGGTACTTCCTTGGGTTTGAGTCAAAATCACAAATCCCTTTGCCAGAGTTGTGGAGGTGCTCTAAGGTCTGTCTATCTAGCTGGTGATGCTGGTGAAAATCTAGACAGCTTAGAGCTTTCTTGCTCTAAAGAAAAGGTAAAGAGTAAATCAGAACTGCCTGATCTCCTGTGCTTTCCCACAATCGCTGCTGAGGAGCGCACAGCCTCTCAAGCAAGTAGCACAACTGGCTGGGAAAGGATCACAAAATATCTCAGCCCAGGGGGCTGCACCCCACCACACTGTGGCACCAGCAGGGCACTAGGAAGGACACATCCCCAGGGCAAGAGTTTTACAGTGGGCACAGCCCACGGGCTGTACAGAGCTGGGTAGCTGTGCAGAGTAACAATGCTGCGAGACCTCAGGGGCATGAAATGAGACCGACCATGTGCAGAGCCACTGCAGGGACATGTGAGAAATGTGGTTTTCTGGTAAGAGGCTGGATGAGTACTACAAACCATTTCCCGTGAGTGTTGTCTCAGGTTTTCAAATGAGTTCATTTTGGCCATGCTTATGTCTCTTTTGTATTCACTTTCCATGAACATTCAAGCAGTGGAGATTTACATACATGAACACTTGCAGAAAGTGAATTTAAAGCTTGCATGCTTGAGCACTCACAAATAGACAATTAAAGAAGCCAGACAATGACTTAACTGTGCTATTTGTAACTCAGACCAAGTGCAAACAGGCAGAGATCTTGAATGTCAGGGAGTGTGGTAGTGATGACAGAAAATTAGAGAGCAACAAATACCATACGCTTGGTGTATTTTCTACCCTAAAGTGGAGACAACTTGTTAATGCAGTACGAGGACAGGATTCCCAAATTTTCTTTCCAGAGCAATGGCACAACAGCAATCTAATGAGACAGATAAGGATCAGACTTCACCCTTCATAGTTAAGAATATGCAGGAACACACTGTAAGAAGAGGAAATTAAATGCAAAATGCAGCTGAGTAATAAATCTTAGAGTAGCTTAGTTTCTCTAGGAATGATGCCGCTGGCAAGACGTGCGAGATCTAGAAGTTTTCAAATCAGAGCTCGCTGGAGAAATTTTGACGGAACTGAGTATCTCAATAGAATATGCAGTTCTTTCAAAATCAAAACACTTTGCAAAATTCGGTTTATTTGGCCAAAATTTTATTCTGCAAGAGAAAATGGGAAGAAAGTTCTGACAATATTAGAACATTGTGTTTTGACCTTTTTGGAAGAAATCATTTTGCTTTTGCACTTTCAAACACTTTTCATTTTGATATTAAAAGTTGCTTTTGCCCTAGATTATATACTAAGAGGAGATTTTTTCAAATGTCATAATTGAACTGAAGTTCACGAAGGAGGAATTATATAAGCTAAACAAAACATTCTGGCCAACCTCAAACACTTTTTGTTTTTAATTTTCCTTCATGGAGAATTTCAAAAGTTTCAGGTTTTGTTCCAAACAAAATCAGGTTTCAAAGCCTTGTAATTGTTGGCAAGGTGGAAATTCAGTCTTTCTACCCTACACTACAACTGCAAGTGATCCAAACTTCGCTAATCCTGTTTACTTGGTAATCCGGTCACACTTGTAGCTGAAGCGCTGCTTCCCAGGACGGCTCTCTTCCACAACATCCACTCAAGGGACAGGTGCACTCTGTGCTCTGCCTGGCAGCCTGGCCCTTGGATGTCCAAACCAGGGGTGAGCTGGGGTGAACCACGGCCCCCGAGGAGCCCCTCACCTCTGATCTGGGCATGCAGGGCAAGCAGCACTTTGCCCATCCATCCCGTCCCTTCACACAGCAGGGGCATAATCTGTTGCACATGCTGGCATGAGGACCAGGGAGGGATCCTGCGTGCCAACATTAAATATGTCACTATACTAGCTTACAGATTATCTTCCTTGTAGATTAACTGCCATGCACCCTAGCTGCAGGACAGAGAAGCCCTTAATACAAGAAGAAATTTGTATAATGAGTTCACTAAGTTCAGGCATTGACGTTTGAGTTCAACGAGCCCATCTGTGTGTTTTCAGTGAAGTTTGGGCCCGGCGTGTGCTGCACCTGAAGGAATAGCTCGTGATGGACAGAGTGAAATAATGCTCTGCTCTTCCCAAACCATAACTTGTGGTTACTGACCTCTGCCTCGTATAATCTTAAATATACTCTACTACATCCAACTCTGTGCATAATGGAAGGTATGTAGAGAGTAGAGTTAATGATGGAGATCTAATGGCATTGTATGACCGTCTCTGCAGACCATTTTCCTTCCAACTTGCTCTAGAAAGGAGCTGTAAGCGTGACTTGCACAGCACCCTGAACTAGACTGAGGCAGTCACCTGCATTCCTGCAGGAGTCCTTGCCCAAAGGGCAGTCTCTGCTCCTTCCAGCAGGTCTGCTGGTGCATCCTGTTACATCGCAGTGCAAGCAAAGGCAGCAGAAATCAGGTCCAAATAAATAACATGCAATTCTTCACTTTTGGAATTGGAGTAGAAGGAGTAAACAGCTCCCCTGAGGAATTCATCTGGCAGATGTGAATGGTCAGTGTTTCTTGGCACTCCACTGCTTTCTGAAATTCAGGTTCAGCTCCCGGAATTCATTTAACTCATGGGCAGGGCCAGAACACGGGGGCCAAACACAGGTATTTCAGCCAGGGGCATTACTATACGGACGCAGTGTATTTACTTGTCCTCTAGTTCTGTTCATGCTACACGCAGGTACAGCCAGCCACCCTCTCCCAGAGGTTCTTTTTTCTCTGGCCCAACCTCTCCCCTGCCACGACTTCGCCCCTGCCCGTGACTTACCTTCTGCTTCCCGTGGGCTCCAGTGCCCCGAGGGATCACAGGGCATCGGGGAGGAGGCGCTGAAGGCATACTGCACCAGGACTCTCCCTTCCACACACAGATCACATGCTGATCCCACTTCTCTAGGAGGCCAGGAAAACAGGAAAACACACCACCTTAGTAACAGCCGACTGAGCTGCTTATTCAACTATAGTAAAAACAGTAAGACTTAGAATTCAGTTCCACTTAACCTTCTTTTCCTACAGCACCGGCAAGAGTGTTATCTGACCCTGATCTTCTGTAGGTTTGGGCTAACGGCTTCTGAAGACAGCATCTGTGTGAGTCCACCAACAAATACAAATACAATGACAGTATCCTGTGAAACTACACTCAGCTGTGTCTTTTTCTTTTTTTCCTAACTACACCTGGATCAAGCCCTGACAAAGGAAATACGTGTCGTTTAGCAGACAGAGCAGAGAAACAGGTCTCAGGAGATTTCAGATCTATTCCTGCTCGCACCATGGATTTATTGCATGAACCTGTGACATCTTCAGGACTGTGAGGACCTTGGGCTTACCAGTGATTAGACGACACAGTAAAGTCCTAGACTCTGCAAGCACCAGACAGAGCTGCTCCGTGAAGCACGGCTTTGCTAAATGTGCAAGGACCTGCTTTCAGAGGTGTCTCACCGCCCCGATCACTAGAAGTCTGGAAAGGGGCAGGTTGTGATCATACAGAAAAGAACATGCCCTTAATCCTTTCCAGAGGGGAAACTGGATTTAGTACCTGGCAGCCTTGGTACCAGCAGATGGCTCTTTTTGAGCTGAAACATCTTATGGCCCCATGCCATCAGATGGCATGACGTGGCGTTGGGAAAGGCACTTCACTGCCCAATGCCAACATTACTTCAACTAGACAACAGGTCTGATACCAGCTACTGTCAATAAAGCCCTATCAGCAGAAGCTGATGAACAGGAAAGCCCAGTTAAACAGTGATTCACAAATATTTTTGCTAATACGTTCACAAGGTGAGGGTTTAAACTGATGTAGACTAGTGTAACTCTAATACATTCCCTAACATTAAAGTGATCTATATCAGTTGAGGACGTGGCTCACACAGTTCATCCCTAACATTCTTCGGAGTCTCACAGTTTGGCACCAGTACGACCCAGAATGTGTGTTTTGATCCCAGAAACTTTTTTATTATTCTTAATTCATTGTTCTGCTTTAACGAATGATGCCCACCCAAAACAAAAGAAAGAATTAGTGATCTTAAGAGAACAAATGCAACTAGGAAAGAACAGAAGTTTTAGGCAATTTGTGCACAACACAGTGCACTCTCTAAACACCCCAAGTAAGGATGGAGTCATCAATTATTATAATCAGACGCGCAAATTTCAACCAGCTCCCACTGTGATTTATTTCAGCACAGCTTTGCAAAGGGTACTGTGATCCTCAGGCAGAAGAGGACAGCAAAGTTACCCCTCCAGCCCTCCCAGGCTGTGCGTCCTTGTTTCCCTTTGGTGCTAGGGACAACACATGCTCAGCTGCTCTATGGCTTAGCATCTCCTATTTGTTGACAGGGATCTATTTGAAAGTCAGCGTTCAGTTGGCTTAATTAGGCGGAAGCAGGGATTGTCGACAGGGGGGACTTGGAATGAAATCAGTGGTAAAACTCGTATCCATTTCAGTATGGCCTGCCGCCACTCCTGCAAAGAGACAGTAAAGGATTGAACCAGCAGACATCGCAGAGAGGGATGCACCAGCTGAAAACATCTGACGGGATGAAGTGTGGCAATGGGGTAGAACAGAGGGAAGGGAGGCAAAGATCTTCCTTGCACGATCTGTACCAGTCATAATGAACAAACCTGGGCATGCCGCGAATAACTTCTCTGCTCTCTGTCTCACTTCACCCGCCTGTATTATTGGTATGATACCACCTCCCTGTTTCATCTCTCAGCCATCTATTTAGCAGTGGTTTAAGTGCTTAATTCAGCATGCCTAAATAGTATATGCAAAAAAATAAATAAATCAAGAATCTGGAAAAAACGGGACTGAGAAATCAAAATGTAGGATTATTATCGTGCAGTTGTTTTTCAGACACATCCACCAACAGTAAGGATAGAAATCCCTGCAATAATAATATTTCAGTTTCTCTACAAAGAGACTCCAGCATTAGTGCTTGGTCCTGGATGAGGACAGGGCTTTGAAAGCCAAGTTTCCACAATTAGGACTGCTTTTTACTCAAATTAGCAGCTATACAATTTCATCACAGGCTGCCATGGTGGAAAAAACTGTAGGCTTATGGACAAACATTTCCTTTTACCAGCAAGGACTTGGAGGTAAGAGAAATCACAAGGAGCATCATGTGGGAAAGGCTATGAGCAAACTTTCTCTTTTTACTTTTCCAGTTTGGGAGCCAAACTCAACCCTGATGTAACTCCACTGGCTGAAAGGAGTTACACAGGGGATGACTCCTGGGTTAAAGATTTTGGTCTGCAGACTCTTGAACACAAATCCTGCAAACAGCCATGGATGTCAAAACTAATTATGGAATTGTATTTACAGGCTTATGAAAAGCTAAGCCAGATCCTTACACCTTATGTAGCCACTGACAGCAAGACAAAATGAGCATAAAATGGTTCAGAACGCTGTTAATTAGGAATGATAGCATATCTGACACCTTATACACCGGTACAAATGATTCCCCAAAGTGCAGGGTAATGGAAAATCTAGACTTCGCTGTTTTCTAACAAACCAAGTACTGGGGAAATTCCAGCTTCTGAAGTTCAGAGCACAGGAGGAATTAATTCCTACAGCATGATATTCCAGGGAGGTGGATTCAAAACATAAAGATTACTAGTGAAAAACAGGCAATTCTCATCAGGGCTGGCATCAGTTTAGTGGGCAATCCCGAACCAGTAAAAAATCTGTCATTCCTTTCAGTAACCAATGCCTGTTTTCGGACTAAATTATACCTGCTTGCTTGGAATTCAGTATCAGTGCCCTCCCCCCCCAAGGCACTGAAACTTTCCAGCAAGATTTAAGCAAGCAATTATCAAGCCCAGCCATCTAGATCTGGGAAACATACTGGCCAAAATATTTGCTTGCTAAGAATGAGATAGCATCAGATTCATGGAAATTAATACAGTCACCTCAATGAAAACTTGGAAGAGCAGATGCATTCAAAGTTTTCTGTCCAAGCAGAATCTGCTACAGAGCCCTATTACAATAACTGTTTACATCCCGCCTACGCATATCAAACAGGAGGCGCATGAATGGATGCTTAGCGACAGCAGATGAACGCATCTAATAGATGCAGTCAGGAAATGAATAGAGTTTTCTTCTCACTTGTTTTCACTTGTTTTGTTGGCTCTATTATTATTTCATTATCACATATTATTATATGCGCATGCGACATTTTCATTTTTTTTGTGTGTGTGTGTGGTAGTATGGGGAATGGCAACTATTCCAATCCCGTAGGTAGCAACAACAAGAAGAAATGCTGGGGTTTGATGTATTTTATTACTAAAGATGTTTAGAAGTTCAACCAGCTGCTGGAGTTTAGGGTCAAACACATGCTGGCAAGTTTATATGCAGGTAAATGTCTCTCTGGAGCAATACAGCACCCATCAGCTGTATACATGAACTATGTAAGGAGAGTCTGCCAGGAAGATTTTACTTCTGTGCACAGCCAAGGCATGAGAACACAGGATGGGCACCCCCAGACCCACAAGAACTGTGACTTAGCAGTATTCTCTGTCCCCAAAGCCACATAATTAATCACAGAATCATAGAAACACCTAGGTTGGAAAAGACCTTCAAGATTGCCACATCCAACCACAATACTCAGGGACATCAAGTAATTTCCAGAACAGAGGCCTTAAGAGAAAAGCACCAAATATTGTGGCAATGTGACAGTTGCATCTAAGTAGGGAAGAGGCACGGGGCCCTATACCCCCATGCAGCCACAGAGTTGTTGGGACCTCATCCACACATACAGCCAGACCAGGGTTACATTTTTAAACACAAGGCTAAGTTTTTCCTTCCTGACTTTCATTAAGCAGAGGTCACTGCCTATGCACAGCTCTAGAGAACAAAAGGGACTTCAATTGCATGGAGTGCACCTCCAGTAGCCTTGTAGTTTGGATCGTGAGAGAGCTTTTGAAGTGAAACTCTTCATCTTCCCCACCTGCAGCGCTCGGAGCAGTCCCAGAGCTCGGAAGCTGGACCCTGTTCTGCTGGAAGCCGGAGTGGAAGATGTGCCCCTGGACCACACCTGATGTGCTCTAACTGACGGCATCCCAGCCACGGGACCAGGCTCGAGCTAGGCTGAGGCAAACACCCCTAAAGCCCCTACTAGGTTGACGTCAGGTCTTCATTAATGACTGTTTTGCGCTAGAGATCTACTTATATTGGGCCACAATGCTTGCTAATGTAGCCAGAGCCATTCAGCCTTTTAAGGCCCTTTTATGCTGTCAAAACAGCATGGAAGGGGCCTCCGAGCATTAGAAACCAGGCCCAAGGCACTCAGCAGTTGAGTATCAGTCCTCTGTTTTTTACATGAATAGTCCCATTGAAGTGAATGAGTTTATTCATTCAAGTGAGGCAAGTAAAATTTGGGCCATGGTGTGCACTTTGTGTAAAAATATCTGCGAAGATTTACAGTATTCCCACACACAGATAAGATTATACTTGGCCAATTTTACCTCCTACTTGTCTTGCACAGTGACCCAATTTTGTGAATTGATACAGGCACGTATCTATCCAGGCACTGCCGGACACACAGGTACTGGGAGTTTAGCACATGGGCTGCGTTAGTCACTACAACACTACCATCACATGTGTTTTGATTAATACATCAGAAGTTTGGGCTTGTTTTAGACAGGGCAATTTATAGATTTCAGTGACATTTTACAATGGTCACAGCAACATTTCTCTGTTAGTACTCAGAATCCCATTTTAACAAGGAATTGGACACAAAGTATTTGAAACTGTCTCTTTAAATCTCTTCAGTAAAACAGCACACGGATTTGAAAACCCAAAGGATATTTCTTCTAGAAAATCACTACTTAACATATAACTCTGTTATGAAATTTTAGATTTAGCAGGCTATCCACTGTATGTCATTTAAGAAGCAACTAACTAGGAGTTATTAAGAACATATTGATTGAGTTATAAGAAATATGTAATAAAGACATATTTGGTTACACAACAATTAACTCTGCATCAGTGTGTTTTAAGAGGCAGATGGTATTTATTTAACGCACAGTCAATATCTTCTGAAATCTAAATTAAATTGGAGAAACTTAATTTACCTAAAAATGATTATGGGCCAAAAAATTCTGAATTAATTTTCAGAACTTCACATAAGTCGTTTTCACACATAGGGAATAAAAGGATTCAGATTCAAAACTGCAATTAAAACAAATACGGAGCACTGTTCAGAGCACAAGCCCTGTCTTTATCAACTCCTAATATAATTTGATTCCCCCATCCCCTATATTAATCTGCCATAAAAGTGGAAAATCTCCTCTGAGCAGAAAATGACAGCTATCTGCCTACTCCCATAAAGTACAGGCTGGACACCAAAATGGCTATGTTGTCCTAGCAGGGCTGGAAGGAGTTTCACCAATGCTTAAGATAGCGGCTTTCAAGGTGCTCTCACTGAACAAAGCAGCAGTGCTGAGACAGCTGTTTGGGTGCTAATATGCTTGTAAATTTGGCCTCCTGCTGTATGCATTGCTACAGTCCTGAAGGACACTTAAAGTTTGTTCTCTGTAAAATAACAGAGCAAGAAATGGAGAGGACAGGCAAACACCCAAGGTGAGTTAATGGCAATGCGAGATGGTTGATTATTTAGGAAGTTCTCTTCCCACTGCACATCCAGCTCTGTCCTGGACACCCTTGTACTTTGAAGACTGCCCAGTTGCTCAGGTTGTGCCTGAGGCAGGGTGGCTTTGGCTGTGAACTGTTGTGTGGTGCAACTCTTGCCCATAGCCACGCATTCATTTTAATTCCTCACTATTGGTACGATGGGGCTACAAGCCATGAACGTGTGCACATACACATGCTGTGACCTACAGGCTCTGCTCAAGGTGCAGCACAATGACACTTGTGGGATATTCAGGGCTTTAAGGGTTTGATTGTGCCTTGCTCGATTCCCTTCTCAGACCTGCAGCTCAGGGAAGGAGGCAGCATTTGTCCTCTCCCAGGTCCTGCACCTCCTGCCCTTGGGAAACACCACTGCCCACGAGCTCTGTGCTGTCACAGCAGTAGAAACAAGATTCCCCTTGTCCTTGGAAAGGAAACGTGCGAGAGGAGGAGGGGGAACATGCAGACAGAGCTGAAGCCCACAGGTACTCATGAGCAGCAAAAACTGCAGGAATCACAAGGCCAGAATTGCTGATTGAAAATTCCTCCCATAACATATGGAAAAAGATTTGCCCTTTACATGGCAAATCAATGGCTCTCAACAGAGTGCTACAGGCTGAGAAAGGCAGAGCAGAAAACAGATCAATAACCTCCTCAATATGAACCAATTTAAGAAAGAGCCTTAACCCAGGCTGAGTGTAGCACATGTTAAAGCTGCTCTCCAGGAGCGGGGCCCCAGGCTGCTCCCCTGCCTCCCCTTCCCCTTCAATGGAGTGCACGAGTACAGAGCAGCGTGTGATCACCTTTCAAAGAAGTGTCCATCAATGGGCGGAAACCACTCCAAGGTGACAGAGGCGGAGGTCCGAGCCACAATCTGGGGGGCAATTGCAATAGGAGCTGGCTTCTTTGCAGGCTGCCAGCTCTGGTAGACGAGGTCCAAGTAGCAGTGCATCCTGGCCACTTGGTTGGGCGTGAAGGAGTCGGTGCAGTCATCATCTGGAATTAAAACAGAAACCGTATCAACCACACGGGAGTCATGATGGGAGCAAGAGAGAGAATTACAGCCTGGTGAATGGGAGCTGCTTGCAGAGGGCAGGATGAGGCCTCGCAGCTTTCAAAAGTTAATGGACTGTGAACGAATTAGCACGGTCATCACTTGGGGAGGCAGGTGAAAGGAAAGAGAAGTTAAAAAGGAAAAAATAAACCAATAAACGTTGCCTCCCTCTGGTTCGGGACACACATGAAGCACCTAGAGATCATCCCAAGAGAGGACAGACACCTGGAGGTGACGAAACTCAAACCCTCCATGCAGCACCTTCTGGTCAGGGCTGGCGCTACCAGTGGGCCTCTGGATTTAGAAGGATTTCATGTCTAAAAGAACATCTCTGAGAGGATAAAAGGATAAAGGACAGCTAGTGCTAGGATAAACCAAATAAACTGGGGCTCATACAAACTGTGTGCAATGGACTTTTACAGTTTTCTTAATTGAAAGAATCCAGAATTAAAAAAAATAATAGTTAAATAACTCTTAAAAGTTCTCAAAGTTTCTAATGAACAAATAAAAATGTTCTCAAAGATCAGTTTAAGAAAACAATTTATAATCACTGATTAACAAGGGAAAATTTTGGTGCAGTTGAATAACTTCCATCACCATTATGATTTTAATCCATTTCTGAAAACTGCAAAAACATTTTTGATATTTCAAATTTCTTATTCATTCAAAATGGAGAAATAAGTTGCTGCAGAATTTCCCATAAACATCCATTTCTCATTTCTTACTTCATCTGTTTTTCTCAAACATGGTTTGGCAACAAAAACACATCTAGTACTATCTGAACATCACACGATTTTACAACTGCAATGCCCTGGAGAAGTAGAAAATTACCAATTCTCCATTGTGCAAATCACAGAAGGAATAAATATGTTATGCAAAGTCACCCAGCAAAGCTACGCTGAAGAACTTGATGCTAGCGCTTTAACCATTTTTCTGGTACTCTTCCCATCAGATGAACAGCTCTTGAAAACACAGTGTTTCTCCACGTATGCCTGCAGAGTTCCCAGCCCAGTAAATCTCAGTCCCAGATGGGACCGCTGCACGCTGCCGCGACACAAAACAACAATGACAGTTTTGCACAGGTCAAGTACTACGCTCTTCTGGGAAGACGCAGATCACCGAAGGCTGTTCGGAGAGCTGCCTGCCTGCATGTAAGTCGGCAGTTTGATATAATACCACTGCTAGATGCTCTGATGTCTTCAAATCCATGCCCTGTGAACCTCAAAAAATATGAATTTGTTCTAGACAGAAGTGTGAATCTGCTGGCTAATTTAAAAGCTTACCACATCTTCCCTGAGCCACAAGTAAAAGGAGTCAGCTTCGCTTGGGATCCTGCTCAAATGCCAGCCCCAAATGTAGTCCTGCTGCTACTGAAGGGGTAAGGACACCCCAGGTCACAAGTTCTCCTGTCTCTCACCTAATGCCACCCAGAGGTGAACCTCCCCTCATCAAACACACACAGCACCACCAGCATGAAAGTATCCACAAATCCCTGTGGTTTCACAAAAAGCTGCTTTAATATGACATCTCTGGATTTCCTCAATAATTGTCGACAGCCTAACCCTAAGCATGCTGTAAAAGCCATAAATATTCTTCACGGAAGCCCAGAAGGAGACAAAGGCCCTTAATAGCCATCATAAAGGAACAATAAAATATATATAGGACAAAGCAGTGTGACAATGGCACGGGAGAAAGATGACCTGCATTCTCAACCTGCTTAAACATCAGCACAGGCTGGGGGCAGGAGGGGGCGAGGGGGAGAGATGTTTCACTTACCACTCGATTTCAAGAAAGGTTCGAGATCCTCAAACGAAATTATAATTAGAGAAATTCAACACGCTTTGCTGGGATGATTATTCCACCAGAATTCAGAAGCAGAATTCCTGCTGTTTTCATACAGAGTGGTCTAAAAGACTAGCCTACCTTTTATTTGGGAACACCACAGCTAGGTGGACTTGTAAAAATAATAAAAGCTTTTCTCACACTTCTTGATCTCCTAGATATTCTCACTTGCTATTCTGGGGAAAGAGAAGTTACCCTTTAAGTTGGTGCTTCGCTACCAAGTTGGGGGTGACTGGACAGATGGCTGTTAGATAGGCAGGCACAATGGGATCAAGCTGTATACGAGCAGCAAAAGAGGAAGGCAAGAAAGGCGATGTTTGGAGCTGCATGACCTCAACCTAGATGTTTCAAAGGTATTTCTACAGCGATTTGATATCCTGATATGATTTTTATTCCACTGGCAACAACAGAAAAGCAAACAGATTCATGCATGAGCTCTAGAGATACCTATCATGTCACTTCACTTAATTTTTCAAGAAAAAAAAAAAAGGTTTCTGCTCAGCACACCAGCACATACTTAGCTCCCAATAGCAGATATGCATCTCTGTGCTCTGCCTTTCCGTCTCAACTCTCGAGACAATTGGCAAGGCAAGTTCTCTTTGGAAGACGAGACCTCAGGGTTCTGAGACATGCACGCACCACCCCTTTTCACATACACACAGGCAGATTTGGTGGAGGGATATTGTAAATCCCAAGTGGCACCGACTTCTTGGGGTGAAATGACCAGCAGACCGTCAGCAGGCATGAGACTTTCTGCCCTGCCACATGCACAGAAGTGCATAACACATTTAGGAGTTGACACAGTGCTTGCATGCTTGCTCCTGAAAACACCTTCTAAACGAACAGAAAAATAAAAAGAAAACTAAGCATCACGTTTAGCTAGTGCCATGAATGGCATGAAAGCATTTATGTTATAAATCATTTCAATCTGTGCCTCAGATGACATTAAACATTTTGCTTCCCTATAGTTTACAGAATAAGCACTCTTGTGACCTTTTGAGTGGGCAATCTGTGTTTCTGCCTGTAGTATTAAGGTGCCCTTCAGTGGCTATGATTGTATTGGTCCCCTTTAAAATGCTGTGGATGCTGTCAGCTCAGTGTCACAGACCTTCAGCACAGCTAGACCCCACAACCTGAGATAAAAAATACAAGTCCAGGTATTCCCTGTTCCTTCTGAGAAATAACAGGGGATCCTTCAGCTCCCCCTGAACTTCTCGGGGAGGAGCAAGGAGCCCACCCTGCCCTTGTCTGATGGGCAGGGGTCACAGGAGCTCATGCCCTCTTTGTATTATGTTCTCAGGGTAGAAGTGCTACAAACCAGCATCCCCGAGCAACAGAGCTGTGCCAACAGAAGCCTGCAAAGTTGTAGCTACAAAATCAGGGGGTTGCTTAAAAAGCTTTTTCTCCCTTAAGGGTTGGTTTTATCGCACTGGCACAGAGCTGTTTGCACTTCTAGAACAAATCAGCACACCATGCTGGTAGTCTTTGACCAGCAGAGCAATCCCGATCCGGGTGCTGTCCCAGTATTCACACCCTGATGAGGAAACTCAGGTGTGAGTGATGGCAGCTCAACTGCAGTGAATCTGAATCAAACAACATAGTATTTGAACGGACAGAATTCACAGAGGCATGAGCAGTGTCTCATTAGATATCATTCCCACAGTCTTGGTGGTATCAATATTCATCTGACATGTACTGTCTCCTGAGGAGAGGGTAAACAACCTCTGAATTTGAGTTGTGCAAAGATTCAGATCAGGCATCAAGGTTTCAGGAAAATAGGGTGTCAAATTTGCTGTAAAGCCTTCAAGAGCTCTTTTTAAATGCTTGCCTCATTTCTGTCCTCCCCCAAGCCTTCTACCTGAAAATCACATGAAACTATGTAAAGTTTGGGAAAACTCAGAGAAGAAAAACAACAGAACTGGAAGGATTTCCAGAGGCCATCAAATCTGGTCCCCATCAAGACCAGTCCTATACCAATGGACTTACATGTCAGCAAAAAGTCCTATACGAAATGCACTGCAGAAATGAGAGCTGATATTGCTGTTCTCAGTTCCCACCCAACCACAGACACCAGCAGCAAACCGAGGAAGCCCACGTACCTGCATAGCTCATGAAGTTACTGAAGGGCGTGTTTAGGAAGCTGTGAAAACCACACGTATCGTTGCCAGGTCCCGGATCCCCACACAGCTTGTGCTTAGGAGCGGGGTTGGTGTCTCTGCAGAGGTCTCCAGTCTCGAAGGAGGGCTCCGTTTCCATGCATGGATCGCTGCAGGAGAGGATCTCTGAGATCCCCCGGAAGACATGGTAGAGCCCCAGGCTGTGCCCGATTTCATGGATCATTGTGTGAGTGTGGCCAGGAATCCCATAGAAGGAAGGATTCAGCACAATGCCACCTGCAAAGGGAAAAGAAAAGAGCTTCTAAATTTGTTCTGTCTTCCTCACAACAGCAAGAGGAAGGAAGATTCACCAGCAGTTCATGGGATCCTCTATAGGATGTCTTTGCACAATTGAGCGCATTGCCTGCTCAGAGAAACTGCACAGCAAGGTCTGATCTCATCCTTAATCTGGGACCCCAAGGATGAAGAATCATGGGACAAAGTCCAACATCCTAAACCAAAACCACGGTGACTATTGGTCTTTCCACTGGTTATGCTCAATTTGGTTTGTAGGTTTTTAACTCAAAAAATCCTATGTACAATTATTTCGTACTGTGCATTTTCAGATCATTTAGTGTGTTGAAATGGAATGATTCTGCCCAGGCAAATGTAAACAATGTGTTTGAACCAAGCGTCAAAAAAAACCATACCTGGAGCACTCTCAGTACGTTATTACACAGGGTAAATGTAAAATACAAACCCACTAACTTCTGAAACACCCTAAAAATTGCACTAAGTTGCACCAATATTTGCAAACTAATACCTGGACAAAGAAAATGGAAAACACCCAATGCTGGGAAGGGGGAGATATCTGTGGGGTGTGCTCTGATCCTGTAGACAGCTTTGAAGTATCTGTCAGAAATACACTCTGCTCATACACTCAGGAAAGCCTAGTTTGATCTGAACTGCACAGTCCGCTAATGAATATGCATAAGTCTAATGTGTCAAAAAAAAAGAAATCCCGGAATGTGATAATTCTGAAAAAAAAATAAAAAAATGCATGGTTGTTAAATATGTGCAAAGAAAGCCAATGGTGATTTTTTTTTGTTGTGTGAATTATGGGATGTGTAGATGAGCAAATAGTAAATTTGTGAGGATTTATAGTATATTGAATTAATCATAAGCATTATATTTTTAGCTCTGTTAGATGTACCTTTGGATTTATTATATGTTTCATATTTTCTTTATTTAGCTTATTGACCTCAACTTTTTCAAGCCTTTTATTTAAAACTGTATATATTACCTACCATGAGAACAGGAGACTGCTTTGTAAAACTAATAGCAGGAAAATAAATCTTGGGTATGGTACACTAATAATTTAGTGACAATGAGGAGAGAAAAGGCTTTGGCAGGAGGAACTTTATCAGTGGCTATAGCACAGGGAAGATGAGATCACCGGCTTCTCAGGCACCATAGACTCTTCATTCTCATCTGCCTGGAGTCTTTTTGTTGCAATAACCATGGAATTACAGGAAAATAAAACTGAGAAGACTCAAGAAGCCACCTAATCCAGCTCTCAAAACAACACTGGACCAATCAGGTCTATGCCATCCCCCACATATATTGGCCTAATGTCTCTTTACAACCTCTGATGATACGACTGCCCCAGCAATCAATTTCAGCACTCATTCTTACGGCTGCGAGGACTTAACTCACATCTAATCCGAACTGATTTTTTTGGCAATTTAAGTTCATGACTTCGAGTCCTGCCTCACACCAATACAAAGAGCAGACCATTCTCCTCCCCTTTCACCAGCTTTTGTGAGATCGTCACCTTCCCCACTCCAGGCTCTTTTCCTTGAGGCTGAATAGCCCTAATCCAGTCAACCTTTCCTTGTAGCTCAATTCTTCTTCTAGACCTCCCTGTCTGTTCTCCTTTGCTTTTCCCGGTTGTCTCATGTTTTCCTTCAAGTACGGTGTCCAAACATGACCCAGTGCTCCAGCTTTAATATTATCAATGCTGAAGGGAGAGGAAGGACCACTTTGTATGTCTTGCAAGGACACAGGCACAGATAGCAAGAGAGAAAAGACTTCCCCTTTGCACTAGGCACATGTGAACACATGCACACAGTGGAGTCACAGGTGCATGCATAAATATATAGTTAGTGTAAAGAATTAAAAAGCAAATTTAAATACAGACACAAAAGAGTGAACAATGTTACTCACACTGCAACATCATGCCTACTATACCATGTTCAGAGCCTGCACGTCCTTTTCACAACACTGAGCTGGCTCTCACACTAGTTCTCCACAAGCCTCATCAGCTGTATACAGCCCTCCAAGTGTGCAGCTACTGAGCTCCCCATGCTCCTAGTGTCCTTCACTCCCCCTTTATCTGATACATACTCTGATTCCTCCAGAGCTTGGGCTCTACCCAGCTGGAGCCACTCACACCCAGAGAGCACCTTGGTGCATTGTGCTGTGGGGGTCTCACTCCTTAAGACCCTTCCAGAGTTTGTTTTCAAATGTTGGGAGTACTGGTGAAATTCCCCAGCAGGATGTGCCTTCATAATAAAGGCTGGCTAAACGGTTCTGGCATTGGACAGCCCTGAGGCAGCTGGAGAGGGAGATTTTATTTTTGCCTTTGTTGAAAATTTATATTTTTCACTGCTGTCAAGAATCTAAATCAATTGCAGTTTTACAGAAAAGATAAACTCCCTCACCCAGACAATCTCTATCCCAGCCTTTAGATCTGCACCACAGGACATATTTCATATTTTTTATTAAGTACATATTGGATTTATAGAAGAGAGTAAAAAAGATTAAAGATGAATTCTTACAGACCAAGCACAGGTCTGGGAGGGCTATTATGACAGGAAATTATGGCCATTATTTATTTATTTTTACTTTTTTTTCCACTGCAAGTCAACTTCAAACTGTTGGCTAACGTCTTTTTTTTCTCTCTTTGGTCAATGAATTCTGTCAATACACTGTAGGAGCTGAATTTAAATTGTTTTGCTCAGGCATGATGTTGACAATTAGCTTAACGAAGTGACAGAAGAACTCATCAGGGCTTTGGGCAAGCCCCAGCCCTCTTGCAGAAGGTTCTTCTCAGTGCTCTGGAGTTCTCCCCTTGTTCTCTGCTCCCTCCCATGGCAATACCAAGGGAAGCTATGAAAATACTCAGTTAGGGGTGAATCAGGTCTATTCCTGCCTTATTTCACTCCAGTAGCAACAGCAGGGATGGTTTTTCCCAATAGCAACCAGAGCTGCTGTTTCGGGTGCTCCCAGCAGGAGCCCGTGGAGATGGGGTTGGAGGCAGGGCAGAGTGGAAGTGGCTTCACTTCCAGCCCTGCTCAGCAGGAGATTTTGTCTGGATGTGTATCAGTGCCGGCTCCTGGGAAGGGAAGTTTTCTCACACTTCTTCCAGAGCAGCTGCAGAGCTGGATTTCATAATAAAATGCTGACTAACAGAAGTAGGGCAGCCAGCTCCAACTGCTTGGTCTGACCATGGAGCCTTTTGGCTACATAGATAGGTGACTATAAAGAGGTGTTAACGTCGAGGTTTGGGGTAATGTATTTCTGAATACAGAAAAGTTGTAGTTCAGCCCTCATAGCTTTAGAATGTATGTTTAGTATGCTTTAGAATAATAAACACCATATTTGCTGTCCTCTTCTGGGCTTTACATTTACCACATCTTTTTTTGTTTTGCTCAGTGTGGGCTTGGATAAGGAAAAAAGTGGCTCAGCCTTTCACAAAGACTGAACATGGCTGAGGCTGGACTTCATCCCCAGCCTAGGAAGGTCTAGACAGGGTGGAGAATCATCTGGAAAACTTGTAAGAATCCTTGCTCTTGTAAAGATGACCAGATCAGGTTTGCAGCCTGAGGGAGGTTGGTGCAGTTAAGATAAGTACACACAGACTCAGACGGTGTCTTCTGAACCTTTTGAGGTTTGCATCACATTTTGCAAGGAAGACAGATCCAGAACCACTGGAGGTGTCAGGGCCATGGGTCATTTCATAGGTTGCATAGCTTTGTCTGGACCCCGGGGTTCCAACAGCCATAGCCAGCAAACTACGTATGAAGCATGTAGGCCAATCTGCAGGGTAGCAAACTCTTCCCAGTTCTACTCAAATGCACGTTAGAAATACAATCTCTCAGCAGTTTGCTCTTTTGCACGTTGGTGGAAAAAAATAGTAACAAATGTTAACTGTAATCTGCAAAGAAAATTAATTGGACACTTACTAAGTGATGAACTAAGGATCATAACACAACAGGTTAAGGTTAAAAATTCACCTTTGTCTGCGTTCCCTCACCTATCCCCCCAAGTCTGCTTTGCAAAGTGCTCTCATGGAGTGAATGCCCTGTAAAGTAGCTTCACTTAAAAGGTGAAATACTTTCAGCTTGACATCATCTACAAATACCATAATATGCTTTGGGTTTATAACCTAATATTTTCCTGGTTGTGAGCCAGTATCTGGGAATCGTGAAATACTTTTTTTCCCCTGACTATATAGTAGAGCAATGATAAGAAATCAGAACAGAGCTTAGCGCATATTTGTCTTTCTTTCTTAGCGCCTCAAAAGAATGCTTTACAAAGAAGAAACATCTTTATCACTCACCTAGATGCATCAAGGCTTCCTTGTCCCAGGGCCAAGTTGCCACTCCAGCCAGCTCTTCCTCGGAAGAGTTGGCAAAGAAGATGTTGAGGTGTGTGGATCCATCCAGCTTGAGTATGTTCTTCAGTTCATTGACATCTAAGTACGCTCTGTAAAAAGAAATAAAAATCATTTTTTTTCTAAAGGTGGCACAAAAAGCAACAAAGTATTGAAGAAGTGCCGCAATCCAGGCAAAGATCTTATAATATCCTGCACATCAGTCACCCAAAATATTTTAATAACCCACTTCCAAACTTCAATTACTTTGCATTCATATGGTGAATCTCATCTGAGGACTTCCAGCCATTGCTTAACCACAGCCACAAAATCCAAGGTAAATATATAAAGCTGTCCATATTCCTAAGATAAGTATAGGAATCTATTTATCATGAGTGTAATTAACCATGTATTATGGTCAGTAAATCTTTTTATATCAGCAGTTACCTTGCGCATTTTCTCTAAGCTGTTCCATGTTTTTACCTATAATTCTCCTCCACAATAACAAGCTTCAGGTCTTCAGTCTGGCACCAGCTCGTGACATTACTCCTTTGGCACCAGCAGCATTATTTGTGCCGAGATGCACTGGGTCTAACCCTGACCCAGGATGCTTCTTAGGGAATTGCTATTTTAATTAGTTTGCTATTTCCAGCAAACAAAGTTGTAACAAGGAGAAGGGAATAAGCAACACAAGGTTAGATCTGCTGTATTTGAGTCTTGCACATTAATAATGTAAACCAACCAAGCCTAAAAATGGGCAAAAATATTACGAGCAGGCAACATGCTTCCATCCCAAATTCCCAATTACACAGTGTTAAAAATGTGGAAAAATACAGATAAAAATTAGTCTCATTAGAAATCACTTAGGCAGAACAACTGGGTCATGCCTGTGTTCAAAGACACGCTGGTTCCTTCATCAGCTTCTGGACTCAGACCAGGAGGAGAACTGACCAACAGAGGGGGAGTCTCCTTCTTCTGCTGCCCCCCACAAAAAGCCCTGGGATAAATGCTCTGAAGTGTAGCACTGCTTGAGGATCAGCCTCTCTTCCTAACAGTGTGGCTCCCTTCTGCCTCGGGAGACAGACCTAGCATGCCTTGCAAGAGATTTCCCATGGAGTGGCTGGTCCCCTACCATGACATTCCCAAGGCTCCTTAGGTGCCCCAAGATAAGCACAGTTTCTTAGCTTTTGGGACATCTGGAGGTTACAGAGCAATCTGCTTGTGGGCAAGCAAAGCCAGTCCCTTAAGCCTGACGGCCACTAGAATTCTGGCACTCTGCGAAAGAAGTAGACTTCGTCAATGCCTGCCTACAGGAAGAACGACTCACCGAAGCGCATGCTGCAGTGCCACGCCGGCTTCAGAGGCACTGCGAGGATCTAAAGCAGAGCTGCAGAAAGCCAAAGCAAAAGAGTAAACCTCTAAGTTCTCTGTCTCTAGCTCACATTGCCTCTTGATACGAGGTGCTGTATTGAGACCTAAAACATGACTGAGTTGTGCTGTCTTCACTTGGCAGGTGGAAACAATGGAAAGAAAGATCACACTGTCATGCATGGTTGACCAGCTTGTTAGGGAAGGACACTGTTATGGTTTTGAGCAGTTCATTCCTTCTTGCTTAAGTCTTCCTTTCCATCTGTGCATGGGTATAGATTCATGGAGCTTGCACAAATCAAATGTACTCGCCTTCAGTAAGGTTCCTTGCATATTTTGCAAGGCTTTCGTTCCCAGAAGGGTGAAAAAAAAACAGGGGAGTTGGATCGGCACCAAGATCTTTCTGTCCTTCCCTGGAGGACTCCCCAATGGAAAACACATTCATATTTCCACAATAGCTTCCCCTGCCACTTGCTGAAGTCATTGCCTCTAAAATAGTTCATGGCTGGGTGTCCCCAGGCCCTCGCTGACTCATGGAGGAAGACGTACTCTTTGGGGACACCAATGGAAGGGTATGTTTCCATTCCATACAGTGTTTATCTTCCAGTCAATGCGGATGACATCCTGAAGGACAGGTCAGCACTGTGACCCTTTACAGATTTCTCATCTCTCCACTGTTCCCAACACATCTTCCCAAAATACACAGATCTTTCCCTCCAGCTTGTTCTGCAAGTATCTGTACAATGATCTGTGGCCGTGCTTAATCTATTTCCAGGATCTTCTTTGTGCCTTTGAAAACATCTTTTCCAAACATGGGCTCGTAGTTAAGTGTGTCCGTGAGCAATAGTTTGAAATTACACGAGAGCTAACGAGCATTTCCAAATGAAAGTGTAAGCGTATCGGGTGGGAAATGTGATGGAAGATGTGTGCACATGCGGGGACAATGTGCATGTTTGCACACGTCAGCATCGGTAAGAGAGAGCAAAAGTGTAAGAGAACGTGAGAGCAATGTGATACTTTGTGCAAGAGAGAAAAGCACAGAAGCAGAAGCATTGCATGCCCCTGAGTAGAAAAATGTTTGTGTTTTGTATCACTGTGGGAAGGAAGGGCTCGCCGTATGTATTTGAGGCTGCAGTTGTTGACTCTGGATACAGATGCTTTATTGCCTATGCAAATCCCTGTAGCAGTAACTACAATCAAAGTCCCCTCCTGAGATTACCAGTTTTATCCTCGCTCTTCTCTTATAGTTTCAAATTATTTACGCTGATACTTCTTTATTCTCAGCTGTCGTTTTGCTTATTTTTAAACAATCCAATCTCCACTTAAATCCTCGAGGCATGGCCACAATCACTCTCTCAGTCAGTTACATGCAGGCTGTGTGCTTCAGCTCTAGGGCTGTTCTGTATACGGGTTATTACTGCAGACAGCATTTAACTAATTGGCCAGTTATGTCAGTGCATCACCCAGACTGGATTCATGTCTTATGTAAAGCCACTTGGACTTCGCTTTATGGTATTTCTCTCACCACTACTTCTCTGCTAGACAGTGAAAGTCTGTGAAGGAGCAGAATATGTTCAAATGGTGTAAGGGCAGAACGCTAAGAGGATTTTTAGTAAGGGCTCTGCACAGGAGTAGGTGTAAACAGGCCATGCTTGGCAGAAAGTAAATGCAACCCCCTTTGTAACAGCACACTGCAACCCCCAACACATAAACATGCTAAAGCATTTAGCTCAGGCAAATCCCTTGTAAGCGTGTGAACATGTGCGTGCATGAACAGAGGTGTGAGTGTAAGCAAGGGTTTGGGCTGTGCACACATGCGAGCCAGCCAAGAGTATATATGCAAAGGAACGTGTGTGTGTAAGAGATAAAAACATGAGCTGGAATTCCATCCTCTCCTTCCTCCCCATGTTTCTAATAACCTCCCATCCCTATCCATCATCACCACATTCCTACACTCAAGGAGGCATAAATTAACTACTTTTGCAGTTCATGTCCAACTACGTAGCCGCAGGCAGCAGACCCAACAGTTACCAGGTCAAAATAGTTTTCGGTTATTGCATTGGACTGGGCTGACTCCCCCCTGCTGCTGCAGCTGCTTTGTTATCAGCCCAGGCTATCTGACCCAACGCAATCTGCAAGCATTGCTTACACTTCTCAAGGTTATGTGGGTCCCCTGATAGAGGACATAATGTCTGTCACATGGGCTGGTGCCAAAGAGAGCCAAAGAGCCCAGCCTTTCCAGCACTGCCAAACTCGCATTTCAAAGACATGAGTGCAGTCTTGGAAAGGGATCAAAGCCTTTCCAACTGTCATTAGAATATTTCCTTTATGCATCTCTCCGTGAGTGCCAGCAACATATTTCATAAAATTCATTGGCTCGAGATGGTACCTCCAATATAAACCTGAATGGGGAACTGTCAGGGCAAGTCTATGTGGAAAACAAAACAAAACCCAAAGCACAACAAAACACGTGTAATTCCTGTAATGGAAAAAACATACGATGCTGTGAGCGTGCCTAGCTCAAGAAAGCCTAATGAGCCTATTAGTGCATCATAAAAGGTCTCCTTTGCTGGAATCTGGTTTAGACATAGAAATTCTATGGTCTGTTTAAGGCCATTTGGGACATCGTATCAGGCAACATGTACATTCCCACCCAGATCTTTTCCCTGACCTATTTGTCCAATGCAAAGCTCGGGTTTGTTTTTTTCCTGTGCTCTGAAAGCTGTGCTGTACAGCAGCTCGCTCTTACCCAGGAAGCCCCAGACCTCAGTCAGTAACGGGCATCCCATCCAGCGCTCCAGTTTCAGCCTAATGGAGCCTGTAGCCTACCCCGCAGTGCCTTGCCACCGCCCCATCCGTCACACGAGCCATTATCCCTGTGTCTGTCTCATCTGTCAAGCCCATTTCCTGGCCACTTGGGCTGGGGATTCTACACCGCAAGACATGTCCCCAGGTGGCGAGGCAAAGTCCGCAGCCAGCAGGCTCGTCCCCCGTGCCCACAGCCCCATTCGGCCAGGGGGAGCACCGCGACGAGCTCCCTTCTGCTGGCCCAGAGCTCCACAGCAAAACCCAGCCTCAGACCTCAGCCCTTAGCTACATGCACGTCTGACAACAGCTTTTAAGCTTGGTCGGTATCAGGTATCAGGTCCAATCATATTAAATCCAGCCCTGGGCACTGGCGTGGAGCAGTTCTGTATGTGGCTGGGGGCTCTCCCTCCTACCCCAGGTTCAGCGCCGCAGAGCAGCTTGCCCTGACACAGCCACGGTGCAGCCTCTGCTTTCGTGGCTGGTTTTGCGTGGAAGCCCTTATTGTTAGGAAATGTTTTCTACTGTTTGCTCTGAGTTATTCTCGATTTGACTTTGTTTTGTTTTTATTCCTTCAAAGACAATTGTCACTTTACAGCAAAAAAACAAAAGCACTTAGGGCATTATTTGTAAGACCCCACACAAACAAGGGGTAGGAACTTAGTTAACTGCTCACTATGGAGCAAACTTTTGTGGTTTTTTTTTTTTTTTTTTGAGTTTCTTAGGAATAGAAGGCATTGCATTTCACTATCTAAAACAAAACAACAACAACAACAACAAAGCAAACCATCACCTTCTTGAGAAGCCACCCTCAAACAGCCTCCCTTTCTGCCTCCTGACATACAGCGTCCTGTCCCTTACCTAGTGGGTTCAGTACGTGGCAGGGCACAGCAAATCTCCTCACAAGGACCCCGTACATTGCTCTCCTTCCCAACACCCCGTGTTCCTGCTTTCATTTGTACTCTCAGAGAACTGGCAGCCCTTAAAGCACGGCATGCAATTTAGCAGGCGTGGAGAAAGCTTTTCTGGGCAGCGCTGGCGGCACTCGCAGGCTGCCTGCGACAGACCTAGGGGTGGTTCCTGGCATGGTGTGCCCAATGCTTCTCAGCTGTGTCCCCTTGGTCCTTCTGGCTCTGATCTTTGGCCCCAGGACGGATGCTAACACACTCATTAAGGCAGCAAAAACCACAGCAGTTGGTACGTCAGGGGGCAGTCATCAAGCCATGTGGTCAAGCAACACTGGGGACCCAAGGTTTTAGGGTGCAGTGTCCACCTAGAGATTATTCAGTATCTGCAGTGAACAGCAAGGACAGTTCTGAGACAAATGATGTGCTTCCTGAAGATAATGGCAAGAGCCATGGCTTAACAGCACTGAAAGCTGACCTTGAAATGGGGCCATTTGGCAGACACACGCAATTACAATTTAGCTTTTCCCCCTGTGATTTCTGAGTCTCGGGTGGTCAGACAGGGGGCTCGTCCTTTGGAGACGCAGCGTTGGTGCCAGCGTACAAGCTGCCTTTTGCCTTCTGTCATGGAGTCACCGAAAAAAGTCTGGAAGGGATGTCCAGAGCCCACCACTGCTAGCCCAGCATCCCACAGCAGGAGCATCTCCACCAAATACGTTGTTATCTAGCTCAGACCTAGGACCGCACATGACAAGGACTCTGCAACTGCCCCAGCACCCAGCATCCCATCCAGCACCCAGGTCTCGATACCTCTACTGTCAGGAAGTTTTTCTAAAGGTCTGCCTGAATCTTTTTTGCTGCAACAGAAGCGATAACTATCCGTGCCATTCCCCACCTAAAGGGAGATTCGATGATTCCCTTCTGCTTTACCAAATCACTAAATTACTTATTTCAAAGCTCATTACATCTCTTGCAAATCATCTTGGTTTTAGGCTAAAACCACCGTATCTTTTCAGTCTGTCCCCACTGGCCATATTTTTAAGACATTTGGTCATTTCTGATTTTCTCAGCTGCACTCCCCATATCCTTCTTAAAGGCTGATCATCAAAGATAGACAGTCCTCAAGCTGAAAGCTTATTAGTGCCATACAACTGCTACATTCCTCCTGTCTATCAGCTCCATCCTGACATAAAATACACAGTAGAGCTTTCAGACCTACAAGTGTTCCTACTGCTTGTTTGTTTGTTTTTGTCTAAAGTGCTACAGCATTATCAAAAACCTGAATAAAAAAGGACAACCCACAAACCCTCTTCAGCAGTGGACTTCCCAAATTTTTGTCTGACCTCATGTTAAAGATCTGCCTTTGTTGGCAAATTTAATTTTACTCCTCATTTCAGATGGATTGTCATAAATCATGTGAAGCAGGAAGTGTGCCTCATCTACATTTAGTTTAGTGTTAATTTAAGACAGTGGTGTAAGTGTAATAAAAGTCATGATAATTTATTGATAAAGGTATAAATCTTTCAGTGATTGGGAAAGAGCCTGAAATAGAGTGGAGCCAGAATATTACAAGCGAAAGGTTTTCGGTCCCCGCTTAGATCTAGATCGCTGCCTGTATTCACACTGACATCCAAATATCTAACTGTAATCCTGACCGCATCCAAACCAGGCAGTCAGTAGGTCATGTCCAAAAGCATAAATCGCAGGCACTGTCAGCACATGTAGGCTTGGCAGCTTGTAAAGAATTTTGGTTTATCTGCTGCAGCAAAATGTCCTCTAGAGCCCCCAAATCTGATCTCTCATTACAAAGAGAAAAAAAAAGGATGTTTGTGGAAAAGAAAAAATAATGATAAGGATCCAAGAAAGGTCTTGGCATAATTGCTGAAATATAGACATAGCTTCTCGGGTAAATTTGGTAGCCAGTGCTGAACTCTGTATTGCTGCGGTGATGCTTTAACAGGCTTCGTGAGCTGGCTAGAGCTGGACCAGGGGTTTGGACACCAGTGGCAGGTCCTACAAGGAGAGCCATCCCTATCACAAAATAAAAACCCACACAGTTACAAAAGTCTGGGTGTTTGTTGATCCTAGGGTGACCTCTTTTCCAAACTGAATTAATTCCATCATTATTTTGGTGACTCAGGCTTTACTCACCCCATCAAAAAAAAAAAAAAAAAAAAAAAAAAAAAGGAAAAATACAGGAAAAGAGTTTTACTGTCTAAAAGATGGGACTCATTTGGGTCTGGGTTTTCTTTATCCTGGAACAGAGACTGAGAGCAGCTCCTTGGTCTAAAGTAGCAATTTTTTACAATTGTGAAGTCATCAGTTTAATTTTATTTGCCTTGAAATGCTGGCTTTCCAACAGCACTTCTAGACAATCCTAGAAATAAGCACATTTCTACTGCATGCTAAATCCATAGGACTTCAAGGAAAACAATCGAACAAACAAATGTATACATAAAGGAAATGATTGGCTACCAAATTCTAAAAATCAGTATTATCATCCATACAATCCTAATACTGCACCCCTGCCCAGCCCTAGCAGACTTTCTGACCAAAAGACTGCTAATAAATGATAGAGCTGCATTTCATTCAGCTGCCTATAGATAACTCCTGGATATTGTAAATGCAGCATCTACTTCATGGCCTGAAGCACAGCAACAGGTTGGAACAAACCTGCCGGCTGGACTGCTCCGAGTCTTGCTCTGGGTCCTCTTTCGTTTCGGTTCAAGTGTGCTCGCACTTTGAGCCAACTCCTGTTCTCGCTGGGCTGTGCACAAAGTATCAGCACTGACTGCAATGTATTTGCTCCAGTAAATCTAGAGTTAGTCAGAGCAAAATTTGATTCTCAAAGTGCAGCTTCAGGTTCAAATCCAAAATCTCAAAGGAAACCTCAGTTGAAACAACCAATTTTTGCCCAATTTCTGGCCAATGCAACTTGCTTTTTTAAGGAGGGAGGCGGGTTTCCTCAGATCTCCACACGGATTCTCTCAAAGGTTTGTAAATCCTTGCCAAATCCTTCACAAACCTGGGCTCAGATTCAGAAATACAGTGAAAACAGATTTTTTTTCCCGGCACTTTTGCTGCTGGTTCTGGCCAGGATAAGAAAGAGTAGAGGCTCAGGGAAAAAGAATGGGGAAAAAGATGATGCAAAAAAATTTTAAATGTCAAACATGTTCTGTCTGGGCTCTGGGCAAAACTTTGGGGTGGTTGTCAATGTACTCACCCCCCCTCTCCGTTTTATCCTCCCTGGCTTCACTGCCTGCTGCTTGTACCAGAGCCCCCCACCCTTATATAACCTTTATATAGTGTTATATAGAGTTGCAGCGCTACAGACCATAAATATGTGATCCCTGAGCCTTCTTCCTTTGCAAGGTTTACATCCAAGAACAGAGGAACATTTGAGTTCACTCGTGCAGCAAGAACCGAAAACTCCTGTTTCCTTGCACAACTATAAAAAATAATTAAGCTAACCAGCTCCCCAGACCTAGGAAAAGATATGCTGGCCAGCCAACTTGCAGGAGGAGAAAAAAAGAAAACAAAGGGAAAGCCTTGGCAAAGAGGATTGCGATCTTACTGTACAATTAACTTCTGAGACAGTGAGTAGGATTAAAGCATGGAACATTTCAAGAAACATAGCTTTAAAATAGCAAAGCATTATGAAGCATATATACACATTTCGCAGACCTTTGAAATCAGCAACGCTGGCAGGTTTATTTGTTTTGATCGTCTCTTTTTGTTTCTTTTACTGCTTTGGGATTTTTCTCTCTCTCCTTTTCAAGCCTAAAGCCAAATGACCCATGAGAAATGTACTGTAATTTGTCTCTTATCCATCCCTCATCTCCATCTGATATTCCCTCTGCCCTGGTTACCCTGATGTTTTTCCAGACTCTACAGGCTGAACCATTGTAACAAGGAGAAAAGTCAAACGATAAAGAAAGAAGTGGCGTAAGGATGTTTTCAGGAACCAGTTGTTAAAACAGATTTCCTTTGCCGCTTTTCCGAAAGCCCTTTTGGCTGCAGCAAGCCTCATTCATGTATACTCGAGACTTTAAATCAGTATAGGAAGGTACATATACTTCGGGCTATTTTAACCATCAGTTATACCGCTTGGCACTTCCACAGTGCTTCCCCTCCGGGCCTCAAAACGCTTCCTAAACATGAAGAGAGAAATTCCACTCTGGTCAAAACCCTGACACAAGCCCTCTGCACTGCTCCAAATCCCGTCCAAGGGCTTAAGTGGTGCTAAAGTGGGACAAGAACCCTTGCGCTGGGCCTCCCCTCAAGAAATGTCACCAGGGCTGAAGAAGCCATGAAACAGGCAAGCAGAAGAATTTCCCTTGTCATGCAAACCCGAAGATGGAGGTACAGAAATGCAATAATTTGCTCAAAGGAACGTAACCATTCCGCGTGGCAGCTGGGATTAGAAACTACATCTCGAGTCTACACTCTTTGACACCGTGGATCATCTTTCTTTTATAGAAGTGGTGGTTTGTGTTACTGATCCTTCAGGTTTTCTGCTGGTGGCCACTAATCATATTTTACAATCCTTCCCTCTTATTTTACAATCTTTTACTGATATTTTACAATCTCCAAGAAGTCCTAAAGGTCTGGTGCTCAGCAGATGGAAAGTCGGAGCTCCCTACGATAAGCCGGTCCTTCCTGAATCCCTTGGCTTTGCTGTTTCGAAGACGATGTAGCACATTCAGTTCATAAACAGATTTTCTCGTGGAACCAGGGCTCTGCTTTCAATGAGTGAGCAGCCACCGTTCTAATAATATTTGGCATTTACATACCACCTCTCATCCCACAGAGCTTCCAAGAACAACCAACAGATACGTGCATAGCACACTGCACAATAGTTCAAGTAAAGGACATTTTGGTTTCAGTCACCAGAACAAACCTGATTTTTTATGAAAAGCACCAGAGACCAGGAATGCAGCTTGTCATCACTCTCTTGAATCAGGTCAAGAGTTAGGTAGAGGCTCTGTTAATCAGACTGGAAGCCAGAGATCAAGAGGAAACTTGAAGCTTTGACACAGAATTTCCTTTAATTATACGAGCAGATCATAGCAACTCTCTATATTAGAGACGTCTAAGGATTTCCACTGTTAATATTCAGCTCCAGCCTTGTCTCTCTCCTCCCCATCCTCATGGCTCTGGGGTCAGGCTTGAAGTCACCTTTTCAGCCAAGAGCCTTGCTGGCATGACCCTCAGGAGCCTGGGCTGGAGCAACCCAGGTTTGGTGCTTTTGAAGCACGGGGGAGCTCCTCATACCCCCTCTTTAGGGTACACCCAAAGCATGGGGTTACCCTACTGCACCGACTCTGCCCCACGCTGGGCTCAGCAGCACCCACCTACACTGACTACACATGGAAGGGCAAAGACCACGCTCGGGTGAACCACCAACCAGGGAACATGGGTGATTTTGGGGAAGCCGAATGCAGGTCAGGCTGCGGAGTGCTGTGGTCTCAGGGTACTTGCAGTTAGCTCACCGTTAGTCACAGCCCCTTTGGAAGGGGGCACCTCGTGCCATCCCTGCAGGGTGTGCAGCTGGGACCTCGAGGGGTCTGGATGCTGAGCTACTCCTTTAGCATCTCCTCTAAATATCATGCAGTAAAAAATGCAGTATGAAAAAAGAACAAGATCAAATTCTTTGCTCCTTTCATCTCCCTTTCTGACATTAATCCTCCCTGCGCATAAACCCCGTGCCACGAGGTGAGATGTACATTGCTATTGGAACAAAAATAAACTTGGACTCAGGCCGACATCATCAAAAAAATAAAAATAAAATCATATATAACCACAAAGGACCCAGCATGTTTATTACAGATACTTCTGGAAATGATGGGCCAAAATAATCAGCCCAAATATGCATCTTGCAAAACATCACTTTTTCTTTGGAGATGCCGCTTCTTTTCTGTTTTTGTTTTTGTAACTCATGAACTTACAAATCTCATTTCTTAACCTTCTGGCAGGGTTGTGCACAAAGTTGGTCCTGCTGCAGTGGGCAGATCATCAATGGCTTATATTTAGGATAATCCCAATTTTCCTCTTTTCTGAGAAAGAAATGAAAACCTGACTTGAGTGAGACTGGTTGAAGTTTCCTCGTTTCATCTTATGCAGGAAAGAGCAGGAGACACCAAAGTGAGATTGCAAAGAACATCGTCTGGTGATGTCACTCCAGGGAAACCAAGAAAACCTTATGCCCTGGCACTAAAAGCCTCAAGTTGGTGAGATTTTTTTCTCTCTGTTTCAGTAAAGAACTCACCAGCTCTTTTTATTTTCTCTTTTTTGTGGGGGCTACTGGTGAGTCCTACCCATAAGTCTTTCTCTTCAGCAGTGAAGTCCTGAACACATATTTTAAGAAAAAAATAAAAAATTAATAGTCAGATTCAAATATTATGAGATCCGTGAAAGCTGGTTACACTTGTTCTTTCCCAGCAATAAAGAGATTACAAGGAAACAGAAAATGTCAGTCACTGAAACAGAAATTTCACAGAAGAACATTTAGCTTTGAAGTTCCCAGAATCCACAGTAAATTGCCAGGTGATCTGGCAGAAACACCAACACACCTGCAATTGAAATAGTTCAGAGCTGCAGAAAGAAAATACTGCAAACAGTATATTTTCTAAATCCAACTTTTTTTTTTTTAATTCTCTATTCCTGTTCAGTTGGAAGACAGAAAGAAAGGAAAAGAAGGTGAGGGAGAGAGGACTAAGTAGATGATGACTTTGTCAAGAGACTACTGTTGGGAGATGGAACATGAGGTAGCAGTGGCTGTAACAGCCATCTCTAAGATAATTAACTCATTAACATCAAAACCCTGCCCCTCATTTCTCTCTGCTGAGCCCCTGACAAGCAGCAGCAGGAAAGATGTAAATGTGCCTTTTCCAAGCGCTCGGGAATTATCAGTTTTCCTTGAATTTAAACCTCCCCAGGACCTGCATCTTCTGCAAAGATGCAAGGTAAAGAAAAAGGCACGATGTATGTGTGCCTCTGAGAGTGGGCATTTCTTGAACTGAAGGACATGTCAAGCAGAAAAGGTCCTCTACCCCTTAAGGCAACAGGGCAGCAGACACATCAAAAGCCAAGGTTGTTGGGTGGATGGGAGGACATTTATGTTGTCTCACATATGGATCTGCTAACACGTATAGCACAATGCAGGCTCTATCAGACCAAAGCCTAAGACTGATTGTAAGCATTCCCTGGAGGACACATTTCCCAAGACCCTACAAAATTGGACTGGCAGATTATGAAAGGTACAATACTGATCCAGCATGTAACAGTAAACTAGAGGAAATCATACCCATATATTTGGCATACAGACATGAGTGCAGGAATTGCCTGTTTTGGCACCGCAAGCCTGTGGATCCACTTGAATCAAATACAGACCCCCTAACAAAGGGCTACGAGAAGGCAAAGATCTGTTATCCATTGTCAGATAGTAAGACGAAAGAGGGAAAACTGATTTTCCTTCATTTCTTTACCAATATTTGCCACAAGTATCCCCACGGTAGGCAGGCCTTGCCATGCAGTCTTCCTCATGACACTTCACCCTCCGTCACTCAACTTGCACATCTCAACCATGCATCTCAACCAACTTTCACTCTGTTTTACTGCAGTAATTTATCGGTAACGTGTCGCTAACAACTACTGTAGGACTTAAGATCTTGATGACTGCTAACCTAGCTCCACAAAAGATCCAGCAAAAATTGCAGGTTGTCATTTTTGTCCACTGATTCCCACGCACAGACCCCTAATTATACAAACCCGAGTTTTTAAAACGTATTTCAGCATGAAATGTCTTGCATCTACTTGTCAGAGACCGAGAGGGAGAATTCCCTCACTTCTGCAGCTCCTCTGTTGCTGACTCGGGACATCTCAAGAACTTTGCAAAGTCTGGGATGTTGCCTCCTTCACTTGGGCTGGGGGCAGAGGGAGGCACACTGAAACCAACCCCTGGTCTATCTCCTGCTGACCATTTTCTGGATCAAAAACTGGAAGTTATCTGGCTATCATTCCCAGACAACTCTAAAAAGAATGTTGTGTCTGATGAAGACAAAGGTGAGCCTGCATTTTTAAAGCAAAATTAGACATTTTGAGGCAAAAATACATGAATGAGTCTATCCCCAGAAGTAAAACTATCACAGGAACTCTGAGTAGATGAGGAGGAAGCCAGGAACTTCTGTCCCTTACCTGAATCCAAGTCGGAGCAGAGGGGATATCAAACAGCACAGGTATCTTCAGGCAAATTGGGAGAAAAACTCTGATGTGGCTGACAGAAGCATTTTACTCTGTGTTTGGAAGTTTATCATGACCGATCAATTCTGGAAGAATTAGTGAGTGAGTTCTGGTTTTTGGCACTGACACAGCAGTGGTAAAAAGGCTGGAGGCAAAAGGGAAGTAATTTTCATAATGCTGTGAACTGTTGCCATCAATCCTTACCCAAAACATTTCTTCCACTTACTCTAGCACAGTGCTGTTCTGTAGGAGCTCCCCTCTCAGCTATTGCCCTTCGTCTCAGGAAGGCTCTCAACCTCACTCGTGCTCTGGATGTGGAGACCCAAGCCAAAGACTGAAGTCTGTTGGAGTTCAATCTTTCTATGGACTTCAAAGAGCCTGGGATGCGTAACTTACTCCAGACAGAAAGCATAACACACATTTGAAACAATATTATACATGTAAAAATAGAGATGATTGAATGACTGCTAAGCAATGCAGTGTGATGGGGAAGCCTGATGTAAATTGTGCGTGGCATTTACACACCTATTTTCAGCCTCTAACCTCGGCACTCTGCATCCTAGTGGAAGTACCTACCTCCTTCCTTCCATTATAAAGACTTTAAGATTTAATTCTCTGAATCGTGCCTATGCTGTGTGTCTATCCCTGCTGCGAGCAGATGGCACGACTGCTCCCCTTAGGAACTAACTGAGCAACAGCCACAAATAGCCAAAGCTTAGCCTCAGCGATAAAGGAAAGTCGCAACTACATGTTTTGGGAGGAATCAGCAACACACAGAATTAGTCCTTACCAGAAATCAAGCCATACATGAAACTAAAATAAAAGCCCTTAACGAGAAATACCAAGTGCAAACATATTAAGGTATTTTGCATAATGTTGATGTAATTTTGTAGTACATCTCAGGCATTCTTATATTTGTCTCCATTTGTGCTCACTGAAATTGAATACAAAATAGAGTGTCACCAAGCTCATGAAAATCAGATCACGGAAAAATACCCTTTTGTAAGTGTTCTCAGCCAGCTTTGCAAACAGAAGTTGTTCAGACAGTTGGAAACATCTTCATGCTCTGCGATGCTTACTTGAAACGAACTGCGCTCTGGTCTTTTGGAGGTCTACCTCTGCTCCTCTCCAAATGAGTGCATCATATTTCTCTATTTACTTAGAATTTCTCACCAATTAATATTTCCCCATCTTATTTTAATTAAACAAAACAAATAAATAAATCAAGCAAATGCGGAATAACTTAAAGCAATGCTTTTCAAATGCAAAAGGGAAATTTTTGATACCCACATACTACTCGTAGTCAGTGGGTCTTGTTTTGGGCATAAAATTTCTTTTTGTGCCTTTGGAAAGTGCACAGAAATTGAATAGAAGATGACAGTAATGGGTCTATTAATTGATATCCTCTGGATTTTCTGTTATTTAATCAATGTCTGAGCTCTGACTGCAAAAGAAGCTTAAATTGACAATCTCATTCCTTTCTCTCAGTGCTCCCTAGCCTGTTTTCTTCGATACACAACTACTGTTTGCGAGCCTGACAGGGGCACAAGTCTCATTACATCATATCACGGAAATTATAAATGACCCGATAAACAAAGAGGCAAGTTCCCAATCAGCTCGTTCCTACCACACAATGTGGAATTCTTCACATTTTACCCCTAATCCCGCATCTGATCAAACTGCAATGTCTTCAGGGTCAGGAATGCCTCTGCTTCCTTTTGGCATTTCTTTCTCAGCCTAATCAAATCTCAGAAAAGCCGATATTTTCACTCCGTGTGTCTTATCTTTATCCTTACTATAATTTGTGCTGCTCAGTGCTGAAGAAGTAATTCAGCAACATACTTCATGCGATGGAGCAAATCATTAAGGGAGCAGAAATGCTGGCAAGGCCCGAGTAACAGATTAAATCCCCTTCTTGGCATATTCACTTTTACTGTGTCTTTCAGTGTAATTTCGACATGGAATTTTCCTAGCATAAATCACACAGGTTTCCCTCTTCCCCTCCACACCACGCTGCGTAGCTCTGTGTTTTGGTAAATCTCATCTATTAATAGTTGCCCTCTGTGGCTATAAAAAAATACCTCAGTAGTCAAAAGCCAACCCTTGCTAGGGAGCAGCTGTGGATGCCTGAACGCACACAGGACCCAGCATCGCACAGCAAAGCCCTTTCTTGGCTCCATGTCAGAGCAAACTGATTAAATAAGGCCATAGTCAAGCTAACGGAAAAGGAGCCCCTTCCCTGCAAGAGGAGGGAGAGACCGACTCCAGCACCAGGCTGGAGAAACATCAAGGTATTTCCATTTTCTCGCTGACATTTTCTTTTTCTTTTTTTAACTTAGCAAACCCCCCTCGCGTGTCTTCCTCGCTCCACCCTTCTGCCAAGTCCCAGTAAAACTCTCGCACTTAAAGAAGTAGAACAAAGACGTCATCGCAGCTAGCACCAAAGGTCGCAGGGTAAATTTTAAGGTCTAGTCTACTTTTTTTTCTGTTTGATTGATTTAACTGATTAAAGCATTTCTGCTCTTCCTGTGCTTTCAGCAGCATCCTGGGTAACTCTGGGGAAATTCAAACCAACCAGCTGTGATCCATATTACAAAGTCAGGGCTGGAAATACACACAAGGATGTTGATGGGGCCATGCTGCAAAGCGTGAAAGGAGAGGAATATTGTCTCCTGGTAAAGCGAGAACGGGCTTTTACGTGTCGGATTGAGACGTATTCAGCTCAGCAGAGGATGCAGGGAATTTCCCGTCGTCTCAGCACCATAGGGTATCTGTCCCATCGCACAGGAGCTGCTGGTGACAAAGCACCTGGTGGCAACAGCTTTGCTCCCCAATTTTCCCTTTGAATTTTAAGTTCTTGCAAATCCCTAGGAACTGCCAATTTCCAAGGACTTCCACACAAAGTCTGCACAATGCCAGAGCCATTGGGCAAGGAGCTGCAGGGAGTATGGGAGCCTTAGCTCTTCTGGAAAGCAGGCTCGAGCTCTCAGCACTTACGGCACACCTGGTCTGAGGCTGCAGGCACTTACAAAGCCAATGCCACGTAACTTCAGCGTGTTTTTTCAGCTTTCCCAAGGGATGTTTCACTAAGATAAATTCTCCCTGCAAAGCTGATGGCAATGATTTGAAAAACGAAGTCTTGCGCTGGGGAAAACGACTACCACAGCTTCTCACAAGTCCTCAATTTATTGACACTACAAGGATGTAGCACGAGAAGCAAATTTATTCCATATTATCTACTGTCAGTACAGCTCAAAAGATGAATTTTGAGGCAGCAGAAAAAATTTTATTCTCCAAAGCCTCGTAATTCAATTCTGCTGAAGCTGCCCTCACACAAATCAGTGATGACGCATCTTTTCAATGTCTAGGGCCAAAATTATTTTTAAAAGCATTGCAGGTAATTGCCATTGCTGTTATTCCAAACCACTGCTATTTCCACTGTTTTACTATCACTGATGTAACCCAACAAGTGGGTTTATTCTGCAATTATTGAATTAAGGGAAATAACATATCTCATTACAAACAGCTCAAGAATCAATGGCCATTACCAGATCTCTAGGTAGAATCTTCGTGAGATGTCCACCGTTCCCAAGCTCTGTTATACACTACTCAAACATCTGGGTACCTTCCAAAATAATTGGTCTGCAGGGTGCAGATTTTATCAGTATTTTTGAATAGGGTGGATTGGCCACAAGAGTCTTTAAAACAATGGTAGAAATAAAAAATACTGAACCTAGTTCTCCTGAAGAATTTCAGAAAGATCAAATTAGGCCAAAATCTCTAATCTTGATTTCAGTGAGGTCCCTTTTTAGCAGGGGTCCCTTTAGCAGGGTCCCTTCTTTAAAAGAAAAAGGAAATTAAAAATGAAAAACAGCACTAGGGAAAAGTTAAGCATGTACTTCAAATTCACACATGCCAGGAAATTTAGAGTTAAAGGTGAAACCCCACCCTAAAGAGCCCCATATTGGCGATATTTTAGTGAACAAACACAACGTGTTCTGAAATACAAAGACCCAGTAGGGTGCACCAGGTATGGAGTTTCAGCCTTCACTCCAAATTTCCTGGCTTTTTGCAGGTTTATTAGACTTTCATACCCCAAACTTTTAAGTACTCCAACAAGTTTCCTCAGCACAGCTCTCCCTGATCCCTTTGGAAACCGGGAACAAGTACTCTGATGGTGTAGCCACCCACTCATTATTAATGAACCTGAAAGCCCTTTCTTGCAAATTTATGCTAATTTGGGGTGCTGAAATTGTGTGCAAACTAGGTAGTTTCAGTTGAGTTACTCTGGGAAACTCCAAAACTGAAACTGTGCAAATGTACTCAGAACAGATTTGAAGGACAGGATGCCACTGACCCCAGCAAAGCAAGTGCTCTGCCGTGTGTGGGTCCCGTAACTCCACTTCAGCCGGCACACACAGAATTGTTTCTGACAGCAGTGTTTTGTGTTCCTGGCCAAAGCACCCTACCAGGTTGTGGGATGGGGACGTTGCCATCCTACTTCTCAGTGATCTCTGCACAAACATATCTCGGTGGTGGCTAGCGGCAAGGTGACAGAACAGCTCCACAGTGCCCTGGCCCTGGGGTGTCTGAAGGACCATCAGTTCTTCCTGCTGCAGGTACGAGGAGATAAACCACGACATTCCCTTCTTGCCCCGGGTGGGCAGAGGAGAGGGCCCGTACTCAAGGACCGAACTGCTTTGGGGAAAGAACGAAAAGAGAATAGGGGGGAGGCAAACAGGGACTTAAAGCATCAGGAGCCGGTGCCAAAGAAGTTCAAGCAAGGGGCAATAGACACTGACTGTGCCTCATGCTGTTGCCTACAGATCTGCCTCTGCATCCTTTCTCCTTCAATCTTGTCCAGGACCTTCCTCTTTTCCCTCACCTTTCCATTTACTTAATCCCCTCTTTGCTGAGTTCCAGCTATCAAATTTAAACATACACACACACACAAATCCCCTGCCACACACCTTCTCATACCTCTGAAATCCTCCAACAGGCCAACAAACTAAGAGTGGAAAGCCCACAAGAAATCATAAGCAATGATTTATTGAGACAAACATTTTTTTATAGATTAACTGAATAATTTGGGAAAAAAAGGAAAAGACTTAAAACTCGTAAACCCTTCTTTTTATTCTTACCTTTTGTCCTTACACTATTAATTGGCTTAAAAAAGAGACATCCTGCCTTCCTCCCACAAAACCTGCCTTACTTGCAAGCTTCAGCTCTCCCAGCTATGTCAAGAACATCATCACTCTGCACATCACAGCACAGCTTAATCTGTTCTGCTCGGAACTTGTATCCCTTTTCCCAGTCTTTCCATCATATCTCCTGAGGCTACAGACAGGTCCTCTGTGGCATAAAGGCTATTTTTCTAACCCAAAACATAGACTACTTGTAGAAACTGCTGTTTTCTAAGTAATCACACTTTTGGGTTGGCTTTCTCCCCCAGCATTGAGTTCACAGATACTGGGCAAAGGCAGAGATGCTAGGCCAGTATTAATGTCTGCACTCACATCAACATTTTCAGCTGAGACTATATAAAGAAAAATCACCTTATTCTTCTCACACCTTCTCCTGAACCCTGCGAACCCCCCACGTGAAGGCAGCAGAGATGCTGAGGGTCTGAAGAGCTGCACAGAGCGATGTCATGGGAGACACAGCACAAGTCAGCATCCTCTCTCCTAAAAGATTTCTGTACATTTCCACTGGCAGCAACAGTGAAGGGATCATTAAGAAAAACAAACAAACAGCTGAAGTACTGTTTGTCCAAATGCAGCAATCCACTTGAGGGGCAAAGTCAAATGCATTGTGCTCTTGGATGGTGTAAACGAGCACGGTGGAGGTGGCTGCTCCGAATTTCCTCAAAGGGCAGCTATGGCTTGCAAGAAATTGATTTATATTCGTATCAGAGAAGAACTCTGAAAGACAGGATTGGAATTGCAAATGGAAGTATTGCACCTGGTTAAGCTTGGCACAGAAATAGCCTGTACTTTGCATCTTTCTGCGTGAAAGGTGCAACCTCCTGAATTTACAGAAGGCTTCGGTTGCTGCTAATTAAAAAAGCAAGGGGCACCTCACACCTACTGCTGACGAGAGGTTGCACCCAAAGGGATATGGGAGAAAAATGGGGTGATTAAGCACAGCTGCACAGCACTTAAAGAGGCATTTTGGACATGATCAAACTGAGGGGGGGGTGTGAGAGACGGTGTAATGTGCATTGATCAGCAAAGAGCATAAAGCAGCCTTATGCAGACCGCTGCTTTTCAGAACACGCGAGGGGATGAACTCCACCTTGTTTGTTTAAACTGAGGCTGGCGAGGAGTTATGGGGAGAATCAGCGGTGTCTGCCGGGCAGCCAGGTCTGCAAGACGCAGTGCTGCAGAGTCCTTGCTGAATCCGCAGACTCTGTGCTTGCAAATCTTCCAGGTGGGGTTCCAGAGCCAAATGGGTCTGCATTAGCACTGGAGAGTATAATAATACTTTAATCTATTGTCTCCCATAAGGATTCTTAATGATCTCTGATAGTTTACTCCATAGATTTTATAGGCTGTCTCTATTCCAAGCATCCTGCAGTTTGATCAGACAATGATCTTTTTAAATAATGGATAATGTCCATAAAAGAAACCATGAGTCCTATGAGTCTTGGGGAAAAAATGTTTCCTGAAAAATACCGTTGGAAAAGATGACTGTGGGTCAAGCTAAATCGAGCAAACTCCTACCGTTTCTAGGGTGTGCAATTGTAGATGTAGGAATAGTTTCTTTAGCACTGAAGTCCTGTCTATATCAGAATTCAATACTAGACTTATAAATGTCAGTTCCTAGCATGGGAACAGATGCAACTCCTCCCAGCTGATTAACATCCCTGACATCTGGAATAGAGGACAGAATAAACAGAGAGAACAGAGGATTTCCTGTTGGGACTTGGCTTTTGGGTGCAAACTACCAAGATACAGCAACTCTGTCCTTGACAGTGTTATCTCTCCACCTTCCAAAGAGCCCTGGGGCTGGTAACTAAAGAACTGGACGTTTAGCACTGAATCCATAGACAAAAACTCAGATATTTGCTATATGTCTCTCTGATACCTGTGTGAATGCAAGAATTCTTGATGTCAAGAGCTGCACGATGGCTTCTTTAAGGCAGGGGATTAAGTCCTCAGGCTTCCTGAATTGAACAGCTTTGACGAATTTCTTCTGTTCTTTTTAGTGTTTTGGATTAGGTTGAAATTAATTCTTCCTTGGGAATCAAGAAGTATTTCTTATAACTCTCTTAGCTCCTCGAAAAGGGCATTACATGTGCCTCCCTCCTCCAGAGTAAATTGACCATGTTTTGCAAAGAAGTCTTGTGAAAAGGTTTTCAGTGGAAGAGAAGGAAGAAACAGCGAAGAGGTTGGTCTGATCAGAAGCTCACGGAGGAGCGATGCAGTTAGTTACCTGCCTGAGGCTGCGGCTTAGCCAGACCCCCCCAGCTGTTAACGGTGTGCCCTCCACACAAGGCCCTGCCATAGCCACTGCTGTCCAAAATGACAATGGAAGCTTCTACAGATTGTTCAGATGTCTAGTTAGAGCCTATTTCACGTATGACCAGAATGTGCCACTGTCCTTAATCTGGAGTGAGCTGACGTGATGCAGCGTGGAGCTGTGCCGAGCTGCACGATACCAGAGCTGGAGGGGCCACAGAGAGGGATGGCAGCAGCACGGCACCAGACCCCAGCTCTCCGGCTCCGTGTCGCACCGAGCCCATGGGCAGATGCTGCAAACAGACTCTGGGCCTGTACAGCTCCTCTCTGCCCCTTGTTTAGGCGAGCAGAAGGGCTGTGTGAGCCTCCAGGGCACACGTGGGGACGTTGGGAAAGCTCATCCCCAAGGTCACTTCTTCTGGGAGGGATTTCCAGCAAGCATTCAGTACTTTGAATCGAGGGAGTTTGAAGACACTCCAGTAGCTTCTACTGTTTCAGGAATTTCATCAGCATTTTCCTAAGAAGTCATCAAGACGAAGGCTTTCTTATCTGGATATGCAATCCTGTGGTGAAGTCTGATGTGCAAACCCAGGATTACATAAAAGGAATGGTTCAGTTAACCATAGTATGGTGCAAGAATTTGCCACATCAAATGGCACTTACAGGGGATGATTTCCTATGATCCCTTGCTGTTTGTTTCAAGTTGTTTTTTTTTTTTTGAAGAAGAGCCATGGTAGGTGTCATGAGCTAAAAGTCTTCCCTATTTTGTAACCAGCAGTATCCCAAACAACAAAAGGAATGTGCCTTTCTGGCAAGTATGTCTATCCTTGCTCCTTCCTTTTGTATTGGGACAGGATGTATGATCTTAGCATGTTCTCATCTTCCCAGAACTGCAGAAACAAAGAAAAGCGGAACAATTTTTGCAGATCTCGTGCTGGGACCAAATACATTCTGTCCCACTCTCATGTAATTAGTAAAAAGAAGTTAAGCAGATGTCTCAGATAAAGCCTGCTGTGTGAATAATGATAACCAGTCTTGTTTTTCTTCCCGTAGGCTACTAAAGAAGACGAGGGATGATCTAGTTGGTACCACAATGCTTACAGCTTTCTGCTCTGCAGCTCCTAGAGCAGAGTCCCCATCCATCAGCACTGTCCCTCTAAACTGTCCCTCTGGCAAACTTTGCAGATGTGTCACAGTACTTACATTTCTATGCACCAACACTCCAGCTACCCGACTGTGGCACAGCATCTCAGCTTTGGAGGTGCCAGAAGGAAAGGTTGGACAGAAAAAATGCCTGAGAGCTGCACCACAACAGTGGCTGAAGGACACCACCAAGGTACCTGAGGACTTTGTCCAAGGTGCCAAGGGGGCCGCAAGAAACTTCTAATGCAGATTGGAGGTGTCTCAAAATTGTTCCGGTACCATCACATCTGTGGTTGCAATTAGTCAAGAAGCACGCACAGAGTTTTTTGCACCGAGGTTCATAGCAACTCTAGGAGATCACAGGATGGAGGCTTGAAGGACTGGGACTGAGACAGCCACACTGAGACTGACACATGAAGGAAAGCGACAGGAAATGAATCCATCTCCTTTTGGGGATGAAGAGGCACTGAAGAGGGTTCCTGTTTATAACAGCATTAATCAAGCATTAGCACTTTTTGGTTGGTTCCAAAGAGCAAAATTACTTCAGGAATAAACTCCACATGGTGAACAGCTGGCCACAACTGCGGACACTAAGAATACAGAAGGAACAAAACCCAGTAGCATCTAAAGATCCCCCAGTACCAGAGAAGACTGAAGAGTCTTCACGGCACAAAGCTCAGGGAACTTTTTCCTGGTACCATTTCATCCATTTCACCCCCAACTTCATTTGATGCCTCCCCAGACTGAGGGTTCGTTTCCTTTCCTTCTGCTATTGTTAGACTGAGCTTTGGCAGAGGAAACACCTGGAATTAGATGTGAGCTCTCAGTGGCTGTGAAGATGTCTTCACTGATGTGGTGCAAGGCCTGCACTAGAGGGGACTGAGGCCTCTGCCAATGAAAGTGATGACAAGAGGGGCTGGTGATGCAAAATGGGCCCAGATGGTGCCAACTGAGTCACACATTTTGACTGAGTCAGTAATTGGCACAGAAATCGCTCTCAGGGGATGGTACTGAGGGCAATGCCAGAGCCAAACACAGGGTTTGAATCTTCCCCCTTTTAGTCAATTAAGGCTTTGCTGACAAAACCACTGCCCTAAACCCGTATTCGTTAGCCCAAATACTCAGAGGTCAGCCTTTCAAACCTCATTGATCAAGTCTACAGCCCCAACTGCTGTATTTTGCCATACTGAGTATGAACACCCATCACAGTGGTGGGTATCAGCTCAGGCTGAGCATGTCGGCCAGCAAGGAAAGGCTCCAGAGTGATAGACTATCTTCTGCTGACCTTGGCTTCACTGCCAATGATCGAAGCTGCGTTACAACTTTTACACAAAGGCAAACAAATGAAATCTAAATGTTGTAAAAAAAAAAAAAGCTTTGGAGGAACTAGGGATTTTCTCAGGCTCTACACTGTGCAAAAGGACGTTTAGGCCTCCCTCGCCGACTTAAGCGTGTCACAGAGGAGGTGCTTCTCAAGCCAACGTGAACATACAGATCTGTGAGCTTAACACCATGAATGCGACTTCTCCAGACAAGTTCAGCAAGGAGGCTGCCTCCAAAAAGAACATACAAATGCATATGAAAAGCAGGTATGCTATGTCAAGGTAACTTCAAATTTTTGAATTAAATTCCTTGCCTGGGCTTGTGCAAGTCCAATCTGTCTGTGCAGCAAAGAAACTGCATTTGGAATAGAAATATCTCTGTATGTCAGAATAACAATAAGGCACAGTCTTAAATCTGAAAACTAGAATTTAAAAGGCTTTTCTTGTTTCATTTTGTATGGGTATTATGCTGGTCACAGTACAAGTGATAAAAGAGTACTATCAGATTAAAAATAATGTATTTTTCTAAAAATTGTCATAGCTGTTATAACTAACACCTCGAGTTCTCAGAACTACAGTGTTAAAACAATCCAATTTGCATTATGCCTTTGATGATATTTGCTCAGTTGTGTTCCTCTCCAGTTGAACAGTATTAAAAGACTGGTATTTTTCCTTTCAGTATTTTCAATAATTAGTGTTTAAAGTAGCTCCTCATTTGAGCTTTGTTCACTGGTAACTGAAGTCCAGCTGAGCTATAGGGATGTTTTTTTAAAAAAGCTCACTGGAGTTTTTAAAAAAGAAGAATGGAAGCATTTCTTTGCAGCTTAATTATGTGTATTTTAAGCTCCAGTTGAGATGACAATGTTGTTTAAAAACTTCTTTCTACTAAGGAAGTTACAAATGTAGCCTGAATTGATATAATTAAAGCAACTCCAGAACAGCTCATACTTTCCTTCTTAACCTGAATTTCAGTGTTGACAACACAGGGTTTTCTGACTGTCTTATGGTTTTCCACCATGATTCCAGAAATTGCCCCCAAATGCTTTAAAATGGAATACAGATATCAGAATTTCTGCAGAGTTCTGCAGAATTTCTGAGCGAATCTTCTGTGTGTTTATATCACTAACTCATCCACAGGAACTTTTTTTTTTTTTATTTAAACACACTGACCTTCTCTGAAAATACCCAAAAGCACATTGAAGTAATTGTAGCTATGATCTACTCAACTGATTGAAGTTACTTGGGGATGTCCCTCTTCAGACTACAACACGAAGAAGCCATTAGCTGAGCACCTCATGATTTTATAAACTCACATCCATCCACAGAAAGCTCCTCTCCCACTTGTGATAAAGTGGCATTACATTCAAGGTTGGACTAGATGATCTTAGAGGTCTTTTCCAACCTGAATGATTCTATGATTCTACCCTTGTTTTCATATCTACATAGAGGAACACAAAAGAATTCAGTCACCCACCCAACATGTGCAACAGCACTCCCAAGAATCTGGTTCCTACCTCCCTCCTCATAACCCCTGGACTCAGCAGCCCCTCCACAGCAGTGCTTAAGGAAATCAGCACTCACATAGCATTCAGAATATAGAATAACCTACCTACCTTCAAAGGTACCTACAAAATTAAAGTATACCTAAGAGTATTTATGTTCCATGCCTGAAGGGCTCTTCACTCTCCAAATACATATGAGCTTCCTATGGCATATAATCCTCACTCCTAAGAGTCTCTGGTTAAAATAATCTGTGCAATACCTCAACATACTGCTCATAACCAACAACTGATGGGTCTTCCGACAATGTCTGTTTCAGTCTTTAGCACTAGCTTTGTTTAGCCTAGATAGGGAAAACCAATTCAATGGCAAGACACTGTCAAGACCATTACTGAGATTGCATTCAGGTAATTGCAATGTGAGCCAAATACTATGGAAAAAAACAAATGAAGAAAAAATGCCAAAGCCTGTAACGTCAATAACATAATGGTTCAGCAGCCAGCAGGCTGATCAATACCTAGACAGATATTCATTAATATGAACATAAAAATCTCGTTTAAGAAATTGCCTACCTGTAAGGAGAATATGGGTCAAAGCATGTCTTGGTGACTTCTGTTATCTCTGGGTTACAGCATTCCCCACCATCAAAGTTGTATCTCTCGTAATTACAATCCATGTCACACACACCATTCTGCTTCTTCTTGTTGAAGAGTGTGTGGCGCACATGTCGGCAATCTCCTCCGTCGTAGCCAGTCAAGGTGTGGTTGCACTCGGGATCACAGTTCTCATCCCCGATCTTGCTGATATCGCAGTTGGCCAGGATGAGTCGGTGGCGAAGGGAAGAGTTCTTCACCTCCAGCACCTCCAGCTCCCAGGTGATGTTGTAGCGGCTGAAAGCCTCGTTTAAATGCTGATGCTGGAACTCGATCTGCTGCTGGCTGACAGTGGGGTTCTGGTGCTTGTCATCGTAGAGGTTTACCACACGGTAGCGAACTATTTTGTTACGGCGGAAGCTGGGGAGCTTGTTGTAGCTGGCAATGACGTCCGTGTTGTCACAGACTGTCTGTCCGCAGAGAGGAGGCTCTAGGCTGGTATCCAGCAAATAGCCATGATGATAGCTGAACTTGTTCTGAGGACTGCTGCCATCCTTCATGGGAGACCAGGTGTTTTTCACATTCAGTAAACTGTCTTGAAGAACTAGCTGAGGTAGAGGCGTGTCTTGTCTGTGAATTGCCTGGCCCATGTCCAACAAGATCTCCTTCTGAGACCGGGCTGTCCTCCAGAGGCTGAAGTGCTCTACATAGCCCCGATAGTTCTGGTTCAGGGCATTTCCTCCAACCATGAGCACCTTGCACTTCAAGGTCAGAAGACTGAAGATGCTGCCCACTTGCTCCCCACTTGTGGCTACCTGGGCACCATTCACATAGAGTTTCATCAGGTGCCCATCATATGTGGCAGCCAGATGCACCCACTGGTTGGGGAGGTAGCTGCGATGTGCTGCAATGGTGGTAACTTTGCGAGCACGGTCCGTCTTCAGAGAGAAGAAATAGCGGGGGTCTCTATTCCCCTGGTCACTGACGGTGTTAATCCCCAGGACCCATCCTCGGTCACGGGAGGTGTAAGAACATTTGTCATAAAGTCCTATGTGCCCCCAAAAAAGAAATATGAATAAATAAGGATGACAGAATAAATAAAGAATTTAGTCTTTAAATTGTATAAATCTCTCTCTACGTATAAACACACACTCACCTATGTACATTAGAAAGTCAGCGTACACGAAAGGCATTAAATCATCCAGAACATGACTGTGGGAGGTCATGTTAAGACTTGCTATTAAAAGTGAAGATTTGCCAGTGGCATGTATGAATGGGATTCCCCTCTCCTAACCAAAGACCAAAATCCTTTTGCAAATTTATCGGCACAAAGTTGTACTGTCTTATCTTCATTCAAGCCATACTTCACTGGCTGAAAATAACGCTCTCGAGAGGCAGCCCTTGGTAGCCTCACTCACAGCACTGCACCCTCCATCTAGCAAGGCCCACAGGGGCAATAAGCATGACACCTAACCACCACACAGTTCGAGAGACACCGAATGGCTGGGATAACCTTGGTAGGATCAAGCACCCAAATCTTGCAGAGATCAAATGCATTGTGTTCAGGCTGCCTTCAAATTCATACCCATAAAAAACCAGTAAAGAAACGGCTTGCACTGGTACACGCCAATGTACCTAATGGGTTTCTCTTGTACACAAAGCACAGATCTACACCTAAAGCTCCCTCCATTGGTCCTCAGCTCCAAAAGATGAAAAGAGCCCACTCCTTCCCAGCCACAAGGTCTGTGGTCTGTGTCAGACACAAGGTCTGACAAGTCAAAGACATATATTTCCATCTTTCAGTTCTCAAAGGCCATGGGCTGCAGAGACCCCTTGACTGAAAAAATAATCGTTAGAGCCTTCAGCGCCAATGGCCTTCCTACTATCAGCACGTAGAAAGCGCTCCTTCCCCCAAGCCTTCCATTCCTAAAGCCTAACCGAAAATCATAAATCTCTGACAGTTCAGTCCTCATGAAAAGACTAAATATCCCCTTACCTCACCCCTGCACCCTAACCCTCCCAGCACTACAACCAAATAACATCTTCTGCTTCTGACTAAGTTGCTCAACAGCCATCTGTTAACAATCACTCATTAACAGTGCAGTCTTGTCTAGTATCAACAGAGCAAAGGTTACAGGAGCATTCACTGTATTTTTCCTCCCCTCTCCCAGCACCCACCTTCCCCCTCGCTCCTCACACCCTTCCCCTTTCCTCCTCCTCCCCCCGCAAAAAAGTCTTCTGATGGGAAAGTTAAAAAAAATTTAAACAGGGCTTTTTTCTGCATGCTGGTATTTTGCTAGGGACTCTGAGCTCCCCCTTTTCCTGTTGCCTTTGGAAGAGAGATCCCAGGGTTCGGAAGGTAATGTGTTTATTCATCTGTAGGGCGCACTCAGTTCAAAACCTTCTCGAGACCAGCTTCTAGTTTATACTGCTACTTCTGATCACGGGAAAGGAGAGGAGGAGGAACAGGGAAGGAAAAAAACAAAAATGCTAAAAAAAAAAAAATGACATTTGCTGGGATGGATGTTTACCTGAGAAATTCATTATATGAAAGCCAAGCTACCAGGGACTTTCTAGAGTCAGGGATCTCCTGTTTTTTGAGGGTTTTTACATTTTCTTTATGGAATAAATACTTTTAGCAAGCATTCATTTTTGAGATGTATTAGAGCCCATAAATGTCTGCATTTTTATGAATCTCAAATGAAGGTATTTTCCAATGGTGGTTTCCAAAGACAGTTGGCAAATTCCAAATAAGCCATAAACAAAGAAGTTATAAAAATGAGACATAAAAAGTTGCCATCCCAGTATAGCAGGCAGGGGTCTCTGGCAACTGGGCAAGGATGGAAACAGTTGTCTCTGGGTGTGAAGAGAGATCGGCAGCATTACAGGAGAGACACAAAGCTTTCCTCCTCTGGGAGACTGCCTTCTATTGATTCTCCCCCCTGCCCCAGAGAAATATTTGGACGTGCCCTATATAGAGGTATGGCACCCATGCAAGCCAGGGCACAAAAGTGAGGACATGGGATGTTCCAAAATACACCCAGTTCTGGAAAATTAAAATTCTGTGGGAGTCCATTCTGTTTCAATAACTTTCTGTTATTGAATATCTTTTGTTTCCAAGGTGGGAAATACTGAAGAAAGAGAGTAAAAGCATATCCTATAAATGGAACCCAGCGTGAAACAAAGCCACCTCTCCTGAAAGGAGACCTTTTTATAGGTACACTATGATCTCATCTTATCATAATAAGACCATCAGAGCTGGTCAGACATTTTTTAACAGAGCTTTCTCCTGCCACCTTTGCAGCCCAGCATCAGAGTTCTCCAAGCCTGTGGGCCCAGGGCAGCTGCACATGCAATAGCTGCTCCACCTGTGTCTTGCGGCGTCCAAGCTCCCTGCTGTCGGACGGAGGGCTGGAAGTCCTGGAACAGCCTTCTGGGGTCTCCAGCCCTGAGGAAGTCCACCATACAGTCTTTAAGGGTCAAGTTTTTTGGCTTTTTGTACTGACCAGGGCTGGAAATATTCCCATAAAGAACTAATAAATTGTTGTGGAATGGAAATTCAGTTTCCTAGCCAGGATTAAAGAACATCTTCCTCTCTCTCTGAAGTGCTGCATGATGCTAGTGATTGACCTCAGCTGAACAGATGGAGCTGCTGGAGGAATACTACAGAATAGTAGCAATCCTCCCTTGCCTTTGAGCATTTAAACCCTGATGTGATGCAACGTGTCTTGAGTTTGGCTCAAACAGCTGCCATCAATTCAAGATTTACAGGGAGCCAAAGGAGGGCAGAAAAAGAAAAAAACAGCGACAATAGGGACACCACTGAACATGCCAGTATGAAAGCTGCTGAACTAAAACAGTCTACTATTCCAGTTCCTTACATTTTCTAGTTTAGGGCGAAGGTCATTACTGAATCCATATGTCGCATACAGTATTCTTTTCTCAAACTTTTACTATTACATACATCCAACTCTTGATGAAAAGATGGATTGATCACAATACCTTCAGCAGCAAGACTTGTTTTATTCTTAAGAGAAAGGAAAAAGAATACGAAAAGGGATGAGAAACCCGCACTCCCTATAACTTGCACAGTTGTGCCATTTCTTTATGACCTTCTTTTGCTTGTATGCTGTACCTACTTTCCCAGTCCTTTGCTTACTTTTGGCTTTAGACTACGAATCCTCCGGCTAAGGGAGTGTCACTTTTCCGTTTTGTCCCCAGCACAATGAAACTAATTTCAGCCGGGACTTTGGATGTCATAATAAAAGAATTTATTACTTCTTCTATGACAACTAATAAGGGCAAAACCATTGGATGAGGGATATGTGAAATAATTGCCAGAACTTCTGAAAACTGAATAATTTGATGTTTTCACAATTTATTTCAATTTAGTAAAAGGTTCCATAGCCATGAGTTATTTCTTAGACATAATTAAGAACATTTCAAACAAGAAGAGGCCTCTTTTACCCCAAACAAGGCTGTTTTTGAGTAAAATCACCCCCTCACAATGGTTGACACTGAATTTCAAAATTCAGCTGTGACCACAACCAACATTTACATGAAAAACATACAGAGTTTAGATGCTCATTTACACGGGGAATTCTTTACAATAATGTGTCAAAGGACATTTTTAGCTACTTGGTGTCCCTTAAGAAACCAAGAGTGGTGTAAAGAGGCCTCATGGTAAATGAGACTCAAGCCAACGACTGCAAAACCACAATTTGGCGAATATGCCTCAAGTTTCCGAGCCAAGAAATGGTGCGAAATAAAACTGATGTTTGTTTTCCCCACAGCAATTAGATTAAAAAAATATGTACAAGTCTCATACAGCAGCAAACAGTTTTCCTCACTTCTGCTTGTCTTGAGTTGCTAGAAGGGGATGGAGCTGCAGCTGAGAAGAATACTGACAGCCCTTCTCACCCCTCAGTCTGAGTGATTTTTTTCCCTGTAAAGTTCCTGTTCCTGAAGCCCGGAGGATTAAAACAGAATTTATCTTTTATTAAAAAAAGAAGAGGCACTAGTTCAGCTTTCCAGTAAGAGTCATTGGTAACCGTCCTTCCGCACAGAAGTGAGTCACTTTTCAGACGGCTCCGGAGGACTGCGAACACATCGGGATGCCACGTTCCTGTGTGCTGAGCCGGGGGGGCCTCCAATGGCCCACCAGGCTCCTTCCAGCCCCATCGTGTTTGTCTCATGCAGGAACAGTAAATTCCTAAGCACCAAGATACTTGGGACTGCTGGAAGATTAAACCCCAAAGGCCCGGTGCCAAAAGGCAAATAGGGAAAACCAGAAGTACAGTCTCTCCTTTTTCTTTTCTTTTTTTTTTTTTCAAGCAAAATATCGCTTTTTTGGCTACCAACCCACAACTGCTCCAGAATACTACTGCTCATCACACCTGACCTCCTCCAGGGAGCCCCAGCCATGATTTACACCCCAGTTTGTTCCCAGGCCTTCACCAGGACTCCGAGAGAAGGCCCTCCACGCGTAGGCCCCACGCTCTGGGCTCATGAACCACTGCTCCGGGAACAATGTCCCAGGTGAGGACACGAGGCTTTGCTGTAACTGAGCTCCGTAGCCAAGCTGACGATGTTGAGGTTGGAGCAAAGGATTATCAGGAGCAGCCACAGAGAAACGGGGACTCACAGCTAGAGGCTGTAGCTGCTGGAGGCGTAAGAAGCTCTCTCCGTGGGCAGAGCTTGAAAGAAGAGGCCAAAGTAGCCCAAGCAAGCTGCTGTAATCCATTTTAATATTATCAATAACAGACTCCAGGCCTCCCCTGGTCGCCTCAGTGCTGTTTCTTGCATCTTGCTAACAGCAATCTTTCCACTAATCAGCCCAGCCATTACCTAAGAATTTATTTCTTTACGCAGAACAAAGTTTTGCCCCTTTGCTGAGCAATAGGAAGGGAAAAAAAAAAAAAAAAGACTTGGACTTGTTATGCTTTATTTTCCAGGAGCTGAGGCTGGGGGAAGGGGAAGAAGGAGGTCAGTTCGACTTTGAACACATCAGGTGTGCTGTGGAGCCCGTCATAGCGGTGCAAGGCAGAACGGAAAACAGTGCCCCGCACTTCTGAAAGTTGGCCGTGCCTGTTTTGCTGGGAGACTACAACCAGAGGTGACAGGACTCAGTTATGAAAGGGGAATTTAGGTCAACAATCAAAGCTGCAGTCAGGGGGCCCAAGAACAGGGAGCTAAAGGTTGGAGCTGTTTTTTTCTTTAGCATGCTTTAATCGTTTAGTATCAAAGCACAGAGGAACGCTTGAGAGAGCAAATATTCTACAGGAACCTATAGAAAGCTTTTATCTGTCCAGAGGAAAATAATTAAAACCGACAGATTTGGGTTAAGTATCCCCATGTTCCATGCAATTGGATAAGTCAGCGAAGATCCACTGGAGCAGTTCTTGAGTTCTGCACTGGATATTTCGTGGTATGATGTTAAACCCAATATAGTTTTACAAAGGGGAGAAATAATCTCTCCTTTCCTTTGCTGTGCTTCTCCCAACCCCCAGCTTCCTTCCACAATAGTTAAATAATTCAAAGTCCAAAGTACTTAAGGCAACATCTCTGTCTATACCATTTCCAATGCAGCTAAGAGGCCTCCTGAGGTCACCCCCTGAGATGAGTTGTGTCTCAGGCAAACCACCTGAGACTTGCTCAGGTGGCAATATACTACTTAAGTGAGGAAGAAGGGGATGTTTGCTGCTGCTATCAATCTAGCTAAATTCAGACCAGATATTACCATTTACAAGCTACGCAATAGGATTCAGATCCAAGACGGAAGGATGGAGTTCTTTTCATTTTGACATGAAAGGCAAGAACTTCATCCTGTAGAAAGAGAGAGCCTAATACAGCTAAGACTGTCTAATGTTGAGAATTTGGTACAAGGCTCTTTGCAATACCAAAACCTTTATATCATTGCCATTTAGCATTAAATTAAGCACATGTTCTGTACCATTTCTCTAACTCCCAGCCACTTGTACACTCAGCAAGACACCTTGAAGCCTGGAAGCAGGGAGGCGAGAAAGGCTAAAACAGCAAACATGAATTTGTAGTGGCTTGTTAGTTACAAACATTACACAAATCCTTCCCTTCTGATAAGAAAAACATGTAGGCTGCAACAGAGCAGCCACTGGCATGGACAATCATATTAGTGACACTTCACTGAGCCTATTGTGAGAATATACCCGCTAACAGTATATAAGAGCTTACTGCAAACAGATCTGGTAGGCTGGGGTTAGTGAGAAATTATTAGATTGTGAGGGATTTGAGGTGTAAGTGAACACACAAGACTGCCTAACCAGATGGCACAGAGCAGTGAGCTTCAGCCCTTGCAGAAGTGTAACAGGGTCATCCTTGGACCGGGTACTGCTTTTGCAAGGGCTTCTTTGTATACAGTATCAGCATAAACAAGTATTAGTGGGAAGGTTGGCTTCTTATCTAGATCTCCCTAAGCATTTCACAATAAAGCTGCAGAACCAGTGGAGACTGGTACTTGGTTAACAAACTGTGGCTGTTTATGATCCAATAACTACGTTTGGGTGGGCTTTCAGGTGGATAGAAAAAAGCACATCCTTCACAAGGGTCAAACTTCAGGCCCTGCTATAAAGTCTAGGAGCACAGGAACATTCCACAGAACAAGAGTAAGAATTTTCTAATATCTGAAGAACAATTTATTTCTCCTGCCTTGTTCTCAGAAACAACCGAATATTTTGGGCTGAAGCTTGGAAAACCAGTATGTGTCCATGTTATTAGAGATAAGCATAACACATGCACACATGGGGACAGTATTAAGATAGTACAGGCAGTCCTTGTTGGGATAGTACTTTAAGTGATCAACTCTGCAGCCACTAGTATATTCCTTTTGGGAATCACTGGTGTATGCCATAAACATGGAAGGCTTTTCATCGGGTTTGATTCAGACAAGAATCAGGTTGGTGGCTGCCAGTTTTAGACAATTTGGTGTGGTCCACTGATAATAAAGAAGTTTGGTGTTCATGAAAACCCAGATATCCTTCAAATATAGACAGGGAATGGAAAGCGCTCAGTAAATTTGTTGGTTTGGCTCAAAGTTACTTGAACACCTTTCAGCTTCAAAGCTTACCTATGCTCACTGGTCAGCAGACCCGGGTTACGAATTAACCATCCTATTGTAGCTCAGGCAGCATATTCACCTTTAGGGAAGTTCAGCTTTAACATCATTCCCACTTTAAAAGCAGATGTTGCAAAACATATGGATGGATACATATCAAGAGACATGAATGAAAATCATCCATCTTTCACAGGCACACACAAGTAACACTTGCAGAACTGGAGGCACACACAAACCTACAAAGAGGACAAAATACAACAGCACGCCGGCGGAAGGGAAGCTCTACACTCACAGAGGACCCAGCAACGTGCTCGGTCGCACATACGTTACCTCTGCTTCCAGGTCTCCTCCTCCTCCCTGTACTTCAGCTATCAAAGCTCTACTGACAAATTTACTTTTGTGCATGCTAACACAGAGTGCCTTTCCTCCCTTTTGTAAGAGTTAATGCTTGAGAGTAAACAGAGAATCCTCTATGGAAGGGACAGACACGTAACACCATAACTTCCAGGCAATCTAAATGATAAAGTGGTATTTCTGGGCTCCTTTTAGAAAACAGCAGAGAGAATGGATCATAAACTGGGTCAAGATAGGTCAGCATACCTCAGAGCAGATCAGATGGCCAGAGCATCCCAGGAGGAAACGTTCCCCTGGAAGGATTATTAGGGGCACATCTGTGCCATCAGATGACCAGTGCACAATACCCATCAGCTCACTGGGAGTTCAATATGGCATTTCCTTTCACAATGTGCTTTGCGCCTGACAAGCACTGCAAGTCAATCAGCGGCAGCAGTGGCCAAGCCCGTAGCCGTGCTGGAAGACCTCCTGATGTGCTGTCCCACCGAACCCTCGTGACGGCCAGAAATGCAGAGTGACGAGAAGTGGAGGTCTAGAGTGAGATTGCTTGTGGTGCTGCTCAAAGTACACGGCCAGAGTGGAAGGGGGGACAACACCACAGCTTGTTTTGCTTTTTAGAATTCCCTTGTCACTGACCTTTACAGCAGCTTTAGGGCAGCACTGGAACCAGCTGAGCAGTTACTACTCCCAGCTGCAGAGAGAGGAGCTTTTGCACCATTGCACAATGCATGTGTGTTTGGGGGGAGGAGGTTAGGGCGAGAGAACAAAGAAGGAAATCTAGTGGCACCTAAATCAAACATTATGATGAATGAGGGAGTGGGAAGAGAACCTGGGGAGCAGGAACAACCTTACAACCTTTCCGGGATCAGACAGATGGCCAACATCCACATTATTACAAAAACAAAACAAAAACAAAAAATTCCATGAATGCAAACTAGGGCACCCTGCAAGGAGACTGTAAAAATCACATCATGATAGCTTAGTCTTGTTTTTGTAATTGAGGGGCATTTCCACATGAAACAGTTCTAGTTATTTAATTGGATTTTGAGAACATTCTTGGGCAGATACTTTGTGAGTGCAAAACTGAGTAGTTCCAGTGCACTTACACTGATTTATACCATGCAAGATCTTGGCCTCTGTGAGAATTAAATCTCTTATTGCAAAAGTATCTCAGATCTTATCCAGACTCAAATATCTTATTGCATCTGGCTTTCCCATATGACTGCATCTTTCCTATACTTAATAGAAGCAACCGAGGAATATACCAACCTTAAAGGAAACGTTTCAGATGCAGTACACAGAACAGCATGCAGTAACAGCAGACAGAACAGAGCTCACTGTGCCTGTTTTCTGCTGTCGCTTTTAAAAGGTATCCGGGCCCTCTCTAATCATGACTATTTCATGCCTCAAATTCCCCGCTCCATACTTGCATACAAGTTCCAAACCCATACACAAACCACAGAGATATTTTTGCTTTCTAGGAAACATCCTGCTGAAAAAAACCTGCCTCTCTAACATGATATAACTACTATAGTATGCATTCCAGATAGGCTGTAGTCACCACATACTAACTTGAGTATATAATCTTAGAGCTCCATTTTTCTGCTCAGTTTGAATCCAATGCCATTTGTTTGCGCATGATTTTCCTCCTGGAAATACCTGAGCCTGTATTTCTGCAATACAAATATCAGTGATCACTTGATCTGTGAGCACAAATAAATAGACATCTGAAAGAAAAACCTCACACAAATACTAGCAGTGTCTTAGAAGTGTACAGAAACAAATTCACACCTATTAAACCGAAGGCTGAAGCTGAAAATTCAGCTCTTAATTCTTAAAGGACAAGATGGGACAGCGACAGGCAAACCTCCAAAAGGTCATAATTCTAGTTCACTTTCCATGAGCGTTGCCAAAGTCAAATGCTTCTCAAAAGTAATTGACCTTCTTGAGTCTGCAGAAATGGGAGAAAAATGTAAAAGAAACAAGCTACCTTGGAAGATTTTTGGCAATTCTTGTGTTTAGCTGAGCAGCAGAAAATATCATATGTCCAACCTTTCTTATGTTATTTCAGCCCCTTCCACTTTGGGTTAAATCTGGAACCAAAGAAATGAAGACTAACAAAAATGTATGTACATAGACTATGTTCTCTGCTCACGCGCGTATACATACATGTGCACGTGGGTTCGAGGGAGCAGGCTGGGGCAGTTTGGGCATTTAATTTTCAGGAAAGGTCTCCAGCTGTGGATGGCTTGTGTGAAATTAGTGTTCTGGAGCAGACTGTCATTAACGTAAGTCTGTGTCTGCAACTTCGCCAAAGTCACAGGAATAGGTAGCTTCAGCATATAGCCAACAAACCTTCTGAACAGGACTCAGCACTGCTGCTCTGCACCGAGACTGAGAGACAGACCACGCAGCAAGGAGATGACAAGCAAGTCACCCCAAGCTTATTCTCTGCTTTCTCATTCACTTCTTTGTTTTTAAGGGATGTTGTTGTGTTAGCTCCACAGCCCTGACATTGTCAGGAACTGTGCTCCAGCTTCTGTGCCCAGGAATCCCTACAAAGAGCTGGAAGTGTAATAGTGATTAGAAATGTAATTTAGAAATACTCTACCAGTTTCAAGGAGAACCCATGGGTATACTGGAAAATTAAAGGATTTGAAGTCAACATGCTACTGTTTGCTTCAATTATTTAGAATCATGGAATATCCCAAGTCAGAAGTGACCCGCAAGGATCATTGAGTCCAACTCCTGGTTCCACACAGGACTACCTAAACATTTAGCCATGTCTGAGTTCATTGTCCAAGTGCTCCTTGAGCTCCGGCAGGCTCGGTGCTGTGACCATGTCCCTGGGGATCCTGTTCCAGGGCCCAACCACCCTCTCAGAACCTTTTCCTGATACCCAGTCTGAACCTCTCCCCACACAGTTTCATGCCATTCCCATTTTTGGGGTATTAACTGAAAACGCCAGAGTGATATGACATTAGAAGCAGTCAGACAAAATATGGCTGAGGATGGAATTAACTCCTCTTTAAACAAGAACTTGCTATTTAGAAAAACACTGCTTTTATGATTTAAAAGAACCTGGTGACAATATTCCACCATCCTACTCAGAAAGGCTTTTCAATGCTGACTACTTCCACGGCTAAAAGAGGGCATCATCTCTCTGCTCTGAAGCTGCTTAGTCCCCATGTGCATTCATTGGATTTTTCATATCCTCTATTATTAGATTTCCAAACTACAATCATCAGATTAATGTTTCCTAACCATATACTTAAAGATCACGATGATCAAGTCATCTCTTAATCTTCTTGAGTCAAATACTTTAAGACTTGTTACAAATCCTATAATTACCCTCAAGATTGTTTTTTCCTCTAAATCCTCTCTCATACAACATCCTTCTTAAGCTGTGGACACCAGAACTGGACAAACTACTCCAGCAGTAGCTTCCCCATTGTCAGCACCAGGATAACACAACCTCCCCGTCCTGTTCAATGCTTCCGTGTTTACAAAGCAAATGATGACTCTAAACCTTTGGCCGCAGCATCGCATCGGCAGTTCACATTCAGATGCTTTATCTACTCCGACACAGAGCTACGCCTACCCATTTAGCTTCCAGGTGAAGGACCCTTCCCTAGCAGCCAGCCTTTCTGTACGACCTGCCTCCTTTCTATATGTATGACTTCACATTTGGCTTTACTCTGATGCATACTGTTTGCATGTTCTCAATTTATGAAAACACCCAAATGAGAGTCCTGTGTTGGTCATTGTTTACCACTCCCTGAACTCTGCAACATCTGCAAAATTTATCAGCCCTGATTTTATGTTTTCTTGCAGGTTGTTGACAGAAAATATTAACTAGTAAAGAGCCAAGATTGCATTGTGCTGAATAGGAGGGAATGGGGCCAGAGTCACACTGTTCAGGCAACAGCTTTGTTTTTCAGTAGGGGAAAACAAATACCTGTGATAATCACGAATACGAGCTTACACAAGTCAAGAGAAAAAGATTGGACAAATAGATAAGGATGAGATTGGCAAGATCTGCCTCTGTCTTTTTCTCTCTTCGGCATTCTACAACCTCAGTTCTCTCTTTCGAGCTGCACAAGGCTGCAGGGACCTGGCGTGACCCGGGCCAAGGGGACTACTGGGCTGAGCATTTCTTTCTTTCGGTACAGCGGCGTGACATTTGCCATTTACTGCATTGTACATGATCAAAGAGCTGCGCGGGTGTTATTACCTTTTCTTTACACACAGTGTCCCTCTGAGGACTGCTGAGAGCCATTATCCCACCTTCGCAGATGCAAAGGACAGGGCTGAAGGCACCTCAGAGCAGCTGCAGAGTAGACTAAAATCCCAGAGCAATCTGTGCACCTCCAAGCGCTCTGGCCCAGAATAAGAAGCCTGAATTAACAGAAGAGGGAGCCTACTTCTCTCAACACAGCAGTTTCACCACTGTCTAACCAAACACCCTTTCTTTCTCCCAAAGCATCTAATTTATTGCTAAAGGAAATTGCTGTTCTCTTCCCGAAACCACCAGCAAAAAAAAAAAAAAAAGGAACCTTTTGCAACTGCCTTTGTTTTCCTCTCTGCCAGCAAGTCTCTGCCTCGCCTCTCCTTACAGAACATCTTGTTGCAATGCCCATAACATCCCCATAAAAACGTGTGCCTCGTCAAGCTTGCCCTGTCACCAGTGTTTGACAAGTGTCAGAGAAACCCCATAAAAGCCAGGCTGCAAGCTCATCAGCGCAAAGGACACCATGTGTTGAACACATTGACAACTCTCAATAAACAACGTCTCTGCCGAACAGCTGGTTGGGCTGCTTGGGTTTGGAAGAATGTCGTCCACATTGCCTACTTACGTGCGTGCTCCTCAGTGATGCACTGAAGATCCTGTGCATGGGGAGCGGAAATACGTCACTTCCAGAAGATACCAAAGTATTTTATTTTTTTTAATGTATCCGAACAGAAGTTTAGATCCCGATTCAAGGTTTATGGCCCACTTCAGTACTACAGATGTGCAATAAAGTGGTGGCTTCTTGATACAGGCGCAAGAGACGTTCATCCCAAGGGAGGGGATATGAGAGGTGATGGTAGGAATAGCTACCCTAATCTTGTTTCCTTCTTCCCTCTCTCTCATGAGATACACAGATCCCATTTCATTTAGTGCTTTCTTAAGTACCAGAGCACAGAAACATCTAGAGGGCATGCTCACCAAAACAGTTTGGCCATCACAGCAGGACAGACACCACATGGCTGGGGCAGAAGGGCCCCTGCTCCTCTGCCTCTGCCTTCAGCACTTGAGACAGAGGAAAGTTCGGTCCAGGGCTCACCTTCCTACTGCTGGGACATGTCTCCTCCACAAGTGGAAGGGCTCCTGGCCCACCTTTGCTGCCAAATCCCAACCCTGCAGACACCAGGCCAGAGAAGAAACACAGATCCCTGTGCAGATCATTTGGCCTCTGAGATGCAGCTGCTGTTGCTTCTCTCTCTGGCTTGTTCCATGGAGCCTGCAGGTGTTTGGATACGGCCATTTCCCAGTAAAACTGGTGGTATGCTGATGTTTAAAATAAAATAAAATAAACCCCTAGTATTACGGCGTATAGCTGAAGACCACCCCAGATTTAGCATTGCCTCTGGTGAGACACAGAATGTAAACAGTCTGTTTGATTAAACCATCCCAAGCAAGAGGACTTTGGGGAATTCCAATCTTTCCCAGCTCAAAGAAGAGCAGAAGATACGCTGGTACTCTGCTCTTCATTAATTCAGAGCTCTTCAAAGGGCAAGAACGAAGCACTCAACTTTCCTCCTAGGACAAACTGCTGATAGTTATCCTGGAATTCTTGGAGGAAGCTCACCAGTATAAATCAGGTCCATTTTCCCCCCTTCTCTTTTTAATCTGTTCACAGGCAAAGAGATTGTGCAACAACTGATAAACTCTGCCCATGCTGCAATGCAAAATGCTCGTTTCTGATTGTCTCCCCCCTGCATTAGGGTGGGAGGTGGGGAGACCACACTGGAACAGTCTTACAGATAAGGCTATTAATTACATGCCAGAAAATATTTGTACAATAAGAGAAACTGCTCTTCCAACAAAAAGCAACAGATAAGACTACTTAAAACCATCACATTTTAAGGTAAAGAGATTCTGCCAGCACCGGAGACCTTTTGTAATACATCTAAACCTTTGAGGCTCTTAGAACTAAAAGTGGGACCACAACTTTCACATCTAGAATACCTGGGAAAGCTCGCTCATCCCCACTTCCCAAAGGCACTCACTCCTTTTAGAGGAGGAGAGGGGGAAGAGGGGGAACCTGAGGCAGGAGCACTGCGCTGATAGTACACCTCTGTGCGAGCGAGGAACCACAACCCTACCAGTGCAGTCTCCCTCACTCCCACAGCTTTTCTTTATCTCCTCATTTTCCCATGCATCTTGAATAGCCAGAGAGGCTTTTCAAAGGAGGATTCCAGTGTCTCCTGGAGTGAACCAACCCCCTAATTCCCTTACCTCCCATCTGAGACCACCAAGGTTCAATCCGAAAAGCACAAGCCAGGAGAAGTCACAAGAAAATGATCTTTTGCTTGGGTTCCCCCTGTGCTGGGGGGGTTTAGGGGGCCTCTGGACCAAGCGAAAGCATTTTGTGTTTTCCAGCTGGCAGCACCATTACCATGCCTGTCTGTCCTTGCTGCAGAGCTCACGGTGAGTGCACAGCCCCGTGTTAGCTACTTCCTCGGCCCCTGCTCACCCCTACCTCCTTATACTGGTGGCCCAGTGAGAGAGATGTGTGACACCAGATATATCAGCTGTGTGCTCACACTACAGAGCAGGATAATTGTCCTTTGGGCTATTTTAGTCCTTTTACAGCCTTTACACAACTCCCGAGCAACCAACGGTATTGCCAGGAGCCAGAATCTAGATTTCAGTCAGGAGAAAGGTAGAAGAGAAGAGAGAACTGGTGGATTTATCAATGAGAAATCCTACAAGTTCATTCAAGCTCATCCCCCTGCTTGGGGTTCCCAAAAACTGCCCAGGCTGTTCATTATTTTGAAGCAGACTGACATTAGAATTTGACTCCCTCTTTTCTCCCGTTTTCCACGACGGAGGAAAAAGAAGAGAAAGACACCCAGTCAGACAGACGGGCTGACGTCTCATCAAAGCAATTCCTACAAGCAGATGTAGAGTAGGGAACATCCAGCAACCCTGCCGGCTCCAACCCACAGCCTGGACCTGAGTGCCCGGTTGATTTTCATTAACTAACTTTTCTTCCTGTGAACTTCCTCTGAGGGTGTTTGTTTATAAACAGAGGAGGGGATATTATTGCTGGAGATGGGACAGTAATGGGAAGGGGTGAAGGAGTTTACAGCCACAAGACTGGAGAGCAGAGTTTAGAAGTGTTTGTTGCTGGAAACACAAAGGGCTCACTGTAAAAGCGGTATATTGCCTAATCTTACAGCCTGGAGGGAATATGATAGGTATATGCAGAAAATGCTCCAAAAAGTAAAAACTACCCCACGTTGTACAAATATGTCCCACTGCATCACCACGACCATTACACACCCAAACTAAACCATCCACGGCAGCGACGGTGGTTGGAGGCTGCTCTCCACGACATCCATTTCTCTCTCAGCTGGTTCCTTTTCCCCGTGGCACGCTCCCTGTCTCGGCCCCAGGTCCTACACGTTCCCCCGCCTGGAGCAGCCCCCTGACTTCCTCGCCAGAGGAGTAACTTTAGGTTTACACTGGTGCGCTCTACAGTACAATCTGGCTTGGACTCCTTACCCTTCCCTCTGCCAAGTACATGTTTCAAAACTGTGTGCGTAATGCATTTAGTTAACATTTGCTTTTTCTCCCAGTACTCCTTTTCTCCCTGAACATCTCCATTCATGAGCTACAGCACAGGAGGCTTCCAATTCTTGTCTAGCTCATGCCGAAAATGATTCCCATTAAATTATCACTGGTGAAAGGTGCTATTTTGACCTCGGAGAGGCTGCTCTGTTTATCCACAAGACAGATGCAATATAAGACAGTAGTAATGCAAGCTCCAGATCTCAACCTTAGCACCTCAGTCTTTACAAGCACAGATACTGCTGAATTCAGAGCAAAACACCATTCCCGTGGATCATACAATGCACAGCTTCTCTGCTGGAGCTTCCAGCAGAACTCCTGGTTGTCCAGCCGTGCACTAGATGATGCACCCCCAAAACAGCCTGCAGTTACTGGGCACTAACGTGCAAAGCCCCTTTCTGCAACCACTCATCTCATCCATATTCAACTTTGGGGAAAATCAGTTGGTTTTGCCCTTAATTAATATCCTTGGCTATATAGGGCCAGGTTTTCAGCAGTTCTGAGGAAATGCTTAGCAGCTACAACTTACATGTTTTACAAGCAGTTTCAGCAAGCCATCATATTAATCAACGTGAAGATGTTATCAAAAATAGCACAGTATTCCAACTCAAACTGAAGTACCCTCAGCTGAGGGGCTCTGGTGATACTTGCTCTCCTCTCCCACTTTTGGCTGCATACACGGTTACCTTTGAGAAATGCAGTAACTCACACTGACTCATGCATCGCCAGCAGGTCTGGATCAGAGAGCTTAATTCAAGACCATCTCATTTTCTGCCATGTCCAAAGAGCTCCTGTCACAAATGCCAGCTGGTCTCCCTTCCTCACCCACCCTCATGTTGGCAGTGCTTTCAACGGTCTGATGCCTGGTGAAGGACTTCATTACCACCACCATCAGCTCACCACGATAATAACCCACCAAACCATCAAAAGCTACAACGGCCTACAGAAATTAAAGAGTGTCCACTTCACATGGAGGACAAGCCAGGCTGAGGAATAACCACCATCACCACTAAAAATGGGCTTAACAAAGAGCCAAGTCTGCTGGGATCCGTTTCTAGCTCCATCTTAGACACATCAGAGCATCCTGCTGTACCTCAGTTTCCCTGGTTTTAAGGACAATTCCCTCTCACGCCTGAGAAATGTATCACCACCATCAGCAGGATGTTTTGAGGCAGTTACCAGGACTACAAAACTGCAATCATACTGCAATGATAAAGGAAAACAACAGCGCTAGAACACATTAGGACAGGAGAAAAATAACCTACATTCAAAACTAAACAACACTGGTAACAGCAAAGGCCTGTCCTTTCCATTTCTTTCTCTCGCTGTCTTAAATAAAACAAACAAAACAGTGATAAAATCTTTCCTCAGTCCAGTGGATGATCTTTGCGAATGTGCTTCCAACACTAACAGCATAGAACAGGCAAGGAAGGAGAGGCAGGAGGAGAGGAGCCTGCAGCTGATGCTCGGTGTCAGGAACAGGCCTGCTCTTCTTTCTCCCAGTTCCATGACGACAGAAGACTCCAGGGAATCAGATGAGGGAGGGGAAGATGGGTCAGAGGAGAGAAATCCATATGGGAAAATGATTTAAAGCAAGTAAAGAGACAATAAATTACATAAGGAGATGGAGGAAAAACACAGCAGAGGGGATGACGGAGAAGAGATAAAAGGGCCCTGAGTATCACTCAAAAGGAAGACTCAAGGAAAGCCTACCAAACCCCAGGAGTTAATCAGCAAAAAACAGAGTGGTTTTCTTCTCTAACACAGCAATTCTTTTGCTTTCTTGAGCTGGTATCATATCTCTCAGATGCTGCTTCACCTGGCCAATTCCAGATACTTCTCAGTTTCACTTCACCCTCACTCCCTCTTTGTGAGAACAACTGCTCGCTCCTTGTTTGTGCACCGCTAGGATGGATATTAAACAGAACAATATCAATAATTCCCAGAAAACATGCATGAGCATATGCCTGACTCAGCACACAAACACACAGCTTGCTTACCCTCCATTCCCACAGCATTTCCAACACTGGTTGGCTGCAGCCACCAACCTGGGAGCCACCCTTGGTCTGCAGGGAGGGGACAGCACCCTTGGATGGTGAAAGAAAAGGAGAACTACGGAGAGCGTGGGGTTATCCACAGCATGCGCTTGCTAGGGAGGATGAAAACAGCAATTGTGCAGAGCAGGAAAGAGGGAAAGACGGGGGAATCAAGGACACCAGATAGCAGAGAATGAGCCGAGACTATGATGGTGATAAGAGAGGGTGGAGGGATTGGACAGGAAAGTTACACACTTACATCACCCAGCAAAACAGAAAACCGGACAGCATGTTTTCAATAAGTGCTCGTTTTAACACTGAAAAAAAAAGGAGAAAGGTTGAAAGAGACAGAGGCCAAAGTGGGATTTGGAGTATAGCAAAAACAACTAAAATAAACATGTCCCCTTCCCCTGGCCAATTTCTCTGACGTTAAGGCTTTGCAATTTTTCTTCTCTTGTATCCAAAGCAAGAAAGGACAGCAAAATAAAGGATGTTAATGCAAGGACCATGGAAGGGTCTGGGACACAGAGGAGGGATGCAAAAGACGCTCTGAAATCAGCGCCTAAGCCAGAGTCAGCCAAGGTCAATGGTATTTTTCATGATCTTGAATAGGTTTAGGATCAAATCCATGCATACATCTAACAACGTGAATCCATCTCCATTCTCACCAAGCGATAATCTGAGTTGTGTTTATGTTTGTTCACACTTTTAACTATGACACATACTGCACCTACACTTGGTGCCGCCAACTTTATGAACATTGAACATTCTCAACTAAGCAAATTGTTCAGATTGCTATGAACAAGGATAGCAGGAAGAAAAAATCTGGGAAAAGATGTTCACTCTTAGTCTCTTTTTAACTCCTTTTTACTTGCCTTCCAGAGTTCTGCTCTGCTCGTGTTCAGAGTAAGAGCGCTTTGACTTTATGGATGGCTGTGGAGAGAGCAAACTTTATAAAAGGCACTAACATCAAATCAAAGCAGTTTACAAGATCTGCCACTTGTGTCAGAATATGTAGGGAAATAAACAAGATGTTTTTCCTTGATCATTGGAGTTTAAATGCTCTATTGATCTGGGAAAAAATCAAAGGTGCTTTGGAAATTGTGTGTGTATGTGCATGCATGCTCACACCAGAGAAAACGAAGAGAAGGTTAGGGACAAGCAGAAATTAGCAGAAGACCAACCAAGCATTTCTTCTGCACAGAAAGCTCAATTAAAACTAAGAATCACACCCAGGTGCCAGCTACCATAAGGTAGAGAAATGCTCATAAAGCAACATAAGGTCAGAAGACAGGTACACCTTAATTTTTAGAAGTATCACTTTTGGACAAAAAAAAAAAAAAAGGACAGCACACTCATTGTTCTATGCCTAGAACACACGAACCAAATTCTCAGAACCAAGGAAACAGAAGAGTCCAGTACACTTTCCATATATGAAATAGAAGAATTAATATATAATGAAAGATTAATATATAATACATAATGGTTAAATGAAGGAAAAGATGACATTAGACTAGCTGATACAGTTGAGAGAAAAGTGTAGAGGTTTTTGATCAAACAAGACTTTTCTGATCAACTTTCAGAATAATCTGAAAGAAGCAAAAATGCAATAATGTGAATGTGTTCATTCTTCCTACAATGGGATGGAGGAACTTCCACACAGATGAAGATCAGAGAAGGGTGGGAAATGTTTGATAAAATATTTTTCTCAGGAAAACGGGAAATTAATCAAAACAGACTATCTGTGGGAAAGGATCAGTTTTGGAAAATATTCGAACTTAAAATTTCAATAGAAGTTTTGTAATTGTCAAAACACCTGATTCTTTTTTAACCTTCCGAAAATAAGAAAGCTGATATCTTTTACCAGAAAATGTTTTCCTTTCTCATAGTTAACACTTTTCTAAATCAGTGCTTTGGATTTCTAGGTACTTAAGATGTTGTCAATCTGTCCTTCTCTCTTCCTGTCTTACATTATAGTGGTGACTCTGGGTCTTAGCTAAAGATCTTTGGTTTATAGTAGAGTGCTGGGAAATTTTCTGTGGCCTGTGCTATATCAGAACCTACAAAGTGGATATTCTGTGAATGTTTGGACTAATTATCTACTGTTATATCCCCGACACTGCAGGGGACTAAATTTGGCAACCCAGGTGGTCCCTTCTCTGCTTGTGCTCCTATAATTTCTTTCAGAGAAAAGAAAAGAGGAGCTGAAAAAACAACAGCTAAAATTGGAAGCAAAACTATTATACGGGAACATTTCAGCTGACCCCAGCCATGGAAGGGTTTATTTTTGTTTTTTCAATGTGTCTTTTTGAAAAAAGCCACTATAATTTGGCTCTCAATTCTGGCTCAGGCTGGCCTGAGCAATGGAAATCCAAGGTGAAAGTGCTCAGTTAATCCCCCGGTCCTGAGAGCACCTAACACCCACTGGTCCTGCAGTATTTTTATGCTGAAGCTGCTCAGCCTGGCATCCCTCTTGCGACAGACCTGAGGAGCTCGGCACCTCCGTGCAGGCTGAGCCAGAGCGGACTCCAGAAGGCATTTCTCCACCAGGGCTTTCTGCTCCACACAGCCAGTGTGCCCTGACCATGCAGAACTGGGGTCGGCCCCAGAGGCCGGGGAGGTGCCCGCCAGCATTTTGACTCTTCGCTGGTTGAGGCACCCAGCTGGGGATCACCCTCAGTAGAGGCTAGTGAACACACGAGGCTCGTGGGAACAGCACCAGCAGACTCCTGCACCCGCTTTGGAAGCGGAGACCTGTCCTGATCTTCGTGAGAAAGGTGAGAGGCACCTACCTTCATGAAAGGATTCAGGGTGAGGGACCCCAGGCAGCCAGCATTGCCCCTTCCAGCTGCTCCAGTGCTCAGTGAGACCTTGGGGATTTGGGATTTAAGCACATCCCTCACTATGCCACGTGTGGCCGGGGCGGATGGTGGGCTCCTCTGCATCCCTCGGTGTGTCGGTGGTTTTGGGATCTCCTTGGCCACCTGCAGCGTTCCCCCAGCGCCACATGACGAGGTGACACAGGGACCTGGAGAGCAGCTTCAACCAGAGGCGATAACTTCTGGGCATTTGGGTCCGTCTTTCTGCGATTCTTCAGTGTGCGAAGGCTCTCTGAAGGCTTCCTCTCACCCTCGCCGCCGAGGCCCTCCCTCTGCTCTTCTCCAGACGTCTTCCCCGAATCCCTGAGGAGAGCCCCACTCCCGCAGTCCCTCCAAACACCAACCCCTCGGCCAGCTTTCTGCCTCTTGCAAGCTCTTCTAACTGGAACAGGCTGGCTTGAAATAAATAAGGCCAAAATGAAGCTTGGGGAGGCGAGCTTAGCCCGGGACACAGTTCCATGCCTACAAGAGGCAGCCATACATCATTTAGGAATCTAAATTTACCATCCCTCACACATAAAGAGGCAAACTTCCCTCATTTTTTTTCCCTTTAATTACCATTTTATTGAATGGAGCAGCCCACGAGTAAGTGCTTTAAGAAAATAAAACATGTTCGTCAGACTGTTCTGACTCTGGTGTGCAGACGGTTGAATGAGACCAGTTGAAATTGGAAGTCTTACGGAAAGAAAAATCCTTTTTCCAGTTCCCGTTTCTGACTCTTGTCCCAGCTTCTGCAGGCTGGAGGAAATGAGCTGCTCAAACGCAAATATTTAGCAAATGACAAGCTACGCTGTATTTTTTCAGTGGCCTATTAGTCACGGCTTACCCGGATCCGTAGGCATGAAGTGGCTTGTCGTCTGAACCCGGCTGCCGGGAAGCTGGAGGCACAGGGTACCTGTATCCCTGGGGACTGGGGACTGGGAGCTTGTCACCCACCACAGCGGCCGTGCAGACGTGTGAGGCCCGGCCCTGCAGCCCAGCCGTCGCTGAGCTCCAGCCCCTGGCCTATGCTACTTAAACCGCAGGCCTTGAGTTTGGCTCATTCCGTAGTCCTTCATCTCAGTACTTCATTACAGATCAAAACAAGCAAATCCATAGAAGGAGGCAACAGGCTGTTGAAGATGAGAAATGCTGCATTTTCTACCTACCTATTATTTTGATGCCAGTGAAACTGTGTGTAAACTGTATGAAGAGCCCCTCGAGGTCCCAACGCACCTGCTACGGGCATCGGCCCTGGGGACAGGCCCTGGCTCCCTGCTTCCACCTGAGGTGTATTAATGCAGCACCAGACTGCAAAACTCCAGAAGTGAACCAAATGAAACCAAAACCCAAACGTATATTCTTAAACCCTGTGGAGGGAACGGACTTCTGCAGTGTCAATTACATATCTGTATAATTGCCCAATTATTGGCCCCCGACACAGATGTTTCTCAGTCTCTCACACGCAAGAGCTGCGGCTTTAAGTGAGCTCCACTGTGCTGATTTTGGCGTTTCTTTCCCTTTGGATTCTGCTGCAGTTTTATGTTCACCAAGGACTGAAGTTGGGAAAACATAGGCACTCCCTTACATACGAAGCTTTATTAAGTTGGGATCATGCTCCCTGTTGGCAGGCAGAGGAATAGAGAGACAGAGGAGAATGAAACCGGGAAGGGAAAAAAAACAAAACAAAACAAAACACAAATAACTTTCACTCTTCAGAGCAGGCACGCCTTCTTACTCCAGCTCCCGCTGCCGATCATTCATCCCGCTCCTCTCAGCTCCCAGCCAGTAAAGAGTCAACATCTCCTTCTTATGAAAACATGAGCTCTCCTGCTCCTGAGCCATACACCAGAAAACACACTGACAGGGACTCTGGAGGATCCTGTTTCTCAGGATGGGGTTGCATTTCCACAGTAGAACCGAAATATCTTTGATTACAACAGAAGCAAGGTCAACGGTGCTTTGAAGCGTCTTATTTTTGCATGGCACGCGTATTATCTAACTTGATTACAGTCCGGACCTTAACTCCTTCGTTCACAAGTAGGGATGCATTCAAAGGCTCGTTGGGGGAAAGCGCGCAACCTCGCATGATTAATAGCATGTGCACACGCGTGTATTTATAAGAGGGATGTACTGTGCTGTGTGGTAGGTACGCACATCCAAGGAGTGTTTGTCCAAGAACTATGTGGCCCGGGGAGGGACCCAAGTACGCACGAGCTGAGAGCTGCCGCCGCTGGAGCTGCACCGCAGGAGCCGCACAAACGAAGCCCAGCCCAGCTCCGAAAACGCTGCTGAGCTTTTGCGTAACACAGATCAATGGGTCAGACTTCTCGTTTCCCAACAGCTTTCCCTGACAAATGCCAGAACAGATATCAGTGAAGTCAAACAGGGCAGCAATAACATCACTGCCAACCAGCGTGAAAATTGGCAGAGCCTGGCACCGAGGACTGCCTATCATCAGAGACAGGGCATGGCCCGGCGCAATGACGAACCCACTTAACAGCACTGTAAAATTAGCCATTTATGAAAACAAATTGAATACTGCAGCAGAGGGTGACGTAAGGAGAGTTGGCTCCAGACAGAAACAGAAACTCCTGTAGCCTGGATTAGCAGAAGAGCTCCTTTCTATCAGGGCTCAGGCGCAGGAGCTGATAACAACTCGGGTCCTACATGAGATTTTTAACAGACGGGCAGGCTTCCCCCACAGGCACGCATGGGGCTCCTACACAACTCTCAGTGACTACTTGCACGCCAGGTGGGATCGAAGAGCAGCAGGCAGCAGAGGCAGAGGGTGGGGGGCAGAAGGCAGATGAGGGTACAAGAAGGGCTCTGGCAATGAGTTGTCCTCCAGTCGGTCCTGCCCTCCCTGCCAGATCTACAGTCCCACCACTTCCCACTTTGCAGAAGTTGGGGAGAAACTCACTCCTGGCAACGTCAGCACACGGATCCGCTCCCTGCCCGCCCGCAGCACCCAGAAGGGCTCTGGGTGTCGGTGGGGTCCTACAGATGCAGCGTCAACAGCAGAACAGGGCTCCTGCGTCTGTCACATCCCAAAACAGTGAAAATGAGAAAGCCAAGCGTTTTGGCAGCCAGAACCCTTGATTTCCTCATTGAGGGAAGCGTAATCTCTCCCTAAGCTTGCTGCAGGTCTGGGAGGCTGTGGTGTGCGGAGGATACTCCGAGTGAGTTCCTCTTGGACCTCCTCCAGGTGTTTACACACAGAGCCAAACCTGGCTCCTCTTCAAGAGTGTGTGCGAGGGGGGAAGGGGGAGTTTAAAAATAAAATAAAAATCACAAAGTCCTCCCAAGCTGAGCTGCAAGCTCAACAGTGCTAAACTGGGGCATTTATTTTCATTTTTCACAGTGGAATGTTATTTCCATGCATAAAATGGGTCAAGTGTTTTACACAGGCAACAAACCAACCTCCCCCTTCCAATTAAAGTATTTTACTACAAATGATCTTTGTGTGTGTTTGTCCAGGTCCCCTATTGTATGAATTACAGATACTTGCACCTAAGACGGACACGGGGTCCTAGGTGCTAGATTAAACACAAACACACGGACCGCATTGTGCCACCGGCGAGATCTGTGCAAACCCCAATTCTGCCTGCCCTACGTTGAAAGGGAAGCACTTTGAGCCCTGGGGTTTAAGTTAAGATTGGGAAACAGAAGAGTGGAGCATCTGAGAAAGCCAGGGGAAATAATGCAAGTAATAAACTATTTCTCCTATGAAATTGCTCGCCTGTCTGTCCTACTACAAGCAAAGGGGAGCAGCCCTTGCCTGGCACCTCCTGCCCACCCCGCAGCCACACACGCTGCGTCCCCCTCCCCACCAGCAAGCCGAGCAGCTGGGACTGGGGAAAGTTAAGGAACCGCGCTGCCGAGTTCATCTCCCTTCCTGTTTTCCCCAGGACAAAGCAACTTTGCCGAGAGGCGACAGTCGCGCGGGTTGGGGACAGGGCAGAGGAGACGGAGGAGATCGCAGGGGGATGGTGGCAGGGCAGCGAGCGGGGCTGGTGGCCACGGTACCCGCGGCACAAGCATCCGCCGCCTTCTCGTAGGAAGTGACTCCGGTTAAAGGGAAAGGGGAAATCCTCCCTGTCTCTTTAAGGCATCCTAGGACATGGAAACTTCGTACTTTCAGGGAATCTCCTTGCCAAAAGAACTGTAAAACATGTCTTCCTCCCCCCCACCCCACCCCTGCCCGCTCCTCTTTCTGACTTGTTTTCCTTTTTTTTTTTTTTTTTTTTTTAAGGGCATTTCCATTTTCTATGACTTCCTTCAGAGCAAAGATGGATGTGGCGACATTTATAAGGGTTTGTAACCCTCCGAAAAGTATCCAATTTCACGACAACTTCGCTGCACTTTATCACTAAAGCGGGGAGAGGGAGGGAGGCAGCGGGAGGGAGGGGGAGAGGGAGCGACCGCACGGGAAAAGGACCCAAATTCATGATGGGCTCATAAAATTTAAATAAGAAAAGTGCAATATCCCTCATTATTGTTCAGCTCAGACAGCTTAGACTGGTAGCTGCTTTTAGTACTAAATGGTTTTATAGGGCTATTTGACCTTACAATCATTTGTGTTACACTTGCCGTTTCTAAGGGGAGACAAAAATACTCGACATCCTCTAGCTGCAGCGCTAGTCCCAGCCCTAGCTGAGTGTCGAGGGGTTGGGAACTTTATAAACTCATTTGATTCATTTGAGGTTTCACAATAGCCAAAAGTTCCTTTATAGCTTTTTGGAAACCACATGCTAACATAGCATCTAAAAAGGTAACAGTGAAAGTACGCTAAAGAGCTAATAAAACTAAGGAAATCGTAGAGGGACCTTCCACATGCATTTCTTTGCAGCCACACACCAGACATACATTTCTTTTCATACATGCATACAAGCTACTTTTAAAAGCTCTACTTACAGTTTTCTGACCTGCAAATGAGTTAAAAACCCACCGTAAGAGCTCTCTCCCCTGTCTGCATCTCAATCCAGACAGACAGAAATACAGAAACTACCCAGGATACTGCCATTTCCCTATGCAAAAGTTTACATAACTTTTTCTGCGAGCATATACTTTCAGCCAGTTTGCCGAGCTCCACTATTCCCCCGAATATATATATAATAAACACAGCCGTGCATGTTTACACATGCACTCCCGTACGCACGTATGTTGCAAGGCACACGCACATTTAAATGCACACACACATACACTACACACACGCACGCCTACAGCTGGCTGCTCTGCCGGCTCCCGGAACGTAAAAGGGATGCTGCAGCCCCAGGCACGACGAACTACCTACCTGCAATGACAGCCGGAGATCTCTGTCCTCCTTCAGCTTTCAGCCACACTTGCAAAGTGAAGGCATCTCGGGGCAGCTCGATATCTGCCTTCAGCCGCAGCTGATCACCTTGTCCACTGAAATAGAGCGCCCTGCTCGGGGTAAGGGACTCCTCTTCGTCCTTTACCTCCCGCTGTTGCCTCCTGCGGGGGACATGCCCAGGCTCCAGCCCAGCAGTGGAGCGCCTTCCTCGGGCTAACCTGGTGGCACAGGTGCCCGGGGCAGTGTAGAGGAGCTGGCGGCTGTGCCTGGTGTCCCTTCTTGCCCTGCGGGAGCGCTCGTCCATCCCACATTCGGGTCCACTGGCTAGGGCTGTACAGAGAAGCGCAAGAGGCAGCAGCAAACTCCAGAGCTGCATTTCCAATCTTCCCCCCCCTTCTCCCCTGCAAATCCTCCCGATCTGCCAGCTTTGGGCTCCTCCTTGCCTTGACTTTCTTCTCTTGTTCACCCTTCTTGGTATTTGCTCTTTTTATAACCCTTCTCAGTTGCTTTTTCTTTTCTTTTTTTCTTTTTCTTTCTTTCTTTTTCCTGCTTATAGATTTTTTTTCCTTAAAACAAATAAAAATAAAATAAATCAAAACTCCTTCTTGGTTGAAATGTATTTCTCTGTTCTTCCTCCTCTATCTGTCTTCTTCTCCTCTATTCCTCCACAGCTGGAATTCCTCTCTCTCTTCTTTTCTCTGCTGGATTTTCTTCCCTTTATTTTTTTCTTCTTAAAAAAAACACACACACACACTCACACACACACAAAACAAAACAAAAAAACAAAACAACCCCCCCAGCTTTCTCCAAGACTCAGACCCACTGATTTCCCTCCCCCCAAAAGATGCTCTAATCTATTTATTTTTTTGGCCTCCTTTATAACATAAGCCACAACCCCCTCCTTCCCCCCAACCTCCCCCCCTCCCTTCTTCTCCACAAAATGAAAGAAAAGAGAAAAAGCCCCTCAGAAGATGAGTAAACAAGAATATGCTAATCTACTCTAGGGTGCTCCACCTTCCCAATTGAATGATTCCCATTAAAACTGCAGGGATCATGACTAATCAATCAGCTTGAAGGAGCAGATAGCTCCAGAGGTTCAAACACTTTTGCTGTTTTCTTTTTTCCCCCTTCTTCTCTCCTCTTCCTCTTTCCCCCTATCACTTTCCCCTCTCTTATTTATTTTTTTAAAGAAGACAATCAGGATGAATGGATCAATGTGATAAAAATCCTGCACCCCCCTTTTTGCAATCTCCCCAGCTTTCTTTCTCAGTCCAGTCCAAAACACACATTCCTATTTTTTTTTTTTTCTTGGCAAAAGAGAAAGCTATTTCTCCTCTCAGACTCCCCGTTGCACTTTGCTGGTAAACCTTATGCTCCTCTGCAGCACATAAAGAGTCTTGAAACTTGAGTCTCAGATATTTTTTTAATTGCTTTCTTTCTTTCTTTCTTTTTCACTCTCTCTCTCTTTTCCTAATTCTTTCTTTTCCTCTTATTATTTTCTTAAAGTTATGCAATCAGCCAGGCTCCCCCTTTTGTGGTCCCCCTCAGTGCAGTTGTGTGCAGCTAATCCAAATGTTGCATCAAAAGGTCCCCATCGAATCATCAGGAGCTAAAAGGAGAGAAGCTTTTTGAAGAGCATTTGCCTTCCAGAAGCTGTAGCAACAGAGCAGGAATTGGCTTTTGAGTGCTCCCAAAGACTCCTGTTTTTTTTTGAAATAATAAAAAAATATATATTAATTTTATTGGTGGATTGAGTCAAAAAATCCTCTCTCAATATTGCTAATTTTTCAGTCTAAAGAATTCAGCTCCCCTGGTTTCCTTGGTTTAGTTGTAGCCACAGGTAAGATTCTGGCTGCTTGCTGGTTTGTAGATCTCTGTTTCTGAGCTGGGACGTTTCTTTTTTTTCTCCTTTTTTTTTTTTTTTTAATATTTTTTTTCACTCTTGAAAGATCTCAAAAGCTCCCCCTGATGGCAACAAAAAGGATTTTTCTAAGTACTTAATAAGTGGAAATGACTTAGCAGTAGCACAGCCTGAATCTACTGGCCACAATTCCATTCAGAAGAAGTGCAGCAGAACCGAGCGAAGTTGCAGTCTCAAACCCAGGAATTCACGTCACCCTCTTCCTCCACCTCAAACCTGACGATGGCCACACCACCTTACCTTCCTGCAGGCTTCGAACAGAACTCGCTCAAGAGTTTTCCTGGGACTGTAACCTTACTGCTTTTGGAGATTACCCTGTTAGGATGAGCTTGTTATGGCTACTTACACTTCAAATATACATGATAAAATTAATGAAAGCAAATAGTGAAATGAGAAAGAATTGTTGCATACTCGCAAGGCTTCTGGGAGAGGGCTTTTCAGCTCCTTACTAATTTGCAAACACTCAGGAATGTACAATTGGCATCTGATTTTCAGAGATGTTGCACATATCCACAAAGCCCCACAGAAGTCAACAAGAAGCACAGCTGATCAGCCCCACAGACCTTCCCTCCACAACAGCTCAACTTGCAATAAAGATACACAACACTGGCAACATCTGCAAAGTTTGGAATACAAGACCTCAAAGCAATTAAGCCTCTCAACAATCAAGAGGAAATTGTTAGGTAGCAAACAAACTACACCACGGCATAAACTCCCATAAATGTCCTGAAGATCTCAGAGGGATGCAAAAAAGCCACTTACACATGCATGCCTGCTCAGCAGAAACAGTTTAAGGTCAGAGTCTGTGTATTCCACTTTGCTATTATAATTTAACACATAGAGGATACTGCAAATCAAACGAAAAATCACAAAGTCGAAGTGAACGAGCTCAACTTCAAATAAGAGCTAAACCAGGAAGAGTCTTGATGCCCAGGACACTGCTTGCTCCACCTGAAAACTCCCCCGACATCGATGGGAACTCTGCCCATGCCTGGAAGAGCAGGCTCTCTAGCTTAAATAACACAGCTTCCAGTTTTTCCAGTGGAAAAAGTTAATTCTGCAAAATCCAGATTTTCTTAGGGGCATTATGATTTGGCTGCAATCATCAAAGAAAACAATTGAAACATTTCAATTTGATGGCACTGCAGCATTTCATTTTGAACATATTTGACCTTATACTCTTAAAATAGCAATGGCAAAAGCAAGTGCTTCATTGTTACCAAAACACAACACGTCAATGCCATGGGTTATAATTCCATTAACAAACTCAAGAGTATTCCAGCTACAGAGGAAAGGACCAAATCTTGACTTTCAGTATTTACAGTAGACAGAAGAAAGTATGAAAAGATGAGATTTACCTCTTGAGCACAAATTACACGTTCAATCAGTTTTACTTCCAATACTTTGCAAAAGCATAAAGGAAATATGGTGCCTAAATTCTTGAGTCCTGCACGATAAAGAACAGAGAGTGGAAGAGTGATGTGATTTTCGGAATAGGGAGTAAATCTGGGATTCCTTAAGTCCATGGGTCAGATCTAACTTCCCTGACAACAGATGAAATTCTACCCTGCACAGATGGACATTTATTTTCTGCTTAAGCCAGTACTTAAGTGATGTACGGGCCTTCTGGCAGGGGGGTTTCTACCCAAGGAGAATAATCCTCCTGTTGAACTCGAGTGGAGTATTCTCCTAAGTAAAGGGAGCAGGATATTGTCCTGCATATAGATATTTTCACTAGAAAAAGAAAAAAAGCACCAAACCCTAGATACATGTATAGAGACAAGAATTAAAATAGATATTTATGATATTATGCCAAAAAAATAGCATTGAGCTACATGCTGCATGCAGTCATTATAAGTAGAAATACTCAGCAGGAATCTTAGCTGAAGCTGCCAATAACTCCCAGGTTCAAGACTAGAGCTGAGTGAATAAATCATAACAAATAATGGTTTTGTCAAATTTTGACTTTTTTTTCCTCCTATTTGCAAGCAGCCTGCAAAACCTCTCAAATATGTTTGAAATTATATGCCCATTTCTCCCTCAAATTTAGTCTTTCTCCAAGGCCAATTAGCACACGATTTGCTGTAATGTACACATTTTCACATTTGTTCTGCGGTAATTAGGCGAGGAAGTCACACAGCATTATTTTTGGCTCCCTGGGGGTCAGGTTTAATCACTCATGATATAGTAAAATTACTAATTCTACATATGATGGGAGATTCCACAGTTTGCAATCATTTTCTTAAGAAACGGTGTTGGACCTTCAAATTACTCACGCGAAGGTCAATTAAAAACAACGTTTCTTGAAAGGCAAGCTGAACAGTCTGCCAGTTACGGCTGAATTGAGGCCCTACTATTTTGAGCAAGTATTTGTACATAGTTGTCCTCGCTGTGCACAACTCCATCAATCACAGCAGAGGTTTATATGGTTTTTACCCCTCACCGATATCCCAATCAAGTCTCTCCGAACTTGGCCTGGCTTGACGATGGCTGAAATGCAATCCAACAGCGGCTCTGTTCAGAATCAGACAGGGCCCAGACACCAGATTTTAATGCAACGTGTTGGATTCAGGGAATATTTTATGCAATCAACAATGGTATGATAGGAATCACGCTGCCTCCACAGAATAGCGAGGAATGAAACCCAAAGAGCCGAGAACGGCTTCAAAGCAACAGGGATTTAGGCATTCCGGGTTGTGGATCCCGTAAAACCCAACACCTCGTTGGAGACAGAGCCACACACTTGGTGTCCGAAGGGTGAGACAGGAGCTACGTGGAACGTGGCCACAGCCCCTCGTGAGCCCAGGAAAAGGCAGGAACACTAATAACTGAAGAAACAACAATAAAAAAATGCCAAATATGTTCAATCCTGGAAAAGATTTAACAGAAGACCTAATTTGGACTCAGTGTAAATTTGCCAAATTTTTTTTTAAATGTTTTCTCTATCTGTTCTTCCTCCTCATATTTTCAAAAGGACAAACAATTAAAAGCCTGTGTGCCGCCTTTATCCTTGCACTCTGTGCTAATGAAAGTCCTGAGTTTCTGGGTGCTTTGCTAACTATCGCCTGCATGTTCATAATGCCATATAACTATGCTAACTTGAGCAGGACTCAAAACACCAGTACTACATTTCCTTTATTAGTGGGTAAGACACTTTCCTGCTGCTGCTCTCCCAGTTGTCCCATGTGTGAAATACACACTCTGGTACTTTACGTCAATGAAACAGCCTCATGTCAATTTGAAATATACCATTTAATCCAGAAAAGCTTACTGAACAATTAAGAACTGCAATAAATGACAATCACGACTAAACACATAATTGATAGCTTTATAAAGGTATCAGTAATTTTATAAAGTAATTTGCAGTCAGTGGCTATAAATTCCTATTTAAACCTGGCATACCACTCTTTTTTGCCCTGCAGAGAGCTGTATTACCTAACAATAGTGATGCCTGTTCGCCTGGAATTCAGTTACTTTATCCTTCAAATTTCCCACATGAAATATCGTATTTCCAGAAAAGTTACATATTCTTTGTATTTGTTTTCACCGCATTCTTGAAATACATTCTCGGGGGTTGGGCTCTAATCTCTATCCTACAACATTGTGGTGAGAGCAAAAAGAGATGTTGCTCACCGTAGAGGATGTAAACAATGGGGCAAAACCTTCATCCTCAATTAAACCACGCAAATATTGATTATAGCCGTGGGCCCACCTGAATTTGGACTGCATACCATAATTCTGGGCGTTGGGGACTAGCTACGTGGATAAAATCCTCGCTCAGGTGTGGAGAGGGAACTGCCAGGACCTCGTCTCGCCTGTCCACCCCACAGCCCCATGGCCCCACACACATGTTGGGGACACACCGAGCCTCCAGAGCAGCCCCGGTGGGTCTCTGTGGGGTGACTCCAGGATCAGGCCCCTCGCCTCCCGCCCTGCGGGCCACATCCCGACACAGAGAGGGAGGTCGCTTCCTAACCCAGCAGACTGATGGGGGCAGCAAAATCACAGCCTAAAGGAAGAGATGCTGAGCGGAGGAAGGACCTCCTGGGTCTCAGGAGTGCCCACAGGCCCCTGCCCACCCCTGGGCTCCCCCGTGCACCCTTGGTAGGGCCAAGCCCCCGGCACTCTCCTGGCATCGCCCCTGGATCCAAAGCCCTCCTCCTCTCGCAGGGGTTTAGAAGCCCAAGGAGGACACAAATGCTCTTTGCCTCACCTTCCCCTCTGGGTTCAGGAGGCTGACAGACAGAATGCCTCTTTTAGAAGTCTGTTTGCCCATGGATTTAAGATTCTCAGATGAAATCAGGATGCTGAAGCCCAGAACTACAGAACACTGTTTTTATCAATTCTCTACTTTTTCCCCAATGAGAAATTTCCGAGGGGCCACGAAGAGGGAATATTTAATGCTGCCCTTGAAAAAAAAAACAGGTAAAACCCAGGAGAGTACCTAAGCTTTTCCAGAATGAGATGTGAGTTCCCAAATCATCTCACTCAAAAGCTATGGATCCTCCACTGCTTCTGGAGCTCGCTCAAATGCTGGTGAAATTCTGGTAAATACCTATTCTGCCTAAAATCCTGCTCATGTTAGCATTTTAATACCATGAGTTTCTATGAGTTACTTGGGGAACCTGGCTGGGAAGGAAAGGGGAACAAGACAAGCAGCTGACTGCCCACAACGGGAAAAACTCCCCATGATTTGCAGCTCCTAGCAATTTGCAAATACTGGTAGCTGGTTTTTGAGACCAGACAGAGAACTGCACAGCGCTATTGCTTTATTCACCCTTGAACATTTTCAGCTTGCTCAGAAGAGATCATTTCACAGAACCAAAGACCTATCAGACAGCGCTGCACAGCCAAAATACTGTAAGATGGGCAAGACGGGGGCTGGCTTCTTACAGCAGGGTCCCCTGCATTTGTAAGCGTGTGGGGCACTAGCAGATACCTCCCACCAAACCAGCACATACCTGCAACACAAAGCACACCGCTACAGTTGCTGCTCATTAGTCACCACCCCATTGGCAAGTCTCAGCCAAGAGGTCAAGGACTGGGCGAGCTGTGGAGCCTAAACTATCCTCTTAGACCTACTGATGTTTTCCCCACACGATAAATAACGTGCATGGGTGCAGCGAGTGATGGGGGGAGGCTGCTTTGGGAAGGCAGACGGGGCCTCTGTTAGCTGGGTACCTGTTTGGAAGATACATGGAGGTCATCAGTCTTCCAGCGCTCTGCTTTGACATCTTCCTCTAGCCATATATCACTTTTAAAGCACTAAAGAGAGAGAGAGGTCACTTCTAGGTGTCCTGGGGAAGCGGAGGGCGGCTCTCCAGCACCTCGTGCCGGGTGGGCAGGGGCACCAGTGGCTGGGTGGGCCCAGGGGTGCAGACGGGGGCTGTGCCCGTGGCCCCCTCGGCTCCCCCAGTGTGCTGTCGGCACATTGCGATACTGTATAGAGGAGCCTGAACTGCTGTGACAGCCAGAAGTGAAGCGTGGTGCTGGCACACAAGTACACGTCCCGAGAAACAAGGAGCAGGACTCAGACAGATGGGAATACATGGCCCAGGAATAGTCTAGAAAATCCAAACATATCAAGCCATGTTTTGGTATTCACAGGCATCATCCACGGGAAAGTTTAACATATCTAAATGTTTTTCCTAAACTAAATTTCTGCTCCAATGCCAGTACTAACAGGATTGACAAGAGAAACCTGTCATGTCTTGCTATTGAAAAAGATAATCAAGCAAGCGATAAACAAATTGATCAGGAGAAAGACACCGTGTGTCATTCTGCAATGACACAGCCAAAAGACAGAATTCAGAGGAAAAACTTCTCTCTGCAGTTGAGAGCAATTCACAGCAAAATGGGATTTCCCCTCCCTGCTTTCATTTGAATGGCATTTGAAAAACACAGCTGCGAAGTGCCATGCACACAAGGTATGGAGCCAAGCAGGGAGCCCTCCCAGCCAGGCTCTTGCAGCCTTCAGTCCTGTCTTCGCAGCATGCGGTGCCCAAAGTCAAGCCTTCAACTCAAATGCTCCCAAACCTTAAGTGGCATCTGTCCTGTCCCGCCTTGGGCCCTCGAGGTAACCTGTAAATCGGCGGTCAGAGGCGAGCTTCTGCCCCAAGCTGACCCAGGAGGCTACAGCAACGCGAACATGATGCATGCAGCATCTGAGCCCCCCTCTGCCAGCATTATACCCAAACCCTGAGCACGGAGCAAGGTGACCATCCACCTGCCTGGGAGATATAACCAGTCCTTTCTAACTGTGCTTAGCTCCAAACTTTGCAATGCTGCACCACTTTGTCACCCCCCTGCACCTGAACCAAGCCCTTGAGAGTCCTTCTGCAGCTTCCTCACCATACATCCGGCTGCCTCATCTTCCTGTGCCCCCCCAGTGCTCTGCCACCAGAATCCACAAATATTAATCGATCTGTCAAAAGAAAGTTCAGGCAAGGATGTATTAAATCAAAACATTCCAGTCATACCTCCCAGGCTTCTCAGTGCAACCGAGATTCCTCAAATACGGTTTAAAAAAAAAAAAAAAAAGAAAAAACAAGACAAAACCAAGAAGGAAAGACCAGAAAGGGTGGAAATAGAAACCAGACAGATGAAAAGCAGAAGGAAAAAGAAAACCAACAACAAAACACAAATAAGTTGGAGGACAGCCCTCACTAAAAGCTGCAGTATTTTTTTGTTGTTGTTAAGAATTTGGCATAGGTGGCTTTCTGTGATATGTCACTGCATGACATAAATACAATATAGCAAGCATTATAGGAAACGATTGCCATATGTGAGGGTGGTGGCAGCCTGTGCTTTCCCCGCCACCCCCTATTGCTTTTGTCTGCACTAAAACTGCGTTTAAACTAGTGAAATCCATCTCTATCTGTCTTAATGTATAAATACATTTTCGGCCAAGACCCACCACTGGCTACGGTTGTATGGCAACTCTCAATTGAAATGTCTAAGCAAGGTTTTGACTTCATCGTGAGTTCATTGTTAATGCATTTAACAGGATTTTCAAAAATTCTCTTTGCTCTTTGAGGTGATACCCAGTTCTCCAGTGATAGGTAGCAGACCCCGCCGATGCAGTGCTGCTTGCTAGTGAGTGTCAAACCCTGTTTTCCCACTAGCACAGAAAACAGAAAACATTGTATGGACAGCTATAAAAGCTGCAGAGAAGTGGATCTGAGGAAAGCATAACCTGGTTTGTACTGGAGGATATTTCACGTATCCTCCTCTTAGGACTGCTTGCTGTTGCGTGAGGACATCGGCGTACAGAACGGGCACACTATAGGGACCGGGCTCGTGTGACCCACAGCAGTGCCAGCTCAGATACGCTGCCTAGGCAGGTAGCTCAACCTACAAGTATGTGAATGACCTGGTTAAGAATCTCAAGAAAATAGAAAATTCCTCAGGAAGCAAAAACTAGAATTGAAATATCAAAATTTATCCTGTAGCAAAAAATAGCCTCCTTTCATTCCTTTGCTACCAGTGCTTTAAAAAAGAACGAGGAAAAAGAAAAGTGTATCAAATGGAAACCCAAATAATACATGAAAACATTCTCCAAAACTAAATAGGCATAGAATCACAAAGCCCTGTATAAATTCAATAATATTCATAGAAAACATTTAAACCTACAGACTTAAACTTAATTTTCTAGAGTACATTTCTATAGTGCAATACAAATCTCATTAAATTCCATAGTTCATGATATTTATACAAAAAGGTACCCGCTGCTATTAAATGCTATATGACCCACCCAGAAAGGTTAGTAACTCTTTCTGGGTTACAAAAAAAAGTTTAGACTGATTTTAATTTGATCAGACTTGTTTTCAGAATAGTGCACTGAATAGTTACTAAGAAAAATAGGGCAGCTTTTTGTCCACAAATGAAATCAACTTTGTTAGGAGTATTCACAATATTTCAGCCCTAAAATATCATATGCTCCAAAACAGTGCATGCTTTGTGCCAAATAATGTCTTGCCAGGTTTTAATAGGAAATGATGTATGTGGAGTCTACAGCAATTACTTCATGGGGAATGTGGGCAGTTCTCCCGCAAAAGGTGCAGGGTTGGTGAGTCCCGTTGTACAGGTTTTGGGGCAAACACAACAAAATCAAGAACTATATGGGTATATTGGTGCCTACTTTTAAAATTATTTCAGTCCAAGCAAAGGATTTAAATAAGGGTTGATACTCAACTGTTTTCCAACCTTGCTGAGCATGACCAAGGCTGTTAAGTTGATCTGATATTCTGAAAGCCTTCTGTGATGTGATCTGTTGGAAGTCATCATGAGTATGCACTCCTCAAAACCTTACCTAGAAAACTCCCGGGAGGTAGCAGAGGGACCAGGACAGTGGTGAAGCACACAGAACTTTTGCTGACATTTGTCACACAAGGTGAAGCCTTTGGTGTTAGTATCTTTTGCCAACACTAAAGTCACCAAGACTGCCATCAGAAAAATGCAGTTGAAAACTGAGAAAGATTATCAGGCTCAACAAGCAGTACTTTAAACCACATCCTACATTGGGTTTTTGTTTCCTTGTTCCACTAACTTGTTCCACTAACTTTTAATAAGGATGATTTTAACAATGGCACGAAATTAAGAGAGAGAGGGAAGAAGAAAAAATGCACAACTGTTTGTTTAGATTGGTCCACTTTGTGAATTTTTCTCTTAATTTTGTGCAAAGATTGGCTTTAAGAAGAAACACATTTCTGGAATTGGGAACCTACAGCATGGTACTGTGTTCAGGACACCATGCCAAAGTGTCTCTTTAATTATTTTTTAGATGAATTTTCCTTGTTCTCAGCTAATGGGTAACAGATTATGTCGCAAAAATATTCCACATCCCTATTTATCCAGCAGAAGAGAACTTTCTCTAAAAGTTTTCAAGGGGCTTAAAGCATACAGTCAGAGAGTTTTCAGAACCAACACCTGTGGGCTGTAGGCATCTAGTTCAGGCTCACCAGAGCCACATTCAGCCAATGACTTCCAGCTTCAGCTGCAATTTAAGACTAAATTCAGGGTATTCATAAGGCAACAGACCTGTTTGCCTTTCTCTGTTCCCTTACTGCCTCCACATCCGGGGCATAAAACCCTAACAGAGCTCCTGGAAGTACATGTCCAGCTTCAACAGCCCTTTAAAAGGTACAGAATAAACCTGCTCGGGCGATCAAGGTGTTCTTGATCCTTAAGACTACTGAATGCATAAGAATTAGCTGATACTCCTGAGTCATCGTCATGCAGAAGATCTACAAGAACCCCCAACACAATCCACTTTCAGCTCTAAAGGGCATTGAGGTCCCTGGCAGGAGTCACAGTGGGAAGCTGGCAGAGGAACCCAGCTCTCGAAGCTCTCGGCTCCCCCAGGTTCAGCCTGGTGCTTCAGGAACCACTGCCAGAGCAGCACCTGAGCAAGGGAGAAGGACACAACCAGTACAAGGGGCTGACCACTGCCCCAGCCAGCCTGGATCCTGGGGACGGGGTGGGATCCCCTCCCCGTAGGGAATCACACTTTTCTCGAACACGAGTCCTTCCCAAAAGGGCTGCTGAAGCCAGCCTGCTTTTTGTTCTCAGTAATCACTTTACCAATATTTCAAAGGCATTATGTAACTGAAACGGTGTAAAGTTATTGCTACCGACATTGTCAATAAATCATTAACATTTCTTAACAGGAACAGCACAACTGTTCATGTCACGGCTGTCTCATTCACTTTCAAATCAAAGCTTTCAAATTAAATATTCATTTAATATTAAAATATTAATGCAGTCCCACTGTTTCTGTAACAAATATTAATTTCTTATGGCATTTCCAGGCAAATGCATATATTATAAACTTCATCTCCCACAGGAAGGCCCTCAGCCTTCCCCTTCCCTCTCTCAGCATTATCCTGATCCTGGGCCAGGAAGGGACTTTGAGAGAATGAGGAGGGGCTGCCTGAGGAAGGGGAAGCAAGGTGGATAATTTCACCTAAAGTGTACCCCATTCCTCCCCTCCCACAAAGCCTCCCCGCCCACACAGCCTCCCCGCCCTTAGATCAGGATATCGAAGGCTGCCATTATATCTCCCGCCTACAGGATGAGTCATTCATACATTCAGCAATTCCTGTTGGAAAAAAACAGTGAATGCCTCTGTCACCAGAGCCCATTACAGAAATTAAACTTTGCAAATCATCAGGGAGGGGCAAGATTCAAAGCCTTTCAGGGCGCATGCCTGCTCTCCCAGGCCTCCGTAGAGGCAGAATTGAGCTGACCATCAGCTTTTCCAGCCCCAATGCCTACGGCAGGCAGCACGCACGTACCCAGTAGGAAGCAGGTCAGAGGAACTGAGCACTTCTCTCTTCTTTCCCCCCAGTGGCTGGTTCACCTGAGGCAAAAAGGCACCGACGGCAGTCGGCAGTGGCTCTCCCATTGCTGTACCACAGGCCGACACCTGAGGGCTGCCCGAAGAGCTCTCCTCATCCATCCACCTCTGGCTCCTGCCAGCTGTCCCCGCGTGGTGTGGGGCTCCCTGGGCCGCAGAGAGCCTGGAGCACTGCGAGGAAAGCCTCAGGCTTCCAAGGCCTTCACTCTAGGGGAAGCTGAGATCCCGAGCAAAAGCTAAGATTACTCACTGAGAAACGGCCATGATATATCCCCATTCAGAGCAGCTAATTTTCTACACAGTTTACTATAATTACTGCTGGTGCTTGTAGCTTCCTTATCCCTCCTCCCGGGACCATTAAGTCTAAGTTACTCTTGCACGGAGTGTGGAATAAAAGCTCCTCAGCCTTCAGGCTCTTTGGTATTTTCTCTCACTATTTCCTTCTCCAGTTATGAGGCATCTTTTTTTGTTTTTGTTTTTACAAAGTACTTCATCTGCATAAAATTCATTCACATGCACTGTTCAGGGGAGGGGAAATCGTTCCTCGTCTCAATTTGCCAAGGGCTCCAGACCTCCCTTTCTCCACGTATCAGCCCACGAGCTCTTTGGGATGGGATTAGCATTGACAACAAGCTTCTAACAGGAGTGGACACAGGTTTCAACAGAAACACTCTGGCAATGGACATCATCAGTTGTTTCAGATTGGTAGTTGGACATATTTCCCCCTCAGTAAGAGGGGCAGGAGGTGCTTCCCTGGAGGTACCACGTCTCCTTATGCCCTTGTCACCCCAGGTGTTCATGGCCTGAGTGCTCAATGGGCTGCTGTCTCCATTAATTCTGAAGACTAGAGGGCAGAGAGCTTAGGTTAAAATCTGTTAGCGCAAATGGGATCTCACCTTTCTTTGTGACTTGCTGTCACAGGGCAAGATGCAGGAGCCACATAATCACCTACAGATTAAAATCATGGAGGACTTTGACAGGGCTAACCTCTTACCACTGACAGAGGAGTTTGGATGCGTGGCCTGTCTGAGGTGGAGCTAGGGTGTTCATGCTTAGCAATCTTTCTTTCAGTGCCAATCCCATACAAAGACAATATTTTTCTGAAAAGCCTGCTCTTGTGCAGAAACCGGTTTCCCATAGGTGGGCTATGAACCCCTGGCTACTCACCAGCATGCCTGATGACCCCAATGTTGGAATCGGGATTCCTGGAAGTCCCAGAAATCTGGTGCCAGGGTACAACCATCACCAGAACCATGGGGACCCACTGATTCGATCAGGCAAAAACCTCAGCCACCCACCACCCCTCCTCTCACAGCCCCACCATTCCCCCTCCCCTCTCAACAGCCATCTCGTGCTAAACCTCTCCTGCCAAAACTTGTTCCTTTGCTTCTAGCCCCAAATGTAATATTCACCTCCCTTCTTCTTTCCCCATCTGTAATTGCATCCTTCTCCTCTCTTACTGTCCAACTCCTTCACGTTCATTTTCTTTCTCCCATTACTCTCACTTTCCATTCTCTCCCCTCATCCTTCCCACTTCTAAATAGTACCTGTCCTTCTTTATCTACCACTTCATCCTTTCTCCTTCTAAAGAAGCATCCGGCTTCTGGAAGCATTCATTGCCTATTTTACCTCCTCTCTGTAAAATACTTCCTGAAAAAAAAAAAAAGACGCTACATAAAAATAAACTATATTCATTTTTGAAAGTCCCCATGCCCATTAAGCCACTGCACTCAGCTGAGTATTTTTTACAGCATAAAGCCTCCTGCAGTCCCATTATAGTTGACTAAGAATAAAACATGGTTTGAAAATAATCCCAACAAGTCTACCATTGCTGATTTCCTCCTGTGCTTCTTAACCCATTACACAAAATCAACGTATTAGAAGAAGCACTCCACCCCCAGGTTTTAAGGACAGCGCCCAAAGGGAAAAGGGGAAGGGAAGGCATATGGGACAGATCCTGCTGATCCCACCAAGCTGCTCCCAGCCCTTGAGCAATGCAGAGAGCAGATGCAGTGCTGCCAACCGCTTGCCTGTGCCACAGCGCCCAGCTGCACATTCGCTGCTGCTGAGGACACCTTTGAGCGACAGTGGTCAACCAGAGATTAGGGAGGGTGTACCAAGGCCTCCAGACGGGACACAAGAAACCGAAACAGAAGAAGTACAGGAGCAGCCTCAGTAGCAGACAGCAGTGATGGAATGGACCCCGGGCCTGGCAACAGGAGCATGTGGCCAAAGGCCCAGCGGGGCCTGGCTCCACGGCCATGCCTTGGGGTGGGTGCGCAGGAGGAAGCAGCATGGATGTGAGGCATGAGTCAGGGCCACACCTCAGCGGGGGCTGTCACCGGCCTCTGACACTGGCAAGCAGGAGGACTCTGGCATCAGTGGGAAGGTTTTCTGGGTCCTGGCCAATAAAGTGATTGCCGTGGAGGATATTAGGGTGTTTTTCTAGAAAAGGCTGAAGGCACAAGCTAGGTCTTTGCTCTGGCTTCCCTTCTTCCACACCTCCAAAATGGATCAAAATGGATCCCAAGGTAGAGGAAAAACTCTGAATGTGTAGTCAGTAACTCCCTCTCCCTCATTCTGAACAAGTTATTTTAAAATACTAATAATTGCATTAGGGATGAGCACATTTTCCAGCTATCCAGCTCGCTCTCCTTCCCTAATGCTGACACTTCAAATAGGCTGTTATAGAGTCATACCATTACTAGATTAAAAGGATGTCGTGGGCAGCCTCAATTATGGATTCAAGTGATTGCATTAAGTGAAAAAATCTTCTGAAAATATTAACATTACCTAACATTATTCTCCGCAGTCATGGCATGCTGTACCTGCAGGAAGAAGAATTAGAAAAGCCCTACATCCTGTATCAGGAGGTGGGTGGTGTTGGCCCAAAGTTTGTCTTACCCCTATTTGATGATGCTCAAAAAATTTCATACAAGAGAAACTCGAGATGCCCAGCAAAATCCATAGTAGCACAGACTTGGACCCTTTTCAGCTGATGTATTTCTATGCCTTGAAAAACAAATATAAAAAAATTGCCACTAAAACAGCAAGACCCTAAAGAACTACCAGTGACATAAAAAGTCCATAGATTCACACTACATCATAGCAGAGAGCCAAGCAGGGCAGGTATGGGGGTATTTAGGTTTTCCCTTATTTTGTCTTTCACCAAAGCTTCTCTTGCTACCCACACCAGCTCTCAACCTGTCACTATCCTGAGATCAGACCAGGCAAAACTTTTCCCTTACCTTCCCCCAGATGCTGAGCAGATCAGCATGTCATGTCAGTGTCACTGGCTTTGCTCGCATTCTGCAGGCAGCTCTGCTGCTTTCAGCATTGGTAATCCTCTCCTCCAGCTATTAAATGTATAGAGGCACTCCTCCCTGTGTTCTGCTATCCAAATCGGTGCCTACCTAGAAGCCTTTAGGATAATGCGGCACTAATACCACGTCGATTAACAAGAAGCAAAGAGCACTGTCTTTAACCAAAGCTCACTTCTAGGCAAGGCTAAAATGTAGCCCCTCTCTGCATAATGTGCACAGTGTACTGTTCCCTACCTTCATTCTCCAGCCTTCTCCAGTCTTTGTTCTCTAGTTTTCTGCACTTTGCTCATTTCATATCAAATTAGGTAAATACTGACATTTTCCTTTGGAGATCACTTACGAACACCAAAAGGTTCAGAAGTTTGTGTTAAGGACTCTTCCAGAAGTTCAGGTGTTTTGCTGCCTCCGCTGTCAGTTTCTCCAAAATTCTTCAACGTTCAAAGGAGGACTGGAAACCTTTCCTAGGATTTACCTTTACTTTCTATATCTTGCATACGATGCCATCAGAACAGCCTCTGACACGACACTTTGACACTCCTGGTGCCGTGAAGCCAGGAATCACAGAGGTCTACACAATCTAAAGCTTTCTGAAACGGTAACTCAGATCTCCTTCAAAACACTGAGCTCACAATGTACATTGAGTTAAGCCAAAGATCTGGGGGAAAATCTACTTTTCCTTTCTCCAAAATTGTGTCACTTATCCTTAGCCTGCAGCCTGCAAGATGGACAGAATTATATATTCCTATCATTTGTGCTCTGTCTCAGATCAGACAGGCTGAGGATGATGATGCATCCTCAAGAAGCTGCCATGGCAGAGCTGTAAGAGTTATTACAGTGACAAGTGGCTACTGCCTGGCCACTACCCAGGAGAAAGTTTGTGCACTGTAAGCTATCTAAAAAACTAAGCAGGATTTTTCTTAAAATTAATCAGGGCTACTGTATTTTATAGCCAGATAAGTGCCAAATGTATATTTATATCAGAACCTGACACTTCACACAGTATACAAAGTCCTAGGCCCTAAGTCTTTCAAATTTTTACTATTTTAGTTTTTGCCTTATCATGTTTTCTTAAAAAAAAAAAAAAAAGCCATCTGTTGCAATTATAGCAATGAATTACACCACCACAGATGGAAGAAAATTCATAAGGTTGCAGAGTCAAGATTTCAGTGATTAGGAAATCCCTGAATTATGCTTGATTGTGCAATCAAAATTTGTTCCCCATGTGCACACACACTAACAACAACCTCCTGAATGCTGTGATCACATGCTCTTCTATCACATGTTGCTTACCTCTGCCTCACTCAAGGCACAGATCTTTGCTCCAGGAATGAACTGGGGTGGAGAGAAAACAAAGCTTTATTTTTTGCATGTGAGTACCGCACAGGAGAGAGGCCTCTTCTTCTGCCATGTGTTGGTAGCTCAGGTGCAGGAGCTCCAACACCATGCTACGTGCACAGCTGGAGACAGAATTAGCTGCAAATGTAGCAACAGCAAAATGCACATCAGCAGTACTGGAGTGAGGCCCCCACTATCAACAAATGTCAAGTCTTTTTCTGTGGAAGTTTGAGAGTTTCACGTTGGAACAGCTGTGAGCTTGTTTGTTTTGTGTTTTTGGCTTTTTTTTTTTTTTTTAATGGGAAATCATTAACATGATTTCCTCCCAATTTGTTCCTGGAAAGAGAAGACTAGCTTGGCTCACATGTTTTAAGAGATGAACCAGCAGGGAAAATTTCAGCCTGAATGAGTAACTGAAAAAAAAAAAAAAAGGAAAGTCAAGGTTTTATGTAAAAAGCATTAGAAAACTGTAACCTTGGCTGTTACTTCTCATATGGCCTAGATGCAGAAGTAGCTACACCTGAGGGCGTTCCTTTTTAGGTAGGTCTGGGGTTTACTTTGTTTTTAAGCCCTAAGTGAAACGCTGGAATAATCACATTTTCTCTTGTAGCTATACAAAATTAAGCAAACAGTTTTGGCCAAAAGAGATGGAAAAGAACAGAAAACAAAGCTTTTGAGAGTCTGAACGTTTCAGTTCCAACTTTTCAAAATGATGGGATTCAGTTTTTCACTCCACGTGAAGCTTGGAGACCAATTTTATCTCCATTTACTTTTAAAGCACTGAGCACCTACATTCAATGCTTTATTTTGAGCTGCACAAAAATTGTTGTCTAATCTGAAGCCCTCCACTTCTCGAGGAGAAGGCACTTCACGAGGTGGTAGTGACAAGAGGCCACGAGACAAATGTCAGCAGAGCTTTTCTGCAGGCTGAAATCTTTTCTGCGCAACATCCGCAGAAGTCTCTTTCCAGGAGTTTTTGGACACAAGCAAGGCAGAGCAAAGTATTTCCAGGGCTCTAGTTGTATGACACTTCTGTATAGCTCTGTATGGTTTGGAAGATGCTTTCCAGAGATGTCCTCCTCAAACATGCAATCACTGTTGACTGCATTAACACGTCTGTATTTGGATAAATGGTTGGTGCAAGGTTCCTTCCTGTGGTTGTTGCATTTCCTAGAATCATTAAGGTTAGAAAAGACCTCCAAGACCATCTGGTCCAACCATCCCCCTACTACCAATGTCACCCACTAAACCATGTCCCTAAGCACCGTGTCCAACCTTTCCTTGAACACCCCCAGAGACAACGCCAACCAAAGCCAACCTCCATTTGCAGCGTTCACTTAGTAGGGACAGTTCTCGGCAAGGATATTTTGGATTTTGGTTCACCTCTGCAAAGCTGACAGAAGACTGGGGAAAGGCATTGTTGAAACTGTTTCTTAAAATCACACAAGTCCATAGAAGCATGGAGGTGTTTTCCTGCTCTTGGAGCAGCACAGGGACCACTTCTTCCGAGGGTAACTTATTGCTCCATAAGTTATTTCAGAAGATGCATTTCTTCACTCTGGGAGGTGGAGATTTCCCAAATTCATTTCCCAGCTCTACCATCTAGTTTCTAACTGGGCCTGTTGAAGGCATTTCTCATGTTGCAGAAGAGAGGTCAGCTCTAGACCAAGGGAGGATGCTCATTCCCTTTGCCATGCAGGAAACACGAGTCAGATTGTGCTATGCTATCAATAAACTCAGTCTATTTTTTCAGGAACAAACTATAAATTTTTCCAGCAAGTGCACTTATTATAAGTTTGTTTGCCAAGTGGAGTGGCGTTGCCTACCTCCTTGATTACGGATAAGTAAAAGTGTTTTTGTTTTAAATGGGAGAACAAATGGAACAGATTCTCCGGCCATCCAACCCTCACAGGCACTTCTGGTATGAGGTTTATCACTCAGCATAGGTGAGGGGGAGGAAATAACGCTTTTGGAAGCCCCTTGTTACAATATGGGCAGCTGATCATTATACAAGATAATCCACAATGAATTATCTTTGACAATGTTTTACAAAACCGTCACAATGGTATGCAAGTCAGAGAAAAACGCTTTAGGCCAAATCCCTAGAAAACATAAATTGATTTATACTGGAGGATATGCCCCTTTGTCTCGAGCGTACAGAATTATTCATGCCAAATCACTTCACAGAGAAGTTTGGGCTTTCTTCCTGGTGCTGGACAAGTTACTTAGAGACACGGCTTTGCTGGGTCCTCAATAAGAATGAGCTCTTGATCAGAGCCAGCCCCCTTCTAGCTCAGTATCCTGCTCCTAACCGCATCCAGGGGGCAAAAGGGAGCGCCTGGGTCAGATGAGCCTTCATATCTAGGACAGAACTACAACAGAGGAGGCCTGAAGGTAAACCAAAACCCTCGGCTACTTCATCCCAGGGGGAACGGGAGCAAAGTACCCACATCGTTATGTGGGTTTCTGTATCACTAGTCCAGAGATAACTGATTTCACAGTTCCCTAAGAACTGTTAGCCATGCATCCATTTCTACCTGCCACCTCTCCTAGGTCAGTGCTAAAAGCACGTGCGCATGTGAAATGCAGAGCTATGGGCAAGCCCTTCTGGGATTTTAGATGAAATACCTGTACTTCACTGGCAGAGTTGAAACATTACCTGTTTCTCTCATCTGGGACTGTAAGAAACATTCAGAGTGGGATTCCTTATCTACTAAAGTTTCTGAAGCTGGCCTGAAGGACACAGGCTCTGTTTCCTTGAAATAGCATGCAGCGTATTACATCAGGCTTGTGTCTGTCCCAAGCTGAACTACAGAGTAACTGGAGAATGGAAAAATGCTGCCAGCGCCCGAGTTGCATGTTGCCACCTCCCACTGTAAACTCCTTATCTGGGAAACGCCTCGTCAGTCGGATGGCAGAGCCTCAGCCGAATAGCCCCCATCTCCCCGGGGGCCCAAGGTGCCCAGAGCACCCCAGAAGCACCCCAGCGTGGCTGCAGAGCGGACCCAGGGCACAGCAGCCCTTGCACCGCACTCAACAACTGAGTGCACTGATGAGGATCACCCGTCACAGGCACTCGTTGCGTTGCGTATAATGCAACGGTATTCTGATAAGCAGGGAGGGGGAGAGAGCGATTTTGCCATCAGAGGGAGTAAAATTAGCTTAGGTGAGCACGTAAGGGTGTCTGGCTGGCAGACAGCCTGTTGCAAATACAGCCCAGTGAGCTCAGCTCCGCGGCCAAGAAAACAGTGGGATTTGTATTTTAAAGTGCCTCGTTAGATCAAGCGCTCATAGCCAAAGCTGAGAGCAAGTTGTAGGGGGAGGAATGGGGTGGTGGCAGCTGGGAATCTGGCAGCTGTGTGATCTCTGGGGGCTACAAATGAACATGTAAATTTCTATATTAAGCAGCAAAAGCATCTATTAGAGTAAAATTGCTCCAGCTTAATTGTTAGATAGGCATGTTTGTTAAAATACAATTTAAGCAAGATCATATCGTTCTTCCTCACTCAAGGGTGTACGCTCGATAACGTCGTTTGTCAGCAACTGCCTATTATGTTAAATAGCTGAGGAATTGCTGGATATCTTTCTGCTTAGATAATAACATTAAAGTTTCTTGAAGCATTTTAGAAGTCTGACTAATCTCCCTGTCTCTCTATTTTATTTTTCTAAAGTGAATTTAGTGCTGGTGAAAGGTTCCAGATTGACAGCCCTGGAGACAGGAGCTGATTGCTTACCCACGTACTAGGTACAGCCCCGACAGCTGCAGTATGCGTCCTGCTGCCTCCCAGCCACCAGCTCCTGCACCTTGCACTGTCACCTGGAGCATGGCCTTGCTGCACGTGTGATGGCGAGGGGCAGTCGCACATCCACAGGCTTGTCAGGCTAAGCTTCCATTGAATCATCTGCTGGAAAAGGCAGCAGGAGCCAAATTTAGGCTTACCTCCAGCCTTTTGACTATTAAGGGGGCCTCGGGACTTCAGGCGCACAAAATGATAGGAGAGAGCTGCTCTGTGTGGCTCACTGATCTCCTGAGAAGTGATGGCCTTTGACCAGTCCTTCGCTCCATGCAAAGCAAACATCCACGGCCTCAAACCAGTCTTGAAGTCCAGGCCTTGAGAAATGCCCGCAGCTGAGAACTGTAAAAGATACACAAAAAAGTCTTCGACTGAAACCGCCCAAAAGCACAACTGGAGCCAGCCAAGCAGCAGAGGCTGGGTTTGTTTGCCACATACGGCTGATGGCACCTGGGTGTCTGGACCATCATCAGCTGACAGCAACGTTCAGAAACCACCACACCAAGCTGCACTGGAGTGACAACAGGTACAGGAAAGGTGATGATACGTGGCACTAAAGCTCTCCAAGTCCCTGACTCACAACTTGCTGTTCAGCTCTCGTTACCAAGCATTCTCCCTTACTGAAAGATGTATGCATTTGTAGGGAGAACACCATATTGCAGGAGACACAGCAACGTGGAGGTAGGCACTATGCTGAGGATGTAAGGTAGAAACGGCACCTCTGAAAAAGTGCACTGAGCTAGAAAAGTCCTCTGAGTGCTCCTCATACTGCACTGTCCAATTTTCTCCTGGCAGCTCTCTAAAGGTCTACTTTGGCATATCTGTGCAAAAATCAATGGAGTCATCAGTAAATCAATGCAGTGCATGGGGCAAACAGGCAAAGAAGCAGAAAATCTAACCAAAGTGGGTAGATCTGCCTGCTACCTTAAATGAATGAGGATCTTTTCTTTGGCTGTCATTCCTGTGCTCATTTGTAGGAATATTATTGGTCTTTGGATACCATCATGACAAGTAAGGAGGTAAGAAAGTATCAGGGGCTGTTACTTCTTTAGAGCGGACAAGGCCTTTCCTTTTTCCAGCTAACAGCCTCCAAACATCCACATTCAAGCTTGGCTTTAGTAAGCTTCCTACTGTACTATATTGGGGTAATTTCCAGCATCAAATCTTCCTGACAGCCAGAGTGAAAAGCCATCTATACTAGATAAACGACCTTTAGTCAACAATTCTGAATTTGCTCTTGAGAAACTCTGTAATTGTTGGAGGAGGGAGGAGGATAAACCACAAGCCTCAACAAGGAGGAAGGTTTTACACAATAGTTCCTTGTTTTCCAAAATTTCCCCAAACAAATATCACACTGGCAAATTCCATTCTGTTTTGGCTCTCAGAACAACATCTACATCCCCAGCCCTGTGAAGACATAAGTACATTCTTAATACATACATTATGATTGCTGTTTCATGCAGCTCCCAGGATGTGAAGTTTTGTTTGTATGCAAAAGCATTTACAAAATTGGGTTTCTGTCCTCTTATATGCTTATTCAAATGAGCTCAGACATTATCAGTTCAATTTCCTACCACGGGAATATTACAATTGCAAATATTTTCTCTTTTATTCCAAATATTGACTATTCCAGGACACAAAGTGAAACTGCAGACATTTTGGTTATAGCTCTAAGCAATGCACATATCCTTAGTGCAATGAGCTGAGCTCCCTCCAGTCCCCAAACTGATTTGGCTCCCACACCTCTGCAAATTAGGTTGCATATTTCCATGCTCAAATAAAAAAATAATAACAAAAAAGTGTAACTTCAACACTAAATGTTTAAACAAAGTGTTTAATATTTACACAATAAGTTCTTTTTCTAAATTTAAACCCTTGCCTAAGTAAGACAGAATATAGTAATGGGTGAACCTCAAACCATTGGAAGGTCGGGTCCAGTTCAGAAGCTTATCCAAACCTCTTTTGTGTTTTAAAAAATTGGCTTAGAGACTTGCAAGAACATGAGTCATCTGGATGCAACTGTGACTTATAGGCCATCAAACTTTGAGTGATGGTCCCCAAGTTCTCTTTCTGATCACCAATTTTGCTCTTGCTTTCAAATTTAATGATGCTGAGTCACACCGATGATAAAATCTTTGGAAAACCAGTTTAATCTGCCTGCAGAGCCAGAGCCAAATGTAGGTCTGTCTGAGCAATGCCCTGATTTGCTCCCATCTCAGTCTATGCCAGTCCACCCTGGAACATTCCCTGAGGCCTGGGCTGTTGCAAAGGTGATATAAAATTAATAGATTTGCATCTGACTCCCCAGTCCTCCCATTACCAGTGGTATTCCATAAAGGCCCTAAAATTTCACCTGCAGCACCTCTCTGTCAGCTCGGTTTATGCTAAGAGCCACAGGAAAACGTCAAATCAAACCTTGTGGCTAAGGCAAGATGTAAGCAGTTGATGCAGCAGTTATATAAACTCCTGACAACTACATTCACCCAACCTGCACACCAGGGCCGGGCAACGCACCCTAGGAAGAGCATTTTTTTCTCACGACTGAATGTATGTCCACAGTAAGGAGAAAGGATGCTCTGCAGCCATCCTTAGGGACTTATCTCTAGAGACTGCAACATCCAAAGCCTTAAAAGGCAGCCGTGGGCAGCTCTGGGTGATCTCAGGGGCCTTCAGAACACCAAATGCCACTCTTGTTCTGTTAAAACTCACATTATTCACCATTAATCAACCAGGTTGAGGCATCCCATCTCATTTTATCTGTTTATTGTAGGATGAAATGATCCACCACGAAATCACATCAGCCTTTATACACCAATAAACAATTTAAATAGTCTTAGCTCAGTGGTCCAGAAATAATAACCATTCTTATCATTGAGGGATAAAGGGAGACAAGAAAAGTTAATAAAAAGGGAATAACCAAGCTTTCTGGAGCCTAAGCAGAACTTGATACAGCTCAGAGTTTCAGTTAAGTCATGGTCTTCTTCAGCTTAATTCTTAGTGGAAATAAACCTAAATAGTTAACTGGTGCCATTGAGTCGTCAAAACAAAAAAAGGAAAAAAAGGATTTTGCAGCTGAAGCATGAGTCCGTAAACACCAAAAATAGATGTAAAAAAATACAAATCAAAAATTAAAAACCCAACTGTTTAAACTCTTCCAAGTCTGTATTCAAGGTCACTGATGCTAACAGGACTCTTGACTGCTCTTGACTGACATGATCATCTCCATCGTAATTGCTCTGCCTTGATGGAATTACTGAGTTCCACCCGGCGCAGCCTCACTCCCCTGCAGCCGTTCATCTGGGGGCACAGGGCTGCGATCACTCGCACGCCTGCAGACTTGGTGAACCAGCTGGGGACAAAGTCCACTGCAGTGGAAATTTGTCCTTAGGTACTCATGTTTTCAGTTATATCACTCCGAGCAGAAAAAGACCAACAGAGAGACAGAATTTCAGAAAAAAATGACTGCCTTTAAGTAACAGCAGTAACTTACACCAAAATCATCCATCATTTATGACACTTCTCCAGGAATTTCTGGACCCATTCCTGTCACAACTTCAGAAGAGAAACCTGGGCTATGAAAGGACATAAGCTGCGTCCTCTGATGGCAACACCATAGCAATCAAATTCAATCAAGGGAACCCAAATAACCTATTTTTATTCCTGCAACTTCTGGTAAATTTTATTTCTGTGACTTGAGGTGATTATTTTTCCCTTTTGATACCATTTTCAGTGCATGCCCTTCATCTCCCCTGTGGAGCCAGCCCAAATGTCACAGAGACTATTAATGGTGTGTACTTAACACACATACTTACAGTATGTTCATTCTCGGGGAGACTAAACATTATTGAAAGGTTACAGCATTTATTTTGATGTGTGTCTGTTTAACCAATTCAAGCAAATGTTACACAAACACAAAATGGGCTTTCCTACCCTGTCCCTCACCAGCCATCCCAAGCCATTGATTTTTAAACAGAAATCCTTCTTCAAATCAATGGGGAATTTAAAACCTGATGTCCCAATATGGCACATGGGGACAGCTCAGATGTACAACAACCAAATATATGAAGAAAGAAACGTTTCATCCTTACTCCCTGTAACCCTACCAAAGCCAGTTGCCAGTTTCCAGTCCAGTTTCTACCAACTTCTGGCTGATTTCAGGGGCCACCTCTCCAGCTTTAACAGGAGGAAGAACCAGGAGTTGGGTTCCTCACCATTTTGATTCTCATGTCATGGATGAGATCTGGATGGATTTCTTGCGATTCCTAAGGATCTCCTGCTTTCATTGGGACTGGACAAAACAGTCAATAAATACAGCCCTTCCTGTGGCTGTCCCTAGCAAGGAGAACAAGCACGGAGGGAACAACAAAGCTGTACATACAACACTGGTTAGAATGTAAGTGTTCACATCATCCCAGCAGCAGAAGATAGCTGCAGCAGGGACCTACCCATGCATCCAGCTTTTCCAGCCACCACTCACCTGCAAACATGGGATTAATTGTCTCCACTATAGCTACTAACAACCTTATTGATTCTTACATGGTATTTCAAGAGAGCTAGACCTTCAGAAAAAAAACAAACAGACAAAACAAACAAGCATTCCCCCCTCATTTCAAACTCTATAAAATCACAAAGATTTAGTGCTAGGGAGCCCCCCAGCACACCTCAATTGACTGCAAAGAGAGTCAAGGGCATACGAGGCCATAATGAAGTCCAGCAGCTCTATTTATCACGTGGCCCCGTTCTGCCTTGTTTTTACCTTACCTCAGGAGCTGCTGTGGGAGAAAACATCCAGTGCCATCCAAGCACAGTGCTAGCGTGAGCACTGGTCACACCAAGCCAGAATCATTAAGCAGCAGCAGCAGCAGCTGATATTCAGAGTATTAGGAAAGCTAACAAGGAGGTGCCCTCAGCATACATCCCCGGTCCAAAAATACAACCTTCCACCGTCAGCCACCAATTAAAGTCCGTGTCTTGTCTTTATGCCGGGAGAAATCAGTCTGACTGGACTCCTTCACCAAAAGGTCAAATGTGAAAATAAACTAAGGCAAATGGGGCTGTCCTTTCCTCAAGCATCGCACTGCTCTGACACCTCGTCTTTGGGCTCCAAGCTGCCCTTTTTTCTCAGAAACTCATCTTCCAGGACATCCACCGCTCGTCCCCTGCTTCCTACCCACCTTCTAGCTGCCACCCAGCACAGGCATCTGCCCAGGCTCCCCCCTGACCCGGAGAAGCTGGAGCAGCAGGAAGGTTTGCAGCTGCGGGCAACCTGGAAGTGGTGTCAGAGGCCTCGTGGCTGGCCTCTTAATTGCTCCCAGCGAGCCCTGTAATCCTACCTGCGCCTTCCCCAAATGGAGCAAGCTGAATCCTGGGTGATTTTATGGGGTGAAGGAGGAGCCTGGAGTAGAAGCAGAACAAGGGAGCAGCCAGTTCTCCATCTCAGCCACTCTTCCTGCTCCCCACAGCGTCCTTGCATTCACACCTGTCACGTCCCAGCCCTCCCAGTTGGTCAGACTGGGAAGCTCCCAGTGCACTGCTTCCAGCCGAGCAAGCATGGAGGAGGGAAGAGGAGAGGCTTTGTGCCTCGTCTGAGCACAGCAATCCTTGGTCCTCAGGAGATGACCTTGAAAAGAAATGCCCTTCCCGGGGCAGGCAGCCCAGTGATGCTATGGAAGGGAGCTTAGCAGCACTCGCACAAATAGCCACTGGCATTTTCCTGTTGCCAAGACTGCAGCCTTAAAAATAAGTAAATAAAATAGACACCTTAGACTGGGCAATATCGTCACTCCTTTGCCAATCCTGAGGGGTATCAGACAAGGTTGCATCCTCTGCTACCAAAGAAGAGGGTCACTGGGGCAGTGGTCTCTCTCACCACTTCCACACGGAAGCACCATTTCAGAGTCCTGCTGGGAACACAGGAGTCTTGTTGGGGGACCAGTGGGGTTCACAGTGACCCTTTCCTGCCGTGGCATTCCATGCTGTCCCTATGCAAGGACATATGGGGTGGGCCTGTGGGGACACCCCCAGCATAAAGAAACGCCCTCCTCTCACCCTAAAGACGAATGAACCACGAAGTACAAATACTTCAACCAAGCTGGAATGAAACAGGAACTATTCCCAAATGTGACACCAAAGCTCTTACTGAAAGTTTAAATATTTTCATAATTCATTTTTCAATGTCATGTCACCTCTGCACTGATTATTTGTGGCCGGGATCCCACTTCCCCAAACGTTACAGAAAGCCACCAACACTACAAGAGAAATCTTGGGGGGGATTCTCACACGGCAGGCCCACTGGCACAAGACACAACGGAGGCAGATGTGCTCCTGCAGAGGCAACCAGTGCACATCCTGGATACTCTCCGAGGCAGGTCCCCAGCCCGTGGGGCTGTGCCCCCTGCCCTGCACCCCCGTTCGCAGCAGGATTGGCCCCAGGCAGAGCCTGCGCCGTGCGGTGCGCAGGGCCCTGCAGGGTGCTGCAAGGCCGTACGTGTGCGCAGCTATTTCGGCAGAGGCCTCAAACAGCTGCATAGTTTCTGACCATCTCAGCACAACAACCCCATGTCAATACGCGGAGAGGAATGCGGAGACCTCAACGGTGCCTCTCGACACCCATCTGTTTTTTAAAGTCAACTTCCCTGAACTCCTCTGCAAACTATTAGCATGCCGAATGTCCAGTTGAGGGCTATGTTTTGTGTGTGTGCTGTAATTCCAAAGTAAACTCTTTTGCCTCGAGAAACATGCAACACAATAAACTAATTTGAGTTGAGCTTAGTTTAATCTTTCTGGGCTTTTTGTTGTTTTGATCTGATCCCAGAAGTGGAAGTCTGGTTTAGGTATCGTGTTTTTGTTTTGTTTTGGGGTTGAGGGTTTTTTTTCCTCTTTCTGGGATTTGCTCTCCACAAGCCAGATTCCTGGATTTGACAAGTTCTGTTTTATGCTACTTACACTACCACCTGCGCAGCCGGAGAGAGATTTAAAAGGCCGACTTCCCTGTTGGTAAAAGCAACAACAAGCAAACACAGAGCTGTGTTCAGGACAGGCTGAAAAGAAATTTGCTTCCTTTCTTCATATTAATTCACAGATGTGTCCTTCCCCATTTTCCTATACCCTACCCTTGTACCTGCCAAATCCTTTTCCTCTTCGTAATGTGCTTGCTTCGACCCACAGAAGCTCTCCTGTCATATTAGTTTTGTTTAATAATCCTCTTTTGTACACTTACTAATTAGCCACTGCCTGAAGACAAGGTGACAGGGAGCTATGGTTGCCCTGGCTGCTTCAGGGACACTGCAGTGGCCGTTTCTACTGAGCATTATCTCCATGCAATCTCTTCTCTCGCCAGGCCAGGAAGACCTAGAGACCACAGCTGTCCCGTCAAGAGCCCAGTGATGTAATTTGCCCGATATTCAGGCAAAATGAGGCCAAACTCCACTGACTGGCGAGGTGACTCACGTTGTATGCGGCGTCCTGCGCAGGGTCGAGAGGAGGTTCAGGAGGCCTGATTCAAAATCTCTTGTGTGGCTCAACGGCTGAAACAGGAAGGGTGGAGAGCTGAAGCGACAGAGCAGAGCAGAGTGAGAGTTCACTACACGCAGCAGCACCAGCCTGGATATTTAGGAGATAAGCCTAATGTACACACTTCTGCTGCAAATTTTAATTTTGGAAAACCAAAGGTCAAAGGATTGGAACTTTTGCTCTGTTCCAAGGAAGGTCTGCCAAGCACTACTGTAACAGCCCAGCTTTCTGAGTATGTTACAGGCACATTAACGGAAAAGGAAAAATAATAATAATAAAAAAGGAACAAGTAATCCCTTTGTATAAAAATAAAAGCAAATAATGCACTGTAAATATAAAAGTTATTTGGAGAGGTGAGATCTGACATTACAACTCAATGGGATTCTCCAATAGTGTACAACTCAGCTTAGAAAAAGCACAGTGTTTTTCTTGACCTCTCATTCTTTCACAGTTGTATCATTATTTAGTCAGTAAGGCAAAAATAATAAAAAAATAAAAGGCCAACCATTTCCAAAAGGTAACTGGGACCCTTCCTTCGATCTGTGCACCCTTCCCTTCCCACTCCCTCCAGGTTCCCTTCCTCCCCATGCAGAGAAATCAAAATGAGTAAAGCACACCGAGATGCAAGAGAACGAGGTGACTAAGACCTGGATGTGTAATAATACGTCTGTACTGTAACCAGACATAAACCTTTTAAAATTCAAATAGGTGACTCAAAGCTATGGAGACCTTTCCAAACAGCAGACAGAACAAAAAAAAATAATTAAAAAAAAAAAAAGACATTAGGACATTTCAGTTAAAGTATTTCCATTTAAATAAAGCTGCTTATTATTGTAATTGCAAAATGGCTCTGCAGTTCAGTTTGGCTTTGATAATGAGGCACTGAGTTAGAAGCATCCTGGACACACGCTGCCTTGATTTGACATTTGTCTCCATCCAAATCACCCCATCTTCACCCACTGGAGTAGAAGAACAGACTGTTACTTCAAGCCACTGCAAATTAGACACCATTTCCAAAGAGCCTCGATTTTGTACGTAAATCACAGTTTCTTATAAACATCATCGTGCTGGTTGGTCTGCAGAGGGGGAAGTGCCACAAGGTAGGAAGAGATGTGGCTGACTCCTGCGCAGCAGATACTGCATAAACCAGGTACTAAGCATGACTTGCTTATGTCTGAGCTCTCTGTAGGACAGAGATCCACAACTTGTGTGCTCAGTAGACTCCTACGCAGCTCATAGAGCAGTGAATGGCAGCCAGTCCCACAGTGACAGCTTCGCAAACCAGATTCTTCTCCAACTATCAACCCAAAGCTAACACGCTTTTAAGAAGACCCACACCTACAAAATGCAGAGCTAAGAATAATTGCATTCAGTATCAGTTGATCAAATAGGCCCTAAAATACCTTAAGAAAAATAGTATAATTGAATATTCAGTCTACGGTTGACAATGGATAATTCTACATCAAGGTACTCCTGGAACACAAGAATGTAAAATATTCTGCTCCAGGCCTAATTCTCATTAGGTGCCTTGGGCTAAAAGGAAATACTTTTTAGTTCTGTTACAAAACATGAATAAACAGAAGCCATGGGTTACAAAAAGTGAAAACTGAGTAGGAATTCCAAGATTTACTCCATTAATCATAAATTACTAAGAAAAACAAAACATGAAAGAGCTCGCTCTGTTTCCTTCGTTTTTTTTCAGAGCAGTAGCAGCCACAAAAACGTAGGAGCTGGTGACAAAATAGCAATGATCGTGTAAGAAATTGCGTCTAGGATGTTCATGGTTAGTTGTTCATTGGGATGGCTCACTTCCTAATGGAAGGGCCAGGTTGTGCAACAGCTTCATAGCCAGGGAGGGGTTCCTGATGCAGTGGTCCCGCTGGTTTTGGTGGAGCTGGCAGACACCCGTCACGAGGATGAGGGGCCCTGGGTCTGACCCATCGGCTGTGATTCAAGCGGCACGGCTTCAGCTGTCCTCCTGGGAAGCTGTGCTCAGATCGTCTGAGCTGGAGGTGGAAAAGTCCAGTGAGATCTTCCAGCTCGTCTTCCTGCCAGCGCAGGTTTGTCTCCAAAGACGTTTTCTAGGATTTTGTCCAGACGGCTTTAAAAAAGCCCTAAAAAGTGGGATTCCACCATCGCACTGCAGTGACTATTTCATAGCCCAGCGCCCTTTGCTTGTAAGCTTTCCCTGATAGCCACATTTATTTCGTGTTGTTCCTATGTTACTCCACCCTTTGTAATCCCAGACTGCTCCCTCCCTAGCAAAGGGATGGCACAGAAGAAAAACTCAGCAGGATTCACCTTTTGTGGTAGCTTGTCCTGCGGTCACAAGGTTTATCCCCAAAGGAAATAACAGAATTTCACTCCCAGAAAACAGATGCCCCCTGGATCTTTATGATCGTAGCAGCATTTGGTCATCAGCAGATCTGGAAAGGTTCCCTGCAATTGTTTTTTCAGTCTTTTTCTATGTATTGTCCCTTGATTTAGGAACATTTGGGAGATTCTGTCCTGTTCTTGCTCCTTCTCCTCCATATTTGCGGGTTCTGTATTCCAGTCACATTACACACTTACCTTCTACTTCTTGCTCCCTTTACTCCACAAAGTCTCATTTGGCCATGTCAATACAGAACTATTCTTTTTTTCTTTTTTCTTTTTGTTCTAGACTTAAGGTTTGCACCCAAGAAACCAGTACTCAAAGTAGTGGACTCAGTTTGTTTAGGATCTCTTTATCACGTTTCTCACCACAGCACTGTAAGAATCCTAAAACTCTTTCTGATAAATAATGCATTCCAGCAAAATATAAATCCATTTCCTTCTATTAGCTACAATTACAGCCTAAAATAGTAATGGAGGTATTGGATTACTCAAGCAGCCGTGCTTTCATTAAGAGCATTCACCATTCATGTCACACTTTGAGCCCAAATAGGATAATTTCATGTTCACCTTTGCTTTGGTCATCGTCTCCCTCCACTTATTGGCACTGAGAGGTTTACCCGATTTGCTCCTGCACTCCTTCCAGATCCTCACAGGGGCTAATGACTGAATCAAGCCTTCCTTTGCTGGGTTATTTAATACCACCTGGGCATAATAAATGGGAAATCCCAGCACTCTTTACAACATTTGTAGCACTGGGCCACTTTTACGACATTATTACAACTGGAGCATTGTTGTACCTTGAGATTTTTAGAGAGGTCTCACTACTAGGAATTTTCTCCTGATACTCAGCCTGAGTTTTACTTATTTTCTTCCCTCTGCCTATAGGTTTGCCTCTGTTGGCTCAAACTAGACATTTCTGTTTTGCTCTAGTATTTATGTGTTTGAAGATAGTTATCATATACCTTCTCAGTCATTTTAAACCAAGCGGCCATATTTAGCTCTTTTTAATCTTCTAGTCATAAATCATCCTACCCTGGTCTCCTTTGCCAATGTCAGGAATGTTTTTCTATAGTTTCAAAAGTGAAATATGCCTCTGTTAGAAAATAGCTGCAAAGAGAAGAAAAAATGGATTCAGAAATTACAAAAAAAAAAAAAAAAAAGAAAAACCAAGTATCCTCCACCAGGTAAAACTCCTATGAGTCCAGAGCCTCATGCCTTTGGTTCCCTGCTGCAAAATCCTTTAAGAACCTCAGAACTAAGCAACAGCATATCAAAATACCCAATAACGCACCTAATCATTCATGTCACTTCTGACCCTTGCCACTTGGGATCAGGGCATTTCCTTCCTTGCACTTTGTTAAACGTGTTTTTAATCTGCTTAAATTGCACAACAACATGGCACGATGTAAATGGGCGCATGACCCAAGCGATTTTTAAAGGACTTTATTACAAAGGTGGTTCTTTCCCATTTGGCCAGTGAAAAGGACTGGGCCACATCTTGCACTGACCTTGTGTAAGCTACGAGAAAGGGAAGGAAGTCCCCAAACCCTCTTCTCACATTGCTGACCGTGCACCCCCCTCCACCTGCCTTCAATCAACCGCTGCTGGAGCAATGACACGTCTGTCCCGTGTTGCCCCAAGGCTGCAGTCCTTCGCACGGTGTGCACAACCTCTCTCTCTGGGAGGCAGAGATGCTTCTGCATTGCTCTGCCCAAGCCTGGCCCCAAGGATGCACACAAATCCATACTGCACACATGCGTGTCTGCTCCTCTTCCAAACTTTCATCCTCACTTTTCCAATGGGACGGTGGTTAGGGAGCAGAGTTCTCAGGTAATTACCCTGTAAAAGAAACCACTTTGTTTCCTTTTTTTATTATTATTTTTTTAAGAGTTAATACAGAGGACTTCCGCATGTAGTCAGCCAAACACTGCAGAACAACTCTAAAAGACAAAACAAGGGGTTTCTTTTCTTAATACATTTCTCCCGCTGTTCACTTGTTTATAGGATTCAGTCATTCTCATCAAGCCAAACCTGGCACGACTAACTCCAATCCCACATTCAACAAAATCGCTGCTGTGTTTATATATCCAAGGGGACTTTTCAGAAAGGGAGAAAAGCACCTCCACTATGTTAATTCCTAAGGACTCAACAATTAATGAACTAATCTTATTACACGTGCTGGGGGCAGAATCCTGGTAGATGAAACCTGAGCCAATGAATTAAAGTCTCAAAACTCCTTTGGCTGCATAAACGTGCTTTTAATTTCAGCTAACCTTTCAATAATAATCCTTCAGGATTTTTTTCCATGATGTTTATACTTTCTGAAGATATGTGACTCCTCTTGGATACAAGCTCCTTTGTTATTTTATTTCTTGGAAATATTTAGCAATGTCCCAATAACTTCTTGTTAAAAGTGTATTTGCTTTTCCTGTCCTGAAGGTTGTAGCTGAGTTTTCCTCTCTCTATGGAAGGCCCTTGGCTTTTTACTGAATTTTTACTGCTGGGAGTAAACAAAGAATAGGAGAAATGTTTGCCATATGTTGACATAATGGTCACTTTGTGGGAGGGGAGTTGAGAGGAAGGTTGCCCCCCTGACATCATGGTAGAAGTGCCCTTTTTCCATGGTTAAAGGTGGGTAAATAAATTATGGTAAATAAAAACCAACTTGAACTTTCACTAAGGACTTCAAAGGAAACCTATAACCCATATGGTTACAGAAGTTGAAAAAAGTTGAAAAAAGACCATTTAGCATTCCACATATTTAGGGACATTGGTCAGAAAGACACTCTAATTATGAGCAACTTACGCTCACACAGGGACAACTCCCACACAGACCCCCCTTAAAAGTCACTTTTTCCTGTGAGTACCTTAGATACCACAATGGTCAGTAGTAGAGGAAACACAGAGGTAGAGAACTCAGACAAACTCTCAAATCCACTCCTACCTCTGCACTTCAGTTAGTTCAATTTAGATCCTTAGCAGTCTCCTTTTATTTACTGTTTGTATTTTGCCCATGAAAATGGACACAATTCTGTCTTTTTCTGTCATTTTCATAGATTTCCATAATAAATGATGATTGAGCTAAGAACTTGTACCAGAACATACTGGTTGAGTCACCAATTAGTCTGCAGGCATGGTCTTTATTTGAAACAGTTTGGAAGTTTATTCTGGAAGCATCGAAGAGATTTTAGTGTCTTATTATTCAAAGTAAGTTACGAATGAATAGTAAACATGAACGACTCACTGCCTTGATAGTCCATTAAAAATCAAAAAAATTCTTTTGCAATTTTACACCAAGACAATTACTGCCATGTACAAGCCAGTATGATGGGAAGGATCACCACTCTCTGGGCCATCTAGCTGGCTATGAAAAACCTGCTGGGGAAGAATCTGTGGAGAGATCTTGTCAAACTTTTCCTTATGGTCTCTAGGTTCTCGTTGAGATAACCAACAAGATGTAAAATGCTTCCTTTTTCTTTTTCAAACAAAGACAAAGCCTATTGCAAATTCAGAACATGCCTGCAATGAACTGGATTGGTTTGCAAAAGATATGCAACTTCCCCTACTAACTGAAAAACACCAAAACCTGCAAGCAAAAAAAACGCCCCTTTCGAATCGCCGCTCTGATGAGATGGACGCACGCACACACCACCTTTGTTTCATTTTGGTTTGGTCGATACCTTTAGATAGCTTACGTTTACTTTACAATTCCTGGCCCTAACTCTTCCGAATGTGAATTTTAAATATTTTTTGAGTTCTGCTGTTCCATTTTTCAACACTGGTAGGCAAATTTTTCAACACTATGTAGACAAATTTTGGTCACAGCCATGAGAGAATCAAAACACCAATCATTCGGAAATAGTTAAATCCTAGGATAACAGAGAAGCACCTGACAGAGAGAGAGAGAGGAGGGGAGTGCCAGGACAACAGACATACAAGTGATAAGATCATCCATTGAAATTCTGTTGACATACCCATATGCGCACCTTGACTCCTTTGATGTGGTTTAATGCCCTAAAATATAAACTTTCATGAAGAAAAATGCCGTGCCTTTTGCAGAACAAAGCCCTCTTCACCGTGAGAATGGCGCAAATACAGCCATACAGAAAAGGTCAGGCGCATGAAGCTCTAGAGCAGTCCCCAGGCACATCACAGGCAGCAGAGGGGACCTGGGCCCTCCTGACGGCCACCATGGCTAAACGCAACCCCCGGCAAGCCGTGTCTGCCTCCCCACATGCCGTTTGTCTTTCTTGCCTATGTAGATTTGAGTATCAGTGCAGGACTAAGGAGTTGGACTCGATGATCCTTGTGGGTCCCTCCCAACTTGGGATATTCTATGACTAGATACACCAGGCCCAGATTTCCACAAGGGCTTTAAGATACGACTGCAATATGAATTTTAATGACTTTAAAAGCCTTTCTTTGGTCTAAGTGCTTCCCCACAGATGTGTTCAGGTTTGCTTGACAATTAGTGAGACTTATGTCTTCTTCACAACTTACAACTTTTTCACAATAACTTCTTCACGGTCTTCAGCCAAGTACTAAAACCATGCTAAAGTGAAACGAAAGGGGCACAAGAGTGGATGTGGTTTGGGATTCCGCTGACGTACGTGACACCAATACGCTGCTGCCTCTACTGGCCAGGGCAGCAGCAGTGGGGCAAACCTTGCCACCATACATCACAACCGCACTGGCAGCTGCGAGGAGACCGCCTCACGTATTAGCTATCCTCCCCTCTGCACACTTCTTTTCCCAGCCATCTAGAAAATATCCCATCTAATAATACGCCTCACCAACAACGTTTACAAATAATTCTTTCAGGCGGGATGGCGGGGGTATCCGTGCCGAGCCCCGCTGTGGGGGGAGCGGTGGTTTTTGTTGGCAGCCCCAGGCCCGAGCCCCCCATGCCGGGGAGCCCCGGGGGGGTTGTGGGCTAACGTGAAAGCAAGCACAAGCCTTGGCAAGCTCGCGGCTGTTGATCTTCCTCCCGAGGCGCGTGCACACAGGTTTATTCCACACGCCGCTGTTGGCTATTTCAGCTATTTTTCCCCCTCCGACTCCCCCTCTGTCAGCTCTATAAAATAATACACAAGTATGTGATACCTCAGAAATTGGACAGAGTGGTTGCAAGCAAAAAAAAGAAAAAAAAAGAAAACCCGCTATTTTACATTCTCTGGAAAAACGGGTTATAGATTCTATATTTAAATAAAGGTTAGAACAATAAAGCGGCAGGGTTTTTCCACAGTAACTCTCACCTTCTCAGACAGCAAATGCTGAGTAACTCCATGGCCCTTCTCGCCCTCCCGCGTCCCACACCCGGCCCAGGGGCTCCGGCTCCCCTCCTGTTTACTGAGCGTCTGCAGCCATGCTGGGGCAAGCCACAAGGCCGATGTTTTTTGGAGACTGTTCCACTTGTCACTGGGCTAAAATAAAAAAGGGGAGGGAGGCAGGAGCCATCGCCTGAGCATGGGCCAGAGCCCGAGGAGGGCCTCTGGAGAGCCATGTCTGCCATCTCCAGCCCGGCCCGGCCGGGTGCTGCTGTGCTGACAGCCAGGAGCACGGCAAAGCCTCACTGCGTGTGCTTGAGAGGGGTGCTGCCTATTTTTAGGCAGCTGGAGTTTCCACGAGGATTCCTAAATCTCTAGTTTCATTAGGGCGTGTGTGCTTTTTTAAGAACAGGTCATTTGAAATTGCGGTCGCATCGCTCTGCTTCTTTCCCTTCCAGCGTGAGACTTGCGATATAAATAACAAGCCTATTAAATAAACGTATGAGTCTGTCGTACGATGCAAATAAGACCCGGCCAACAGGCTGGAGTCGGGGTGATAAACGAGGGCAATGGTGGGGTATGGCGTGGCGAGTGCTGCTGCCAAGCGGCCCACGTGGGCCAGCACGGTCACTGGCGGTGGCCAACAGGTTCAGCGATGGGTCCGTGCCTGCTCAGGGCAGTTTTTCCCAGGCTGCAACAAAGTCAGATTTAACCACTCGAGCCACTCACGGTCCAAGCCTGTTTCCCATATGCACACAATTCCTATACGCTTTGAAATAAACAATATACATTAAAGCCAAGCCCTGTGACGCTCTCGTTGCGGTCTCCCAGTTGTAAGCCTCTCAGCACTCCCAACTGCCCAGCGACTTGGCCTGACAGCTCACTGGCGTAGGCACTTGTACACATCACCCTCCCGACCTCATGATGGCAATCCGCCCCCTTCCCACCCTCTGAAGAACTAACTTTTTTTTTTAACCCTGCCTGACAAGGCTAAACTGTCTACTTACCGTTCCCCACACAGCAGCAGCAGCTGGGAGCATCTGGCATGGGACATATGGAATTTAATTTCCCCATATTTACATAGATTGAAACAATTCCGACTCCAGACTTCAGAAGGCCTGTTGCACCAGACCTCAAGGCAAAAGCTTTCAGTTCATTTCATTTTCCTCCTCTTCTTTTGGCGAATGAGCTGGGAATACCAGTTTAAAGTCTGCACGGGCTTTAGGATGTTGAAAGATACTCAAGTCCTTGATCTACAAGGCTTACAGGGTAAATGCTGCTTTTTTGTTTCTGGGGAATCCAAAAGGACTTTTAAGAGCCCTAGCCACTTTAAAAATATCTTTTTTCAATGACCTTGACTAGATTTGAAACAGCCCATTTGAGAGTTCTGCACGTGTGGCTATAGATAAAAGTTTCTTTGTAAAAATAAAATAGCTAAAGGGAAATATTCAGTCATACGGAGGAGAATGAAAAGGGACATGTCTAGTGCTGACTGCAGGGCCAGCACTGCTGCTCTGCTGCTGTAGAGCAGAGAGTTAAACCAGGACACACTCCTGAGCAGGACAGATGCTATAAGAAAATGGCAAAGCAAAATGTGGCTGAAACTCTGTACTCCTCCAAAACAGTTGGTTGTCTTTGCTTTGCTGGTCAGTTACTATCCATGACATTTCCAATAATTGCGGAAACAGAGACTTTAAAGGTGATGGAGTCCATTATCAACAAAGAATTGCCAGGGATGGCAGTACACCAGTCCAGCTTTGCAAAATCCCTCTTGTAACAACACTTGAAGAGAATGGCTTAAAAAATCCCACCTCATTTTAAGGAAGTCTACAACAGATCTGTCAATTAGAAAAACAGATAGGATGCTTGTCTTCTTTATGGCTGCAAGTGACCAGATTTTTCAAACGGCACTGATGCAAATGTGAATACCAGCACTATCAGTCACAGAGCTCCTCCACTGTACAGCATCTGAGGACCTCACACATAGCTGTGCAATTTGCCAGTAAAATCCCAGTGGTTGAGCTAGAAAGATACTATGGTTTCCTGGGAGAGTTCATCCAACAGAAAATATGTCTCTTGCTTGGTGTATATGCATTTTTTAGGACAAAGGTAATTTTTTTTTTTACAGAGTGCATCAGGATGAAGCCAAAATGGGACTCAGATCTTCAGGCATTATTTAGATTCCTAAGCTCAAAACGGCAACCTGAAAACTCCCTAAAGGTACGTCACTTGGTTCCTTTGAACTCCCCAAGCTCCTCCGGTTTTTGCTTTGCTTGCTCAGCTGTTCCATGAAAAACGCTTAAACAACCCTGGAGTTGCGGCTGGAACTCAGGTCTCCTTCCACTGGCAAAGGCACTTTTTACAAGGCCCCAGATTTTTTTCCTCCCCCTCATCCAATGACTCTCATATTCTTATTAGGAGACCAGTAAAACTAACTCCAGCACTGGAAAATGCACCCACTGCAGAGCAACCAGTTCCCTGGGCAGACATCTTTCTTGGAAAGAAAGAGACTTGGGTCTGAATCCTCCCAGACAGAAGGGAAAACTCAATCTGGGTCTCCCAACACCCTGGCTGAGCACTTGGACACAAAGTTGCTATGTAAGAAGGGGTTACTTTGGGGAATCTGACCTACAATGAGAACCAAGTCTTCAGTCTTTTTCTAAAAATGACCATCTCTTTGATAGCACCATTGTTCAGATGCGGCCATCACCAGAGACAGTTTGCAATGCACAAGGCAGATCTCTGCTTGTACTAAATTAGAGCAATTGAGACTGGAAAGTTTAAAATCCCTACTCCTAATTGCTTATTTAACTTGCTTGTTAAATTTGATTTTATACTTGTGTGCCAAAGGATCTCCTCGTTATAGACTTCTAAAAAAATCTAATAATATATAGTGTTTTAATATTGGGTTCATTCAACTTTTGTTACTCTATTTAGAGGACCTTATTATACTTTTATTGCTATTAAATAACTTTATTCTCCTTATGATTATTTTACAGGGCTCTAGATAGCTGATCTGGATGCTGTCTTATTAACCGTACCAGGTGGTAGAAATGCCAATTATTCTCTTTAATATCCGTAATTCAGACTACATCGCAAGGCTGACCTCAGCATCTCTGATGCCCCAGGAGGAACTACATTATATCACTGAGGAAGGGGTCAGAGATGAGAGAGCTTTTGGCAAGGGACTTTCACTGTGCAGATGAAAGCATACTGATTAAAAATGGTGCTTCCTGCATAACATTGCTTTTCTCACACTTTCCAAACCCACAAGAGGCTGCTTTCTAAAGACGGGTAAAATGATCCCTCTATGGTTTATGTAATATTTGCTGTGTAGTTTTAGGATTTGTCAGGACGAAAGATACTGTAGTATAGTCAGGCTTCAGGACAGGTTGTTCAGCATCCAAAAGTAATTGGTACTGAGAAAGAATAAAAAGATGGTGAGATGCCTCTAGGCTGCTCTAAATTGGGCTTCAGAATCTGTATATGGGATTTACATGGTCTCTATCAGCTTAGTTCCCAAACACTTTTTATAGTGTTAATACGTTTGTCCTCACAAATCCCCAGGAGGTAAGAATTTTAAAAAGCAAACAAATCAAGAAGTCAGAGCACACTGGCTGAGAATGAAACCCTAAGCACTGTGGTTGCCTGTGCTCTCCCCACCTCATTTGGGGTGTTTCAAAGAGCAGAGGTAGGTCTGAAAATCAGGTCCCTTCAAAGTGTTTTATTTGTAAGTCTCGGCAGCTGAACCTCTTCCCTTTGTCCCTCACACATCCATAAACAGATGTAAATCCCAGCCAAAGACCCTACAGGCCATCTGTGGTGGGGCAGAGAATGAAATGTTTGTGTCCCAAACCAGAGGCCCCTTACCCCTTCTTCCCATAGCTCCACGCAGGATGTCCCGGCAGCCCGGTCACTCGTTCTGGAGGGTGTCACACCACTGGAAACCCCAGGGCAAGTAAGGAAGAATCATCCCCAAGATGTCCCCAACATCCGTTGCTTCTCCAAGAACAAGAAATACGAGGACAGCTTTCTGAAAGTCCTCAGCCCCGGCGTAGACATGAGATGTAGACTATTTTCACAAGTGGTCAGCATGCAATCTATTGAGCTCTTTTGACAATCTGGACCTTATTTAGGTGAATAAATGAGAGCCAAGCTCTTTTCAGAAAAGAGGGTTTAATACGAAAGTCTGCCGCCTCCTATTCTTAGGCCCCCGAGTAAGTGGTGTGGGTTGTGGTGGGAGCAGCTGGTGCATGGCCGGTGACTCGCTTTGTCATTCCAGGAGATCCTATGGGTTGCTAAAATGGCCATGAAAAGCCAACAGAAAATTGTGCACAAACAGAGCAGACAGCAACAAATCAGCTTCACGCTAGAGCAAATGCTCAGGGAAAATGTTTGCATGGTCTAGTGTGAACTGGTTAAAAGTCAAACCCAAGAGCTGGTCTCCTGGCAGCTAAATCCATATTACAAAATCCCATTGCCTTAGTTCACTTCAGAATTGTCTCAGCTACTCATTCCTGTATCAGTGGGAATTTTGGAAGTGACTTTGGATTTGCAGTTTCCTTTTGATAAATGTATTAAAAATACCAATATAACAGCTTTTTATACAATAATAAAAATACATGGAGGATTAAATCCTGCCTAACTCTTGCTGACTTGGAAGCAAGTTTGCATGCTTTCCTCACATCCAGATTCGATTACACTAACTCTTAATATACAACTTTGCCAGAAATGTTTTTATTAGAAGAAATTGCACTTAGTCCAGAATGTGGCAGAAGGAATGATCTCTGGCATGCGTGGTAACAGGCCCTTTTCACCAATCTGAGATCTCTACATGGGTTTCTAATTTCAGCTGGAATTGAATTGAAAAATTGGGTTTTGGATCTGCAAGAAATTGGACATGATTATAGGTAATGCTGGACTTTGGAAGTCTTGGACAAAATCTTTGGCCAATAGGCTTTTTGCATTATATCCCTCAGCTGAGAAGCTCTCTGCCAGACTGTACTCACATTCACTCTTGATTTGCCTCCTCTTGTTCCTAGTGTGTATTTTATTCCTTAAAACAACTTCTCAAAACCCTTTCTTTCCCAAAATAATTTAGCTGCATCTGGAATTGTACTATCCCAAACCTTTTCAAAAAGTATTGATAATTTTGAGAAGGGCTTTAAAATAGCAGCTGTGAAAGATAACGCATAGATGAAAAGGGATTGAACAGTTGACGGTCTTGTTTCTTTTTTATTGGTTCACTTTGTAGTACTACTACTGATTGACTACTTAATCAATCAGCCTGACATATTTCCAAAGTGTCTTTTTATACCTTTGGTATTATTAATAGCCAACATAAAGTGAACTAATAATGGTTTCAACAGTAAATGATGATTAGTGCATTCACCCTTCTGTCAGGTTTATAACTTTAAATAAAAAGTACTTGAATCATTCCTGTTGCCTTGCTGGAAGTCAGCAAAAGCCGAGGTATTGTATCTCCATGCATCTGCGTAGTGACTCCCCATGTCTTCCCTGGGGCCCATGGACAGATGTACACTACCACTAAAAGGAGAGAGCTGTGATGTGAGACTAGAATTAACGCGGGGCAGGACTGACAGCCGTCCAACTCTGGTGGTTTGACTCAATTCTACACCACTGAAGACTCTGAGGAGCACAGGCTGCAGGATCTGTAAGTAATTGCAAGAATCAGATTGGGAGTTGAGATTAAAATGAAGGACAGACTGAGGTTTCTGAAACCAGCCGAGAAAGCCTAGGTCTCAATCCTGCAAGATTCCCAAGGCGGTCAGAAGACACTTCAATTACGTGATCAGTACAGTTTCAAAGAAAGCGCAAAAGCCACAATGACTCTGAGAGCAAAAACATTATTTGAAGGGTAAAATGAAATCCTGTTGAAGAAGAATATGAGACCTCTGCTCTACAGAAACCAGTCAATGCCTCCCCAGTCTCCTACCTGTTAAGTTTAGAAACATTTGAAGACATCTGAAATGGAAGTGCAGAGACAATAAGCAAGCACTCCGCAGTTTCCCAGATCCCTCGGAAACTATACAGCAGGACAGAGAACCACCTGCGATGAATTCATCCTGGTGAGGCAAAGCAGGTGTCTGAAACATTGCATTGCTTGCTGCAAAATCATGGAACTCCTGTCACGCAGAACAACGCTGACAACTGTTTTGTACCCTCCTTCACAGGCTGTTTCCTTGGACAAATTAATGAATTTTTTCTTTTTCACTTAGAAAACTCTGGAGCCAGTAACCCAAGAGAGACATTAGACTGAGATGGCTGCAGGGATAAGTACATAACCTATCCTGTCTTTACCAATTAAGGTAATATTTCATAATTACAGCACAACCATCAGAGAAGATGAAGGAGCAAGAGCAATGAACCCTATTGATATTTATTTGCTATTCAGAGAAAAGGCTGATTTATTGAACCAAACATTTCAGTGGCAAGTTTTAGCCATGCTGTTGTTTTAGAAGAAAATCAAGATGTAATTGATGAATATATTCCAGAATGCCCTCTAATGTGATTACGGTACCCACCTCCATGTGGAAAGCCTAGACTTGATTCAAGGCCTGAATAAAGAAAAGGACCCTGAATTTGAATCATCTCAATCCAAGCCACCGGACAGTGATGGTTTGGGAGGGTTGTGATTACATCCCTCCCATCTCCCCTGTCCTGAAAATGTTAAAGTTTTAAATCTGAGAAAAAAGGAAAACAAACATTAGAAACTAAAAAAAAAGAAAAGAAAAAAGAAAAAAAGATTTTTTTTGTTGAATTGAGTTCTTATTTTCTGGCCAACCGTAACAAAAACATTGTAGAAGTACATGAGCAAAGCCCAGACTTTCCAGGCTGGAACACGGAGCTGGGCCATCACAAATCAAGGCTATCACAGTCGCGTCCCTCCTGCAGCAGACAACTGCAGTCATTTAATCACTTGCAGACATCTGTCACTCTCTATCCTAAGAAACACTGTGATTTTCAGCAATTAGGTAATGTCATTGTGGTATAATGCAGAAGGGTGCTATCAGCATGAACAACTCCTCAGAGTAAATATAAGCTTGAGAGGGAGGGGAAATTTAGTTGATAAGGTTGGAAAAAGGCAAACTGGTAAAGAAGGGCTTTTCTCTGGTGTGCAAAGTCCTCTGGCTCTGGATTCCCTATTCTACCTTTCTTCCATTCTGTCTACCAGAGAAGTAGAGTCTTTGTGACAGACCGTACATCTAGAACAACCAGCTCCATCAGACACACCGCTCTAAACCAGTCCCACCAAGTCCTTGCACAGCAGAACAGCCAAAAAGAGGGACACAGCCTTGGTCATGCCCCAGAGGGGTCTGCTGAGGTTTTGAACAAAGCAAGAGTCCGTGGAACTTCCACCAAAATTCAACAGTGTTGGGGTGCCAGCTGTTCCAGGTTCCTTGAAATACCCCCCCTAGTATAAACATTTCAAAGTACTCTTCCCTTCACAGTTAATTTCTCTTGCCCAGAGCGAGTCCCCAGCTACATTTTATGGACTAGAGGTTTAAGGGTAGACACATCCAACGGAATGATAAAACACATCCCTCCCAAGGTGTCCCTAATTCCCTGCGTTTACAGAATGAGGACACTGCAGGTTTTTATTGCTGATGAACTCCAAGAGCAAGAAATTTTCTCTGTACTTATTGAGAATGATAAAGATGCAAGTGTGATTATTAATGTGCATCTCATGCATTTGAAATTATGCAAATGCACATGGAAATGAAGCACAACCTTTGGGCTCCTGTCATGTTGCCAATGCTTCCCTCTGTGGCACAAATTTTGGGTAACACTCCTTGCTTTAATATCAGGTCTTACACTCAGGGCCCTGATGCTGTAGAATTTTAAGCATCTCTCCGCCAGCCATTAATGTAAGGGGCTCCCTTTGTCTTCGGTGGGGCCCCGAGGCTCTTCAGACCATTCCCAAGTCTATAAACTTATCTGGGGCAGGTCAGGAGGAACCAACCTCACCACTCACAGGCGAGCCTTTGAAGTAAACCACAGATACATGAAGAAAGGCGGTAAGCAGTGCCCCAGTTTGCCGGGTCTGTAATCATTCACGTGACTGTTTAACACCATGGCTCACAGTGGAGCTAGAGAGTTTCCCCACCTTTCTGTTTAATTAAAGTGCAAAATGTAATTGGTAATTTGTTTGGAGGTTCTCTTGGGATGCTGAAGTGCAGACCTGCTAAGGGAGCCAAGGCGACGCAGTGCGTGCGCCAAGGTGGATCTCACCCGAATGCACCTCGCGGCGTGCTGCCTGGGGCGTTCAGACGCAGCTCTCCTTCCCGGCCACCCGGCCCCGCTAGACCTGCTGCAACAGAATTAACCCATCTCTGAAAGGAAGGAAGGAAGGAATCCGCGGCTTTCATTTCTCTCCGGCTGTGCACACCTTGAAAATCTTGATAAATGAAGGGGTTATGCACTGCCTACAAGACTGCTGACTGTACATCCAAGTTACCGTACTTCCACCACCCCAGTGGGGGGAACCCTGCTGGGACAGACCATGACCCCCCAACATCTGAGCGCCAACAGGGCCGGGAGCGTGGACTGAGCCTGGAGCTGCACACTGCCCTCTCTTCCACTCTTTAACCAGGAGCCCAGGTAGACCTGACACAGGGATCCCAAGGCATCACGCTGCAGGTACAATAGGCATGGAAGCCCACTGTTTCTTCCAAAAGTTGTACAACGCACAAAGAAGCTAACAACTATCTCTTCTTAGGCAGAATCAAGAACTCCTCTGACTTACAGCCACCCCTCTGGCTCAGTGGCTGCTCCTGAACAGGGGCAAGTGGAGAACGCCAGGAAAAAAGGGAGAATAAGGAGCAAGGAGGCACATGATGTGCTGGGTATTTTTCCCTGCAATGCAGTCTGTGCCCTGCATTCCCTCTCAAGAGATGTTGAAATCCAACCTTGATTTGAATCCCATCAAAAAGTGCTAAATAAAACTCCCAGATCACAAATGTGCGCAGAGAAAAGCATTGCATGGGAGTACTTGCAAGGCAAGGTGACTACTGCCAAGCAATCTCTGTATGAGTCTCCTACACATCCAGCTCCTGAGGATCAGCCCCCAGAAGGGAAACTTTTTTTTTTTAATTAAGGGAAGACAGGGTAAAAAAAAAAAAATCAAGAATCAAAACAGGGGTTAAATACAAAAAGTCCTAAAAAATTTAACTGAGCAAACATTTGGCAGAATATTTTTAAACTTTCTTTGGTGACTCTGGGACTGCAAGTGTGGGTGGAGGTGGAGTGTAAGCCCTGAAGAAATCCTTTCCCAGCCAGTTATCTGCAAGGCAATGTCAGTGTGCAGAGTTTTCTACTGTGCTAAGGACAGCAAGGGACTTCAAGTCCCAGCCAGGGCCAGGAAGGATTGTGCAAGCGTCTTCCGGACTGCTCTCGTTGCCCCTCTCAGCACAGCAGTGGTGGACCAGTCCCCTAATTCTGTGGGGTCAGAAGCATGCAAAAAGTTTCTTTTTAAAAGGACCTGCATCTGTGAGGAGCTCGGCTCCCAAAATATCCTCCATGCTCACGCCTGGTTCCCAACTCATGCATTTTCCAGAGGTGGAAATCTTGCTTTGCTTCTTTCGAGCCTGTAAAGCCATTCCTCCCCTCACAGTGCTGGGGTGTCCGGAAGGAATCTGCCCTGCTCCCCCCATCACACCAGCTCAGGTAAGAAAACCAAATCAGCAGTGGCAAGCAGAAGGAGCTAATCCAACTCCTTTGCATAATCCTCCTGATCGTTCACCTTCTATTCTATTCTGCAATTCAGAGCGAGGGCGCCCTGCTCAATCACAACTCCTTTCCCCTGCTCTCCACAGGCCTGGTGTGCTGGGTGATGCACAGGTTTGGGGAAGGAGAAAAATGGAGAAAAGTGAGCCAGGACTAAAGCAGCCCTTCTCACAGCAAAAAACAGACACACTGCTGCAAACTGCTCTCATTTAGCCAGGACGGTGTCTTCCTCAGCTATGCAAAAGAGTTGAAAGGAGAACACCGTGCACCAGCCAAAATTCTTCATGTAACAGGATGTCATCACAAAAGCAAGAGACATCAGAAATGTGCCAGATGACACCAGAATTTGACCTCTGAAGTGCTGCTGCGTTGGAACGCATCCCTCAAGATAGCCCCTTGGATCAACGTAGACCAGTGTGCGTTGAGAAAGTTGTTGTAGGTTGAAATTCAGAAGAAACTGGCTCCGTCTGCTGATATACTTTGTTGAGTCTACACTTCACAAAAAATGCAGTGGCACCATTCAAAGCATGAGCAACATAATTCATCATCAGCAAGATACCGTATATGCTCAAGTAATGGACACAATTTTACCCTCAACAGCCCAGGTGCAGCAGTTGTGCATGCCTGCTTAAAAATGTCAGAGATCTATTGCTTGCTATAAATCAGGACTGACGATTCTATAGAGGAAAATATCTTACTATTACCCTGACCATCTGGGTACCCGTGTCTATTCCAACTCCTGTTTTGCCTGGGTCCCTTAGAAATATATCACAATTAGTAGAGAAAAAACAGGACCAAAAAAAATCAAAACAACAACAAAAACACTGCAGATTTTCAAAGCAATTACAGGTCTAATTCTCGAGCACTTACAAGTCGTTGTCTGAACTAGGTTTTCAAATAATTTCAGCAACAGAACCATCAGGAAGCAGATTTTTAGCCCCATGCAACTAACTCCATTAGTTGACCCATTTTTCTTGTCCAAACAAATGGGAGAGAGTGCTGAAATCATAGACACAGACACAGACACAGATTTCTAGGTTGGAAGAGACCTCAAGATCATCAAGTCCAACCTCCGACCTAACACTAAGTACTCCACTAAACCATATCACTAAGCTCTACATCTAAACGTCTTTTAAAGACCTCCAGGGATGGCGACTCCACCACCTCCCTGGGCAGCCCGTTCCAATGCTTAATAACCCTTTCGGTAAAGAAGTACTTCCTAACATCCAACCTAAACCTCCCCTGTCGCAACTTTCGCCCATTCCCCCTCGTCCTGTCACCAGGCACGTGGGAGAACAGACCAACCCCCACCTCACTACAGCTTCCTTTAAGGTAACTGTAGAGAGCGATAAGGTCGCCCCTGAGCCTCCTCTTCTCCAGGCTGAACAAGCCCAGCTCCCTCAGCCGCTCCTCGTAAGACTTGTTCTCCAGACCCCTCACCAGCTTGGTCGCCCTTCTCTGGACTCGCTCGAGCACGTCCATGTCCTTCCTGTAGCGAGGGGCCCAAAACTGAACACAGTACTCGAGGTGTGGCCTCACCAGAGCCGAGTACAGGGGGACAATCACCTCCCTAGACCTGCTGGCCACACTGCTTCTTATACAGGCCAGGATGCTGTTGGCCTTCTTGGCCACCTGAGCACACTGCTGGCTCATATTCAGCCGACTATCAACCAATACTCCCAGGTCCTTCTCGGCCAGGCAGCTTTCCAGCCACTCATCTCCCAGCCTGTAGCTCTGCTTGGGGTTGTTGCGCCCCAGGTGCAGGACCCGGCACTTGGCCTTGTTGAACTTCATACAGCTGACCTCAGCCCATCGCTCCAGCCTATCCAGATCCTCCTGCAGAGCCTTCCTGCCCTCGAGCAGATCGACACACGCACTTAGCTTGGTGTCATCTGCAAACTTACTGAGGGTGCACTGGACGCCCTCATCCAGATCATCGATAAAGATATTAAAGAGGACCGGCCCCAGTACCGAGCCCTGGGGGACACCACTTGTGACCAGCCTCCAACCAGATTTGACTCCATTCACCACAACTCTCTGGGCCCGGCTATCCAGCCAGTTTCTAACCCAGCGAAGCGTACGCCAGTCCAAGCCCCGAGCAGCCAGTTTCTTGAGGAGAATGTTGTGGGGAACGGTGTCAAAAGCCTTACTGAGGTCAAGGTAAACCACATCCACAGCCTCATCCACCAAGCGCGTCACTTTGTCATAGAAGGAGATCAGGTTCGTCAAGCAGGACCTGCCTTTCATAAACCCATGCTGACTGGGCCTGATCGCCTGCTCGCCCTTCAAGTGCCGCGTGATGACCCTCAAGATAATCTGCTCCATGAGCTTTCCTGGCACTGAAGAAATTTCATGAAGAAATACAGATGGTTTCAAAATCTGGGGCTGGGAAATGCTGAGCATCTTTTCATCAAAGTTGTCCTTTTACAATTTTTGATAGAAAAAAATCAGAACATTACACTGAAACGATCTTCGTTGTGTCTGAGACATGTTTGATCCCACCCGAACCCCAACACGCTCTCAGGAGACAGGTTGGATGGATGCTTGCTCACACACCAGCCAAGGCGGATGCTCGGCTCCCCATTGGGACGGCGCCTCGCCTAACCGACACTGCCGTGCGGATGTCGCCGGAGCAAGGGAAAACTCCAGCAACTGGAACAATGGCGACTCCAGCTCTGCAGCTCTTCCACGTTCACTTTCAGAAAGGAAAAGTAAGGAGCCTGGGAGGATGCATTACCGCAGGCACAGATTCCTCCATATGCATGTGAACTCAAGTAACCTCTTATTCATCCAGGCCCTAAAATAGGAAGGCACAGTTCTGGACAAGCATATTGATCTGGATTCCTGTAACTATCCCTTTGAAACACAAATAAACTATTGTTAAAAAAAAAGCCAACAGATCTCAGTGTGTGCTCTGGTTCCTTTGCAATGTGTACTATCTGACTACAATCCATCTTGGCAGTGGAACAGCTACGCAGACGTTCTTCTGAGCCAGCTCTAATGCAAAGGGATGCCAAGTATGTCTTCCCTTTTGTATTTACAGTAACAGCTTCAGCTTTCCCCACCGCTGGGAGTGCTGTTGTGGATCAGCTGGCAAAAATACACTTATCTGAAAGGACCACTGCAATTCCACTTGAAGCTGAACTGTTTCGCAGGGGTTGTCGGTGGGGACCTTCTCCCACATTAATCTACAGTGAGCGATGCCGCGGTGCCGCGGCCGGCATGAGGCTGACGGCAGAGCCTGTCTCTGCCTCCTCCCAGGCTGGCCGACCTGCTGACAGACCGCTGGCCTCCTCCGCTCGGCTCTCACACCGCTCGGCTCTCACACCACTCGGCTTTTGCAGGCAGGCTCCCTTGGGTCTGCCTGAGCCATGCCAGGAACACCAGGGTGATGCGTGACGGAAGAGGGGCTGCAGATGTACCGGTGTGCGGCCGTACCGGTGTGAGGACATACCAGTGCGTGGACGTACTGGTGTGTGGACGCACCGGTGTGCAGACGGTTGTGTCGAGCAGCACCGAAGGCCCGGCGGCACTATGCTGCCTCCAGGAGCCACCAAGGAGCGTGTGAGGACACAGGATGCCCACACAGAATCCCTTCCTGGGGGAGCAGAATACAGCACAGGAAGGATTTAGTGAGCAACCCACACACGGGGTTGGTCCATGGCAGTAATATTTGCCAACTGTAGGGCTGCCTTGTGTTGCAAAGCCAAACCAAGGCATCTCCAACTGCCTCCAACCTCAGAGCTGCCAGTGCAGCACTGGGAGAGAGACAGACAGGCCACGCGCTTCCATGAAGATTGCCAGTATCTGAGTAACAGAAAGTTTTGCTGCTGATGAGCTTAACTACACTCAAAACAAGAGCTAGAGACCACTTTTCTACCGCCTTGCACTGTGGGTAGACCCCCAGGTGTCAGCACTGCCCTAAGCAAAGCATCTAACAGGGCGCAGACGACAGGCCGACGAGCAGGGTGCTGAGCAGGACTAAAATTGCCATTTCCGACTCAACATAGACGAGCAAATCTGCTCTGTATTTTGAGGGCACCCACCACTCCACATATCTTTTCTGAGCTCTTACACATGCACGACATCCTGGATGCCAAGGCCTGACCATCCATGTCCTTTTCTGCACTTATATGAAGGAATGAGACAAATCCTACAGCAGCACGAGCAGGGCTTACCGCAGCCCTGTTGTATTCTTCCTCTTTGCCACATCTGCCCAGTTTAGTTTTACATTCCCTCTTAATAAAATAGACAGGGAATGCATTGAGGATTCATAGAACCAGACCCATGTGGGTTGGAAAAGACCTCTAAGATCATCTGGTCCAACCTCAAACTGAGCACCGCCAAGTTCTCCTCGACACAGGAGCTGAAGGAAGGAGAAATTTTTTTGTCTTTCTGGGATATATTCCTGGGTGTCAAAGCTCTAACAGGTCGGATGGGGCCTTGAGCAACCTGGCCTAGTGGGAGGTGTCCCTGCCCATGGCAGGGGGCTGGAATTGGATGATCTTTAAGGGCGCTTCCAACCCAAACCATTCCGTGATTCTGTGACTGTGCAACACGAGGCAATCACTGAAGTCTGTGCAAAGGAATTGCAGGGAGCAGTTTCCCAGTGGTAACAGCGAGCACAGCTTAGAGGAGTTTGGAGCACTGTAAATGTGAGACCAGAGCCCATGTCCTCTCCCTTGAAACAGGGCACAGCGACCCCACGGCTGCCCTGTTGTGGTATAGAATAATGCCCAGATTTTGCCACAAAGCAAAAAGCCTCACTAGGGGTTCAGAAGGACTTTTTGTTGTTGTTCTTTTAAGGTGGTAATTCATGTAAACAAACCACCCCCCACAACCATTTAACGTATAACGTATTATACCATTATCCTAATTTATATTTTGTTAAGCCTTAGGGGATTTAGCTGAGAACGCAGATCCATTGCAGCAAGTGCTGTAACAACACACAGTAGAAAGCAGTCCCTGCTTCAATGAATTTACAGTCTGAACAGACAAAAGACAGGAGAAAGGAAGAATTATTCTCCAGGCCCCACCAAAACAGCCAATAAACTTGCCCCCACTTCCTGCTGACTTGTGCTCCAGAACATCAGATTTCATTAAAAAAAGCAACAACAACAAAAGACGTTTCTAGCTCCTGTGGTTGTAAAAAGACTCTTGAAGACATGCTAAATCAATGCAATCACATTTACCCAGCTATGCAGATGACTTTGGAACGAGACATAGCCATTCAACTCTGACAGGGCCCAAATAATTACAAGTTTCTGCAGCCACAGAGTTCTCCCTTTCAGTGCAGCTTCTTTAAGTCCTTATAGCCCTGCCTTCCTTTGTCCTACCTGAAATTGTGACTTATCCTCCTGCTTTCTGGCCCCAAACCCATGTTACTGTGCACCTTTCTGGTGCTATTACAGGCGGCTACAAGTTCTGGGTTCCTGAACTGGCATCCTTCTTACATTCAGCAGGAGGAGAAGCATTGCATGGTTATGAGACGGGAGTCTGAAGGGAGCTGCACTGGAGCCCAGGCCCAGAGGAACAGGCCAAGGTGAATGAACAGAGAAAGAAACAAACCAAAACCAACCACCATCATCCACAGCAAAACCTCCTCACCACAGTGTATGCCCATGAAACAGCCACAGCCTGGGGGACATGGGGAATTTCACGGAAAGGCAACAAGCCACCTTTACTGCATCGTTTATGTTTGTACCACCAAACGTGAATCACTCATAAGCATCCTCGCTGCAAGAAAACTGTTGGTGTGACTTTAAACAGGATGCCCATGAGCATCCTCACTGCACAGACAAAAAGAGCTCACGTGACTTCGAAGTCAGTGTTTGACCAAAACCAGATCTTCCTGAGTGGAACCAGCAGTGCATCCACTACGTCATCCTTTTGCAACAGGACATGGTGCATGCTGGTAAACCTTCCCACCTGTGTGGTTACACACAGGGAAAGCACAACGGGTCTTCAACAACAACAACAACAAAACAGGCCTGTCTCCTCCTCTCGTCTTGAAAGGACACAGCCAGTCAAGGTGATGATGGGAACACTGCATACTTGGGAACATGCTGGAGCTTTCACCACCTGCTGGCATTCTCGAGACAGATCTAGCTCTGAAAACTTCACCTCCCCTGCCAGCAGGAAATAAATCTTGTGGTTTTAGAGTTGGAGAGTGAATCCATATTCAGTTAGGAATTTATGGTGACTTTATGGATCCCACAAATGCTTCACTACCACCATTTTCTGGAAACTGTACAATTCCTGCAGTTCATTCACTGCATTCAATTGCCTTTTTTCAGGGAAGCACTTCTAATTGCTTTTTTACAGATACGGGTTTCTGTAAAGAATAGAACATGGTTCATATCGTATAAAAAGTTACCATAGCCTTTTCAACTATATATAGCTTTTATAGCTAGTTTTAATTTCCCCAGAGTATTCATCCCAAAGGGTCAAATCCATCCCTCGTGTAACTCCAATGGCTTCACACCAGAGTGTATTTTACGCAACAATCACAGCGCTACAATTCAAGCAACGTTTTCTCGTACCATTTCTTCCATCTCACAAGGGCCCTTTCCTTTCAGCTGCAATGAAATGTATGGCAGTAAGCAAATACCTGTGCAGTCTGCACTGATTTACAGATTTCCAAGCACTGTTACCATCCCTTACGTCCCCATGGCTGTTTGTTTGTTGTTGGGTGGGTATATTTTGTTTTTAATATCGCAATGGATTGTTCCACTCTTTCCCTGGGAAACAGTTGTACACATTTCTGCAACACAGGCACTGCAAAGCCAGTATCAATTTTCTTGCTTTATATTAGCCCCTCTGGTACCTTTACATTAACCCGGAATGAATCACTGGCCTCCCAGTCATTTCTTGCTACACACAGTTTTGAGAAATGGCATAACTCACATTTCAGAGAAGGCCTGGTTTCCGCAGACGTGCTCCTCAACCGCCAAATAGCTGGTGCAACGGCTCATGCTTCCTCTGCACACACATCCACCGGACGCCCAGACAGCCCCTGGCAACTTCTCCACTGTTTCTCCGAGCTCTGCTCTCGCTTGCCGGCACAGAAGCCCCACAACAGCTGGTGCAGCACACCCAGGGAAGAGCGAGGTGACTCCAGTCATCCCACCAGTATTATCTGTCCCACCAAACAGGGGCAGCTCGTGCTATCAGTTTTCGTGGCCAGCTCCGTGTCCTTCTATCCAAACTGTTCATCTTTTTCCTGAACCGACTCCGTTGCCCTGTACAGAAAGAGAAAATGCGCATGCTTACTCTGAATGCTTTGCAATGCCCTGAGCAGAAATAAGCTCCGTACCAAAACCGAAACAGACAAAAAAAAGCACACACAAGCAGAGCCAACATTTAACTGTCCATCCATGGCAAACTCTACACGAGCTAATAATATAAAGGAGCCTGTAAGTATGTGTTGGACCGGTGAAATGTGAGTTGTGTTCAAGGCTGGGCCAGACTCAGATGGATGAGAGAGTCTTTAACCCATCAGAAAATCCAATGCTCAGCGTATCCTTCACAGTGTTTAGGGAAATAGGGGAATACAAGGGACACGTTTGTGACCTGGGGGTTTGAGTCCTGCCTGATGCAGCAATGTACCCTCTCCTCACAGGGGACCCAGAGCAGACAAAAGTGCCTGATGGTCAAGCCTGAATATTTGTCTTATTCCTCTGCATTTCCACTCTGGAAAGACCCATGTCAGATTTGCTGACTTCAGCATCTCTGCTGAGCTCTTCAAACTCGCTAAGGGAACAGTAGCAGCACCGGAGAGACACCAAGAGACCCAACGGCTGAGGGGCATCTAAAAGGTGCGCTGTTGTGTGCCAGAAAAAAAATGAAAGGAAACTAAAGTGATTATTTAAGGAGCAATAAAAACAGTGAAAAGAAATAATTTTAAATAATAGGGCCTAGAAGGGAAAAGACACATTTTTTTTTTTTTTTTTTTTACATCTTCCCGGTCAGAATTCTCCTGTTCTCATCAGTCATGCCCTCCACCCTCAGAAGTGTTGTTGTCCTCAGTTTATTCATGAGAAACTGGGGCATAATAGAAGCTGTTTTTGAGAGGTCATGCAAGGTTTGTATGGCAGAGCAAGAATAAAATATTTACAGCATTAAACATCCAGTCCTTTTCTCCTTAAGACAGCAGCAGGCTGAGAGGTATTGACTTCTTACAGCAAATCTGTCTTGACAACTACAGTAAATCTGTCTCACGACAAGGGTGTTAGCATCAGCCCACTACAGTACATGACATAAATCTATCCCTTATAGTTTGAGGAACAGGTGTAGATTTGGGTATTAAAAGCATGGAAATCTCCTGTTATAAAACCCCAAACCTCATGAAACACATCTGTTTCATTTAGGGTCTGAGGTCCAGATAGCTGAGGTTTACAAAAACTTTGGTTGGGGTTAGTTCAGTTCGGAAAATTTGGTTTGGAAAACACAAGACAGAGATTCACAGAGCACAGTCTTGGTCTGTACATTGACATGAATTTTTTATTGCCTTTGGACAACTGATCCCTTGACCATCACATCCGAATAGGTGCCATCTGGTCTCCTTAGCTTGTAGGTTCTTCATGGGGAAGACCATCTCTACAGGAATACACAGTGCCTGCAGACCTCAAGCCCTGAATAACATCTGGAAGTCCGATCGCTTAAAATACAGCTTAAAATGCCATCAGACACACTCTGATGGCCTGCACAACTCCAGTATTAGCTAAGGTTTGATTTGTTGTTTGCTTTCTCCGTGACAATTCTGGCTGGGATCCCATGGAATACGCCCGAGGTCCGCCGATGATGGGGAGCCAGCATGAAGTGCAAAACCCCAAATCCCTCAGTCCGTGCTGGTGCCACAAACTCCCTGAAGCCACGGAGCCCACCTCGCCTACACTGCTCACGGTCACGGGCGATGCACGTCCAGGGGGTGGCTATGAAACAAAGCCGAGCATACTTAAATATGAACATGTTAACTAGTAATTCAAGCTGCATTAAAAGGCCAGTGTGAGCTCTCCATTGGTAACACACTGCATACATTTGTCAACCAAACACAAATCCATTTGAATAGATTTCTTGTGGCCTGTTATTTATGAGGGGAAAATATCCCCTGGTCTCTGGGCTGATGAGAACCCATGCTTTCCTTTCTAATCTTAACTGCCTATTATTAGCAGCCCCGGTTATAGAATGCCCCTCTGCCTTATATATATATTCCAAGTACCCCCAGTTTTCCACTCAGCATGGGTATGCGGCAGGGGAAGACACAGAGCACTCAATTACTGGCATTTCAATGTGCCTTTTGCAGTACACTCCTACACTTGGGATAATCTAATTACACAGGGCAGAAACCTCACCCAACCATATATTTTCCTTAGACCCTGTTGCCACCAGTTACTTTTACTCCTCATTGAAACAGAGTCCCCCTCTTTTTTTATTTCCTTCTTTTTTTTTTTCCACATCGTTAAAAATTTATTATTTAGACTGATGATGACATCATCTGGAAAGGGACCCAGGCTGTGGTCATCAGGGCCTTTTTCTGCATTACAGAGAAGCAGTTTCTCCTCTCTCCCTTGCAGATCATTAATTTTTAAGATAGAGCTTTGCTTTAAATATATACAGCTCATTTTGCTTTCGGCTGATGAGTCAGAGGAGCTGTCTTTCACCCAGGTCGGGTGCCCCCTGTGCCATGCTTCCTGCCCAAACCAGCAGCATGTTCCCTGATGGAGCCCCGGCTCTAGGCCTCTCCAATGAACAGGGAGGGATTTTCTGCGTAAATAACCAAATAATTGCATTTGCATCCACCCAGCTTTGTTCCCCCGTCCATCCTGAAATGGCCTGGCCCTGCAGGTCCTCCTCAGGGCTAGGAGCTCATGGCCTTTGCCCTCAGATGTTTAAGGGAAGACTCTTATAACATCTTATATCTATAACATCTTATAAGATGGCTTTTCCACGACGGAAGTGAGCAGTAGCATGGGCACAATTCACCACACCACCCTGAGCTTTTATGGTAACTATCCCATGAATCCTGCACCACCCCTGTGAGAGCTGTGGTTTCTTCTCCACAGAAGGCCAGAAATCAGGTGTCTGGGTTGTCTGTAGAATTACCCAAGGGATTAACAAAGCAAACACTAACCATGGGCATTCACTGCTTCTGTCCTAGACCTGCAGGGCTCGACCATTTAGGTGGAGAGAGCAGGTATGTGTGTGGGAGCAGCCCAGCTCTGCAGGCAGACTGGCAGCGGGACCAGCACCCGAGGTGGCACCCAGAGCCCTCGGAGAGACGTCGATGCATTGAGAGATGTAGAGCAACGGGAACAGGCACCTCGCTGCAGGATCCCGGATGGAGCAGGTGGAGCCTGGCAAGGGGGGAGCTGCAAAAATGTGCCCAAGGAGTCCTTGCTTGCAGGAACACCTCTGTCTCTGCAGACCCCTTCGCCCAGACCTCACCTCGTCGGGAGCAGATCTGGGTAGTGCAGTTCTGCATTCACCCACTTAAACTTTAATCCAGCCCTAAATCAAAGGGCAGTAGTTGCAAAATGTATTATCTGAGGGTGGGACCGTGATTTTCCTCAGCTGAGCGTATTTCTTCATCCCTGAGCATGCACAAACACTTGCAAGCGTTTCTCTTACTGAAGGCAGTATCTTTCTGCTTGCTAGTTCCCGCAAATAAAATAGTTTTTATCACCCCCATACACGTCTGGGTATTCACAGAAGCATATGGGAGCGCAATGGATGTGCCACCTTGGAAACACTTTAACATGACATCGTAATTTAGGAGGAAGGGAAAAGGCATGTCTTATCTGAATGAGGATGCAGGACACATTCAGAGAACAGGGATGTAAACACCACTTAATTTTAGATACCCATCTTAGCCTAAATTACGAGACTAATCTCTTGAGACTTCTTGTATATTTGTAGGAGAAAAAAAACCACGTACTTTCAGATGGCAAGTTAGAGAAGAAACTTAATTTAGATGCATTCTCCCTCCATTGACTAAATGGAGAAAGAAAGGGATGGAGGGAGCCTCCTAAATAAGCTGCAATCCTTATAAATAGCTGCAATCAGCACAGAGGAGAGTCGCTCAAATAAGTGTCTGACCAGGGCAAGGTGTTGCTCATCCAGCACAGCAAGAGCTGCCATGGGTTCTTTAATGAGCACAAGTGACTTCAGCTTTGGTTTTACGTTTACTCCAAGCACAACACCAGTCCTCCAACTGGGCTGGGGCACGAGTTCAGGACAGGTCCACGAAGAACAGTGCTCACCATTCAATGGTCTCCAGCTATTACTTTCTTTAATGCCTTGTTTTTCACTGAATTTTCCACATCCTAGAACAAGCCCATCCCTTAGCTTATGAGCTCTCAGAAGCTACTGAAATCCTAGCATGGTATGCATGGATTCAGGTTTAAGAAAAAGAACATGACAGTCCTTTATAATGTCATTATATTTTCTATAGCTGCCTAGTCAACAGGAGGGCTGTCAAAGTTTGTACACAGAAAACAATGTCATGCAAAGCTTGTCAGAAGAATGTGAAAAAGTCAGAAGGATAAACTAGCTGTTATGTGGACTTGTGCTGTAACATTTACTTGGATTCAGTGATGCAGTAACACAGTTCACCAGAATCCATCAGAGCAATCCACAGTGCCTTGCTCCCTCTCAAAATCATTGCCCTCCCCTCCAGCTCCTCGACCTGACCACTTGCAGGTCCAAAGCTCCTCCTTACCCTTCAAGCTTCCACAAGATAATCTATGGAGCACTGAGGAATCCTTCCTTTAGGGCTGAAAAAAGCATAACAGACAGGAGGAGATGGAACAAAGAACAGAAGCAGGCGTCAAATACATTTCACTGCACCTACATAGAGTTGTAACTCTAAGAAGTATTCTCCTGACACAATTTCTCTAAGGAATGGCAAGGGCTGAGAAAGAAGGGTAAAATGCTGTGTGGTCATAAATGGAAAAGAGCAGCCTGGAAGACAACCTCGGGGTGCAAGTAGGCTCTGTGCTATGGAAATATTTGAGGGGGGAAAAAATCTCCATTTCAAATTGCAGCAGAGAGCCTGCTTCAGAAGTCACTGCTTTATCTCCACCTCTCATTCTTCCACTCACTTCCGAAGCTCCAACCCTTTCCTAGCCCTCCTGTTGCCCCCATGGGGGACAGCCATGCCTCCCCACCGCTTCTTATGGTCCTGCGGGCACCCTCCTGTCCTCGGCCAGTGGCCTCCCAGCAGGCCTCAGCGTGCTGCTGGAGGACAGGACGGCTCTATACACAGCAAAAAAGAAGTTAAAATGAATTAGATTATGGTCATATTAATTCAGGGCAGCCACCCAATCCTTTCATTAGCTTGATTCTCCTGCTACTGTAGCAATCTATAAATGTTATAAGCTTTAAATGCTTTCTGTACTTTAAGCTTCATAGGAGACTACTACTATTAACAGTTACACAAGTCGGGAGGAAAGGGGGATGCTATACAGGGTTATATATGAGCCTGTCACGGCCGTGAATACACAACGTTATGCTGAACATTCCCAGAACTCAGGATGAGGCTTCCAAACACTTCACATCAAACAGCTCCCAAGGTGACACCTCAGGCTGCGTTTTGAGAGCAGTCCCGGCCCCCCCAGCGCTGTGTGAAACCCCCCCAGGGCTGCGTGAAGCCCCCCCACCTTCCTGGCCGTTTGCTGCCTCAGAAGGAAGCGCTACGGGACGGTGACCAGGCCTGGCACACCCAGCGACTCAGCCTAACCCTTCACGGCGCAGCCCAGACAACCACAGGCGTGCGGTTTGCACAAAGTCCCTTGAACTTCTGAACTCTATTTTTTTTTCTGTTAGGTGGGGAATTAAGTGGACTTAGTCACACAGACCTTCAGTCAGGGGTCTTTGAAGCCCTGAGCTGGCAGTGATAACGCTTTGTGTGTATGTGCGGGGAGGCATTTCTGCCTCTCAGCCCTGAATACCACGTCCTGCTTCTCAATGAGAAAAAAAAAAAAAAAAAAACAACAGGACTAAGGGTAGCAGCCTTCATATGGCAATGAAATCACTTCTTCCTAATCACCATTGGAGCCTCAGCAGCAGGAGACCATCAGGTCACAACCTAATACCTTTTCCAGTCATAAATTTCTAGATATCTCCAGTAACAGGTCTGATCTCCGTTTACTGGAGCTGGGATTTTTTTGTTCATTTTTCTCAGAACAGCCTTATGGAAGAGCGGCTTCTTTACAGGCAGTACCCCGAATTTATAGAGCTTTATCCCTGCCACCGACTGACCATTAAATTCCATATTTACATCTATAGCCAAATGGGTAAACAAGTACATACAGTAATTTCAAAAGTCAAATCTCCATTAACTTTTATGTAACTGAAAATGAGATGAAAGCACATAGGCATCGAGCCTAGCTTCGGGGTGCTTTCCAGGAATGAAACTATGCTGCTTTGTTACCTTCCATAAAGAGGATCAGGAGGAAAATTAGCATTAGTTTCACTCCCTTTTTATAAATGAAGAGTGTTTTTCTAAGCCAATGTTTTCCCGCTACCAATGCCTGTGTTACCTGCCTATGCCCGTTCTCAGCCTTCCACCTGCGCAACAGAAAGTTTCACAAAACCAGAATAGGATACGTTTCGTAACCAAAACACACAAGAGCAAAAGGGGAAAAAACAGAAGCACTTGCTCACAGTAATAGCTATTTTCCTTTCCTCTTAAAGCAACACAATGAAGCAATTACTGCACGCTATACTTCCCTGGGCTGCTGCAGCCAAAGCAATTGGCTGGGCGGCGCAGAGGGGGCTGGAGGTGTGGCAGAAGGAAAAGAAACAACTCCTACCAGATATGATTCACTAACAACAAAAACATCCCCATGGTACCTCTTACTTTTCAGAATGAGGACAGGTTTTCCACCAGCAGGCTTTTCCGATTAGAGGAATTTTTCTGTAATGGGATTGATGACATAGGTGTCAGTATGAAAATAGGAAGGACCTCAAAGGTTACGGCTAAGCTGGGAGTCTCCTTCCACCTGAACCGCTGCAGATTCTCAGAAAACTCCTTGTGGTCTCAGGAGGATGCACCAGATGGGAAACCCTCTAATTTACTTGAGAAAGGAGAACGTGTTCATGGGCAATTATCTCTCTGGAATTAAACCGAATGGAGATATATGAATAAACACAGAACGGCCCCCGTCAGGCGAGCCACCGTGTCTCGCACGCACCGTCTATTGCCGGACACGTGGAACGAGGAACTGACGGATGAGACCAAGGAACACAACATAAATTAGAAATAGATTAAAGAACATCATGTAACTGTGCTCTGTCTCCAGGCATCAAACTGTGTGAATCATCAGACCCACTTTATACATGTATATTCTAAAACATGGTTTTAGTTCTGATGGCCTTTGGCACACAGCTTTGGTATGAATGTGCCTGTAAACTTGCATTTGTTTTAACAGTATTAAAGGGGGAATTGGCAGCAACTTCTACATTTGGCTAGCTTGGCACTTTCTTTTATAAAGATTCTTTAAGTCTTTTTTTAGAAACTTAAAAAAATTATATGAGACACCCTCTATAAAATTAAATTGAAGGACAGGCATGTGGGAGAGAAATACTATTACAATTTTTCTCCATGTCAGCAGGCTCTAATAGCTCCATGTTTTGCATTATAACACACGAGCGTTTGTAATTGTCTCTCGCAGAGAAGAGCATTTGATGAGACGTAGCGCTGAGGTTAGGGGTGTCGGAGATGCCTGTCTGTTATCCCAGGGAAGCTTTCATAATAGGCAGGTTGTTGTACCTCAGTAGGGAGCCTAATGCCACAACACTGAATGCAGTTAAAGCTCATGTTGGTCTGACAAATGACTAAATTACAGTACAATACATTTGAAGCACTATTTCAATATAAAGTTACATGTTTGTGAGACTTTGACTCGCTCATGCTCCTTGCAGCTCGCAGTGTGCACAACCAGAGATGTGAGTGGTACGTCTCGGAGCCAGATTTTTTTCAACCATCAACCAGTGGGTAGCATTCCTGTAAACAATTAAGCAGATGACTTCTTCCCAACCAAAGCTGTACTACCACAGCAAGTGGAATGATCGTTTTACACCCAAAATGTGCTTTGGATGAATAAACAAAGAGAAGCATGAAACTAAAATACAAAATGTTAATATTGCCTGACTTTTTTTTTTCCTTTTAATAGATAACAGAACAATGTCAAAAAGCATGAATAACAATTTAACTGCCCTTTCAAATGAATGAATCAGCCATAGGATAAGGGTCTATTAATTCCAGATTTCTAGTAATGCATAAAACCAGATCTAGATAGAATAATTCATAAAAGAGAAACAACACCCATGGCATTGGCAGGAACAGTGCATGTTGTCAAAAATGGCAGGAAATTTCATAAAACTGCTACAATAAAATAGCTCATAATAAAGACTTTTATCTTATAAAAATACAAGAAAATACACTGAAACACAGAATTTAAAACTAAAAAATATCTTTTATGCCTACATTTATTTTCTATCCCATCTGAAATTGTTTCCAAACTTGTTACAGTGAGGAGTTCGAGAGCGGAGGAAACAGGAAAACATTTTCTCACTTTTTTCCTTTCTCCAAATCTCATACACTTGATGGTATTTAGAGAAGAATGAGGAATTTGTATCAGCTCAGTCCATCAATTACAAACCAGTCAGCCTAACCTAAACTCGACATTTATCATTTGTGGCTATTCCACCCCAAAGCAAGTGTGAAAGACACACAAGGTTCTCACTCAAACGAGTATGCGTCTTATATACACTTGTTACTGCAAATGTGGTACCTTAACTGAGCAGCACGAATCACACTTGCCTGTTAAAGCCATTTAAGAGCACGTTACCCACTAATGTCGTATTGAAATGTAGCAATATTCAGTTCTGTCTTAAAAGATGTGCTGATTCATTGATGCTTATGCTTTCACTTCAATAGCAAATAGCTGGGTTTGTCTCAAATAAACACATACAAATAAAGCCACCCTTTATGTCAATATATTATGTTTTGTGTACTTAATTTTCATGCCAATGGGAAAGATGTTATAAGGAAAGTAGTTCGAGGATGGTCAAAGAGAATTGCAATTAATCTGCCAGAAAGAGTTATGGTAAATATTATTATTATGATTATTAATGATTTGTAAAGCACTGTAAATCTCCATGACAGTAATTATGATGCTTTGTATATATAAATTTGGCATTCCGCATATACAAGCACTTGGGCTTGAACTCTTCCTAGATCATTAGGAAATCAGAGGTCATATCATCGGTCACTTGAAAAGTAATTTCCTGCAGATTTGCAGGCAATGCTCAGATTTGCCCTCGCTGTAAAAAAGGTATTAATGATTTCTCCCCAGGCAAACAAGCTGAGATGGAGGCTGCGATTAGCAGCCTTTTAAGTACAGCGACCCAGAGCTGCAGGAGAGGGAGCGAGGCCGGAGCCCCTTCTGGGTCACCATCAGGAAAACGGGCTGGGTACAGTCTGCGGGACGGGGAAGTGGCAGGCAGAGGGCCCACGTTCTGAACATGCTGATGGAGTTTCCAAAGATAAACGGAATCCGTAGAAAGCATTAATCTTCAGGGGCCTCCTCTTGGCTACATGTCACTTAATGTATTGAGAAAGGCGGTGGGATTGAAATGATCTGTCGTTCTCATGCTAATCCTCCGTGTGGAGGAAACTCTCCAAGAGTGGGGTCTGCTTCTTCCAAACCCCCCGTTCTCAAGGCCTAGGCTCAGGTTTTTGGAAATCTGTGACTCCAGGTAGGGAATTCCCACAAAGCACGACTTGCTATTAAAAGAGGAGAGAGGCAGGTTCCTGTCTCCTCTTGCAGGGGATCAATAACCTTTCTTCTGGCAGCGGTTCAGCTGCACTCGGTGCTCTGCCCTCTTTTTCGGTAGATCCTCCTCTGGTGATAAGCAAAAAGGGCATTACAAGTCAATTCCATCGAAGATTAAATCCAAGTCTCCTCTGCTCAGCCAAATAAGCAGTTTCTGCAGTCTAAATGCCAGACAGAAACAATTCACCTATTCCGCCTCCCCTGCCTTTCATCCCAGCCAGGAGCACTGCTTCCCATGTGCTTGCAGGAGCACCCATGGGAGCAGGGTGTGCTTGGGGGCCGACAGCTTGCAGCCACCCAAGCAAGAACCACTCCTGCAAAGATGTGCACGCTCGCAGGTTCATCTACCAGTGGTGTCTGCAAAACCAAGCAGGAGGATGGATACTGAATCTCCCCGCTCTACACTGGCTAAACCAGGAGTGCCCACTCGGGCTGGGCTCTGACATGACATTATTTCTTGATCAAAAAAATACAAATCCTAAAACTGCTAGGTGGACTTTATCCACCATATTACGACTGAGTTCAATGGCCTTGCAAGTCCAAGCCTTGGAGTGATGGCTTTATGGGAACATCAAAAGCAGCGAGGGCCTGACCAACCCTCCTGGATGCATGCACACTTCTCCTACAAGGAGCCGAAAGCGGCTGCAGGCGGCGTCCATTGGGAGCTTCCCAAAAGAGAACCCTTCCTGAATTATGAGCGGGCCCACACACGCACACACTCAACTTCACAGTCCATTGCTTTCCCAGGAGCGGAGTCTGTGCTGTCTGCACCAAGGCAATATATCTCTTTATGGCCTGCCAGTGACTTTACAGAGAGATAAACAAAGCTTTTAAATCAAAAGGAGACGGAGCAGAAGAAAAAAGTTTGGCACCCCAGAACACAGGCTGCTATTTATTTTTTAACCCTTCACAACAAACAGGAAAGCAAGGAGTTTCTTGTGCAGAATCTGCCAGCTGACTGCCACGGGAGAAACTGGAAACCCAAGGGTGAGAATTGAAAGAATTCTCCTAAATTTTAAAATGTATGGCAAAATCTCTGTTCAGGGAAGCATGGGCCTATGTCCATTCAAATTAATCTGAGAAATGGATATGCCACCGAATTTACCTGTAGGACAAGCCGTCTTAAAGTACAACGTTTCTTGGTCTACTAACCAAGGATGTGATGTGAGACTTCTTTGCCTCACCTACACAGACTGTCAGCTGCTGGGGACAGGACAAGGAGGAATATCTGCTTTAAGCATGTAGCACCACCAACAAGAACCTCATATGAATAACCACCAAATCACCACATATTGTCCTGAGCAGCTTTTAAACTGTGGAGCCTTTTGGTCAGATAATAGCAAGCAGGACCTTAGCTCCATCAATGTCTGGATTTAATCATCTCAGAGTTGAGTGGAAAGTTGAGTTTTCAAAGGAATAAATGCAGAGCTGCTGTGAGTAGGAAAACATCAGGAGGACCCGAAGCATTCTGGTGACTCATTTCATTTAAAAGTTTCATCTTTTCCCCACCCCGTAACCTGTTTCATGGATCTGGGACATGGTTTGTATACGTGGTGCTGGGAGAAGGACTAAACAACATCCCCCCCTCTTCACAGAGAAACTGAAAACTCCTCTACCTTTTCACTGAATGTGAATGTGTTCAAGGCTTCCCTTCATTCCCTCCTAGAAAACTTCTGTTTGTACAGACATAAACTGCACTTGCATCTCAAGAACAAACCCAAATCTTGCCCAGAAGCTACTGCAGTACAACACTGAAAAGAAAGCTTGTGGGGACAGATTTCACAGCATCGGGTCATTCAACTTCAAGCAAAAAAAGGGGGTAAGAAAGGGCTTGGGGCTACCCATGCACTCACATAAGACAGGATCTGCTTTTTTCATACCCTCTGGACTAAGCTAGATACTTTCAAGCGTCCACACGAATGCTTTGAAAAGCCACAAATTTGTACATGCAGAAAGGCTATCTGTGTGAGTATGCACAGGCCAGCACTTTGTCTCCAACTCCCTGTTTGCAGCCAGAAGTCTTGCAGCTACACGAAGGGATATTTTTTTAAAAGGCAAATTCTTTCACTAAAATGCGGGCCCATACCAACCAACGTTACATCCACCTTCCAAATCCTAGACCAAGCCAAGCTGCTAAAAAAGGCTCACTTCAGATCAGGCTCTTGCACAAGGTGATGTGCAAGAACTACAACAGGAACGAAAAATTACAAATTCTTTCCCACCTGCCCGGATGCTCAGAACTTTCCCTTGCTCCAACTGCACAGCAGCTGAGCCCACCAGCTTCAGCAGAGCTATTCCTGATTTACACCTACGTGGAAGTCAGAGGCCAGAAGCCCAAACTCAGTATAAAGGAGTATAAAGCTCCCTTGTCTGTGACCCTGAATCTCACCACAGCAATCCCAGCATCTCAGCACAAAAAGACACGTTTCAGTATTTCTAGCTGCTTTCACAATTCTCCTCACCCATGACTCCGAGTGCATGAAAGCAACTACATATTCTTCTGATTTTTTTTTTTAATTATTATTTCTAGCATTTGTTTTTTTTTCCTTGTGATCACAGCTGAACTTCCTACTGGCCCAGAGGGAGCAGAGAGCAATAACTTTAAATGGCCTCGTAGATGCAGCCATGGCCTGAAGCCAGCACTAATTTCCAATCTTGCTATGCTGAAGAAAGAGGGTGAAAAAAAAAATAAAACAAAAAGAGAAAGAATGGAAACCAGAAAAACCAGAAATATCACTTCATATTAGTGAGAATTGGAAAGTCCTGTTAGTGGTTTCAGCGACAGGTTTAAGTTTCTATTAAAAAGAGAAGAAGAATTTGGAATATCTGTTTAAAATGAGAGTGAATATTTTTCCTTAGACACAGAACATCCTTGTGACACTCAGGTCTTTGCGTACTGCAGGCAGGATGGAATTTTACTGACCAAATAAAGCATCGTCACTACTTGAGTACAGCAAACATTTGTAAAAACATATTAAACATGTCATAAATTAACTGAATTTGGGAGCCTGTAAACACTCACTTGAACTCGCAGTTCTTTGATTTCACCAGCATATCCATTTATCTGGATACCCAGAGGATCCCGTGTTCATCCCTTAACCCGCTAAAGCACTGGTTTTTAACTCCTTTTGTATTTTCTAAATTCCTTTGGGCCTATTTGGACTACTTGCCATTCCCCTCTGTGACCATGGATGAAAATTAAGAGCACCCAGCAAAACCCAACATTTTGCAACACCTCGTTTACCTCATGCTTTTACCTCTATCAGGGAAAAAACACATTTAGACCAAGCACCTGTCCAGACTGAGTCAAACTTTAAGCCACACAAGGAACAGATGCAAATCAAAATAAAACTCCAAGAGGAACCTTGCAGGGAAGCACGGCGTTACCCACGGAGACACCCGGCCCAAGGGACGCAGATGCTCTTGCAGGGAGCGCTGTGGCCACGGTCTCCGCCAGGCGAGGCCTGCAGCAGCGACGTGCTTGGAGTTTATTGCCACCGAGGCCTCGGTGCACCCTATCCAAAGAGAAACTTCTTGACAAAGTTTTGGGGTCCAGACCCTGAAACGTGGGTCTGGAGCACGAGCTCTCTGCTGATGGAGAGGAGAAATGCTGTTTCCTAACACGCTGGTCTCTGATACGGTCCGGTCACGCTGTGGGCCGCACTGCACAGTAACATCTCTTCAGCACAAGGCAACAGGACCAGAAGGTGCTGGAAATCTTATCTCCACACATTCAACCTTCCTATCCAGCACGCTGGATTTGTTGTATGGCCCTGCCTGAGCCGTGGCCAGGATTTCTGTGTGAGCAGAAGGCAGGGCTGAAGCACGACGTGTTAGAGTTCAGCAGAATACTGTAAACACAACACAAACTTAAAGATAAACTGACGGGGATGGGTTGGTAGTCCAGATTTGGTCTAAAGGGAGTTACACAAAAAAGTGTAAAATGCCCAAACGTGTGAGGAAATGAAGAATTCGAAAAATAACAATTAATCCTGTAATGTCAAACAAGGGACAAGGAAAAGAGATCCCGTGCCCTTACACTTTGGTTTCATCCTGTGTTGCTTTCAGGCTTTCCAAATCCACTAGAGACCCCTACGATAAATGACTTTTTGTTTGGAGGTTGCTTGTCTTGCATTCCCTGAAGAAGGCAGCCATGCCACACTATCTATTTTAATCTCAATAGCTGGTCCTCAAGGCTGCAAGGCATCTTAGTGCTTTAGGTGATACAGAATCAAGATTCTTAAATCAGAGCCATTAGACCTAATGTCTAATTTTAGATGAAATCTTCGGTGTTAGGTCCCAAAAGGCTGCCACTAAAGCCAAGGAAACTGCTGCCTACTGCCTTCATTGCAAAGCCTTCCTATTTGCCTATGGATAATCCTGGTGAGCATTAGATACAGAGCCTGAACAGCAAACCAGTAAAAACATAGCCAGAAATACCCAAGGAATTCCTTGGAACACAGCCGTAGGGGCTATGGGGACAATTAACGTTGGGTGACAAAGCACTGCTTCATTGTCAAACACACAAGCTTTGCTCCACCCTCCATTTCAAGTCCTCAATAGGAGACCTATTTCCAGAGGTCTAACTCCTACTGAGTTTTCATTGATTTGAATTCAAACTAGTGCCCAGAGAGCAGTGGAAGAATACACGGTCCTTTAAACTTTTAAGTGCTTAAGTATCGTTTAAAAACAGGGTGATGAATTTCTCAGGCACCTCAGGTCACTCTGAAATTGAGCTTTCATTGCCTGCTTCCTTTGTTCTTGACCTAACTGACAGAAAAAAAAATGACTAAAAATCTGGTCAGCATGCCTAAACCTCCCACATGGACACCTCACCCCAAACCCCATAGCACGCAGGTAGATGATGCCGCCTGTGGAAGCCGCACTTCTCTTCTGTGGCAGCAGGCTCACAGCCAGCACGTGAAGACGTGGCCCTAGGAGCAGATGTTGCCTCCTAACGTGCACGTGCATTTCTTCCCCAGGATTCCAACTGCTCTTGTTGGTCTGACGCCAAAGATCCCCTCTTGTGACACCCCCCCTCTTTTTTCACCTCCCTGCACTTGGGGTAAGTTGGGAGTAATTTTTGTCACTTCGGAACTGCCTGGGTACGATTCTAAGTAGAATCCGGGTCATTATGTCAAAATGAACTGCAGGTTTTTTAAAAAAAAAAAAAAAGTCACAACAACAATCAAAACACCCAAACAACAAAAATAGTCATAATTTCTCAGCATTTTATATCAGCTGTGGGCCCATGCAGAAACCAAGGCGATTTGGTCAAAAACCAGATGTTAACTGAGGAGATGCATCCTGCACTGCAGGTCCTTGGCAGTAATGAACAAGCTGTGCTAAGAGTTTTGTGGATCTAAATTACCTTTAGAGGAAAATTGTCCCTGAGAGCAAAGACTGGAAGGGATTTGGGGCAGGGACCAACTCAATTGCGCTTTGTATAGGGTGCCAATGCCCAGACACGCAATTCTTAACTGCTAACAGTATGTGGAACAAAAGAAATATACTAAGGAAAGATCACACAACAGAGAGATTTTACACAGGAGGGTTAGAGTTAGTTAGACGCCATTCCCAGTCCTGCCAGGCACCCTTTAAACATCACTTGAACACTCTGAAGGGTCTGGTTCTTCATTTAGCAAGGGGAGTCTCATCAGACGGCCTCGCCTCACCGGAAAGCTTGTGAGCCTCTTGCTTCGAATCTGCATTGAGATCCCCAAATGAAGGTGCTCAGAAAGAACAGGCAAGATGACAGACTACCAATCATCCGGTGTCAAGCTTCTACTTGAAAAACACTGAGAAACATGAGAGATGCTGCCCTGCAAAAGTGTGAATGAGCAGAGCCGTACCTATCTCAAAGCCCCGTTCAACCAGAAGCTCACCCAAAGACAGCAATGTTTTTTGGGGAGACACCTCTGGTTTTTGGAAAGCAGCCCATGCAGGTCTGTGTTGTGCCAGGCTGATCTGAGGCCTGAGGGGAAAAATGGTAATTGTTTCTTTTATTTTTCATCTCCCCCCTACATCTCACTAACAGCTTCGGCTGCAGCCACATTCTATTTTTTCCCCTTACAATTGTTTCAATAGATTCTTTATGGTTTATGGGTTGGTTGGTTTGTTGGTGTTTTTTCTTGTGTGTGTGTATTGGTTTTTTTTTTTTTTTTTTCCCCTTAAACCGAAGCCTGAAATATGCTCTGAATTAAGAAAAAGCTCCATGTCACTTGGGATTGGACTGCTGCTGAACTGTTCCGTGTGTGTGCGCGTGTGTGTGCGCGCAACCTCCTGGCCAAAAATGCCTCAGGGGCTCTCCCTAACTGTTGGGGTCCTAAAAAGGGTCCGCTTTTCCTGATTGGCCTCCCTCCGACACGGCTGGGGGGAGAGCTTGGGGGGAGCGCTCTCCACCCCCACTAGCACCACGCTCCCTCTCTAGCACATCTGTCCAAGCTTGCTCACTGCTGGCCCTTTCCTTCCCCATATGCTACAGGCATTCTTGGCCTGACTGAATCCTTAGTGCATTAAGCAGGAGGCCCCTGGTTCAAGAAATCTCCCCCACTTATAACGTGGAGTGCAGAAGAAATGGTGTGTGCAGTAGAGGGGTGAGAAGAAGGGATCAGCGAGGGGGAAAGAAAAAAAAAAAAAAAGGTGTGCGTGGGGAGGGGGAACATCTCGCCTGTTATCTTTATCGGGAAAGAAGTCCATTCGCTGCGGGAACATAACACATAGCTTTGGCTTTTAACCTTTCCTGTTCCCCAGGCAAAGTGTGAAGGTGGGATTGCACAGAGGCTCACTGCGTGGAAGTGCCGATCCAGAGGCAGAGGTCTCCTTGGTCCACACAGGCTCTGTCTCCAGTTAGGGCAGTTTATTCTGGGATGGTGCAGCTGTGCAGCAAAACAACACACTTAACACACACACACACACACCCCAAACAAGAAACCTTCTGGATATCGCTTTGTTTGGTCCCAGGTTTAAGACTGGAATTTGGGAACTGGTCGGTGCAGCTGGAAATCGTCTTGTCTGGCTTGTGCTGGGCCAGCCCCAGCAAGGGTCAGGCGCAGGGGCAGCCAGCAACACTGCGCAGCCGCCCTCACACCTACGTTCAGGCTACCTAACGGCATCTCAGCCCCCATGGCGCGAAAAACGGCAACCCCAATGCTAAAAGTGCAGATTGGTGGTGCCTTTCCTGAGGCGAGGACCAGCTCTTGACATTCGGACGATTGCCTCCCGCTGCCCAGACGCACAGAGCAGCACCTCAGGAGGGAGGACGGGGTGCTGGGAGTGCAGATGGCTGCCAGCCCCCACTGCTCTGCTTCTCGCTAGGGCAATTGCCAGCAAAACCACTGAACTTCCAGTACCCAGGTATCCTGCACACCTTGTGCCGCTGTTCCAAAATGACTGTGGGCATTGGGTTGTACCTGCAGCCGTACTGTAGCTCATTTTGCTGTACTGAGCTAGCTGGGCTTCACAGGGACCGTGGCGTCCCCAGGGAGAGGCAATCCTGAGCAGGATAACACAGTGCCAGCCCTGCACTGTGCCAGCTGGCCCTCACCTGGAGAAGGCTTCCCATGAAGTCAGCATGGACTAGTCCTGAGGAAACACTCAAAAGGCACTTCGGGGTGAAAGAACAGCAGTGTTTGGGGCTTTTTTTTGTGGTTTGTTTTTGCAAGCGCCATGAAATATCAAATGCGGCCCGCTACAGGTATTTGGCCTTTCTGGAGACCACTTCCATTTACGCAAAACCTGTGTGCTACTACTGCAATTATGTTACCTTCACATCCCTTTTACATTTCTCTAGTCGTGCATGAAAAACAAACAGCATATGATACCATTTATGACCCTGCAGTTGCAATCTAGAAAGAAAGAGGAAAATCAAAGTACATCCTAAATTATCCCTAGTTTTGTCAATGAGATGTTCATCAGTCTCAGGAAGCTGTAAGTCTCTGGGGCTCTTAGACACTTCGACAATCCCAACCTCTATGGACCTATGTATCAAAAAGTGACCTGTGATTTAAAAATGGCGGACTCAGTTTCCAGGAAGCAAGATTCACCTGTTAGCAGTGATCTTGGGAATGGAAGGGTGCATCTGCATCAAGGCATCACTTCCACCTGGTCACAGTTCTCTCACAGTCAGCTGTAAATAACAAACCATCAGTTTAAAAAAAATGCATTAATCACTAATCATGGCACAATAAGGAAGAAAAGCCAAACAAAGGCAGAGAACTGTATGAGCACCACCAAGGAACCGCTGAGGAAGACTAAGATCATACGGAACAATTACTCCCCATTGTCTGCTGTCCAAATAACCACAGATGAGACAGGCACAATGCCTCTCCCAGAACATGAACGATATTTCAGTTAAAGGACACTTGGCCTGGAGATTTCAGTTTATATAATACATGAACTAGAATAGCCTTGATGAAACTTCATCTACTTTGTTCCTCACCTACTGTAAACCATGCACGAGTGTTGAATGAATAAAATCTTTCATGATTATAAGAACTTTGATGCTTCTAAAGCCTAATCCCCTCTGAAAAAAAAAACAGAGTAGGTAAACTATCAACACTCCATCCACCTGCCAGTTCCTAACATTTCATTCAGTCTAATCTTGAAATGCATTTACCATTACAAACTAAGAAGTAAGGGCCAGAAAACACGTAAAGCTGCAATCTAGCTTTTTCCCTCACAGAGGGCAATATAAAGTACTCCTAGACCATTCCTCACAGATGACCAACTTTTTTTTTTAAGACCTCCAAAGAAGCAGACCCAGTAACATTCTCACACAGCTTATTTTAGCCCTGAACTTGAAGCTAGAAAGCTTTTCTTAATATCTCAACTCACACCAATTATTTTTCTCCTACTCATTGCTGCTATGAAGAACAATTCATCACCATTCTCTTTCTAGCAATGTTTTACATATTGGAGGAATGTTATCACATCCCATCAGTCTTCCCTCCTCTAGACTAAACAAATCCAATTCTTTCAATCTTTCCTCATAGGTTGCGTTTTCCAAACCTCTTATCATTCCTATGTCTCTCCTTTAGTCTCTGTCCAATTTGTCAAGATTTTTCTTAAACTGCACAACCAAAGCGGAACACAGCCAAGGCTGTACGAAGGTTGCCTGAAAAGCAAAGTTTACCCCTCGTCTTTTACCCACAAGTCTCACTAAAGCTCTCCATAGCATGAGTTGTCTTTTCTGAAGCAGTTTTATCACATTATACCATATTCAGTTTATGATCTTCCAGTGCCCTGCATCCTTAATTGTCTTAATTTGTAAATACTGTTTCCCTTGCGAAGTATTTTCTGTTTCGCATTCTGTTCTGCACTTGATTGATTTCATCAACCATTAAGATTTTTCCTTGTTTTTTTTTTCCTGGCATTTCAGGCTGCTAATTTCAAATTACCAGGTACTAAAATCATTTGAGTTCTGTTTCTCCTTTCCAAAATGCTGCAGTTCTACCTAACGTGACCTCTGCGAATTGTATCAGCGTGCTTTCTCTATTATCATACAAGACAGTCAGTGAAGTACTGAGCACTACCCAGCCCTGGGCAGACCCTAGAGGGACCCCATTTGACATCCCCTCCCACCTTGACAGGAAACTGTCCCTATTTACTTTTTGAACCTTAATTTACAGGTTAGTCATACACCCACGTTGTAAGAATTCGAAATAGAGGACGTTTTTCTACTTCTTCAACTATGAGTACACCACAAATGACAACATGCAAAGCTGTACTAAAAATCAACACACATCATATCTACTTCTTGGTTTTTATTTACTAGTTCATCTGTCCTGCAAAGAAATTGTACTGGTTTGACATGATTTGCTCTTGACAAATCCATATTTGCTGTTTCTTATTAACTTCTTATTCTCTGAGTGCTTGTAACAGCTAATTCTAGAAACTTTTGGGGTATTGAAGTGGGTTTTACTGTTCCATAATCCCCCTGGTTCTCATTTCCCCCTATGTAAAAATAGGCTCTATGTTTACCCTTCCCCGGGCCTCTGACTCTACCTTGGTCATCTGCGAACTCTGAAAGATAATCTCTAATCGCTCTGGGATTGTTTCAGCTAGATCCCAAAGTACTCCAGGGTAGATTTCATCAGGCCCTGCTGAATTGCCGAATATCTAAATTATCTACATTTTAGCCAGCACAGTCTTCTGCTATTTTAGATGATCCCCTTGTTAAAACTTACTGCATTATTATACAATCACAATCAACCTTTTTTTTGGAGAAGCAACCAAAAAAGGCATTGAATACTTCATTCTCTGTATCATTTGTTATTTCCTCTCCTTCCTTTTTAAGTAACAGACTAACTATCCTATCATTTGCAGTTTTTATGTTTGCACTTATGTTTTTAAGGGGGTTTGATTCAGGGACTGATTTATGGGGAGTAAAGTAATGCAAAAGCAGGATCTGTATTATCTAGAAACTCAGATACCATGAGCACGAGTCAATGCATAATTTTTGGCTTCAAAAATAGCTCAGAGACCATTTAAAAAAGACAACATTTTCTTGGATATTAACAACGTCTAAATAATATTAAAAAAATGTGCAAAAGCTTCTGCTTTCCTTTAGGAAAGTTTATCATGCAACTGGCCTACTCACGACCATGTGTGCATGCTTGTGCATTTGTGTATGAGCTGATGACCGAAAGCATTTTGAAAAGCAAATTTAAATGCTAATATGTTCAATAGATAATTTCTCATCTGACCAAATCATCTCCAAAGACATTTTCTCCACAGATATCAAAGAAAGAAAAGAAAGATGATGACAAAAGCACACAATGCACTTTGAAAGCAAAATAACTCAAAGTTAAGTACTTTTTTTTTTCTCTTTTTTTTTTTTCTAAGTGTGGCCATTAACAAGAGATCCTTGGAAACCCTGCGGGTTTTATGGAGTTTGATGAGCTCTTAATTAGAAATGGCTGAAATTTAAGCTGAGGACTTCTGAAAGCTGTGGCTGGATAGAAACAGGAGGCTTGCTTCTGCCTGATTTCCTACTTAAAAACAGGCTTATGCACAACTTCTAATAAAGCAGCTAAGAATGATAATGCCGTAGTGGACTGGTAGCACGGGGACAAGTGTTTCTGATAAAACACTGACTAAAGAGAATTTCTTCCCAAACTCAGACCAAAATAGACTTTGATCAGAGAAAAGGGTAAATGGTTCAGAAGAAGGTTGGAAGCATCAAGAAAGGAAAGAAGGGTAAGGCTGGGTCAGAAGAGGCCAAGAAAAAAAAAAGTGGAATTTGAGAAATGGAAAGAGTCGGGCAATCGCAAAAGCTCTGAAAAGCATCTGGGAAAAAATCCCAGAGTTTCAAAAGGCATCTAGGTGCTTAGCTCTCTTTGGAGGTCTCAGCCTAAACTCTTAACTGGTGCAAATGAATGTTGCTCGAGTGAAGGCAGTGGAGACATTACTGATTTCAAAGGCAGTTTTGCTAATTCCTTCAGACATCTTATAAGCAGGAAAGAAATCTGACTACTGAACTTTGCTTGCCCGTAGTGGGATGATTGAACATCCTCTGTCTCCTCTTTATTAACTCGTAGACACAGAAACCAAGCTGCAGCACACCTGGAATCGCTGCGATCCTCTGCGCACTCATAGGACCTACTGCATACGCTTTCAGGAGCTTTGAGAAAGTGCCCTGAAAGAGCTGAGGCTTTTTATCTATTTCCAAGTTGTACCTGAAAGCAATACATTTATCTCTTGTATATACATCTTAACTGTTCGCCTGTTCTTTCAAATTTCAGGCTGCATTTGATTAATTCTGCAAAATATTTTGGGATGCAGTCAGGCTGGAACAACATATGCAGAATAGATTATGGTTATGCAGGGTGAACCAGATCACTGAACATGAGACAGATTAGCAGCTATACTAGACAGACAATCTATTTAAGTCTTCTGCTTTTCATTGTGATTTAATTGAATTAAAATATTGTGTGTTTTTTTTTTCCAGTGTATTACTTGGAAATAGGATTTCTTTTCTATGTGGAAGATTAGCATTATTATTTAAGGGTGTTCTAGACAAAAGCCCATTTGTACAAATCGTTGAAGAGCTGCACTTGGTACTGTTCAGGTCTTTCTTTATCTTCTGATCTTCTTCACTCTTCCTATAAAACAATCGGACACTCGAGCTGACTGCAGCATCTCCCTCTAATCAGAAAGTGTGATGCTAAGGAACAGGACTCCAGATCTGTATCCAAACATCGGTGTGCCGGGGGTCTGCGGGAGGTGAGGGTCTGTTCACAGCCCTTACCAAGCCATGTCCCATGCTGAGCTCCTGGACACGGCTCTGGGAAACGCCGTGGCTGCAGGCAGGCTGATGCGGAGCAAGCTGGGGGGAGCCGTATGAGTTGCATGACAACAGCAGAAGCGTTCTTCTGAAGCTTTTGATTTTAATTGTTTACTTCAGAAAAGTGGAGATAAGTATCAGCAGCTGGACACAGGGTAAATCGCAGCCACAGAGCTTGTGTAAATACTGAGGTTTCTGAAGAATGAGCTTATGTCAAGCAGCTTCAGGCAGGGAGCAGGCCAGGAAAGCCCTAGCTCGCTGGGGAAACTCCTGCTTCTCATGCCTGTGGACATGTCCGAGCAGGCCCCAACTCGCCGAGGTTAAAGCCAAACACATTTCTGCCTTCCGAGCCTGGCCCCTGGCTTGAAATCGGCGTGATGAATCAGAGGAAAGGAAGGATTAAAAATGGGAGGGACTCTTAGGGGATGGTGACCTGCTCCCTGCAGGGCCCAAGCCCACACCTCGGCCTCAGCTTGCCCACACACCGGCCCCTTGGCCAAGGCTGAGCGAGGAACCAGCCCCACGCTCAGCCCGCGCAAAGAACAGCCGAGTGGTGTCGTTAATGTGTGTAGACACACACGTGAGGGGAGGGATGGGAAGAAAAAGATGAGAAAGTGCTCTCTGGAGTCCCCGTTTTAATTAAAGAGTACTCTCTAATGAAATAACCATCTACAAAGCTGTCTTCCAATTACAAGGCCTCCCCTAACACTTTCAGCATCTCCCGTGGATGCTCCTGGAGTTTTCTGCACTGAGTGAGCCAAAGCTCCTCACTCCCTCCTGTCCCCACGGCCTCCACCTAGCAGAAGACCCCACAGGAGCCCAGCACAGTTCGACAAAAGCAGGGTGGTTACGTTCGCTGGAAACCAGGGGGCAAAAAGCAAAGAAAAATGAGAGTCAGACTCCCAGTAAAGATCAGTGGGAACTGGGGAGTCGGCATGGCTGTCCTCCTCAGAGGTATCCTCTGCACCGCGGGGGTTCACCTAGAGAAGACTGGGGCATTGCGAGGTAAAGCCAGATTATATGAGCTATAGGTTATTGGTTTTCTCTCTGCTACAAAAGACCTTTAAGCCTCCTTTACAACTTCATACATGTGTGTACACCCCTACACCTGGCTGCAACTCCTCTCTGAAATCCAGAGGCGTTCATATGAGAGTAGGGTCTCCCAAACGGATCCTGTTTCAGGTCTTCCCCAGTCTAACATTAAAAAAAGCTTACTTAATTGTTTCAATTTCATAAAATCTCATTTTATTAGAATTTCCAACATCCCCTGGGATCACGGTGGAATTAAGCTTTACCTGTCTGGCAACATTGATTCTAGTATCGTGCAATGTACTGGGTATTGCAACATGAGGGGAAATAAATCAGCTCCTTTCTTTTACATTTCTGATCAGAAGACAACAGATAAAAACTGCTTTGGGTACTTTTGGGTACTGCAAGACAAATCATACCCCTTCATTCAGAATACACTTCCTGAAAATGTTGGTCTGGCCTGAAAGGTCGCTTTTTTTTTTTTTGCAACATTATTCTACTCAAGAGCTTTATACTAATTGTTCTGATCAGCAATAACATCTTCTGTTTTCCCATTTTATGGACATTATGTAAAGTAAAAGGACAATGAAGTAAAATGGATTTTGTCAAAGCCACCAAACCATTACAAAAGAAGATTCATTGCATAATGGATGCCCTTTTCCCCATAGGGACAGAAAAATACCCTGGCTTCAGCCTAATTTTTTTGTTTTGTCTGTTTGATATCTGATGCCTACCAGAAGGATTTGTAAAGAAACCTAAGGCATTTAGACTCCAATTTAATGGGATTTAAGCATTTACTTCTGTTGGAAATGTTGAAAACAATATACTAAATACGAAACGAACTACTGAGTTTTAATCACCTCCAAACTTGATACCTTCAACAACAACACACTGAAAAACAGAAGAAAATTATGGGGCTAGAGGCAGCAGAATGCAAACGAACCCTTCCATGCCCTGACTTTCCAAAACATTTCAGACTATTAGTTCTCAATAATTTCAACTGGGGCTGCAATTACTAAAGACTTCTGAAAGTCAGCTGTCAACTTTTAAGGTGTTTTCTTTTTCCTATAATAGCAGATGGTTTGGAGATACAGCGGTTCTAAATGCTCACTTGAGGAACCTGAAGATTTCAGAAACAGATTTTAAAACTGACAGTCAATTGGTAAGTTTTTAGACTATTCTATAAGGCTAAGAAATGGCAAAAAGAAGAGATCAGGGGGAGACAATAAAAGAGAAAATATGAACAGGCTTTCTCAAAATAACCAGAGCTCTGTGGCAGTAACTGGGGAATAACAGAACCTGCTCGGTGTCTGCATCCGCTACTTTTGCCTTTACTCTTGTTGAGTAGTAGCATTAGTTTCACTGAAATCAATCAGCCTGCCTCTGGAGTCAGCTGTTATTTAATTTCACTGAAGGGAAAGGGCAGAATCAAGCCAGCAAATACTATCACGCTTATAGATATGTTTTGTTATGTTACATGAGAAATAGTAGCGTGGGACTGCTGGGAGTTTTCAGACTGATAAAGCTGTTATCGTATTTCTATTTTTCACTGGGGAACTGCAGCACCAAGAGATCAAGGTCATATTTAGTAGAGAGAGCTTAAGAGGTGTTTTACATATGAATAACTTTAAGCATATGTTTAAGTGTTTATCTGCAGTAGAGTATCTACAAATGGCCTAAGACAAGACAGATCAAGCAAAGTCCACAGCGATGATCACCCATGAGCCCCAAGTAGCAGCTCAGCGCTGTAATTACAAAACCATCAATTCTTTGCAATGATAGCTCTATTAATGTCTTCATTTTCTCATCCCGAAAAATCATTTCTACCCCTTATAGTCGATCTAGCAAAGGAAAATAGGGAGATACGAGTTGCAAGTCCCTCTCTACTTCTTACCTAAATACAGCCTCTTAGCTCATTAAGAGCATCACACAGTCCTAAGCTCCTCATTTTAACAAGAGATGAGAGTTCTACCTGAAGTGCTTCAGTGACTCTCTCAGACAAGTCTGAAGCTCTCGAGACTAGTGTTAAATGCACTGGGTGTTTCTTTTGCATTACTCAGGTCCTTCAAGAAGTCAGGGGAGAAATGAATATGTATTCTATATGTCAGCTAGTTATATCAAAGCCTATCGGTGTCTAATTATGGAAAACAATCTGCCTATGTGAAGGTAACAGGGAAAGCTCTAAACGGATGTTGATTAGAGAGTGCCTCTGTAGAGTACTTTTTGAGAGGTCATTTTGCAGAGTTTAGATTGAGATGGATGAAGGTGAGGTATTTGGCAGTGAATTGCATCTTTGAAGTGAATGACGAGATCAGGTTCTAGCATGGAAGCACAGAGGTTGCAGTGACATTCATCTGCAGGGGAGGCAAGTGGAATTATTAAGAGAATGAACAAACTAATTTGCAGGAGCAAGAAGTCCTTCTGAAGTGAGTGGCTGTATTTACTTTAAAGGTGCACATGAACTTAAAAGGTTAGTCCGAGTCATGAGAGAGAAAATTAGTGAACGTTTTGCTGAAGATAATGGCACGGGGGGATACTCAATAATTTTCAATATAACTCTTTTATGATGAGCTTTTAATTCAGATTAAATTTTTCCTTACCTCAAACAACATTCGTTAGGGTGAATTTTTCCCATTAAAAGTTCTGTGCAGCCCTGAAGGTACGATCCAAGCTCAATCACTTTGACCAAAAGAGAGGGTGTTGCTTTTTCTCTTCATCTGCCCCAAAACACTGACAGTGAAAATAAAGCATGGCATTACCCTAAATGATGTGCAGATGATGGGCCCAGCCCTTTGGTGCTCAAAAATGACAAGACTTGCTGAGCAGAGAATATGACCTGTGTATTCAAGCCTTCGTGGAGATTGAGCCTGATATGGAGCAGAGGAAATGCCAGAAGTTCCTCTTTCTCAAATGGTGTTGGCACTCCTCGTGACAATCCCACCAGATTTATTACATCTCTGAAAACATCCTACTGTGCTTTATACCTCCTTGTGGAATAGCCACAATTTACTGGTAGCCATAAGCCATTAGGTGGATATGGTCCTTCCTCTTTCTCTTTGATTTCAACAAACAAAAATCCAATGTAGAACAAAAAGCTGCAGATAGGAACTCCACTGAGCGTTTGACTGTAAATGAAACCCTCAGTAGCTGATTGCTTGGAAGTGAGAGCAGAGGTTGAAAAGTAAATGCACTTTGTCCAGTGCACAGCATTGCTAAAATAATTTCTGACAGCCTGTGCCAAAGCACTGAAGTCAACAGACTTGGCTAATCCACTGTGATAAATGCAACAGTTACAAAAATAAATACCTTCAAAAAGCAACTGGGAGTTGGCCAACATGAACAATCAGAAGAAAGCCATACTTGTCGCCCCTAAATCCTGAAATAGCAGAAAAACTTATCTTTCCAGTGACATTTCTAACAGGCACGGACAGGCCCTGCTTGACATCTGCCATGGACACCTCACTTCCAAATAGCCTTGTTCTGCTCCAAAGGACCATCAGTAGGTACTGGCTGTACAGATTTGTCTTATTTCCATGATTTGCTTTAGCCAAACATCACCAGCTCTAAAAAGCACCCAATATTAAAACTGTTCTATAGGACCTTCTGTTTTCTTTCTTTGTTGCTTGGCATTGTTGTCACTTCATCACTTATAGAGATGGGCAAAACAATTTGAGTTGACTTTTGAGCCGTATGCATCAACACCAGGGAGAAATAATGACTCATATTTACAACTTCTGCTCTATTATTTCACACAGAATGGAGAATGAAAATATAGCTTAACTAATTTTTGGCAATTTAACATATATTTTTTTAACAATTTAATGCATTTTTTGACCATTTAACTTACTTCAAAGCACGTTTCATTAAGGACAGAGAAAGAATTGCCATGGAGAGAAATGTATAAGGGAGTATAGTGAAATGCAAAATATATCTAAGAAGTGTCCTTTCCTTTGGCCCACTTCCCATGGAGCCTTTCAGTCTAATTTATTTGGTACTGCAAATCTCAGAGAAGTCAATGGACTTCTTTGCAACTTCTAGAATAAGCCAGGAAAGAAAGATGCAAGTACTTGTAAGGAAATCCTTGAGTTTCCTATAGCTTTTTACGCAGTGGCTTAATGTCTAGACTCTTTCTTGGAATGAAGGCTCTGGATCATTTTCCTTTTTTCCCCCAAGTCATGCCCTGCATGACTGCAAGGCAGGAAAAGCCAGCATCTCTCAAACTATTCCATTGCTTTCATTACATTTGTACCTCGCTTTCAAACTTTGTATAGCAGGGTTATGTTGTAAATGTAAATACATAAATGGAAAGCTAAAAGGAAATTTTAATCAGCATTGATTTTACAGATTTTTCACTAATTCTGCATTTAGTAAACCTTCACCATCTCACAGTTAGGCCTTCCATTTCCTAAGTTAGTTTATAAATCTTTTCATACAGATTAGGCTGCAGCTCTCCATACAGATGAGCGTTGCTCATCTCACGCTCATTCTGCTTTCAGAGCAGGTACACCCAGATTTTGCTCCGTTACAATCATTTCAGTTCAGTCTATGACATTCTGTTGCATCTGTGTATCAGTGCATCACTGGCCTTGCTGCAGTCCTACTAACACAAAGCTTTAGCTGTACCGCTGTGCTGGTTTTGCAGGTCCATCTCCATGCTTTAAGAGGGTGATAATTTACTACAGTTTTCATTAAAGAGAATTCACTCTTGAGTGCTAGCAACTCCTGCTTTAATATTTCAGAGACAAGCAGCCTCTGTACTTTAATCCATCCCCGGACAGGATGCAGTCTGCCACCAACAAAGTTACGTGATTGACAGCACAACCTTTGTGCTCCTGCTCAAACGTGCTCCCTTCTGAACTTCAACCATTTCTTCCAACTTCAAAGCCAGAACCAGAAGGGTTTGGTGATGCTAGCAGGTAGACCATATACCATTAGTGTCCGTTAAAGTTAGAGCTGAAAAAATCACCTCCCGTTGCAGATCTGGAGTGAATTCTCCATGACCTCCGAACTCTCATCTCCGTAACCTCAGCACTGCTACCCCAACCAGTCACTCCTGCACACCATGGTCCCCATCCTGTCTGCAGAAGGATTAACACACTGCCTGTCACGCTTACACCAGAATAACTTCGTCCTGTAAAGCAGCTTTATAGACATCAGCAGCTCTGGTGTGACTGCACATCCACAATAGGAGCTTGCAGTGATTTAACTACCGGAGGTTCCAAACTATTCTTTAATTTAACCACAGCTTCCAAGTTTAAAGTAGAGAGCAAAGTCATGGTGGCAATGGCAGAACAGTGCTTGTCAGGCAGCCCTAACTCTGCAATGCATTAACCGTGGTTGGAGAGAGCCTGTTTATTAATTCATAGCATAGGTTCACAGAGTTATTGTGTATTAATCTATTAAGATGTAGAGTCACTGATCTAAACTTCAAGGAGCGTGGGATCAGCTAGAGAGTGAGTCCAGTACCTAAGGCAGGGATGAAAATAAGAAGCTTAAATTTGAGCAAATTTGGGTCAACTTTGGTGGAGGTACACACGCTTTGGCATTGCTGCTTTACTCTGTTTTAGATCAGCAGCAGCAGCGCCAAAACTTTGCAGAGGTTTTTCAGACATTTAGTCTCCCTTTAGTCGTGGATCGTTATCGTAGGTATTAACACTGAAATAGGATAATGAAGTTATGAAAGGCCAGCTCAAGTTATCTGCCGTCCATAATGCGCTCCATCAGATGAGCCAAAGTGACAGAACAGAGCCTCAGAGCACTTCATGCATTATGGATCGCTGCTTGCATCTCACAGGCACTGCATTCTTACATCACTGCTTTACAGGAGGCATGAGACAGGAACTAATGTATGCGTGTCTTAGCACAGTATGTAATGCAGCGAAGTCCTGACCTTGTTCAAAGTTACTAAGTGCTATTAATATATATAATGGAAATAAATATTAGCCTTGCTTTGCAGATCGAGCAACCTGAGACACGAGGCCCCTAAGCGATTTGTCAGGACCAACAGGGTGCCAGGTATCCTGACAATTTCTTTTATTCTAAGCACCAGACAAGTTCATTCCCATCCATCCTAGCACTCCTGCAGGGAGGAGGAGAGGAAGAAAAAAAAAAAAAAAAAAGCATCCCCTCTAAAAATGCTCCTGCTTTATCAGCAAAAAGAGGGTGATAACAAAACCAGCTCAGGCCAGACAAAAGCTAATTGAAGCATATGGGCTCAAGCAGATACTTAGAAGCACAGCCTTAAAATAGCCCAGCAGGACTAAGGGATGAATCTTCTTCAAGCACTGCAACAAGGAACTGGCAGTCAGCAATAAGGCTTAAAATGAAGCACGATAAAGCATTTCCAGGCAGGTCAGGCACCTGCTTCAGACTTTCTGAAAGGACAATCTGGTCCACTGTGCTGAAAGCAGCAGTGGCGAAGAGAACATATCCCTAAAACGCTCTCCTACATGAGATGGCTGCCTGAACTTTCCAGTGGGCACTCTGAGTCCTACCATAGCCTTGCCTTAGAGCCAGCCTCAAATATGTGTATGAGATCATGGGTATGGAGGTGCTATTGATGCTGCACTGAAGTGACCTTCTCTAGAACTTTGAATTTAAATGGAAAACACCATAGGCAACCAGACAAGAATTTGACACACTGCCTGGAGAGAGAACAGACTGTTTCAGTGCGCGCAAGAGGAATGCTGTATGGCAGTAAGTAATAGGTAGCATCCATTAGGCAGGATCTCTTTGGACACAGAGCTGGGGGATAAGTTTTCAGTGTGACATTGAATTCTTCAGACACTGGAGTAGGCTTAGCTTCTTTAAACGAAATTTGCTCAGAGGAATATAAGCCATTTCCAAGCATGAACAGAGTACATTAAAGCACTGACTCAGGCTTTGATTCAGAAAAGCACTTAAGCACCCTTCTTGTAAAGGGATACTTTTCGGTGCTCGGACCTTGGAAGGGAAGGTGTATTGTGGTCTCTTTGGCTCAATGCCACACATCAGGGCATAAAATAAAGCTCAAACTAATGCAATTAAGGAGGAATCCTTCACAGTGGACATACTTAATCCATTACTGCCCACTGCTGCAGTTCTTGCACCTAGGACTGGCCATTCCCAGGAGCAGCACACTGACTAGGCAGGGGAATGACCCATTTTGATGAAGGCATTGTCTGAGATATTTAATAAAATACTTTTGCTTTGTTCTGTGAATTTGACAGTGATGACACTGTTCTTTAGCTGTGATAGGCTTACATGTGTTTATAATCTGGCACAAGGAACACTTCACACAAAAACAACTTCCATGGGCCGGCGAGCTTCTTGCCACAGCACTGACGGGCAGGAGCCTCAGGGGACCGAATTTTGCATGCAAGAGCAGTGGTGTGGGAGGGGGAAACACAGGTAGAAAAGGCTTGACTTCATAAAGAAAATGTCTGGACTTGAAGAAGGAAAATAAGCAAACCAGAAAGGGGAGGAGGACCAAACACCACACTATTTCACAGCTGGCTGAACAGTTTTGGGAAAGAGATTAAAAAGAATCTCACCAAAATTTATCTTTTTTAAATTGTGCCAAAACTTCAACATAAATAAATAAATAAATAAATAACCGCAACAACCTTTTGATGCTATTCATCTTTACCATGAAAACATCAATGATATTGATACCAAAGACTCTAAATCACAGACTCATTCATCTTGCAAGCAGCATTCATTTGTAATTCTACAGCATTTTATTTCATGATGGACTAGTAAGTGTTTGGTAGTGCATTTTGCAATAATAATAAACTAAAAGCAACATGAGACTAAACTAAAAGCAACTGTAACTTGGCTGTTAAATCTTTTCTTGAAAATGCTGTGAGCTTGCCAGAATATTTGGTGAGAGATGTCAGGCTTGCAAATTGACATAGAAAGAATTAACCAGGTTCTATTATATACTGCAGACTTTGCTTGTAGCTATTCCTTATGATCCATCTTCCTAACTTTTTGCAAATGTTTTTACTATAAATATTATTGCCATTAATATTCTTATTGTGGGACACCTATAGTTTTAGTTCAAATCCCAGTCTGGATTAGATCCTCATCTCTCATGCTGTAGACACGACTTCTGCACGCACCTTCAAATTATTACGTAGACTCAGAGATATTATTCAATGCAGGAAAATACAATGGGTAAGCTAGGAGAATTGCTTCCTTTTAGATGAGAAAACTGATCTTCCGTGTCATGGCCAGGTTACATCAAGAGTTAACAGCAGAATTAGTTATTCCTATTTCAGTCCCTTAATGACGCAATCATCCTTCTTGCCAGTTAGCTCTCCTTATAATTACGGTGTACAATGACGCATGTTTTAAGAGTACAGACAAGCACAGAGCTAATATCATGTGAAGTGATCTGCTGAGTAACTGCATCCGCTCTCTCAAAGGCAGTCCATCTAGGGATGTACTCAGAAGTGCATGGCCAGGCTGGGTGTAGGTGAACAACCAGCAGAACTCCTAAAAGGTATTTGCAGCCTAATCCATGCAGCTTCCTTCCCGGTCACAGCTCCCCAGGAAGCAGATAAGGCCCTCTCTGAAGTGTGAGATGGGCAGTGCAGCACTTCCCCTTGGAGCACTGGTGTAAAGTCAATGGATGCTTTTCCATGGAAATTAAGAAATTCAGATTTAACCATGTCCTGGAAAGTGTTCAGAATGAGCCTGCTCATCTGTCATCACGAGCTGATCCTCCTCTCTGGCTCATTTCACATCTCTGTCTTCATACTTGTGTGGCTGAAATTGCTTCTGGCCCTGGCTGCAGGAGGAGGACAGTTTGGCTTTGAGTTCCTGATGCTCCATCCCCTGCTTTTAAGCCTACATGAAAAGAAAGAGCAGCACAGCCAAAAGTGATGCGCTGTTCTGTGAGCAGGGGGACCCTTTTACACTAGTGAGAACATGCCTAGGCACAATCTACCTGCTGGCAAGAAGCATCACCTTAACAGTTTTTCCAAAGTCAAGAACACAGGTAATCCTTACTGTCTGCATTGGCCTTCAGCTTCCCAAAATACTGTGCAAAAATCTTAGCACTGATTTTTCAGATGTTCGAGCAAGGGGTTGGCTAGACAACATCTTGAACTCCTTTTCATTCCCCCTGTGCTAGGACTGCACGCCACAGAAAATGGCTCAAGCTCTCACCTTCACTGCCCTCTGACACTTTCTTCAGCCTCCAGACACAGACCTCCTTGCAACTTAAATTTACAGCTCCTTGTCCCATTCTTCTCCACGGATAACATTTTTGCCTTGCATACACAAGACTTCTGTGCATTTGAAGACTTATATCCCCTCTTGCTCTTTTCATCTCAAATGGAATGAGTTTAATTGTTTGGGATTTCCACAGCAGCCACATATTCTCTTTGACCACCCTGCTGACTCCTAATCCAGCTTAACTGGGAAAATTGGAAAGAAAACTTTTCATAGCATTGCCGTGTTATTAAGGGCTTGTCTTTTAAGGGCAATGTATTTGTTGTCACTCGAGATGCCGCCAAGGGTCTCTGCAGAACCGTTTCTTTCTGACTGAACTTTAAAAAAAATAATCTTCATTTTTCCCAGTTGGTCACCTGATGATTAATGGCTATTTGTCTCCTTCTGTAAACACAATGAGCAAACATTCATTGGCAGTACTGCTTACTGGAACTACTTGATGTGCAGAAAACAAGAGATCACAGTATTGCTAGAGGATGTAGATACCATAATAAAGGCTGAGCCAAAGGCTATTGAGTGCTGCAGGAACACAGGGAAAGGAAAGCTCCTTACTAAAAGATCCAAACGAGATACCTCAGTCAGAAAAGACAGGATATGTAAATATCACCATTATTGCCATTTTACAAGTGAAGAATGGAATATAGAAGTGTAACACTTAAAAGGCAAGCAGGGTATCAGGCAATTTCCTAAAAGGACCCCAGCCTCAATGAGTTGCTCCAGAGGTCTACAGAGTCTCAGATCAACACTCCAGCCATGCTCCTCACAACCATGTACCACTCCAAGGGAAAATCCGTTTCATACTTCATGAAAAAGCCTCTATTTTCAAAGACCAAAGGGGCTGTGAAGGCCATAAAGTATATGAAGACTACAATGATGACAACATGCTTTTGAAGCAGTGAAAGGTATGAAGGCCATCTTGGGAAAGACCTAAGCTAGGATCATGCCCCTTGTGTCAAAGAAAACTCTCGGTTTACCTGCCAATTCTCATGTCCCCAGTTATTTGTATTTTCCAAAGCTCTGCAAAGCAAGTCCAGAGTTTCATTATTTATTTATTTGGGATGCTGCATGTCACAGTGACACATTGAGAAACTGGCATCTGCAATTTTCACATGTCAGAGTGACAGTAACTTGAACTGACAAAATAAATTGCAGTTCACACACTCCCACTGACTTTGTTATGTCCCTGAAGCCCTAGGCCTATTTTTTCAATTAAGATCCCCCCTTCTGCCATCCCCCCTCTTCCTACTGCAGAAGCACAATGAGCAGTGGGCAGGAGGGAACGTGACTACCACAGCTGGCAGCAGTTGACTGGGAAAGGTAATGGCATTTCTGATACAGAGAGAAAGTAATTCTCCTTGGCTTTTTAGGAAAAGGGACACGTCCTTATTCAATCAACTACTGCCACCAAACCTTTCAGAGTGCACCGCGTCCAGGTGTGCAAAGGATGACAGGCCTGTGTTGGCTTTGCTTTAGTATTTTGGCGCTCAACTTTGTGAAAGGATTTGGGTACTTCTACCAGGATACATCAGTTCTCAATTAAAATCAGTGGAAGATTTCTTAATAAGGACATTTACTTGATCTCCTGGTCAAGGGAATGCCAGAGGTCTGGGCAAGTAAGCAACTGTATTAATCTCCCTGAAGCTGAGATGAGCATGCCATACACTGGAAGGATGGGCAATAAAATCTTACACATGGGAATATCTCGTCCACTGCATGGCCCAGCAAGGGAAAATACTTTTAAATAGCTGACAGCCCCCCTACGTTTGTGCTCTCCCAGCACTCCTTTGCCCCATTCCGCGTCAGTAAGCCTGAGCCATCACCTCACTTCCGACTGCAACCTTCCTTCTTTCTTGTCCTGTGACCACGGGCATGGAAAACATTCCCTTCCCTTCTCTGCAGTGGCGCAAGCCAAATAAAGCAAGCAGCAACTATTTCAAGCAGCAGAACTAGTATGGCTCATGAGGCAATGCTGCCTGACTTTCTCAGTCCTGTGACAATTATACCTTGCCTGAGCCCCTGACTTGGATTCCACGTCATCTTCATTTGGTAAAATGCATCACACACTCCTAGGTGCTACCGAAGGAAAACATATTTTGTTTAACAGTCCAGGTTGACCCAAGTTGTTCCTTCATTTTGTAATCCTTTCCATCTATTTGAGCTGTATTTGGAGCAACAAAACCACATGTGGCTTGCATGACATTTAATTGCAAGTACTTCACACACTTCTAAATTCCTTCCTTTCGTGTGCAGCACTACATATTTAGTCAAGGATGTGTTGGGGAAGGTCAGTAGGAGGGGAGAGAGGGAAGAGAAAACCATCTTCTAATGCATTGGCCATTCCAGAAAGAGCACTGCTCAACCACAAGAGCTAGTCATATGTATGAACAATTCTATATTCCTGCTGGCAGAGTTGCAGGGGTGAACTCAGTTATCTAACGACTGCACTTACCAGGCAGTCATCAGCTTGGGGACGTATCTGTGTGTCTCGTGGCCTAGGAAGTTATGAGAACACAACATAATTGGATTACAAATGGGGTTATTTGGAGGCTTCAAGGTTTGCGGGAGTGACTACCTCACCAAACATTCTCCTCCTAGGCTACGAGACTACAAAGAACAACACGGTTCTGCCTGTCCCAGATGAGCTGTGAACAATACAGCAATGAAGGGAGCGAGAGAAGGAAAGAAGAAGGGAGCCCAAAGTCTCCGTAGAAAGGCACTCTAAAGCAGTGGAATATAAAGTACAAAACTAATTAGTGGTATTTAGCTAATGCAATTATTCAGTCAAGTATATGAGAACAGTTATTGTGTTTCCTAATTGAATGATATGGTCAAAAACACAGTAAAAAACAACAGTATCCATGTTCCTCCACAGCTGTGCCCACACCTCAGTACAGCTCAGTTTCTAGCTGAGGAGTACTTGCTTTTCATCTTCAGCTCAGCTATCACCCCAAGATTTCTGTGCTGTCCACTCCTGGTTAGCTTTTTAGGGGCTGGTCAGGAGCCTGCAAACTTGCTTCTATTTCACTCCTATATTTAAACGTTCTGGGCAGGGCAGAGGATGCCGAAGTAAAATGGGAATAATTACTTTCTATAGCAGATTTCAAACTTACACTTGGTCCAAAATATTCCATCCCCTCCCCCCGGCATTCCCCTAGAACATACATATTAACCTCAGAATAACTCATCTCCATACCCCTTAATCTCACGTTCCCAGAACCTGCTTCTACCCAAAGAGAGCTGCTTACAGGCTCCTCTAAATCCCACTCTTGGATGCTCTCAGAGCCAGATGTGTCCACACACATATGGATCTGCTCTGGTCTGATTCTGCCCTAATTTCCACAAGACAAAATAGGAATAAAGCCTTTTCAGTCAACTGAATCTTGCATAGAAAGGATGAGATGAGCATTAAGAATGATGTGTTCTGCTCTCCAAAGGCATTAAGCACGAACGCTCTAACAGCAGATAAATTGGGTGTTTAACAGGGAGAAGAGTGCATGAGCAGAGAAAACTCTGAAGTGTCAAAGGGAGCTCAGCACCCCTCAGGCATAGATGCCCACATCTCTTGGCATCATTTCAAGTCATGGAAATGAAACTTTCTTCTTAAGAGCGCATCAGCACGGCCTTTGAGACTTTTGGCTTCATGCTAAGGAAATCAAGGGTAACAGTTGCTCTGCCTTTAACCTTGAAGTCAATCTACTGAAAGCAGAAATTAGTAGCTTGACAGCTGATGAGAGTGCATTCCTCTGCATTTACACAGCAGGTAGAACAAAAATAGCAATAGTATAAACTTCTTCCCATTGAGTCACTGCTCCTCAGCACCCTCCTGCCAAACACCTGTGGGCTCTCCCTGTGATGAGCAAGACTTCTCTAAGCTTTCATACACCCCCTGGCAGGGATGGTGGATCTGTTGGGGGTCTGCAAAGGAGAAAGAGGAACAAAAAAAGCCCAGGGTGAATGCACACAAACCTCCATATGGGCAGCTCAAGGCTCTAGAAAATTTCCCGAGAGCTTTTGGGGTCAGTATACCACTGTTTACTTACACACTACTCCCTGAAACACACAAAAAAAACCACCTCTCTTTCCTCTAAAGCCCTTGCTCCTGTAAGACAGTGTGAACTGCAAACACACAATATCTAGAAACCTAAATAAATCTCCTCTTCAGGACTTTCCAAGAAAGAGTGGTCCAATTCACGCAACTTCACTATTACTACAGCCACTGTGTTTCGAAAATGTACTTAGGTGTTGGCTGCCATCTCAGCTCTTTGTACTTTGTCAGCAGGTTAAAGATTTGAAGACCAAATGGAAACTTTCAAAGTCGATGACATTCCAGATGAAGGCCTTTGCATCTGAACTCAGCAACACACCCTAGAAACATTTCAAGGAAAACACTGATTTGTCAAAAACAAACATTTTTCAGAGGTATATGTGTATCAGCAAAGGCACAGAGTTTCCTCCTGCCCTCTAATTCAAACTAAGCAGCAGTAGCTGAGTGATTACAATACTCAGATTTGTGCAGGTTGAAGACCTGCCTTGCTTTAAAGAAAGCACACAAATTTAAGTACTTGCCATGGGATGTGAATGCCCTGACAACCAGCACACACAGTTTATTGGGCTGGGGAGCCCAGGGAAACAGCAAAATCCCTTCCAGTGAATAGAAGAAGTAAGGGGAAAAAAAAAAAAGAGAGAAATCTAGTTTGCAATTTCATTCTGTAGCCAGCTACATGTTTGAACCTCTGTGTCACCAGGCTAGACCTTGTGCTGTTCAGCAGGAGGACAGTGCTCCCATTAATAGAGGGTTCAGTAAGAACTCAGCAGGGCTGAGATGGCCCCAAGGAGCTGATCAGTAAGCAGCGACATGCACAAGAGAGATCTGGTCTTTACTAGACTATATCTACCAAACAGCCTCACATATATTTTTCCAAGATGAAGGAATTTTTGTTTTTCCACCCTCATACAGTCCCAATTTTTTGTCCATCTCCTCTGGAATATTAACGACGGCCATCACTACAATATAGGTCTCTATTCTGGAGAGCTGGGCTTGTGTCCACTGGTCTCCAGAGATCCTGTTAGAGCATATTATTCCTTCCCCCACTTTTCTTCTGGAGCAGAACTGACTGAAGAGTGAAAGAGAATTTCAAGGTGAATAAAAACCCTGCGTTAAGCATGAGGTTATACACAGGGGTTGTGGTATCACAGCAGCCTTGGAAATGCCCACGAATCCCCAAAGCTTTGATTTCAGCATTAAGTAATGCTGGCCTGAACATTCATCCGGAAATCTGCACTGCATAGAATTTTTTATGTCTAACTTTTCTTTTTCAAAAGGTTCGCTTCTCCCTTCAGGTTGTGAGACTAAAAAAAATGCCAAGAACATCGGATTCACTATTCGGGTCAGTCCAGTAATACATCTCTTCTGGCACCCTGCTGACAGATGAGTCGAGCCAGCACCAGCTGCTCCCGCGGTAAATACGAAACTCTGCAGTAGGCAGTTATGAAATAACCTTGGTAAGAGGAAGTTTCTTCCTAGCCTTATCCTAACCCCTATTATTTAGTAGTTGGCTTACACCCAGCAGCACATAGCACCCAGGCGGATGCATATACCCCTTTCTAAATTATCCTAACATAATTAGATGTTCTCATTAGCCTTACATACTTCTGCCGTGGTCAGCCATCCCATAAATCAAAATGCCAGCTGTTTATTTACATGTCAGGGGCAGAATATTCACAATATTTAACAAATACTTGATGTTTATACTCCATCAGGCCTCCCAGTCCAAGTCTGACCATGTTTTGCACACAGCAAGAAGCAGTTTCTGCTACAGCAGGAAAATAAACTGGCCACTCTGAATTCCAGAGCAGCATCGCCCCTGCTGAGAAAGGAGGCAGGTAAATATTTTGGGCAAGGTTAGCTGCAAAGACAAGCAACTGGAGCAGGATCGGTGTTTCCCACGCTTCCTGGACTGACATTTCTGCACACCTTCGTGGCCACCTCACCATGGTCTTGTGGATCATGGAGGAAACGGGTTTCACAGCCTTGGGGGCGGTTGAGCTATGGGAGAGCCTCCACTCACCGCAGTAACCTCAAGGCAGATACTCATGGAAAACTAAGATAAGTTTATGGACAATTGGTCAAGCAAACATGGCTGAAGACACTAGAATATTTTTAAGAAATGTTTCTGAAAAAAAGATGGTCACAAAAGGAATCAGACATCCAAAATATTAAGAACTCCTATGCATATGTGTGTGTATCTGTATGTATGTATGTGCCCTGGCTTTCTCATCCAGGAGAAAATAGTCCAAGCAAAACCTCAGGATGTTTTTCTCCTCTGTCACGTACATGTTAATGCTGATGAAAACTTCTCGCTGCTTTCCTCCTTCTCAGAAAAGAGTTAGGACAAGGGTATTTCTCTTGCCTGGGGAAATACACTGTGATTAATCTTCCATTTATCTGCAAAACTCATAACAAACACTTTTAGCAGCTTTTGAGCAAAAGCTAGCCTTTTCTATGTAATCTGTCTTTCATTCCTGCTCCAAAGCAAAGGCAAAAATAAAACTATTTTCACTTTCTTCCCCCCAAAAGATAAGATTTTCCTTTGCTGGCCTGGTGCTCCCTCACTCCATTTAGCACTTGTTTCCACTGCTGGGGAGATCTGTCTTTCAGTAGAGCTACTTTTCCTGGTTTACATGGAAAATATATACAAAGGCAATGAGCACTGATAAGAACGGTTAGGACTAGAAAGGATTCACTCAGATCTCCCAAATGCCTTTTTTCTTCATCTGGACTCAACAGAGAAGCAAACACCTTTGAAAGCCCTGCTCCATGTCTTCCCACCCCTAACATAAAAGACAAAACACTGAATCACAGTAAAATCTGGAAAGTCCAGGGAAAATCCAGATACAGCACACTCGATTCACCTTCCTCATTATAAGCAAACAAATAACATGTAAGGCTTTGTTTAGCTTCCGATCTTTGCTTGAGGGTTTAGCTTCATTTCCTACTGCCTGCCATCCCCTCAGAGTGCCCAAAGTTTATCCAAAATTTGAATCTGCTCAGAAATCAAGGGAAATGTGACTGGGGGAGGGCAGAAAAGGAGAAGAAAGAAACAAGCTTTCTTCAGGATCCAAACATGCAAGCTGAAACAAAAGAGCCTGTGAGCTGACACCATCACCCTTCTCACAGCTCTAAGAACTACCTCACATCCCAAAGGCAGGAGGGGAGCAAAGTGGCAGCTCTGAACAGCTCAAACGTATTGGCAGATGCTGACCCAGTTGAAAATCTTCATAGATATTATGATCATAATATAGCAAAGATCATGCTCGCTCCCTCAAAATTGGAGGCCTGTGAGTTGAAAGAAAAAGCCTCCTTGCATCTCCAGGACCTCCAAACAATTTCAGGGTGGCAGTACAGTTTTATTTTCCAGGTCTCCCACCTTCCTCAATTCACTGAACAACAAGAGATGTTTTCCCTTTAATCTGCAATGCCACCTTGTGGCTATAAACAATGAGAACATTTAAAAAACATCAACATTTAAAACAAAATTCTAGGTCACTTTGACCAGGGATGAAAACACCACATTTGGAAGACAAAGGTCATCTGTAAATGCCTCCGTTTTCTTGAAGCTAGTGTCTGATCTGCATGGGCTTCTGCTGTCCAAATTCGTAGTGTCATAAGGACAAATAATTCATTGCATAGGTCCATTAGGTCCAGTGGCAGCTAATTTCATTGCCTCCTGTCCCTACGTGATGCCAGGAGGCAGGTGGACAGACTGTCTTCCTGGGAGAGGGATACAGCTTTCTCCAGATCCCTTCCTTCTTATTTCCTGTGAACCTCTCACATCAGATGTCCAGCGCAGCAGCAGCAGCTGAAGCCCACACCCAGGCTGTAAGCTAAGGCACAGCGCTCCCAGCCCGGAGCACTGACATCTTCTGCAAGTATCCAGAGATAGCCTGAACACCTTCAGTACGTGCTGATACCTTCCAACTCGCACGTTCATCACTTCTAACAGCGGGGCTCCCTCCCACCCACAGAGGATATCCCACCTGCAAAAGCAGCAGTCACAGCCACAGCTTTCAGCAGCAGGCTACAAAAAGCCTCAAACTCCTCTCCTCACAGCCCACCTAGATGCAGGCTGTGCCCACAGCCCAGGTGGGCTCTGGCTTCCTCCATTCCCTTTGAGACAGGCTGAGGGACACCCATTTCTGTAGGGACATGTGCCTTCCTAAATAGCTCCTTCAATCCAAGAGGGAAATGTCCACAATCTTTACCTTCCTGTATTACGCTGAGGTCCCTCTGGACTGGAAGACCTGGCTAAACTCAAGTCGGTCACTGTTAACCTGATGCAGGTCTCAGTATCTAAAAGCCTAGCACAATCAGCAGATTTTGGCTGAAGACCTCAAAAACTTGAAATAATTTAGCATGTCTCAAAGTCCCCCTTTGAGCAGACAAGTATTCTTCCCATCTCACAGCTGGCAGGCCAAGGCACACAAATACTAAACCCTTCTGGGTAGGGAGTAGCTGCCCTGCTATGCACAAAAATCATTGTATTTTTAAACTTTAAAATACGATTCTCTCAGGCAAATTAGGAGCAGCTGTCCCTCCCTGGGACAAGTTGGCTTCTCACAAATATTTGGCATTTATCATGCTCTTGTCCTTCGGCCACTGGGCTTGGTTTGCAATTAGGCCTGATTTTAAGACTGAAAAACCAGGCGTTTGCTTTGGGTTGCTGGGACAGGAGGGGTAGTGCACATGGAGGCATTTGCAGAAGCCAGATGGAGTGGCTCGCACCTTGATTTCACCCCAGATCCCAGTCCAGTGGTGGTTTCACTGCTTATTCCTGGCATCCTGTGGAAGGATGCCTCAGGGCAGAAGCCAGTACAGACCACGTATACACACACACACCTCACCCAGCGAGGGCCTTCCTTCACCTGCTCTCAGCAAGGCACACGTGAATCACCTGCAGAGGGGTTCCCTTCTCCTCAGGGGGCATTCTGCAAGTTAACCTGTGAGACTGAGCATGAAGAAATCTCTCCTCATCTTCTGCTAGCAATTCCATAAAGCCAACAGAGGACAAGATAGCACTGAACATTGGCCGAGATTTATCCCACCGTACCTCATGCACTTACAGAAGCCTTTGAGTAGGAAGTCCAGGAGGTAAAGCCTAGGGTAAGCCTTGTAGATCCCAACTCCAATCAATAAAGAGAAAATGGCCCTCCTGAAAGTAATTAAGATCTTAGATGGGCTAAGACAATGTTTCCATAACTTACATATGATGTCACTGAGATGCTGCCAAAGACCTAGCTGTAGTCTTGATGCATAAATCTGCTGCTGCTTCTGCATCCACAGGACCCCTTGTCATGTTGCACAAAGAAATTAGATAGCTTTGATGAGATCTTGGCATGTTATTCTTATACTTGTTATCTCATAGGTGTTTAAGAAAGGTTGTTAGATTACTTGTTCATATACTTTTCCAGAAATTGATGTTAAGTTGGTGGATCTCTAGCTGCGCAACTCCTCCTTTTTCTTTGTTTCGGAGTATTCACTGGGCTAGCCTTTTCCCCAGGCTTCTGAGTCTCTCCTTTGGAAGTTACCACTTGCAGCACTGAAATATCTTGTTTTTTAAGTGTTCTAAAATTAAATTAATAATTCCAACCTATTTGAAAACGCCTAAATTGTCCAAGTTGGCCCTAGCCCATTTTCACAGATCTAGGTTGGGACCTTACTGCTTTATAACTATTCCTAATTACAGAAATCATGTAATTAGCATTAAACTTCTTATGAAGAAGAGACATTAAACAATTATCTTCAGTGCTGATATATGTTGATAGCTTTCTTTCCCCACTGTATAGCAGAACAGCTGCTTGTAACAGTGATACACAATGATATCTAGTTTCTGCCAATGGCTCTTAAATTATCTCTTTATTTAGTTCTTTGGCCTTTCTGATTTTGTCTGTGCTCCCACTACACTTGGTGTTCTCATTCTTGGGAGCCTGACCTAGTTTCCTTTTTGCATGTTTCTTTCTTGCATTTGAGGTCTATGATGAACTCATGATTAAACCAATTTAGTCTCCTACTACACTTTCTGAATAGGATAGCTTGAACATGTGGCCTTACGACTCCCTACAGGTCTGACAGCTTTTCCCTTTACCCAGTCTCTCAGGTGATCTTTTCTCCCAATTCTTAGAGTCTATTCAAGTTAGCTTGCTTTCCTGAAAGTTTTTTTTATTTTGTGCTGTGATTTTTCACTGATTAAAATTACTCACTTTTCCTTTAAACCCTATGTAAAGGGCACATAATCTATCAATAAACATTTTATCAGGACTTTATTTGCATTTACATATAATACATGCTTAATAAAAAGCAGCAAGTAGAAGAAAAACACTGGCTGTTCATCAACAATAAGAACAGATTCTATGGATGCCCAAGTACTTCAGTTTACCAATATATTATACTGTACAAACACAGTATTTGCCAAATCCATTAGTTAGGCAGTATGAATTGAACAAATAGCTTCAAGTTGACAACGTGTAGTGTTTTGGCTAGAAGAGATGTCTACCCAGAAAAGTAATCAGTTATGCATCTAACTCAGGCAGTGCAATTTTGAACACTGGTGTTTGAAGCAAACTGTGCAAGCACAGAGGGGAAAAATACTAAGTAATTGATCTAATTAATCAATTTACCAATGCTGGTTTTGCTGAGCATCTTAACTGGAGGTGCGGTGAATTTTAACGATGCATGCATGTAGTGCACATTTGTTCACCTTCAGGATACAATGAAAACATAGATCCCCATCCACAGCAGTGAAAAAAGCCAGGAACATGAATAAATGATTCTGTACCACGTTCTCACGTTGTGAATTGAAACTAAAGCATGGCCTTTCGCAAACTATTCAGTGTCAATTAAAAACTGAAACACGAGGATCCACGTTACTGGTCTCGCTTGAGTGCTTATTACCTTGTCACCCTGCTATAAAGCAAATAATCTCATGAGCTGTAATGTATTCAGTAATCACACACGCTACCTGGAACCTGCCATAATGCTGTAAAGAAAAAAAAAAAAGAATGAAAAAATAAAAGAAAACCAAAGCTGGGTGAATTCTAGCAAACAAGGCAAGGATTAGGGAGGTCGTGGTCTCAACGTGGCCCTCTCTGCCCCCTCAGTTTTCCTCCCCACTGGTCTCCCAGGCATTCACCCCTCCTGGTGCTGAAGCATTTGCCTTTCCAAGAAAGGAACACTTCATCTCTTCAGGAATTAATAATCAGCAAGATGCTGATTTTAGATATTTCTCATTTACTGTGATTTTAAGGCTAACTCCCGGGTTGAGTTCCCAGTTTTTTGAGACCCTGAATTAAAAGCCAGCGAACAACCCGTTCTTCCTCTACCGGTCTCCTGGTCTCCCCTCCTACCCTTCTGACTTAACAAGTGGGCTGACTGCCACAACCTAACTTCACAAACAAAAATATCGCTTCCACATGGTATTTTCATGTTTTCCCTGCTTTCTGACAGAACGCCTTCACACCTTATTCCTGGTTTCCCCCACCTCTGGTCATATCGCCCTTGTCCTCTTTTTCCTTAGGGCCAGGGGCAGCCAGTTATCATCCCCAGGTTTGGTGGAGCCCCAGACAAGGATCCAGCTTCACAATTTAGGTAGCCTTTGTCACCACCGAACTGGAAGATTTCCCATCTTCCTACAATGCACTTCAACGGCTTAATAGTTCAGGTGGAAAATATCACAGAAGCAGGAAGAGCAACTGCTTTTTCTCACTTATTCTGTGATTAAGTGTGGGTGCCAAATCCTGGACAAATAAACGAGGTCTTTGGATAAAGAAAAATGGAGGGCCACTCAACTTGGCTGAAATACAGATGTTGTCAATGGAACATCGAAAAAGTTCATCTGGGGATAATATACAAAAGTCTGTGCACTTCACAGTCACTGAACGTCCTTTAGCCTCCCCGAAGAGGTCAAGATGAGATCGACAAATGAATGCCATTCCAGCAAATGAGTGTGTGTATTTTTTCCCGTGTTCTGTTGTTACTGGGTTTTTATTTTTTTTAAAAATGAAAGAAAAAAAAAAGGTTTGTATCAAGCTAGTAAGCTCTCTCATGCTTAGTACCGCTATGCCCCTAGCCATGCAAAGCTTGATTGGGCTCAGCCTCCCAGAGACACCTGAAGGGGATGCTGAGATAAGACTGCTTTGCCATCCCCCTGCCTCCCTTACAGTGAAATACAGAGGAAAACGAAGCATTAATTTTGAAACCTTCAGGAAAATGAAGCAGAATAGATTCACTTGTCAGTAATGTCCGTACTGATTAATATAAATGCATGTGGTAGCTGATATCGCAGAGCGCTATGTGGATTTATTTACATAATTATTTGAGAACTCACCCTCCTCCTTGACTTTGATGCTCAGTACATATTTATTTACACAACACTGCACTGCCAAACAAGCCAAATGCTTTCCAGAAAGACATCAGAAGAATTACAATTGTTTGAACAGTGGTTATTTCAGGACGATAAAAAACAAACTCGACTCAAATCCATTTAGCAACTGAAGCGCTTTCCCCAGATCACAAACAAGGCTGCTGCTGTCCTTGCGTGGTCACTGACCTTGAGTGGCTCTGCAGTCACCAACACCGCTCGGAAAGAGCTGTCACAGGTAGAGCTCAGGAGGAAGACGGCCGTGGTGCTGGCAGCGACATGGGAGGGGGCTACAGACAAACCCTGACTCCAGCAGGGGTTACGGATGTACAGGAAAGGATGAAAGATGTTGCCTCATATTACAGAGGATAAAGAGATGAGATAAAGAGATGAAGGCTGCCTGGCTCACGTGAGCATATCTTTACCACAGCCAATTCACAGATGTTCAGGACCCAGCCAGGTGCACCCAAACCCTGATTTCCATAAGTGCTCAGGGACTCAGTGCGAGTCACCACTGGGCTCCTGCTACCCCGACAGCCGTCGCTGCAACGTTTTGGGGCTCAGCACCTTTAGTGAGTCAGCCCATGAGCATCCCTGCCAATGAGGGGTCGCAGCACACTCCATGCACCCCAACACCCCTTACCAATGACCCGTCACAGCACAACCTGTGCACGCCAACATCCCCTACCAATGAGGGGACACGGCACACCCTGTACATCCTCCAGCACAACTCGGTGCCCTCGCTGTGCATGCAGCACACACTCCGACAGGTGACAATGCCACTTGAGCACCACATCAAGCCTGGGCACCTCTTTGCCAACAAAAATGGGATGGGTGCAGTTCATGGGGCTTCTCTCCGGACATTGTGACCACCACCCTATCGCGTCCCTGTTGTGAGGCAGTGAGAGTGGCAGCTAGCCTGGTGGTCACCTGATATGTCACTATTTTTATAACTTTTCTCATTAGTTTGCTAAAAAAAATAAAAACTACTCTCAGATGTTGAATCAAGTAGAGGAAAACAAATGTTAGCTAAACTTTCCAGAGCTTCGAAAGGTATCAGTTGGAGTTTTTGGCAGTAGAGGCTCTGGTTTTACATTCATCTGGACACAACATGTTTTTTTTCCAGATCCTAATTGATCACTAGAGTTACTCAGCACACAAACAATGCCTGTTGTTTTGGAGCTGATTTCTCAACCTATTATGTGTATTCCTGTTTACAAACAGTGGCTGCAGCATGCAGAAAATCTGCAGGGGACTTGACTGCACCCACTTAACTCTTATGCCTGCCTGCATGCAGGCAACCCTGAAGAAATTTTCCATGTCCACACTGAGCGTCTGCAGCAGAAGCAGAAACCAAACTCCAAATGCCCCAATTGCTGTTCCCCAAATGGCATCAGGTTTCTGTGGGGAGTAAGTGGAGGTAGGAGCTAAGGCGAGGAGGGGAGGTAATACTGCAGTGCTTTCAGTAATCATAACTTCATTGTCATAACAACAGGAGATAGCAACATGTGTTTTAAACATGTTCCTCAGTTTACATTCTGGAGCATACGTGACTCCCAGCGTGCTCCTCTGGGGACAAGACAACCAAGCAGGAGACATCAACACAACCTGGAGCTAGAGAGAAGTTAAGCAGCAGGGAACAGAGTGGTACCTACTTGTGAGAGCATGAGGTTTTGGCTAACACAGAATCACGTGCCCACGGTTTTATCTTCAGTTCGGATTAGAACAGAAGTGCTCGAAAGTCGAGTGTGAAAAATCAGCCAGAATCATGAAGTTTTGCCTGGCTCAGGAGAGGGATCAGATTCATGTAAAATTATAGTTCAAATTGGTTTCCACCCAAGATCATAAATCCACCTAGGTTTGCCAATAGGATTGTGACTGTCAGCAAATCCTTTCTTTTGGCAATGCTGGACAATTTCAAAAGCTTCAGAGTAAAACTCTGAGGGTTTGCCTGAACCATTGGTCTTTGTGTGAAGAGAAGGGGTAAAGGCCAAGGAGACCCCTCAGAACTCCGTGCAGCCCCATAACACGCCCACGCTGCCATTGCCATGGCTGGGAGGTGGTCTCTGGGGCACTTCTTCCTTCTCATGGCTGTAAGCTGTGAGCATGGTCTGCTGCAAGACGGGACTCAGTTTGTGGATGTCTGACATTTGCACTAGAGCTTCATCCATCTCTGCTTCGCCACTGGCGTCTCACCTGAGACAGCTATACAGGTACATCAGCACCTGACTCCACGCTGGAATAGAAAGGCACATTTTTTAACCTCTCTGAGGTCCCATGGATGTAAATAGCATCCTCTAAGCCTTGGCTAGAGAATTCCACCTACATTAGAAAAAAGCATCTTCCCCCACCATGCCAACCCAGGCCTTATGAATTTAGCTGGTGGCGGAAGCTGGTCCCTCAGCAAGGGAAACACAGACTGGGTCAGTGGGGAACAGGGTGTTTGGAAATGAAGGGATGATGAAACAAAATCACTTCTAAGAGCTGCAGGAACTTGTTATTTTGCATGCACCATACGGTGGCCCAGGGAAGCAGCATTCACAGTAGTGTTCTTCCTGGTAAGTGGAAAGGGCCCCTTGTATTTCCACTTCTTTCTGCAGTTTAGTACATGGGGGCTGAGGCTGTGACCATGACCTCAGCTGTCTTACAATGTTCCCCCCATGGGGTAGCCCCACGCTTATCATTTAAGCGAGCATTAAGTCTGCACACAGCTCTGCGCATTGAGAAAAATCCCAGCACACATTTCTCCTCTTCCACCCAATGCAAAACGGGGATTGATTTTGCTCCAAGCAAGGAGGAACACTTGGAATATAATGAAGTTGGAAAGGGTGGAGTGGGAGTACAAAGAGATGAGTCCAAGCTCAGCATGACAAATGGTATACAGGATCACTTGGTTTTATTATACACTATCAAATATCTGTAACTTAAACAGCAGAGCTAATAAGCATGCCAATGTATATATTTACATTGCCTGAAATGTGCACAACCCTGTACAAAAATTAAGAGAGCAACTGTTATGATCAAGCCATTAGAGAAAACAAAATCAATCCAAAGCATAGACCAGCTCTGCTAACAAGCTCTCTGCTTTGCTGGCTCCCCTCTCCTTACTAGAAACTTTTCAGCAGAGCAAAGTTTTTCTGATCTCAGAATGAAGGAACTTCCTCAGGAAGCCTTAAGAACTAATTGTAATGGAACTTCATCTAGCTAAAATGCAAATAAAATAGCAGTCGTGAGAAATACAGACCGCAAACCAGCATCTGGGGTATGAAGGAAGTTAATTCCATTCGTATTGATGTAAGGGCGATGAGACTTTGTGGAGCACTTTCGGCAGTGGGCACACTGTAGCTACCTCCTCTCGGTCACCTGGAGCGATTTCTCGCTCTTGCTGTGTGATCTGGGCAAAAAAGGTTTTCAGGATTTTGAAGATTCTCTCTCTCATCCCACCCCCATCCTGAATCAGACAAAAAAAGCTGGAATTGCAGAAAGTTTGTATGAGTCAAAGAGCTAATGAGGAAATGGAGAAAAAAATGGTTTGGGTAAAGTGAATTGCTCTCCTTTTAAACTTTAGAAATATCCTGTTTTGCTTTAAATCACTTTTACTTGCTATTTCTTTCTCTAAAATTAGCTTAATTTCAAGCTATTATATAATTTAGAATTCGTTGTTGTTGGATAAAAGAATATCCATAAAAAAACAAAGCCTTTCTCATGAGAAGCTTGTAATGACCCAGATTATTCCTGTCCATGAAGATATTAATATTTTTACTGAATATTTTCCAAAAAAATAGTTCTGCCCATTTCTTTGGAGAGCTCTTCACGAGCTTCAGATGCTCAGTCATGCAGCCTACGTGACTTTTCAGTTCTTGCAGATTTCTATCTGCATTAAGTTATTCCTACAGTGTGAACCAGTAGCCTATCAATAAACCACTTGTGAAAAGGATTTTAGGGAACTGCATGTTTGGAGGCTGACCTGTTGGAGATCTGCCCTAGCCAGGGAAGTTCACGGCAGCCAGCACCTTCCCTCAGCAACGCTGCTCTCTCCTACTTCAGCCCCGTGAGGATGACCACAGCCCTGCTGTAGGATGCTGCCAGGCTGCCTGATGCTGCAGGAGCACCGGGGATAGCAATGACACCTAATACCAACATGCAAGTGCAAATTCAAATCCGTGGGGAAGAACAAGCTACTCTAAAGGTGACTGTCTCTTAGGCCAGCCAAGAAAAACTCTTCCAGGCTCAGAAGATGGTTTAAATGAAGCACCAAGCGCTTGACAAAGAGACCTTGGAAGACTGAGACATGCCCGTCTGACTGCAGTTTGAGCAGTACGACTGAAGACATCCTGGACAGGTTCTTGGCAGACAGAAACATGCATCCAATAATTTACATCTCCTGAGGATCCACTTCTCCTCTACTGTCATGTCAGCTGGGGTAGAAATAAATCTAATGTTAAGAATAAATTTGCATGGTATTTTTATCCAGAAAGACCCCAGCGGAACTTGTTTAGCACTCTGCCATCAAAATGCAGTCACCTCAAAGGTCAAACACAACAGCTCCTCACGTACAGCGACAGGAGATGAAGTTTATCATGTCCACTGGAAATTGTGTGGAAGAGTCATGGTAGGAAGAAAGTTTATGCCTTCTGGAACTTAACCAGTACGCTGGGACTAAGTCTTCACCCTTTGTAAAAACCTTTTTGCAACCCAGAGGAAGAATTTTGTTGATATAGTTTTCCAAGATAATTCCAACCACCCAATCTGTCCTGATCAATACTATAACGTGCTCTTGATACAAGATGAAATCATGAAGACCGTCTTGCTGCTCGGTAACTCCTGCTCCTATCATCGGGACCACAGTTCATTCTACAAACATCTTCCATCCAAGTTCTCCACCGATCATGTTTCAGGTTCAACTGCAAGGCAGGCAAAACTCCACACACTTCCCCTGGCTATATATATATATGCCAGCAGGTGCTGGAGCTGAGATTTTCAAGATGCATAAGAAGGTCTTCTGGGTAATGTAAAGCCTCGTGAAAATCTCCAGCTTCACCAGCAAGCTTTAGAGCCCTCAAATCACGTTGTCCAAAAAGAGGCATCCAATGCATTTTAAGGACAAGGTGTTTTCACCTGAAACACTGAGTGATCTTTCCACAGCAGTGAATTATTAAAAGGCTTATTGAGCAGTTCCTGAAATGAAACAGATGATTGACCTCTCCAGCATCTCCATCTAACGTGAATTCAGACCAATGAGGTCAACTAAAAATCGCTCATGCCCTTCACATTCTCACAGCTCATTAGGAAACACTACTGAAAGAACCCCACAATGTGTCAATGAATGGTAAAGGAATTCACAACAAAAAAAGAATATTAGGTAATTTCATCTGACCATTATCCTCGAGAAGTGCAATTACTAGGAAAGGGCATTTGCTGGCTGCCTGCTGACATGTACTGTTCCTTCCCGCTTAGCATTAACATATCCATTGCTTTTATTAGGCAAATAACAAGAGATGCAATTCAAACATGGAACTCCATTTTGTTAGATATTACACATACGGATATCTGGGTATCTGTAATAGTCCAGTGATTCAGAGACGCATTGAGAAGCGCTGCAGGGCTCCCGCTCCCAGCCCCCATAGCAGTACTGCCTACTAGTCACTTAAAACACAGCTTTGTTTCCACAGATTCATTTTCTTCAACTTCATGGGTCATATCCACCTATTCCTCTATTACTTAACTAGCTATTGTCTCTTTGATACAACATTAAACTCTACAAAGAATTTTGCTTGATCTTGATGTTTAATGACAATGAGTAGGAGAAAAAGAAAATGAAGATCTGTAGAAAGGTTAATTTGCCAAGTAAAGAAGAACTTAGGTTTATATTTTTGCAGAGAAAAATGTTCAGTGTCTGCAAAAACAGTTAAAATTGTATTTTCAGCAGATTCATAAATGTAAACACTTGACACGTTTGACTCTCATTTTTTGGCATTTCCCTTGGATTTTTCACAGATTTAGAGTCAAGAACCAAATTAGTCACTAAGCCATCCATTCTGAGCAGCTGCCATGTATATCTTGCCCATGAAGAATTTCTTGAGAGCTGGATTAGGTCAAAACGAAAATGTCCTGATATAACCTTAGTGTAGACATCGTTTAGATAACTGTAGTACTAGTTTGAAAGTTTAACTTTCTCACAAGTATCTGAGAGTCTGATATACCAAAGGCCTTACTGTAAGATATATAGCTCTTTGCAATATTGCAAATATGGTTTCCTAAAACCTGTTTTCACAGCAGCCTGAGTCCCCCGGTGATACATCTAACAAAAGAATAGGCACTAATAGCCCATACTTCCACCCAGCCTAGCCATTATTATAGCTTTTTAGCTATAATGTACTTATGGAGTTAAAGTTTAATAAATGTTTATTAATGTTTAAAATTAAGCTAAAATTTCTATTCAACAGCTATCAGCTGCTACTGATACCAATTCCGGAGCTTCGTGATTAATGCATACAGGGTTTTTATGACCTTTAATTCAGATTCTGAATCGCTGTTTGATTTGGCCATTGTTAACATGCATTTTTGTTGGCTACTCACAGATCATTTTTACAGTTTTGAAAGCATTTGAGAAACACCGGTTCTCTATGCAGAACAACTCTACTTAATTTTCATATTAACCCTCTTTTAAGAACCTAGTCTACTTAAATTTTGAAGTGCCTGAAAGGCAACAAGGGACAATGATTGTTATTACATAACATTTCTTTTGCCCAAGTGCTAGAAATCAATCAGATCAGGATTTCCATGATGCTAAGTGCTGTATAAATACATAATAAATGAAAGTCCGCATCACAAAGAACACATCTTCTGAAAAGACGACACATACATAAAGTCTGCTGAGGCAGCTCTGCCTTGGGCTAGTCTGGCAGAGGTGAAGGACCAGAAATACATTTAGCTCAAACCAGAAATTGTCCGCGAGAACACATGCTGGTTTATAAATATGCTAATACATTAAATTGTTTCACTATCACACCAGCAACTGGAGTACCTATTGAGAACAAATGAAAAACTGCCTTTCTTCAAGAAAGAATAACCTAGCAATCATATTCTGCACTCTTATCACATTACTTAAGACTGATTTTACAAATGTCATGAAGGAATACATTGGGATAGTCTGGAATTGCATGATCAATATCTTGAGTGCTATGTATTTGGTATGCAAACGTGCACTTAAATATACACTTGTGCAGCAGTCATAGTTCCTTATAGATGCCTAAGCCCCTTTAGCCACAGGTCTGTACTTCTTCAGAGATCAGCCACGTAATGACCTTTGTTCAAGCTTTGTGCTTGTCTCACTGCTGGTAATGACACCGTGGCCGCATCCCACCAGACACAAACTCTGTCCTCCTGGTCAGGACCTGTCCGAGCTGGCTTCCGAAAACATCTGAAAGGAAATCTGCCCAGGACAGCTGCACAGGTGAGGGCAGTCCCCAGCCGGGCCAGGCAAGCCGCAGAGGGATGCTACCATGCCAGCACCGCGGTGATCTGCAGACGCCCAACAGCTTCCTTCCGGCTCGCTCACACACATGTGCAGGGCAAGGTCAAGAGAAGAGAAGCTCGTGGTGGCCCCAGAAGAGGCAGAAGCAACAGACGCGATGTGGAGCCTGAGGTCACCCAAACCCTGTGTGAGGGCACAGAGCATTTGCCACTGCTGAGAACCAGGCACCAGAGCTGCCAACACCTGGAAGCACACACTAAACACGTTTGAATGAAAAAAGGGGATTTTTTTGGTATTACGGACACTAACCATGAGATAACTGACCAAAGGCTGTACTGGATTCTCCGCTTTACCAACTCCTAAATCCACACAGGACTCCCGCTACCCCTCACCTCTCCCCAGGATTTGTCCCTGACCACAGAGTTTCACCTTGCGGAGCTACTGCAGCAAGTGCTAGAGATTGGAACCAACTTCACTGTGATGCTTTTGGCTTTTTGAGCCTTAACTTGTTTATACCACAGTACAACATGCAAGTTATCCAGAGAAATATGTAAATAATCCTCCCCAAATAGTATTTTTGTAAGAGGGAACATAGATACCAGGATCTCTATGAAAAATAAGTTACTGAAACACTAAGCAGTGCACTTGTAGGAGCAGCGTAGGAGAAACTCTGAGAAACTATGTCACCGCATTGCTCTTTGGTTTTGGGCAGGTCCAAGTTCCCCTCCCAGTTCTTGTTTCACTTCTAAGCATTTTAAGACTCTCTTGCACTAGATGGAAACAATAGTCAACATACCGAAGTCCAGATTCCCAGCTGGGACTTAATGATATTGTAATAATCATCTTAATACTAAGCGATGTTATAACACAGAAATTCAGCACCATGGCTCTTTCCCCATCCCTCGAGGTACCCAGGCTTACAGATAAGAGGAATGTGGGAAATCAGCTCTTCAAACGTCATGTGTCTCATTAAAGTAATAATTTATAGTATCTCATTAGAGAAAGTGATTTTGTTTTAAATTGTTGTGCACAAGAAAAAGCCAACTATGACCAAGGGAATTACCAAAGGTTACATTCGCTCCTTTATGCACCAACTCCAAGCGGGATTAAATTTCCTTGATACAGATTCAAATTTAATTTCAGAACAATGCATCATATTTCTCTGTGCAATATCAATCTGAAGAAAATAAATTATAATAAGCAAAAAGGATATAAAAATATGGTATCAGATATGACTTGTCTCCACTTCAGCTGAATGACTTTATTGTTAGTCAAAGAAGCAGTGAGTCATTTCTTTCTCTCTCCCCTGAACTTCTGACTCTGACACATTTCAGTCGCTGATGCAAGCGGATGGAGCTCTGGGTGAGTCCATCTGCCTCTTCCTGGACAACCAACCTGGGGGCTTTGATCAGGATTACAATGACGGCAAGCTTGCTGGTGCTATTTATTTAGTCATCAAGTCAAGTACTCTCACTGTAGCCATAAATCTGACCAGAGTCACTCTGTGAAGATTTGACTTGACTAGTTCAGTGTACAATTGATACTTTTCCCCTGCTAAAAAATATATATACTGCCAAAGTATACCATCTGTTTACTACTCCTGGAGAGAATAATAATTTGAAAACGTGAAGAAGTACGTTATTCTTTCCTAACATTTCTTCAGGCTCAGACTTTATTCCCGACACAGTTCAGCATCCTCTAAGAACTACGCCTGATCACCCTACACGTGCAGTGACCGGCTTGCAGTACCCACAGTGTGACCCTCGTGTCCTCGAGCTAAGAACACCACCAAGGCTGGTTTTGTTTCGGACGGTACCGTTTAGTTCACCTGAGGACAGGAGTGATTCCTGTGCAGCCACCTACCAGAAGCCACCTTTTGCTCTATAAGCTACCCGAATGAAACTCGTCTGTCCCAAAGAAAATGCAACTCTGCTCCTGTTCCCTGCTACAGGATATTAGTTTAAGCCCAGTAATTCCTGCTTTTAGTTTTCCTTTCAGCCACAGTTTCAAGCTTTTAGCCATCGCTTTGATTTCTACTAACAGCTGAAACTGTGTCCATCAGAAGTGGGGCTGCTTCAGAAAGAATTGCTGTGGGATTCAGTCAATTAGGATGAATTTCTCTTGCCTAAGAGAAGCAAGAATTTCACCAGTGTCTGAGACATGCTTTTCCCCACCCCCACAAGCCGTGTGCCATGGAAAAAGTCACTAAGCACAAGCTGCCTCCTAAAGTAGGGTTTACACAAACTTTGGTGCTGGATCCCACTATTCAAAAGCAGCATTCTCACATCGCTGATGGCTTTTTCATGCAGGCTAAAGAGCAAGGCTCACAAAAGAGCAAAACTAACAATTTGCACCCTGTGAGGGTCATGTAAACACCCCTGCTGCAGGGATGGCACTCAGCTAACGTCCTTGTTGCCTGCACCTGTCTAACAGCCTTCTGCTTATTTTTCAGCAAGCATGCACTATCTCGAGGAAGAAAGAATAATTATTTTTATTTTTAGTTCCCTGTATACTCAGGTTACTATAGGTTATTGCAGAGTGAAGCTCACATCATACCAGAGATGGCTGAAATTGTTTTTTCAGAATAAATAGTTTTCTTCTGGGGAAATAAAGTGCTTTTCCAAACACAGCTTTTTTATTTTGTGGAAAATTGTTGACACCATTTAATTCTTCCATTGGGAAGAAGAATTACAACCTTAACTCCTTGAAATGAAAGTGCAAAACTCTGCAACGGTTTTGTGATGCTTATTTTGGTTTGTTTTGCTTTTACGTGCTCTGACTCCTCCTCAGTTTTTGGTGCAGGTGCCACATGCAGATCCCTGCACAACCTGTGGTCACTGCTGACAGACAGCGCCGTATCTACAGAAGGGGCATACAGAAGATGAGGATTAACCTTCAAGGACAGGCATGATGTGCATGTGTGCTTGGAAGTAACAAGAATCTGTGTCCAGCTCTAACACACCTCTGAAGCGATTTGCTGGGTCAGGACATGGAAAGCTGTGACTCTTACAAAGACAGACATGACCGGGTGATGAATCTGAGCCCCATACATGACAATTACGTGCATTAAAAAGCAGTGAGGTTTTGACCGGCTTGCCAGGGTCTGACCCTCAGCTCAGGATCCTCCAGAATAAAGTTTCACGTCACACACAAATTTCATGCAGCTCTCAGCACAGTCTAGCACTTAAAATGGCTTCCAAGTTTTGGTGCATTTTACAACAAAGTGAGTGGAGAAGCTCCTGTCCTGACTGCTGCTCAGCTCGGGAAGGCCCTGGAGCACCGGAGTGAGCACCAGTGAGGCACGGTGCTGGGAGCCGGGCTGGATCTGATCTGGCCCATCAGTGGATAACCAGTATTAAAATGGGGGAGGTGATCACATTTTAAGGCAAAACAGAATTGCAGAGCTTGCAAGGCAAACGCAAATGTTTTAACTGACCACACACTGCAGTGCCAAGGTGCAAATGGAAGGGGCCTGACACACATTCCAGCAAGATGCAGCAGGTCAGGCAACAGGGAAAAAAATTGCAAAAACATTCAGCTTGACAGGATACGAAATGTCTCTGCTTCTTCCCAACAAAGCAGGGACCTGCCCCTTGGAGCCTTACCTCAAAACCCCTCGACTCAGAAGACTGCCAGGTTTGGCACTAAGTCACACGTGATAGGGATGGCAGCACGCAGGCAGGACAACATGCCTCACTCAGCTCTTTGCTCATGGCTGAGGAAGAATTCACCACTGCGAACAAAACATCCAGAAGGAACAAACCTGCACGATGCTCAGAGTAGGACTTCCCTCCCTCTTGCTGCTGTGTTCTCGCTTCTTCCCTTTCTTGCATTCAGAAATACCAAATATGTATTTTTAATAAGAATACAGATTTCTAAAGAACTGAGTATGCAACCATTTTTTTTTTTTTCCATCTAGGAACACAACAACTGCTGTACTAGCACTGACACAAAGGAGAATGCTTTTGAAATCCATCTGCCGGGAGAGTCAAATCAGTATTACTTTGACCATAAACACTGCAATTATGTCTTTGGGTTGAGCATTAGTGCTCACCTGAAAAGCCTGGGCATGGCGGGGATAGCGTGACTGCATAAAAAATCCACTGCTGCAGCTAGTTGAGCTTGGGGGCCAAGAAGACATGAATGTTTCATCTCCCCGCGGCCCCGGAGGACAGGAACCACATGTAGGAGCACCGGGGTGGAACTCGCACCGTGCATCTGTAAATGAACATCGTGTTCAAACCTTCCGCTGCTCTGAAGGGATCTGCAGGAAACCAGAGCGAGACACAATACAGGGGGGAGATGTGCTGTTGCTGAGCTTCTAAGCTTATGAGATGGCTTCCCAGGGTATAGAGGGATGCCAAAGAAATAAATTTCATCTTACAAGCCTGAAGCTTGACCTGAAGCTTATTAAGGTCACTGGGAAACTTTCCACTGATCTCTGAATTTTGATCCAGGTACAGAACACACTAGTGTCAACCAGCCTTGCTGTCGTTCGTTTTTGCAGTTGTAACTACACATTTAGAATTATAAGTTGTATTTGCTGGGTCCCTTTTGATCTTCCTCCACCAGAATCCCACATTGTTTTGGTAGAAAAGATGGCTTCCAGATTTTTCAAACACTTTGTTTGAAGGAAAAAGAAAAATTTGAAAGTTTTGACTTGGAGGGAAAAAAGCTGAGAAAAAAGTATATGTTCCTTTTTAAAATGCCCAAACATTTGCCTGAAAGGTTCTCCTAAAACATTCTTGTACTTTGAAGTGTCATGCTAGGGATACTGGTTCAATGCTTAAATATCAGACACAGACTAAAACATTGTTTAACACATCATTAATTCTGATCAGAAAAGGAAGAATTAGTCAAGCTGCTGGGGAAGATTCCAGTAAGCAAATTGAAGAACTTCACTCAGCTGAGATTTCAACCTGGCCACTTGGGTACCACTGCAAAACATGCAGCACTTGCTTGGCATACAAATAAACAAACATTTTTTCTTTAGAAAAAAGTCAGAAAAATAGATTCAGTCTATGCATAATGAACTCCTAAATCTGGAAAGACAGGAAGGGGAAATGGGTGGGAAGAGAGATAATTCTATACAAACAAAAATGTACATCAAGTAGCCAGGAAAATGTTCTGAGCTTTGAGAAGAACAGAGGGCAAGATCCTCAGCAGAGAGAAACCAGCCCAATTCCATCAAAATCAGGGCAGAAAGTGAGCTCTTTGCACCAGCTGCCAATCACATCCACCAACCAAGCTCTCAACCAACTTGTATTTTGGGTCCTACGAAAAGTTTCCTCTTGGAGTATAAAGCCTGTATTTATCCATTGGCCTTAGAAAGTATGCACAGCTGTGACATAAGTAACCCCTGCTCTGTTTTTAAATGTATGCAAACATAAAACGAAGAAGAAAAACGACATTAAAATAATGTTAAGGATTTGGCTTGGGGCCATCAAAGCGAGGACATTCCAAGTTAAAGCTGAAACGACATCCTTAACCTTAACTCACCCCATTGTGCCTGGGTATTGCAGCTGCTGAAAGGGGAAAATCAGAGCGGTTACAGTCTGGCGTGTGAATGAGTGCTGAGGGACTCTTAAATCCATGATTATTTGGCTGCTGCACACCACGCACTGGATCCACGTGCTAGCAATCCTTATGCAATCTTTGCTGGGAGAGGAAAAGAAATATCCCTCAGGCTGCATATGCACAGTGACGGGACTTCTGGAGAAAGTAAAAGGGCCACTTACTTTAATTAATGCAAGATCTGTACCTGGAGGATGTGAGGAGCAGCAAGGGTTCAAAGAACTCACCCAGAGTACATGTGATCAATGCATGGACTGGGGAACCTCCAGGCAGGAGGTGAGGCTGCTGAAGCAGGTGAATACTTCACCACTCTGTGGTTTCAAAAAACTTCTCAGTAGAAGGTCCTTCTGACAAGAAGGGTATGCTTTAACAGAATACAGATTTTTTTTTTCATTCAAGGTTCAGTACAAACCCAGATCTCCTGAAAGTCAAAACTGGTTTTGTTTTTTGATGGAAAGTTGAGGCACTGGATAAATTGAGAATTTGGTTGAACTAGATTTTTCTTTTTATGAAGTTGCTAGGTTGGACACAGGTTCCTTCCTCTCCTCCCATCTTCCCTCCCTCCCCCGTTTTTTTTAATCCTTCCGCCTCTTCCTTTTCTCTCTAGTCCTAAAATACTAGAAATAAGGATAGAAAACAAAAAAGAGAAGTAAGAATAGAAGAAAGACTTGCAACACAGAAATCCTTCAAGCCCATATTTAGCCAATGCCACAGGACTGCCTGGAAGCTGTAGGTAAAAGGAATGATAAAAGCCTCCCGTACATGAACATCTGCATGCACACAAATAACAACACACAAATATTTAAAATTTAGCCTAATATTTGCTTGACTTGAATGATAAACAACAGTAACAAAGCTGGTCAAGACAGTCTCTTGGGTTAAAACAGCAGCACATCATCAGGCTGGGGGGCTACCAAGGCTCTCTCCAGCACATTTCTTTAATTTACCACTGGCCACACATACAGACATGCCTAGCGATTTGGCACATCCAAAAAGCACTCAAGTTATTTGAGACAGTGACCGAGAGTTGGTAGCAAAAGTGCAAAGTGTTACTGTGATAATCTCCAGGAACTTATTTCTACATTCAGCTGTGCCATTGTTTCAAGCAGACCGACAACGCTATCGCAGTGTGTTACACCCCCTGGTAGAACCCTTGGCCCCGTTCTCTCTTTGCTTTGAGATAGAACAGATCACTTCCCAAAGACTGTAATTTCCAACTGCATTTTATTTTGCAGGAGAGTGCAAAATAAAATGTACAAGCATTATTTTTATAGAATGTATTACTGAGCCTCCCTGCTCCACCAGGGAAAGAAAATAGCTGACTTGGTACAATGACCTCTTCGTACTTCTCTGCTTGCACAGAACCAGGAGATTTATGCCTGTGTAAACTCAGCCCTGATCTTGGTGGTGAGAACAGACAGGGAGAAATGGAAAGGCCTGAGAGCTTGGGTGTTTTGCTTTGCCACAGCCTCCATATGGATCATGCCCCTCTGAACACTGCAGCAAACTGGAGTAAATTAGAGCGAACTACAGAACAGGGAGAGCCCAGGTACCTCCTTCGGTCCTCCAAGGAGCAAACCATGCTTCAGATGGTTTTAAAGTGACCAAAAACAGAGATCTAACAAACTTCTATAACAAGGCTAGTGAAATGGAATTGAAATGCTCACAGACAGATTCAGAACATCTTACCATAGCCTAGTTTGTTCACTGAAGACACTAAGGCAGCCTCCACCATCTCAACCTCCCAGTCTTTCTCAGCTGCTGCTGAGAACACTTCATTTCGATATGGAAGTAGTGGAATGGCACAAGGATAGATTGCAATAACAATTTATTCACAAAAAATAAGGCCCATTGGAAAATACTGATGAGTAGTCATATTTAACAGCCTGGCTATTACGTTTGATTAAAATACTGTGCAAAAATATTAATTGGGCTAGTTACATAGACAGCTTTATGTCCTGCAGCAATTCATGTAATAACAAATTGATTTTTAGCTATGCAAGACACTGAACTGAAAAAAGGAGAAAGTGGAAATAGCGCCTGAATGCATTATGTATCCTCAGTCTGAAGCCATAGTGTATGGCATAAATGCTGCAGAGGAACACAGAGAACGGTTCCTTCAACAGGAGAAGGAAGCCTAATTCATTTACTGCCCTTTGAATATTTAAACTCCTCCATTTCCCATTCATGTCATTTCACTCTCACTAATACTAAATGCTGGGCAGACTTTAATATTAAAACCCCCAAAACTAAATTTACAATACAGCTACAAGTTAAAGGAGCTTTTATATGAAATGCCTCCAGCTAAAATAAGAGACAGTTGTATTTCAGCTCCTAACAGACCATTCCGTACAACCAGTCACTTCCAAAGATAACAGCACCTTCTACCACTCTTCACAAGCAATGCCAGAAAAAAGGTTATACAGATAGAAGTTTGATTCAGGTCCCTAAATCAGGTCTAATGGGAGTTTTGTACTATGGTTTCAGTAGGATCCTGCCAGTTGCGTGTCAGGGGGCGGCTGCCATGCAGAGACCCTGCAGGTTGCTGGTGGGGAGCTTGCACAAGTTGTATAACATGCCCATGGATGCGGGTTGCCTACGCTGCAATGCTGGCCAGGCTGTGCCTAGGGCCACACACACCAGACTGAGCTGCTGGGGTAGCAGCACATGCTCACAGATCAGGGTGTCGCAACATTTACACCCCGATGCATGTCCTTGATCAGCTGGGGAACTCAGCATCAGCAAGACTGCTCCAGACTCTAACCCTTGAGAGCAGCTTAGTGACAAACCCACCACATCCAAAGGGTGGGAGGTGGATGAGGAGCAACAGAAAAAGCTCCATGATTCTGCAGCATTGGTATTACAGGAAGAAACAAGATGAAAGAACAAAACTGCATGTCCCTGGTAGAAGACAGCTGCCTTCCCACCTCACTGATACACATACCCCAGAAGCGCCTGCGCTTCTGATGACGATATGGTTCTGGAAGGGGAAACACCGAGCCCTGAAAGGTAACGAGAAGAGCAAGGGTGTTCAGACAAAAGTGAGCACTCGTGAAAGCTGTCTCAGCTACTTAAGAAATTGAAAATGTTTTCCATCCTTGTCTGAATGATTTCCAGATTTTAATTTTTTCCCCAATTGTCTGTGAGAAGGATACATAGCTACCGACTTCATTTGGGCCCGAGGAAATAAGAAGACAGTCAACTGTACAGTATAGCTCTGATCTGATTAAGACATACGTGGGATGCTGAGTATAAGAATTTGACAAGAAAGTCTGAACACTGAATGTTTGGATACATTCAAATACTTGGAGTACTTCTGCAAGCTCCTGGCTACTTCACTGCGATGTTTGCACTGAGTTCTGAGAACAACAAGCTTGTTTGAGTACCTTTATACTCAACTCTTCTCACTGTTTCTACTTCCAGCTTCTGCATAAAGCAAGAGACGAGTTCAAATAAACTGAGTAGAGCTAAAATTCATTTCAGCAAAATAGAAAGTACAGGAGAGAGTCTTAAGACAGTTATATTAACCTAAAAATGGGATTCAGGCACAAATATACACTAAGCAAAAACCCAAGTCAGTAAAACAAGGGTATTGACAAACCGAAGCAAGGGCAGCAGAGAACCTCTAAGATAGTAACAGACCACAGAGCACATGAGGCACGAAGAGCAGTGGAGAAAGCTGAGTTTGCTCTACCTGGGGATGAAAGGGAAGCTAAAGAGAAGACTGAAGGAGAAGTCTCATCAGAGTCTTCCACCACCAAACAGGGGAGTATTGAGAAGATGGAGCCCGGTGCTTCCTAGAGGCGCATGAAGAAATAGGAGAAAACACACCGGTTGCAGTAAGGCAAATTCCAGCTGGAAAGGGGAAGAAATAATAAGAGCAAGTGGGTAGTAGAGCAGATTAGCCAGAGGGACTACACAGTTTCCATCCTTAAAGACACTCGGACCACAATGGTACGAGGTCCTGAGCAATCCCACCGAACCCCAAGCTTAGCCCTGCTGTGAGCAGGGGGCTGGACCGGAAACATCCCGATGCTCCCCTTCACAGCCAACCTAAGCTATTCTACAGTACTACATTTCATCTTCTATTGAGACGGCATTTTTCCTGTGATAGAATAGAGTCAGTCTGTTATTGACAAGTGAATAAAAAATTGCTATGCCTTGAATATGAACATGATTAAACCCCCCAAACCAAGTCCTTTACTATGTCACTTAGCATAAAGCAGTGCATCTGACAGTGAGTATGTTTAACAATTGCCTGTGAAATAAGAATATTCCTCATCGTGGAATTTGATGTCTTTGGTGATGCAGACAGAACACACAAAAGTGATTGAGAAGAAATTGGCAGAAAAACTCAACATATTCTTCCCAATGGCACAGTGGTTAGTTCAGATCCTCTCTGAACGGTGATAGTCCAAAGTCCTAACAGAATGGGCAGCCACTGGTTTAACTTCAACAGCAAGCAGACACAAAGGTAGAAAGTTTACCCAGTAGGTAGATGTTTCTGGTGGTTCAGCGTCTGAAGAGTTTGGTCAGAAAGCAAATGGTGAAGCTTCTAGCATCAACAGTGACCTGCGGTAAGCCTTCGCATACAGCTATATGTGTAACACACTGTGCAGAAAAGGAATGTGGTGCTCAGCGCTCATTGCACAACCTCTGTTTCCTACACCCTCCTCCTCAAGTAATGCATTCATTCCCCTGAGGAATTTTCCAGTCTGAGGAGCAAAACAAGCCAAGAATGTGTTAAAACAGGTGTTTCAATCAGCTCTGGGTACAATCCTAGTACAACTGAGGTTAAAAATATTTGGGAATGATGTAATAAAAAGATAATAAGTTTTTGCTGTATATTCCCCTCCACCCACGTAGTAAGCCAGACTAAGCGGAGGTTGTCAGTTGCTCTCTCTTTTCATAAAGCACATGCTTGGGTTCAAGGGCCAGATTCAGCTCTGACTTTTGCCAAATTAAGCTACAGCAGCCCAGGATGACGAGGACTCAGCAATGGCAAGTCCAGGCTTTGAAGGAAGAAGGAAGTTTGCGATAACACAGCACTGTTTGCGTCCACTCCCACGGTAGATGTTCACTCCAAAAGCAGTAAGCAATAACCAAAAAAACATATGCAGTTGGAAAGCTGTTTCATTAGCAGAATGAGGAGGCAACCAGTCAAATGTACCATGCCATTCATTTCCAGCCCCTGCACGCTTTAGCCTCACCGGTGATGCACATCCCTTAAATGAAAGCTGATCCCCTCCCTCCAGTTCCATTTGTCATGCTACAGAAGAGAGGTGCTGCTAACTGGCCTGCTTAACACACGAACGTGCTGCAACACACATCACTACAGCTGCTATAAAAATCCTAATAGCGCCTGACTGATGATCTCTGTAGATGCAACTTGGGAAGAATAAGAGCTTTTCATATTCTCTCTACCTGTCACTAGAGATTAAACCCTTCTGGGCTTGCAGTCAATTTTCCTGGGGTGTGAAGTTTGCTAGCAAGTAAAAGTGTACCCCAAGATCAATACAGAGGTATTACATGCATTATTACTGCTCTATTTGTTGCCTCCGTCAACTGTACTATTATGTGGTTTGTCATGGCAAACTGCTTAGGTAGACTCTGAGAAAAAAACAAAACACAAAAGCCTATCCCAGATGAAATGAAGGCTGTTAATAGACAACTCAGATCATTGCCATCCTCTATCTTGATCTTAAGAAAGACCAGACTGCTTCACTTGGAAAATATCACATCACTTTACATTCCGCTCTCCCCAGCTATAAATCATTGTTTAAGACCTACCTGATTTACATTTGGAGAGCATCCATCTGTCAGACTCCACATCTCCAGCACCTTTTGTGCCAAACGCCCCCAGGTGTTCTTATCAAATACTCACATTAACAGCTCAATTAATTATGAGTTAGCCAGATCTAACAGGCCAGCCTCTAGCTTGGCAGGCATCTGATGTTCAGATATCCTACCTATGCAAACTCTACAAAGTCAAGTAAATTCAAATTCCAGAGGGCTCAGATCAATAGCACATTAGGATGTTGAGCTTATCTCTTCACTTGGAAAACTCACGAGAAAGAGAGGAGAATCTGCTGTTTGTCAATTTGTCGATGGAATTAAAATAGAAAAACAATTCACTAGATCTTAACTGTTTGGTATGCTTGCAAAGGATGGAAACTGGGAGGCAGAGAATGCTGAAGTCCACAGAGCAGCAAGCAGTGCCTGCTAGATGCACGTATTAGAACCACCACATGGATGTAGCCTTTTCCAGCTGCTCAATATCTCGGAGGACGAGATATTTCCTGGCAGGCATAGAATCTGCAAAGAAGTTTGGCCACCCAGCTCAGCTAGTCTCTTTGCAAATCTCAGCCTAGCTACAGAGGGAGTCCCATGAGGAGATTGATGGTAAGGCACCTTCACCAGCCTTTGTCACCTAAGACATGTTCCTAGAGGCATTTCTATGTTAACCAAAGCTTCACTAACCAAAGAAAACCATGTGCCTTCTGAGCCTGTCCCGTTCGTTCTCTAGGCTAATGATGCTGGGAAGGGATGTAACACAACTCTCCTCCAAATGTGAGCTCTGTATGTGGGATGACATACGAGTTTCTGCAGATACCTACTGCTCATTGTTTTGGGACCCTTAGAAACCCTTCATGTTCACACAGTTTCATATACCCTGCGTATCTGAAGGTCAGATAGGAGGAGGTCAGATAAAAGCCAAAATATTAATCCTGGCTGCAAAGAAAGGGGAGGAAAAACACACATTCTGATATAATCCTAAAGGTCCTCAGCATTGCAGAGTTCCAAATCTCAGACTTCTTTTGAAGTTTTAGGATCTTTTCCAGCTACTGCTTATAATTACTTGAACCTTGACTAATCTAACGTGTCAACTACAAATTTGTAGTTCAGTAAGCCCATGTGATTTTTGATTTTGTTGTTCTTAATGCCATAGGCTTTTACTTATTTAAACCTATATGAAGAACTGAGTCACAGATGCCTCCGTAAGCGTAATACTTAGCATTTATGGCAAATAATGCTTTCCAGCACATTACAGGCAAAGACTAATCAATCTTCCCAGCATAAGTATGAGATAAGAAAGCATTATCTTAGTAATGCATTATTGGTCAGATCTCACCCGCCTACGAGTACTAAGCAATATTCCTTCATGCTAGTCATTCCATCTAATTGCACTGAGAAAATGTCAGAGAAAATCACAACTGTTTACACATTTGCATAATCAGTTAATTTATTTGTATTGTACCTCTCAATTTGCACAAACTAAAGATAGGATTCTTGTGGGAGCTTAAGGGACAGAGGAAGGCACTACCTATGACCGCAGCTGATGAGCAGCCACAGCAGCAGCTGTCCTGTGACCTGCACGGGCTTCGAATCCCTCACAGACATCCTACAGAATGCTTATCTGGGAACCACACTTCAAATCCCAGGGCCCCAAGCAGCTGAGCGTATTCAAGCTAACGTGATCCTCTGCTGTCCAAAGAGCTCCCCTTGACCTCAGCTGAAGCTGCTGGACCCTGTGCAGACCACGAGTCCAGGCCCTGCGTGGCCTTCAGGCCGGGCCAGAGGCAGCCCAGGCCGCCGTGCTTCCATCTCTCCCTGGGACAGGAGCGCCAGCCTCAGACACACTCTAGTTCCCAAACTCATCTATTTCAAGGCAGAGACCAACTTCCATAAATTACCAATCTGTCTAGAAATCTGGAGGGGTCGAGGAAGTCTGCAGGCAAACAACCGTGTGCTTTGTTGCAGTTGGAAACGTCTCACCAGGCCCCTCTAAACTCTCTCAAGGTCCTCAGAACAAAGAGAACACAGCTCTTTACCAGCTTGAACAGCAAATGAGGGACGTTCCAAGGTCGAAGAAGGATGCTGTGACAGCCCCACCATCTGAAGCCAAGGCACTGGGCTTCACTGCTTTGACCGCATCATCCCTATTTCCTATGATTTGAAGACATTGATATTTACTGTTTAAAAGAAATCATACACCAGAGTGCTCTGTTGGATCTGCCCTTCTGACTCACCCTTGCCATCACCAGCTGCACGCTGAGATAACAGAATGAAAGATGTAAAGGCTGGAAACATCAAGTGAGTCTAAGGTATTTTTATGGCCAAGTCTTGCCAAAATCCCCAATGGGTGACTCAAAAATATCAGCTCTACCATCGCAAAGCAGGGCACAACAGAGGCATCACACCCGCCTTGCCCTGAGAAAGCTTCCCTGCCTTGGAGGCAATGGGGAGAAAGAAGATCCTCCACAGGGTGATCCAGAGCTCCGGTGGATTCTTACATCTCTTTGAAAAAGTGCATTTCTGATAGCAGAAGATATGGTGTGTCACAAACATGCTGATTCCACCAGAAGCATCAATTTTGACTGCAACAGGAAAATAAGTCAAGTGAAATGAAAATAAAAGGAAAAAAAATTTTGTTAAGTTTAGCTTTTCCTCATTCTTGGTTGTTTGTTTTATGATGCATTGTCTGTTATGATCTTTCACTAAGAACCTCCACTTCATCCACAAAGTCTTTCGTCATGGTTGAAAGTACTATGGTAATTGTTTTCCTCTTCCATTATCATTTATCTTTTATAAAGAGGTGTTAACTATGACACTTGCATTTGAAAGGCAGTTTTTCTTATTGAAAGCTTAGCTTCAGAATAATGGGAAAGATTAGCATGCCTTTAAATTGTCTCATTTCTTTACAAAAACATGACAGATAAAAAATTTCACACAGCCAATTCACTCATTCTAAGTACTATCTTTAATTAAACGAAGTAGAGCACCTATGATTCCTAATAGATACTTCTGAGTTTCTCATCTACAGATTCCTCTCAAGAGCCTCAAGTTTCAGTTTTCTGGTCTTAACACATCTCTGGAAAACAGTCAGACCCTTTTACAAAGCTTTGGAGTGACAAACCAAGTGATTTAAGGCCAAAAACCCTTTTTGAAGTGAAACAAATAGTCAGGAGCTTGTGTTTTTCTTCTCTTCAGAAGACTGTGGTGACCACCAGTGAGTCTTCCCTTTGCACCACACCCTTTATTTAAATTCTTTTAACCAAAAACATCTGAGTAGAAATATTTCTAAATTACCTTTTTCTTTTCTTATTTGGGGTGTTTTGCTTTGTCTATGGGAGATGAAAATGGCGGCTGTGCCTCTTCAGAAGCAGCTCAGTGCAAACCCTAACTTAATATACGAGCTCTGTAGAAAAAGAGAGATGGGAATGTGATTCACCCATGTAGCTTCTCCAAGGCAAATGAGCAGCACACTTCTTTCAGCAAATTTGAAATCCCCAGGCCTACTCAACACAAAAAACAGTGCAAAACTATTTGTCAGAATGACTTGTAAACGTAAGGAAACAAAGTGAATGATAGCCAGGAAAAATGTGATAAAGTGGAAGTTGTGAATTATTTTTATGAAAACAAGAAAACAAGCACGTCTTACATGCTTATAGACACAGTGCACATGAATGGGAATCACAGTTTATACGGCAACAGGCTTTAAAAGATGCTTCATGCATCAAAGCACACTGCCAATGCTTTTCTTCAATGGACATCAGGAGGGTGAGAAGCAAAAGCTCAGATGTAAAACTGCCTGCCTACAAAATGATTTCAGATACAGAAAGCAAGCAAACAAAAAAGGCCATCCTTTTTCCCTACCCCTTCAAATTTATACCCATTACAATACCCTTGAAGGTCGTTTGTACAAAGTAGGTCAAGTGTTTCAGACAGATGTATGATGTTCAAGGGGGCTCCGTTTGTCTCAGTGCATCTTGGCTTCTGCTTCATGAACATTTTGTTACACAGTTCTAAGGCATGATGCACTATATTTTTGTTAAAAATAGGATTACAAAGCACTGGGACTGTAAATGCTTTGGAACAGGGGACATCTCTTTTGAGTTCGTACAGCGCCAAGTACAACAGGGGTTTTGTCCACAGCAGAAGTTGGGTGGTGCTACGACATTAACAAATCTTGATGTCCTATATGAGTCTGATTTCCAGAAGCAAACACCTGAAGCTGCCATTAGCATAACGGGGCAGCATATTATTAATTTTTCTCATGCTTGCCCAGTCAGGGAGCAGAAAGGCCCCCATGTCACTCGGGTGGCCAACCATGCTGCGGGGACAGACAACAGACCCAGGCCTGGAGCCCCATTATCCTGCTTGGACAAATTTCAGAACATCCAATGCACTGAAAGCACAGGGGGTTGATTTGTGACTGCTTAACAACTATGAAGGCATTATGCTGCTAATATTGTTTGTAATGAGCGTTTTAGCTTCCATTTCTACAAGAGGGATCGGCATTCCTTCTGCTTTACTTAAAGCCTAGAAAATGGCAAACCTACCAGTTGCTGCAGCTCTCAGTTGTTAAGCAAGCCACAGTTCCAGGTAAATAATGTCCTTACAAGGGATCAGAAAGAATACATAAGAGATAAATGAAAAAAAAACGGGAGATCTGGAAGGGCAGTAAGGCAGGAGAATCATGGTAGGGTGGACTCTCCAGTGGACTGATGGTGATTCCTCATTCAATTTTCTTCCATTCTTACGCACTAAGAATTATTATCTATTATAGCATGGGATCCTTTTGGTGAGCTTCTCAGTTTTATATGTATTTCTTGAAATTTCCTTACGGTTTCTGTGGAACACGCACAGTGCGGAATCATTCTTTGCATGGCACTGGACAGCAGTGACAGCAGCAAACCGTGCTCCAGGACAGAAGCCACCCTTTGTGGCTCAGCTTTATGTTACTCTGCTGCCCCACGTGCTTACCTTTCAGCATAGCAAAGGGCTTGATACCCATCCTTAAACTGCAACACCACAGGCTTAGAGCAGGGAAAGGGAAAGAGTAAGAGCCCTCCGGATCTCTGCATAGGTAGGTGAGTACAACAGGCTCACAAATTGCCAAAGGGCTGTGGCTGAGCGCCGCAATTCACCTTGAGACAGTATTCTCTTTACCATGGGCATCATATTCTGTTTCAGAGAGACCATCTCCATTAACATATACATACATATATATATATATATATATATATATATATATAAAACTGTTATTAACACCATTATTACCTTAGGACATGCTTTGGATTGAAATCCCAAGAGCAAATAAAGTCTTTGCTCAGACGGATGTTCCATACAGCTTGTGATTCAATTACACAGCACTGATCATTAGGCTCACAGAAGTAAAGCATTTGAATATTCATCCAACCCTTATGCCAGTTTGTCTGCAAACTTGGCCTGGAAGACTTTCACAAACAGCCTTTAGGCTGCCTTTAGTGCCTGCCCTTCCCCTCGTACCAGGAATGCCACAAGAATGAAGGCAGCTGGCAAAACTGAAAAGCAACAGAAAAAAGGAAAACAGAAATAACCACAGTTGTGTGAAACTCAAACAATCAGAACAAAATAATAATAATAAAAAAAAAATATTTAAGCTTTGTATCAGTCCTACTCTGTAAGACTAACTCTTTTGTTATATCCACGTTGATTCTACTCCATACACCCAGCCTGGTGCTACCCCTAACGCCGAGCCATCGCTGTTGCGGTTCAGTGGCTGAGCAAAGTCTATCCAATTCTGGGAGCCTTGGGTACGGTAAGACCGAGGAGCTGCCTAGCATAGTTTAAGCTCTGGATGAGAGAACAGGATGATTCCCAAGCCCCAGAGGAAAAATGTGAACCTTCACCCATGAAAAGGAATTCCCCTTAATGTACAGTCTGTGGCGAGTCCTCCACCCTGATTCCTGGACACTGGCAGTAGGCTGAGGGCCAGCATCGTGCCTTGCCATGGCCTTTATATGGTCAACATGGGAAATGACTAATGGAAACCACCACTTCTGGCTTCTCTCAAAAGTAGCTAAGAATAACAAATAGCTATGTCAATCCCCAATTCTGACTGGAGTAACAAATCCCCCCAGAGAATAAGAAAATATGAAAACTATAGGGACAGATCAAGCGGATTCCCCTAATGACATCCCAGTTCTCCTTGGAAATTCTTTTTTTCCAGAAACAAGTCACAGGGTAAACATGACACTTGTTTCAATGGTGCCTTTCCCCATTGAAAATAGACACATTCCTGCAAGTCCCTGAAGGAAATGGAGAAAAAAATAAACACGCACGAGACATCAGCACTCAGGGACAAAGGGAATTTAACCAGAATAGGATATTTGTAAAGGAAAATATATCGGGAAAAGGACTTTGCCTCTGACCTACAGCATCTCGTTGAGAAAGATGGTAGCTAGAAAAGCACCATCATCTTCCTATAATGGAGTCAAGGATCACAGAAGATAAATAGAGTAAATTCTATTGAAAATACATCTTCCGGAGAAGATATCAGAGAATCCTACAGACGTTGGGAAAAATCCCCAGCTGTGGCCAGCCAGCTGCTGAGATGTTTCTGCTCTTTTCTCCCCGTGTACCCAGGTGCCATCGTGGTGCTGCCGGTGTGCAGACCCTGTGGGCCCACAAGAGCTGCCGTGAGCCATAACCATAGTGGGAGCAAGGAAGAGACGAAGCCGTGCCTCTGCCCTCCCAAAAGCCAAGGAGAGCCTTGCACAATGCAGCTTTGTGCCAGCACGGCCCACCATCGTATCCTCCCCTCAGCAGTAACCTCTCAGTCCGGTTGTATTTACTCTACAAGGTTATCCCCCTTCAGTTCGCCCAAGAACTGAAATTACTGCTCAGCACCAGTACGAGACCACACTATGGACCTGAAGCATCCCCACCATGAGCACCTCTGCATACATCACAAAGCATGCTTGTCACATAGCCAGAAAACGAGCATCCCTTATGTCAAAATAAGTATTTTAGAAAAGTAAACAAAAGCTGCGTGTAAGAAAATAAGCAAGATAGCCCCCTGCAGCACCTCCAGGCAGAGGAAATGAAAAAGCAGAAGCAGGAGCTATCGCTGAGCCTCCAAGGGTGCAAACGGAGCACGGCCAGCTCTGCAGGAGGGCTGGCAGGGCAGGGACTGCAGCGCGGGCACCACAGAGCAGCCTCCCCTCCTCGTCCTGCAGATCTCGTTACGTTGCAAATATTACTATTTGATTTCAGCTTGGCCCAAGCTGCTAAAACAGGGATTCCAAATACATTAATCCTCTCTAATAATGTTTTCCCCGTTATTGCAGGGGATGACATTTTTATAAGCATTGTTCAATTGCGGCGCTTTTTCATAATGGAAAGCGTTTTTTTCTTCTCCTACTACGCACATCACCAAGCTTATCTGCTTTGCAAAGACGAATAGCTGAGTCAACCCTGCTGGGATTCAGCCCTCTAGGCTTAAACATCATGAGTGCTTCCGTCTCCCTCATTATCTAAAACAATTAGTAGAGAGAAGGAAAAGGCAGCATTAGAGCTGGCAGTTTCCTCGTCTCATCCCTTGGTACGACATCGCTCAGAAACGCCTGTATTGCTGTGAGCTGATCTTAAGCCACGGATATTGGATCCAGACACTGATTCATATTGCTATCAGTTCCCCAGCTCCAAGCTGGTCAGAAAAAGTGATGCAGTTCAGACACATCAATAAAGTAGACCTGAAATGAAGTCCTTCGTTTCAAATCTTTCTGGCAAGGTCCCTGAAAAGTTCAGGGGAAGGGCTTTCTGATCCAGTGCACTGCATTTGTCTCTAACGTGTCTGCATCAGGACAGCTAAAAATTCAGTAATTTCAAATCTGAAAAGCACCTAGATTCCAGGGAGAAAAGGTACAGCTGCAATTCAAATGCAGCTTATAGCCCAGAAAAATAACTGCAACAGCCAACGTATTTCTGAGACTTTTGCCCTCTTCTGTTCAGCAACAACCAGGTTCACTTAAAAAAGTCTGTATTCAAGTAAGGAATAAAATAACTTAGTCTACAGCCTAATAATCTTGATTAAGTGTATGTTTAGGGACCTTGATGCTTTGATAAAAAGTGAATTTGAAACCCATTTAGAGCAATAAAACCACTTACGAAGAATCTTTCTTGGAAGCCTGAATCATTGTTCAAGCTAAGGCTGATAAGTGTATCGCTTAAAATTGCCTCTTTCTGCATTTAGAGTTGGTAAGTACAAAATAGTGGCTTCAATGAAAGACTTATGTCCAGGTATAATTTGCTACCTTGGAAACTATTGTCAGAAGAGCATCAAAGGGATGCTGCAAAGTTTGTCAAGAAAGGCCGTCAATCTTCAGAACATATTTCATTAACCTCCCCGCTAGGGTTGGAACAACTGGGTTCCTTTGTAACTTATTCTGAGATTTCGGGGAAGAGGCTATCAGGGTGGACCCTCAGCTGAACGGTGGCAGGCTTTCAGGTCTTTCTGCTGGACTTGGGACCACTGGACAGTGCATTACCACTTCTTCAGAAAAGGGCTGATGAGGCAGTGAGCAGGATATGGAGTTGGCCTGTGGTTTGCTAATTCTCTGCAGATTCCCCAATCTCTTTTATTACCAGGACTTAAGGCTGCACTACACGGAGCCAACAGGGATTTGAACTTCACTCAGCAAACCAGCTGACTTTGATGGGAATTACTCAAAGTTCATGTAAGGGCTGTAGGACTGAACAGAAAGAGGGGAAAGAGTGGAGGAGGATATTACATTTTTGGATATAAATTGTTGGCTAAAGAACATATGAGATGTGAATAGCCACTAAAGAGCATATTCAGGCTGCCTAGATTTCTCCTGAGTCCCTTTGCCTCTTGGCTGGCTTCAAATTCAGGTCTTCTGATCTTCATTCAGGTCTCCAGAGGCTTTCAGTAGTGCCTGGATTTTGATATAGCCTAGGCAAAGATGTAGGCAAAGTTTAAATTCTGAATAAAAGCCCCAGTTGATCATTATTTCAACCTCCCCAGGAAGAGCTGTTTACTCCCAAGGGAATGCTTAAGGGTAGAGCCTTTAGAGATTTAGCAGCACCCCCTGCTTAGCAAGAAGATGAACTTATTACCAGTCTGTGCAGCCTCTAATGTTTCAGGAGAAACTTCGTTATGGCCATCCTCACACTATTTTTCACATTTATCTCTTTGCTTCTCATTAGCTTTTTTTTTTTTTTTTTGATAAATGAGTAAAATAGCATTGATACCACCATCTGTTATTGCATCAGAAGAGGCAGATTTTGTGCTTGTGCTGATAAACTTCCATGGGAGCTTTGTTAAGGTGGATCTAACCAGAAGGGCAGATCTAGCAGCCCCGATTCACGTTGAGCAATGGAATGAGACTAGTTTAGGTGCAATGTACTGGGGGTGCTCATCAGCAGGTAGAAAGAAATCAGAACAGACGATGAACAAAGTACAGGAAAATATACCAATCAGAACAGTTTAACGGTGGTGCAAACCGTCGCATAAATGCAGACTCAGGTTTCACATAAATGCACATGCAGTGATCCTTAGCCTATGGGGGCCACAAGCAGCAGCACCAAAACACAAGACAACATGCAAGGAATATGCAACTCAGCATTCCTGGTCAGCATCAGCTCTCTTAAGGCTTTGTGAGTAACAGGAGGCTTGAGAGCCAGGAGTTCAGGGCCACTTTTCTGGAGCTTTGAAATAATATATTGCTTTAGGCAGTTTTACATTTCCCGGTTTTGATTCCCAGCCTGAGTAGAAAGCACTGAAAGTAAGGAAGACTAAAACAAGTGAAGCTTAGCACTGTACATACATTATTTGCCAGATGCTTTCCAATAGTTTAAGCAGATGAAACCCAGCTCTAAGGAACTCAGTTAAACAACAGATAGGGATATGTTACAAACAGATGAAAAAAGGTGAATGTATTGGCTTCACAGCAATCACCCTTGTGTGAGTCTCTATAGGAATATATCCATTATAATCATAGGGGTGCGTGTACATCCTAGAGCAAAGATATACAAGGCTTGCTTGAGTACTAAAAGCAGTAAAGCAGGACTCACCAAGATGAACCCTGCACAAAGACTCTCAGATTCACTTTGCGCACCTCACACTGACATCTGGACTACTAAGGTGCAGCTCTGCCAGCCCTGGCGCTACCTGGACAAACAGCTGTGCTGTTTGCATGTTTGCTTCCAGAGCAGAGTCCCTTTCAACACGGACAGAAAACATAGCTTGTAGTAACCACACTGAACCCTGTTTTGCAAACTCTGTTTGGCTTACCTTGAAGTAACTTGTTTTTCCATCCATATTTCTCTACCTCAGCCTGCAAGATTTGGCTTAAAAAAAAAAAAAAGACAGAACACAAACCGTCTTTTCTTGCCCATTCTGACATACAAGGAGCCTCCAACATCATTGAAAGCCTACCCAGCAGGTGGATTTAATGCTTAGCAACAAAGACATTTCCCTCTGGTACTTGATGTGTTTGATGCCTCTGCCAAGCAGCAGGTACAGAAGCATGTCTCTTCCCTGGACCTTGAAGCTATCCCCCTCGCCAAGAGGAAAAAGGCTGCTGAGAAGGGAGAGCTGAGCTGGCCCACTTCAGTAATCGATGCTACAGCAGAAGTTTTGGCCTGGTTCCTGGTGGAGACACCGCATTGCGCCTAGATACCAGGGGCTGCTTTAACTGCTTGTGCTCACTGAGTCCTTCTTGGGACCTTCTAGGGGAACCATCGAGACAGGAATGCATTTCCCCACAGGCAGTGCCATTGTAAAAATATTGATTCTTCATTCCATCTCCAGGACAGGTGGCTTTAGAGGAGCCGCATGTGGCAGAGTTGCCCTCTCTCAGGTCTCTGGGCTTTCTCAGGGAAAACTGACTTCAGCCGACCGCCAGCACGGACTGTCAGTGCTCCCAGTGTGGGAACACACACAGACCTGCTGCTGCTCTTCCTTTTATTTATTATAATTATAACAATTATTTAGGAATAACAGTACCAAAAGCACGTTATGTAGCTACACAGCCTGTTCATGCTTGTTTTACTACAGAGATCAGTTTCCTGGTTACCCTTTTGTCTCACAGGAGGCATTTCCACGTGGCTGGAATTAGCTCAGAAAAGTTATTTACTCCCAAGTAAGGGTCATCAGTGTATACAGAGAGGCTAAACACAGCCTCCCTGGATCACCCAGGCACCTACCCCACCGTCCCCACACAACTCCCTCACTTTGCCAGCTGAGCAGCCCAAACTCACACATTTTCCTCACTGCACTGCTGAGGGGGAGGAAAGCACAAACGATCCTAAACAAAGCAGAAGATTACACCTCAGTTACAATGGGAACATGGAACCAACGTTGGGCTGGTTGCTTTAAAAGATGGTGAAGAAAGAGAGAGGAAGCGTTCACACAGATTTACATTAAGATTTGATCTTTTCATGCAGAAGCACACCAAGTTGCAAAGAGGAATAATGACAGCCTGTACACGAAAAATATGCTGGATTTCTCATGAGCAAGTGTGAAAACACACTCATTTCACCTCATTAGCAGCGGTACTCTGCTCCTTTCCTGGGGAGAGGATCATTATCAATAAAGTACTGCACCCTTCCTTATTGACAGAGTTATTCCCCTTAGGCAAGTTTCTGGGAAGACGGAGGGGCTTTATGCTCCTGTTTGTTGTGGCGTGCAGCACAGCAGCAATGGGAAGGAAGAACCTGATCGGTAGTAAGTTTCACCAACTTTTTTCTCCAAACATCCCAAGTTAGGAGCAGGCTCTTTGGAAGATGGGACATTTCTCAAATCCCAACCAAAACTCACAAATAAATGTTTACATCTGCAAGAATGACCAACAAATGCACACCCCAGCCAGCCCAGCAGGATGCTAGCAGCATATGCCACCCAAGCTACCTTCAGCAGATGAGACTGATGTCGTTCTGTGCAGGAACAGGCGGGCAATGCAATGGGGCACCATCAGAAGTCACCAGAAATTCATTTTGTGCCGTAACCCAGCGGAGCCCAAGCCTGCCAGTCTTTATGAGCTGCTGCAAAGTTAAAGAAGATTCATCTGAGAAGACTGAAAGGGCCTGAGCAGCATTTGACGTCTGACATTTACAAGTCATTAGGTATCCGTAGCCTGCTTATGGATTTTATAAGCCAAGCTGGAGCACAAATGGTTTTAACTGAGTTTTGTAAAGTAGTCATACTAAAGCCAAAAGGGTCTGCATTTCAAATATTAGACTGCCAATGAAAAAGACATTTTCTCTTTCAAGCTTTCTTCCTCTCCGTTTTTAAAATCCAATAAATGAATATATACAAAATAAGGCTGATAGTGGGGAGCTATCAATTCTAAACAATATCTGACTGAGAAAAGAGCTAAATGGGTTAGAGAATAAGAAAATTGACGTCTGAGGCCTCACACAGGCACATTTCCCCAGAAATGTAGCTCATGCAGGTAACGCTAGGACAGAGACAAGAGTGTCTATTTTTCTCTACCTGCCTTGTCCTTACTGTGAGGTGAACAAAATTTAGTGCTGCCCCGCACTTCAGCTGCAGTGTCGGTTTTTTCAGGCTGGCCTCATTCACATCAATTACAGCACTGTTCACGTATGCTCAGGAACCAGCACGATGAAGCCCTAGGATACTCACAAACTATTTATTATACTTAACTCTCCTTCCTGAGCCAGCTTGTCAGTCAGTGTAAATCAGTACAGTTTCCCCAAAATCAGGGCTAGATTTTTACCCCAGAAACAATATCCAGCCTTTGATCCACGGTGGGTACACGCAGCTCCTTATCGTCACAGACACTTTCACAGGGACCAGTTCTGATCTCACTGGCATCACAGGAAGGCGGAAGCAACTCCCTTAAAGCTGATGGCACAAGTTCTCAGCTGACATAAGTCACCTCCTTTGAGTTACATGACCTACGCCGGCAGAGCAGCAGAACTACATCAGGACAAGGGCTGAAGCAGGGTTATAGCACTTGAGTTCCTTGCTTTAAAAAAATATATAAAAAAAATCATCTGTATCCCTTTATCATTCTGTGTTTGACAAGGGGAAGGCTGGGGGGATAATATCTGCATTGCCTAAAGGCCCCCTCTACAACAAACTCTCCTAGGAAACTATCAGGTAGCCAAGAAAAATTTTAAGCTACCTAAATTACTTTCAGACCTGATTTTGATATATGGTATGGAGGTCCCAATGCTGAGAGCTGTTCCACTCTGTTTCTCAGTGCAGAGAGTTGTTCCAGTTGTTTTTAATCAAACTGCTTAATTACAAAATGCTGGGGGACTTACTGCTTTCGTTTTAAGTTTGCTCATTAATCTGTGTTAGATTCTGCTCAAATGAATTATGGCACGAAGCCAGTTCGCTTCACAAAACTAACATTTAAAGAAGTAAATAACTGAAAATGGTTAAAAGGCATAATTATTTTTGTAATGCAACATCTAATTAATCCGTGAAGCTCACTGAAACAAGTGCTAATTGAAGAAAATACCTTAACAAGATTTTCAAAAGGAATGATTAGACATGGTTAGGAGTAGGAATTTTGCCGTGCCAGTAACTGAAATCAAGCTGCAAATTCACTTTCACATTTCTATATATAAGCTAACCGCAGGCAGGGGCTGAGAAAGGGCTCTGTCTCCCTTGCATGAGCAGCCTGATGCAACGCGTTGGTTGTTTGCATCTGTCCGAGGCATGACATGTTAGCCATTATCAAAGACAAGGTCCATCTAATCTTGTATCGTTCATCTGTTTTCTTGTGGCAGTTCCAATATTGCTGTGTAACGTCAGAGGAATGTGATAATGAATAACTGACTCATGATGAAGCCATCATCTCAAAAGCCTTCTATGCAACTAAATGAATTAGTGCTCGGTATGAGCAATATCTTGATGTGACTAAGCTCCCAAGACAACTCAACCGTTTACCCATTAGTGAAGCAAACTGGAACCAGCCCAGAATTAAGCTTCTGGCAGAACACCTTCAAGGTAATTTCCCCATAGCAAGCGTGACAAACATGCCCTCAAGAGATGGAATCTCTTAAAAAAAAAAATGAAGACAGGACAGCAGTTATTGAAGACGTGGTTAAAATTCTGGCTTCTCTGAAGCCCCCAAAGTTCTGCCATTTCACATGGGTCTTTAAAGCAGATTACCTATACTGTGACTTGGGAAGATGTGATGCAGGAGTTTAGGAAAACTGTGTACAGACAAACATCACCTCTTTCCTTCACAGCACCAACACCTACCTTGGACAATTTATTTTTCTTGCCTAGGAGATCTGCTCGTACAAGATACCCATTGCACCTTGAACACATAGTGCATTCCATGTGTGGAAGTGAACATGGCCAGTCCTTCACCCTGTACTTCTCGCATGACTCTGCAAACTCAATGCCAACTCACTTTTCAAGGAGAAGAGGAAATCCTCAGGAAATCCTGAATATCTGAAAGCAAAATAACTATTGCTGGCTTTGAGGATTCATTTTTATTTTTTGCTCAGGAGATTTTCTCCATATTCAAATTCAACTAACTAATCAAATTTTTATAGTAACCATAACAGACAAAAGATCAAACCTGCCTCTGGTTCTGATTTCAGCCACATTCAGCTGATTACTACACTTTGTTGTTGCAAGCCAACTATTATGACACAGAAAAAAAATATTGAAGTGAGTTCAAAAAAATCTTAGAATATGCACCCAAAGTATTAGCTGTTTTCCAAAGGAGTAAACATAAGACAATTTTTGTTTATACAGTAAATGTACTGGAAATAAATCCACAGAATTTATGCTAAGCTGTCTGAAAAAAAGGTTATGACAGATCCCCTGGTATATGGTTTTACATGTATGTAAATGGATAGCTAGAGATGCTGCAAAACAGTTTTTCAAGAAAGATGAAGTAAATCCGCTGTCTGGACTTCTTATTGTCTTATTACATTTTTCAGTTCTTTTTTCCACAGCTTTAAGAAATTTTTTCCTTATGATTTCTGTCCCTCAACTCATTTTATCCAACACCGAGTGCTAAAACAAGTGGTTTTGCAGACAGTGGTTTTCTCTTCCAGCACCTCTTATCACCGCAGCGCTGCCTCCATGCGGGCCACCCGCCAGTGCTGCTCGCCTCAGCCAAGGCTCAGCAGCCTCCAAGGGTGGCGCTCCCACAGCCTGTCTAGCCGGCCTGTCCCAGGCTTGAGCTTCCTTCCTGCTGAAAACTGTTTTCCTAATATTCACCTTGTGGCCACTGCCCCCTTGTTTTATCATCTGGCACTACTGACATCTCCCTCATCTTTCCAACCGCCCTCCAAGCAGCTGTGGAGGCCGCTAGGGCACTGAGCAGGCCCCTCTGCCCAGCTCTGCGTGCTCCTGGCTCCCGGTCACCTGGGTGCTGGGTGCTGGTCTTCTCCCCTTATTCTTGGGGAACTGAATGGAGAATAATGGGTCTAACTTGAAAAGGAAGGACTCAATTTTTTTTATTTCAACAGGCACCCCATCCTGAAGCCAGTATGTCGTCTCAGTTTCTCCACCTTGGATTTGGGCACACGCCTGATCCCCGCACAGCCAGTCCTCCAGCTGGCTGTACCTGACAGCTCTGGCAATTGTATGTTATCACATTACAATTGGAAATTACGCTGCCATTGGATCACCAAGTACCCAATTCATTCGGAAAAAGAACAGTGCAATACAACTGAAGTACAATAAATTAGCCTTTATCCCAGTTTTGTTAGATGGGCCTTTTACAGCTGTTACATTAACATCCATCTGGCTATGGTATTTCTAATGCCATTCACCGCTGTCATTTTAACAGCGACGTTCTCCTTTCATCCAAATGAAGGATTTGTCTGGGAACAGCTGGACTGCCGCACACGGCGCTCACTGCAGCGCTCCCTCAGATTGCGAAACGTGCAGGAGGGCACACGGCTTCGTGTGCCACTTTGAGACTGCAGAAAGAAACCCGGCCTCTGTCCAGAAAGTTTGTCATGGTTTTGCCAAACCAAAAGGCTCGAAAATCACAAAGCCAGCCCAAAACCATGAGACTGATTTATTTAGATGCTTCATTCAGCAACTGCTAAATAGGAACAAGATCCTGATGTACCTCAGGGGTCTGGGCTTTAATACCTCACAAGTGATACTGAAATCACTCTCTCAGCTCTGCCAGCTTTTAGAGGTTTTCTTATTCTCACTTTACAGATGAAGGACTGAGTGAGACCTGTCAACAATGCCCAGTGACACTGGCAAAGCAGAACCTTTACTCCTCTCGATCAGCCTGAATTTAGAGTCGTGTCTGCCATGCAGCCCTTCCTCCTCACCACCTCAGCTGCTGTTGACCCATGGCACAAAGGCCACAAGAGTGTGAAACAGTGAGCGAAAGGCCCAGGCTGGATGGCAGCCTCACATACTTAAAGACAACAGAGCAGACAATGCAGAGGTTGCTTCAATGTAGGGAGAACGCTGTGCGCTACACGGAATGGTCTGAAAGGGCAGCTGAACCAAAGCTCGTTTCATGAGACCTTCACCTCGAGCCACCCACCCACACAGAGCTCTGCCGGCTTTGTCTCAGCACAGTGACCCACGGGGTCCCGGGTAACTTCATGCAGTGACAAATGGCCACAAACCTCTGGTGTGCTGTGTGCCACCACCTGATTCAATGCTGGGACCTCAGGTGCACCTCTTTTTTGGATGGATTACTTGCCAACCTCCTCACCCTAATATAAAAGAAGACCTACCATAGGGATTATTCCGATTATGACCTTAAAGAGGCTAAAACAGAATGAGGACAGCCCATGTTCATGCTTATAGGAGAGCCAGTTCCAAAGACCAGACTGCTACTGGTTTGAGTTTTCACTTCTCACACAATGATTAACACTTTCTTCTGACAGCATACGGGATCTTGTCATGTCAAGTTTCCAGCACTGCAGAAGTGGTTTGGAGTCATCAGCTCTGTTCCTTCCTCAGGTCATAAGACAGAGAAATTGAGGGTTTGTTTTAGTTTGTTTTTAAAAATCAACTCTTGATTTTTCGGGGTGTCTCCAACCCTGTTTGGATAGCTTATTTTCATTTGCATGGAGTTATTCTGCTTTTGCATCAGAATTCATGAGAGCTCAGGGAAACAAACTGCACCAAGCCAAGCTCTGGGTCCTGTTTTTCTCCTGAAAAACCACAGGCACATCAAGCCAAGAGCTGTTCCAAAAGATTCACCCCCATAGTGCACAGACTACAGACAGGGAACTAGGTGTCCCCTCACCTGAAGCCTGGCCACATGTTATTTGTAATCTGGTCGAAGGAGCCACATTCTCCCCAAACAGCAGCCCCATGGCAGACCCCACATCAGCAGGAGCACTGCTGACATACAGCACACAGCATTTTCAAGAGTACTGTGGACAACTAATGCTGCATTAATTATCGTGTGAGAGCCCCTGTTCAAATCAATAAAGATTATAGCACAAGTCTTAAAAGTGTAGTAACCAAAAACCTGTTTACTGTGCATTAAGTGATGACATTTACCCCGTGTGGCTCCATCTCTCACCCTCTTCTGACCTCCAACACACTCACTCCATACATATCAGTTTGTTACTGAAGAATTAAAATTCAGTTAACATTCCTGGAGACTTCAATCACAGTGCTCAAAAACCCTGCATATCTCAGCAAATACACTCATCTTCCAGTGCTGTGATGATCATGATTTTTATTTTTATTATTTTAAATGTCCTTGCCAGTTTCCATTGCAAATCATGCAATGTCTGGTAAGCAAATGAAAGGGTAGAATGTTCTCATGCTTGGGAAACATTCAGTGTGGGAGAAAGTTTCTTAGAAGTAGCTGCACTCTTTTTCTAAAAAGAAAATACAGTACATACTTGGAAAAGAATGAATTGAATAGAAAAGACGACATTAAGACATGGGTGTATGGAATATTTTGATGGTGGCCTTCAGAGCTGAAGATGTTTCTCTGCTACACTGGTAACGGAGAAACATCTGGACAGAGAAGGAAACAGAAAGGAGCCTTTATTACAAGCCCTGGTGTCAAAAGAGTGTTTACTTGCTAAAGAGAATACAGCGATGTTCTCTGCCCAACTCATACAGAAAGTCCTTATTGATGCCCTTACATTATGTCTGCCGCAGGCAGATACACACAAGCTCCAAACTAAACTGAGCTGATAGAAATAAACTTCACCTTTCATGCACGGCTTTGCACAATACTCCAACTGTAGCCTCAGCAGATGACTCGGTTAGGGATCTTACAAGACTGGGAGCTGAATTCCTCATCTGAGCTAATGTTGGAGGCTAAGGCTACCAGATAAAAACCTTTCCTTTTTGACTACTTCATGTACATAACCCTAAGCAGTCCCTGAATTTTAGTAACCAGCAGTTGCTTTTTCACTTGATAACCCTTAACTGCACTGAGCCTGGGATAGCAATGGTTTGTGTCGGTGCCTGCTACACCGGGCCCAGTTCTCCCTTATACAAAGGCTTTTACAAAACAAATCTGAGCTGAAAGATCTTTACGCAGCACACTGCAAATCAGGACTAGAATCTGCATCATAGTCATTTACATTAAAGTGAGTGCAATCATCCACAGTCCAATTTAGCAACACTCCAAACTTCTGCTTTGATGGATGTGACTACGACACGCAGGGCAGCAGAGCATCATGTCTGAGCTTGTTTAGACATTCAGAGAACAGAACAGCATGGTATAGGTTTAATGATGATTGTATAGAGACCTATATCGCATCTCTCCAGTTCCGCCCTAATTATAACCGGCATATATCTATATCTATATCACCTATACCATGAATGATAGGCTGACAAATTAAAAACAGAAGACTTGAAATCTGTGGAAGTTTCAGTTTAGCATCTCTCATCTGCATGAAACTGGATGAAAAATCATATTTGAGACCATAAGCAGGGGGTGGGTGGGTGGGTGGTTTTTTTTCCCTATTCAAAGAACTTCTGAATAGGATCAGCGTTGGGAGCCAAGCACAGGCTAAGAACAATTTCACATAAATACAGGAAGAACCGATGACAACACTTGGGAATAATCACAATGAGTCAAAACTGCAGAAATCTTCCCAATGCTGCAGGATCACTTGGAAAAACACTCTCTCATTTTCCAAAGACAGTAAGTGATGATAAACGAGGACACATTTATTAAGAGGAAACTTTGCATCTAGTTTTCTTCTCTCACATCACAGCGGAGGATGGGGTCTCTGGGTGCTGAACATTTCTAATGCAATAATCCCAATGCATTCATGGGACCAAGATGTGACTAATGACCTCGTTGACAGATTCGTTTAACACCTTGAAGGAATTTGCAGCTCCAGAAAGGAGAACAAGCAGAAGGATACCTACTGTAAAGGAAATTTGTCTTCTCATTCAACCTCAGCTTGCAGAGGTTCAAACAGGAGAGAATGTGTGTGCCTCAAGGGAAACTCTTAAGAAATGTGCAATTAAAACCGTATTTGTGTGAGTGGTGAAGGCTGCCCAGTGCCTCTGCCAGGGTGGGCACGAGCTTCAGGCAATCAAAAGATTTTCTCCTTTTATTCCAGTTAACGATGCACAGGCCAAACCAAAATCCAGTAGCACAAATGAACGAGGCAGTTGGCAGCCCCACAGCCTTTTCCTCCTATGGAGGATCACCACTGTCTTTTTGCACAGCGTTCATCTCTTCACCTTGGTTTGTCCCATGTACGGGATGATCACACTTGGTTCCCATACAAGACTACCTGAAATTCATTCAGGCTGGCTGAGAGATGATACGGGAATGTAAAGCATTCTCCACGCCAGAGGAGCCTGCAGGCAGGCTTCAGCAGACAGCCATGTGCTAAGCCAGAGTAGAGTATGCACAGGAGAAGAATTACATTTGGGTGGTGGCACAGGGGAAATTATGAAAGCAATTCAGAAGCATTGTAATAAAGTAGAATGCACTGTAGTGCTGCTCAAATTCAAAACAGGAATAAATTCTTTCATATGTTAAGTGCTCCCCGAAGTACAGAGCTGCCTAAAGCACGAGGCCCTGTATGGGGGCACCGTGGTACATGCTCAAAGCTGGGCTTGGGTGTATGACACACAACTGCAGCTGAAATTCAAACTGACATGCCCAGGGCTCCTTAGCTGTCTGAACCACAAAAGCCAAATTAAACATTGCTTCAGCTGGAACTTACCCTTTGTACCTTTAAAACCATTATATTAAAGAGCAATGTCATTTATGAGCTGGCTCTGGGGAAGGGCAGGTGTCTGACACTGAGAAATCATTTCAGCTAGGGGTGATAAATCCAATCTATAAACTGAAAGCCTCCAAAATGAGCTCCACATTCAATCCCACCCCTCTTTTTTTTTTTCAGCTGCCTTCACTGGGACTGATGCTGAGCTCCAAACAACAACCTCCCTTAGTGGTAGTGGCACAGCTGTTACCCAAGGTCACAGCAGCGTGTCACTGGCAGCCTGCTCCAATACCTGCTGAATTCAACAGAAACCTTTCTATAGGCTTCAGCAAGCTTTGGTTTACTCCCTAGGTGACACTACATGTCTTTTTAAGCCTTACAGTATCAGGCAGTTAAAAGTGTTATTTTATCTCCATCCAACTTGAGCTGACTTCTCAGCAGGAAGCTCAATCCCACCAACAGACCTCAGAGCCTTCCACTGTGAAGCAGCAGAGAACGCATCACCTGGGGGCTGTTTTAATAATCACGTCCTTTGGGATGGTTCAGGGAGACTCCAACAGCTAAATGCCACAAAGATCACCAGGACAGAGAGAGTTATCTCCTTACCTCCTAGAAACCAGGTAGGTCACAAAAATATGCCCAGACTGGTCCATCATTGTCACCTGGGCAACTAGGGGGTAGGAGGGCACATGGCCACTGAGCACTCTGTCTTCATAAGAAAGGTTTAGCTTAAATAAAATCTGTTTTCCATATCCAAGTAGCTCACATCACCTTCAGTGTGTTCATATCCTGTAAATGCTCATGTATTTCAGAATACGTGGTTCTTGGTTTCAAAGGCCTGACAACCACGTATGGCACTGCCTGTTAGCTCACAAATGTCCAAGTGCATTTATATTGCAAAAAGTTTACTGCCTAAGAACATTTTGCAGAAACAGAATGTGCATTTTCTCCCTTTCCTAGCAGCCTAAGCCAAAGTTGACATGACAATGATGCAGGAAAAAAACAAACCAATATTTCTGTCTAGAAACCTAGGGGAGCAATCTCTTACTAGAACTGGTAGCAGGTGAGCAGCAATAGCAGTGATGTTTCAGATGAGTGATTTTCAGACCATTTCATAGGAGGACACCACAGCAGCTCCAAGTTCCTCCTTCCATGGTGCTAACCGAAGGCAGACGAGCATAGCTGCCTGGCTGCCCTCTGCCCTGCCACCTGCACAAGCAGGCATCTGCCAGAGCCCATCACAACCCTGCTGCCCCAGCAACAGCAGACCTTGCTCAGGTTCTGAGAAGTGCCCAGCCTGTTATGTACCAAACCAGAACCATTTTCCAACAAATCCCTTGCGTGGCAGTTTTTTTTCAGAAAGATTTGGGCTTAGTTTTTCAACCATAACTTTTTTTAATATCTACACTTTACTGTTAAATAGCTTTTCTGCAGCAATGTTTGCAAGACTACAATCACTGTGATAATGTCACAGACAATGTCACTCTAAGCACACTTGGTTTGTAAAACACAAACCATGTGTCAGAGTGTAACATTGAAGGAGACTTCTGCCCACTGCTCTGAGCCTCCACACTTAGAACTGAGTAGCATTTTTAGGTGTCATGTACATTGTGCCCATCTGCAAATGAGTGGTCTCATTTCCTTACATTTACAACCTGCAAAAACCACAAATAAACTTCAACTTCATGATTTTCTTTCCAGTAAACTTCAGATTTGTAACTTGGCAGAGGGAGCCATTGTATTTAACCACCTGTGCAGACATTAACTAAACACTCAAGCTTAAAACTGGGAAAACACAAAGTGTTAACGCTGCTTAAATAGATGCTTGGGTACCTTCCAAATTCTCTTAGCGAGACAGGTTGTGAGTGTGGAGCACCTTCATAAAGGCTCCGCTCTCCCATACCGCAGAATGACATGGGAGTACTGCCTTGTGCAGGAAGATTTATGGTGTTAGAGCTGTCCCCAGGCAAGAGTCACTGCTAGGAAAGGTGCACATGGGGCTTTGGGGAGGTCACAGCCTCTCCCCGTGCTGTGCTTACTTGACAAAGGTTGCTCGCAAGCTGGAAGCCAGAGATTTCAGAGCTAACCCCAGCAGGGGTTTCCACTTGTGTTATTCTTAATATTTCATTGGAAAACACCATCAGGTCTGAACAAAGCAGCAGCCTTGTTCTGCCAGGTGCTTCACACGCTTTTAGTAAGTGGCTCCATCCCAAAGAGTTGTAGCTTGTACTGACAACGAACAGAGGAAAAGCTTTGTTAAACATATTTCATAGGTGGGAAATCGAAGCCCAGATGGAATGAAGTGACGTACTAATGGCCACACAAGTCACTGGCAGAACCAGGGTTTGAACCCAGGTACACCAGCTTCAAGATCCCTGCCTTTACAACACTATCCTTAGCTACTGCTGGAGAAATAAAAACAAGAACTGGCTGCAGGAAAACACTGAAATTCTTCCAAGTTAGAGACATAACACAGAGGAAAGCATTATAGCTGCAAGAAAGGCAAATCTATACCATACCCTGGCCCTCTTGGACTCTTCCCAAGCGCTTGCAGTTGAACACTCCAGGGACTTTGATTTCAGAGTTGTCATGTTTCAGTTAATTGTCTGTTTTGTTAGGCTCTGATCTGTCTCATTTCTTCCATAAAAACCACAGCGGTGTATGTTGTGCCCACCTAGGAACTGGGTATATGCAGCATTACCTTTAAGTCTGAGTCACTTTTACAGGGGCAGCGTGAAGCCCTTAAGAGTCCTTGGCATCGACAGCACTGGACTTTGGCTGGACCGCCCCAAACACAGCCCTGCTGCCCTCTGCATCACCAGGAGAGCTCCAAACCTGTACCAATACACGGGACTTCCCCATGAGCCGGGGCGCACGATGGGCCTCCGAGCAAGAAGCCCCTGCTAACTGGTCAGCTCAGAATCAGTACAAATAAACCGACATTGCTCGAAAGTGAGATCACTGGCAATTTATTCCTGCCCGAGCCCTACCAGAAAGAAAACAGTGTTTCATGTTGGGGCTTTTTTTCTCCTCTCTCCCGTTCTCATTTCTCATCTCTTTGCTATTTCCATGTGCTTCCCACCACACTGTGATTAATCTTTTCTAAGGCCTAGGGGACTGGAGTAAAGAGGTAAGTCAGACTGTATCAAAGACCCTACACAGAGGCAGCCAGGATCTGCCCCAGCCTTTGTGGGGCTGCAGCATTCCAAGAAACATTTTCCATCCTCAGAAGTTATAGAGAGTCAGAACTTTTACAGCTCATTAGTAAATCATTAATGAGATATTCCCTTTACCTCTCAACAAGCTCCTTGCTTCCCTCCCCCAAACCAATCCTAAAATCCTCCAGTGAAAAAGAGCATTTTGTTTTCAAGGCCCCGTAAACGCCAAACTCCTTTTCTTCCACTCCCCAGAGCATTTTCCAAGAGCTGAATTCAAGCCCCACAATGCTTCTGCCAGGGAGCAGTGGAGCTGGAGCCAACCTGCTCGGCGTGAGCAAGGGCATCGCCACACCATGCCATGCAGGCAACGTACCTGCATCCCAGCTCACCAAAAAACACCAAACTGAAGAGCCAAAGTCTCAGTGAAAGCCTGTTGGATACCTGGCTCCAACAGGGAGCCTCAGTCTACACGAGGAACTTGTCAGAGTGGCCATCGGTGCCAGAGTGAGGAACAGGTTCCCCTTCTGCGATGTGCCAGCGAACGCTTGGCCAACACCACAAACATCAGTGAGAGGAGTTTCCAGCAGCACCAAGTGCACCTATGTGATAAAGGACCTGGAAGCACAAGTGTGTTAGAGAAATAGGCCTAGAACAGGGCTAGAGATCCTCCACTGACAGATGTGTTTTCCAAAAAAACAGACAAGAGTCTCTGCGCAGGGTCAGAACACTTGTCTGAACTGCTTGAAAAGAAATGGGGTCCTGCCAAGGGGCCTGGTCCAAGTCTTCCACTCTATTTACAAAGATTCAGGCTCTCCATCACATCCAAACTTCACAAAACTGCACTCGGGTTTATGAAACAAGTGTTTAGAGAAGTTGTCACATGGCTTCTAGTTTTCTTTTGACTTAAAAAGGAGTAAAAAAAATCCCCCATATGTATCTCATGGCATGTTAGCACTTATTCCTACCCTCACCACAGACTTGGAGTATCTGCAAACATTTAGTGTTTTGGTGTGCTCATTCTTCCAAAATTATCAATAATCTCACACTATTTGTCAGTATCCCTGAAGTCTGAGCTGCTGACACCTTCTGATTGAAAACAGAATTCCCTCATGAAGAAAAAAGTCTGTCCTCAGCCCAAGAGAGAAGTCAGAGTATAAGGTTGCTGAAAGATTAGAAATAAAAGCAAAGACCGCCAAATGTTATATATTTAAATATCATAGGGACTATGGTACTTGGCCATAATGTTTTAATGTATCACTGATAATAACGGGACACGTAAGCACTAATCACAAATTAAAAGGTATCAGTGCCTAGAAGATAACTGGAAATTCAGAGTACAATTTTAAAATGTTTTAAATTGAAATCCAAAACAATTATATTCCACACAGATTTGTCTGAAAAATTTTAAAAATATCATCGTCGACACCAGAATATTTCACACAGGACACTGCCTCCCCTTGACGTTACCTCTCAAAGTCTTCCAGAGATTTTCTCATGCCTGAGAGCCAGGGCAAAGCAAGGTTAGGCCCTGCCTGGGATTTCAAGTTAGTTTTGCATGGAGTTGGTTATTTGGTTATTTGTAACAGCCAACCTCCCAACAACAGTAGCCATAGATGCCCCACGGACTAGGATCTTGCATTCCTTATATCCCTTCTTAGATTTGAGGGGAAGTCAGCATGACAAATGGAAGCTGTCGTGCACCCCAGGAAGAACTGCTTGGCACACAGGTCTGGTACTGAAGAGTGACGCTGAACCGAGGCCCAGCTTCAGTGACAGGACAACGCCCTTCTGCTGCCCCTGCTTCTCCCGTTTCTGCTTGTTTTCAGCCAGATCTGGGCCTCAGGGCAGGCAGTCTGGCCTTTTCTGTGATATTGGGTTATCAAGACCTTTACCAGCACAGAGGACTGGAGATAAAGCCTGGAAGACAATGTCTCTTACGCATTCAACAAGGCCAAGGGCTGGGTCATGCACCTGGGACACAACCACCCCACACAGCACTACAGGCTGGGGGCAGAGAGGCTGGAAAGCAGCCTGGCAGAAAGGGACCTGGGGATATTGGTCCACAGCTGGCTGAACATGAGCCGGCAGTGTGCTTAGGTGGCCGAGGAGGCCAACAGCAATCCAGTATCAGAAATTGGGTAGGCAGCAGGGTTAGGGAGGTGACCAAACCCCTCGGCTCCAGTGAAGCCGCACTGAGTGCTGTGTTCCGTTTGGGCCCCTCACTACAAGAAGGCCATCAAGGCCCTGGAGCGTGTCTAGAGAAGGGCTACAAAGCTGGTGAGGGGTCTAGAAAACAAGGCTTGTGAGGAGCAGTTGAGGGAGCTGGGGTTGTTTAGCTGCAGAAAAGGAGGCTCAGAGGAGACCTTATTGTGCTGTACAATTACCTTGAAGGAGGCTGTAGTGAGGTGGGGACCAGGCTCTTCTCCCAAGCACCAAGTGATACAGTTGGATATTAGAAGTTTCTTCACTGAAAGAGTTGTGCAGCATTGGAACAGGCTTCCCAGGGAAGCGGCTGAGTCACCATCCCTGGAGGTCTTCAAGAAGCATGGAGATGTAGAGCTTAGTAGCATGGGTTAGTGGTGGACTTCAGTACTAGGTTAATGTTGGACTAGGTGACCTCAGACATCTTTTCCAACATGAATGATTCTGATCCTGGCAGTGTCCAGCATCCATGAAACAGACTTCCTAAATTTTACTTAAAGGCTGAACCCCATAGATTCCCATAGTAATGAATGGCCACAGATGCTTCAAGTCAGAACAAATATCTGAGATATTTTACTTTTTGAAGAACATTAAGATGGCAGCTGCCAGCTTTTTTTTCTTTATAAAAAAAAAAAAGGTGGACTGCAGAGGTGCCCTAGCTCTTGAATGGAAAACTACACAGAAAAGCAAAATACTTCTCTACTTGCCAAAGTGCAAAGAGGGAAACCAGACAAGATTGAAATCAGCAATTTTACCCTGACAGTAACATCAAATCTTTCCTAATGGAACCACATGCAACATAAAAGTGATTGATTGCCAGGATGCAAGTGTTCTGGTTGATTTCAAATCAGCTAATTCTAATATCAAGGTACAGCTGGGGGAGCCCTTTTTTTTTTTTTATGTACAGCACAAGTTACATCCTGAACAACTACTTGGTGGAAATGGAGTTCTTACTCTTGCCCTCAACATTCTTTGGACTTTCCCTGCTTTAATCTCCCTGGATTTTAATAGAGGTTGGATTTTGTGGTCACCACCTGTAAAGACAGGCTTAAACACTCCTGTGCCCAAAGAGTTGGCAGTAAGGGTGCATCAACCCCACGGTGCTGGTGGAGGCATCAAGAGCAAAGCCTTTTTGGGTGGGTTACAAGCTGAAAGGACATGGTCCAGTCCCATCGCTCAATGCCTGTGGTGCTCTCCATGCCCAGCTCCCTGCCCAAGGGCCCAACACATCACCCTGACACCTATGTCCCTCATCCTGGCAGGGACAAACTCCTCCATGGTCCACGGCAGAGGGCATGTGCTGCAGGCACGAACATCGATGCCACCCACACTGTATGAGTAGGTCAGGTAGAAAGGAGATATGAAGCTATCAAGGCAATCAGTAGATGCCAAAATATTAGCACAGAGGTAATAACAAAGGGGTACATGAGGAAAAAAGTTCTGAACTAGACCACGATTATGCAAACCAGATGAAGCAAGAACAGCTACAACTAGTTAACAGCCAAGCAAAACCTCCCCGGTAAGAGATTTGCATTTTGCAAGGGCCCAGAGAGACCTATTTTTCTATTTTATTTCTTTAAGCATCTTTTTGAGGAAAAGGGTAATTTAGCTCAATTTTTCCTTGGATTTTTCTTTAGTGAGCACAGTCTTTTTTATTGGGAAAAGAATAATCTTTTCAGGGAAGTTATTAAAAAAGCAAGCCATGTATGTTCAATTAAAATTTTAAATAAGATATGAATTCATTTGCAAAATGTGAAGCGCTAATAACCTTGGCATATTTTAGTCAGCTGCACTTTAAGAACAATCCTCTTCTCCATGAAAAGCATTTTATATAAACAACTTAAATCAGCTCTATTAGCAGTTTTAGAAACAGGGATGTGGTTATGAAGACAATTCCAGCCAGAAAAGGGCAGACATTTGTAGAGGAAAATTAAGGGGAATGTAAATCATTTTCCAATAAATATTCCATACAGAATATTCAGTTCTGTGATATACAATACTGTCTTTTTCCAGAGATATTGCCTTCCCTCCCTGTGGATGCTGAAAGTGATTGCAGTATTAAGTTTCAATTGATTGTTAACAAAACCCCAAGCCTGTTCCTACTTCTGATTCAATCCACTTAGAATAGCAGGCTGAGCTTTTCTAATCTTATTTTAATTTTCCATGGGGGACTGAGCATCCAAAATCCTTGAGAGGGGGCTGCAAGTTTCAACTGTAGGATGCAACAACCTGATTCAAAGTCAATGGAAAAAGACTTTCATTTAAACTAGGTCCCTAATGGCCTCGGCACACTCTGGAAAGTGCCCTGAATTACCATCTTACTCATAAAGCAAAATATCATTCTGCCCATATCAGACCTCCAAATATAGTTAATGCTCAGCCGTTGCATGAAAAAGGATCACAAGAAACAGCCTTGGGAGCTGTCTCTCCCGTTAGAGCTGCCTGTTAATGGGCAGCACTGCCTTTCCTCAGTTCATCGTTACTGACACTGGTTTGGGGAGCTCCTGGGCCATACCACCTTTTGAGACTTGAGTTCTGCATCTCCAGTAACTGCCTGAATCTGAACCTGGGGATGTTGTGCCTCCATGGACTGCAGGGGAAACATGACAACTGTTCCCTGCTCTGCCTTACCTTACCTGTTCACCTCGTACCTTTGCCTTTGTCCTGTTCTGCACCTAGCAGGACAACAGAGTTCCAATTTAGGCAGATTTGCTATTCTTTCACCCATTTTCCCCTTCCAAAACATCCGCAAAATCAAAACAACAAAAACAGGCATCCCAAGCACTTTGGTTTCTTGAGTGCCATCCACTCAGGCCTGTTCCTGTAGGTCCCATGCTGGCTGTTCAGCCCAAGCCCTTCCGCAGTCCCAGGCGCACCACGTGGTGTGCAAGCAGGAATCTGGGGACGGGCAGATGTCTGGGGACAGCCTCAAAAGGCTTGTTCAAATAGCCCACATCCTCCTTTAAAATCAGCCCCTTAACCCACAGTTTAACATGCCTCTCCTGCCCTACCTTCACTCCCTTCCTCTCTGCATGCCTTTTCTCTGCAGCTTCGACATTTTCAACATTAATGGGATAAATACAGGAAATTCCTGCTGCATGTTAAAACAAAGTGGTATTATAGCAGTGTTTCAGACTGGCATATCGAGCTCAGGATAAGGATCCATTACAACCCAGTGCTTGACCCTTTACGCAACTTGTGGTACACTACAAGACATACATTAAACACACAAGTCACATTTCTTGAAATACAAGAAATTACTTAAGTAGACCAGCACCCTAACCACCCCACAGCCAGCATCATCCCATACCTCTCCACTGCAGCTTTATTCTGCAGACTTCATGAGAAAGATGTAAACAGCAGGCACTTATTCTCTAACCAACCAATTTGGCCACTTTGTGATCATTAACACAACATTGCTGGGTCAAGATTGCACACAAAGTATTTCTTCCTTCCCCACTCTCCCCCTTCCACACCAGATGTACGCCAGGCTATGAAAGCAGGCATTTCCCCCATTCCCCAGCCTCTGCTGAGTACAAACCAGCTCCACTCACTTGCTGCAGCACCTCAACAAGATATATTCCCAAGATCTAAAAATAAGCTTGTTAGATTATTTGACAGTCAAAAATTAAATGAAATTGGAAGTAGTAATTATTTTCTTGATTATTTAATACAGTCCAGACTTTTATCAAAATATTTTGACATGAGACGATTTGTGAAAATAAATAGGCAATCAGCAAGTCATTGCTAACGGAAAAGATTTTTTTTTTTTGCAAGGAAACAAGTATATATTACCTGTCACTGCCATGTGAAAGTCATGCTCTAAAAGATGATGTGTTAACAGCACTTGATCTAGAAGACAGCGTAACAGACAGATCAACAGTCAAAAGACAGCGTCATGCAGTGTCACCACATACAGCAGTCGCTGCATTGTACCCAAAGGTTAGTGAACATTTAAGCATTTAGGAGTTCCTGGGGGCAGAGACTGGAGTACAAGTCTGCTTAGCTTGAAGAAAGCCCTTACCATTAGCCTAAAATCAGTGGAAAAAAAAAAGTCACATTCATCCTTCCCCCTCCTTTCTCAGCCCAGAAACTCTGGGCAACCTAACCAGGGGAGTTAGAGGGCACTTGCTTCTCAAAACATCTATATCAAACATGAACAAGGGGCTTGACAATGTTGTGCCTTCTACCACCTCAGCGCTTCAAACTAAACAAGTCTAGGTGATCTCAATGCCCTCCTTCCTCCAGAAGGGGCACGGGACATCTGTCCCGAGCCCAATGTCTGCCACAGCCGGTTGTGCTCATGCTGCCCTGCTATTTGTAACTGAGTCAGTGAGTGCCAACATTAGTGGAGCATTTCTTGCTTCACATCCAGGTAAGCCATGCCTTTCAAAATCCTACTAAGAAGGGTCTTTGGATCTGCAATAAATCAGCTGTTTAGTGTTAGCTCTGAATACATCGTACCGGTTTGTTACAGCACAAACAGCTGCTATACTTGCCTCCCCCTACCTTTTTTTTTTTTTTAAAAAAAAAAAGAGGAACAACATATGAATTGGGTTTTGTTTACTTTAGGGATAACATTAGCATCATTTTCCTATGCTTGCCTCTTTTTTGGAACTAGCTTGCATAACATTTCCTAGAAATATGCTCCATATGTACACCAGCTAGCTCCACCAACTGCACCAGTTCGGAGGCAGGGGGAGGAGGGAAGCGCCCACAAGCATTTGTTAACACCAACACACACCGAGATGGGCTGTGGCTGAGCCAGGTGAATTGTTCCAAAACAGCAGGACAACTCCCATCAGACTTACACAAACTAGGTCTGGAAAGATTACATTCAGCACAGAAAACACACACCTCAATTTGGAAAGGCCTCATTTAGCATCTGGTGTGGTGTGTCAGATTCCATTTGAGATACTGGGCTCCGGAGACCAGCGGGAGAAAACAACACACTCCAGAGTACATGTGTAACATGAGGAGTTAATCCCACACAGGCATTCATCTTTTCAAAGTATATATTTCTGACAGTTTTGGAAAGCACGCTTACAATTTCCATAATGTTTGAAAACATACAGACACTTTCTCTCCGTGTCACGGCGTCTTGAACTTCTGAGGCCCTTTTCGTGACACCATAAACTTCTCCTTGGAAGCACAGTATGATGTCAGAGGATGCAACAGGACAAGAGGTGAAGAGGAAAGCTGTGGGAGCATTCAAATAGCTTTTTCTGGCCTAAAAAAAATAATAAAATAAAAAACTGGAGCTTGATCCAAGAACATTTTGTTCATTTGCTATACAGGGGTGCCTTTTGTACGAGCACAGACTGTTTTGTGGACTCTGGTCCTCTGTAGTCACCATGAAACAGAAAATATACAATGAAGCTAGTGATGTGTTATCATCTAAGACTTCTATGAATGCTATTTCTGTCTTATGTTCACAGTGACTGCTGGTCAAATGTTCATCCACAACTTGATAAAAATACAGAGTTTTAAAGAATTATTGTGGATATTTATAGATTATTTTCTTCTCTTATCTCACAGTTGTGCACAGTTGGCACAATAATGCTTATTAGCATTCAGATTTAAGTGCATCTTCCAAAATAAATAGCTGCTTTTTTTTTTCTTTTTGAAGCTGCTGGTTTCTCACATTCATCAGGGTTAAAAATATCCATATTTTTAATAAACACATACACTTTGATATCATCCAGGTAAGCCAAACAAGTTTTACGCAAGCGTAAGTGAACTGCTGTATCCCTCACCTTCAGACTTGACTTGCGCTATAGTTCCAGCAAAGATTTAATGAACAAATCAAATTTGATGCAAGCTTTCAGAAGTTTTGCAGTTCTAATCAGCAAAAGAAGCGTGCTAGATAATTACTGGAGTGTTGAGTTGATATTTATCTCTGTAATCCCCCAGATGAAAGAACTAGATTTCACAAGAACAGTCTTTATATTTATTACCATACACAAAAAGAGACAACACTGATTGAAGGCAAACATCAAGATGTTAATGAACGCCAGGCTATTTGCGCATTCAGCCCTGTGAAACATATCCTACGTGGCCACATTTGTGGTCACCAGGATCAGGCTCAGAGGTACCAATGTTGATTTGTTCTCTTCCACCTCCTTTAGCACTGCTCTGCCCCACCTTTTATTTATTCAACACTGTTCAGCCTCTTTTATCATTTCATCACAGCCTTTTCTGCTGAAAATCATCATTTCAGCAAGAAAGAGCTCACAAACAGCAGCATGCAGCTACACCACTGAAAAAAGCCTAGGACCCACTCAGGGCACTAAGAAAACCGTGCCCATCAGAAGAACTGCCTTAAGGTTTCCTGAAAATATCAGTCTGCAGTTGGCAGATAGCTCTTACCCCAAATGACCACAGTTTCAGGAAGTTTACTAACCTCTGAACACAAGATACCATAACATCAAACAGCCTTAGGAGACCATTATTTTTACTCATTTTTAATCAGTTTAATCTGGCAGATTCAAAAACTCACTGAAATTAAACAAGGGCCTAGAGGTGCTGAATACACTTTGGATATTTTAAACTTCTTCAGAAATCCTGAGTAGAGCACAGCACTTCAGCACATCAGGTTTAGCAACCATCTTCCATTGTATTGTTACATTGATATTCACACCTACACAGGCACGCAAATACTTCTGATTAAAAATTAAATATAAATGAAACAAAACAAACAGCTCAGGAAGAATACGTGGACTTTCAGCAGTAGAACATGCCTCCATATGCCAAAGGAAGAAAAGCAGAGAACAGATGGCTTTCTTGCTTTGTCTTCAAACCGCTTTCGTACTTACACTACTTCATACTTTGGGTTAATATTTTTATCCAAACTCAGTGATTAAAAATAGAGACAGACAGAGGATTGTATTTCATTCTGTAATTAGGCAGACACAATGAGGTGAGTTCTCAGCATGATACAAAGCAAAATAAAGCATCTGCAGCTCCATTAGTGATTTCCTATGCACATGGGAATAACTTTTACTCCAATGCATGCAATACAAATGAGAATTTAAAAAAAATCAAACCCACAAAACCATCCCAGATTCACTGTGCTATTAACAAAGAAATACCACAAGGCCTTCTTTCAGGACAAGACTTCACTCTTCCTTGACTTCAAGCACATGCTTGTGTGCTTGATGACTTGGAGAATGAAGAAATGGACATTATTTGAATGCTAGAAACAGCAGTGGACTTGCACTTTTTAAACAGTTTGGATAAAAGGCTGCCATATAACTAGTTTTAATCAAAGTTCAACAGAGTTTTAATGAGAGTTCAACAACCTTCATGAATGTTTTGTGCAATGGGAGCGTCACTGGATGAATGCTGACTCCATCAATGCCCACGGTGAGCCTGGGCCACTGCAATGGAGGACACAACCGAGAGGAAGACATGAGATCCAGCAGCCGACTTCTCAATAACTGTGCACAGAAAGCAAAGCAATGCAGCTCTCTGAAACACACAAGGCTCTGTAAACAAGGAGCAATCCAAGGGCTAATCTGCTGAGATTCCCATGTCAGGCCAGAAAGGATCATTTTCTGGCAAAACACTTGAGACTAAATTACACTGCAGTAATTTACTGCAGCAATTCAGATATTTGGAGCCTCAGACCCAAACAGAGCACATGCTTGTATGACCTGGTTCAAGGGGCACCACCCACTACATCAGGTTGCCCAGGGCCATGTCCAACCTGGTCTTGAACACCTCCAGGGATGGGGCATCCACAGCCTCTCTGGGCAACCTGTTCCAGTGCCTCACCACCCAGACTGAAGAATTTCCTCCTAACATCTAATGTAAATTTCCCCTCTTTTAGTTTAAAACCATTTCCTCTTGTCCTGTCGTTATCTGACTGAGCAAAAAGTTGCTCTTCATCATTTTTATAAGCCCCCTTTAAGTATTGAAAAGCTGCAATGAGGTCAGCCTGGAGCCTGTTCTTCTTCAGGCTGAACAGCCCCAGCTCCCTCAGCCTTTCTTCACAGGAGAGGTGCTCCAGCCCTCTGATCATCTTCATGGCCCTCCTCTGGACCCGTTCTAAGAGATCCACATCCTTCTTGTGCTGGGGGCTCCACACCTGGATGTAGTGCTCCACATGGGGCCTCACCAGGGCTGAGTAGAGGGCAGCAATCCTCTCCTTCCTCTGCTGGTCACTCCTCTGTTGATGCAGCCCAGGACGCAGTTGGCCTTCTGGACTGCAAGTGCACACTGCTGGCTCATGTCAAGCTTTTTGTCCACCAGAACCCCCAAGTCCTTCTCTGCAGGGCTGCTCTCAATGAGTTCTTCTCCCAGTCTGTGCTCATGTTCAGGATTGCCCCAGCCCAGGTGCAGCACACCTTGCACTTAGACTTGTTGAACCGCATTAGGTTCACATGGGTCCAATTCTCAAGCTTTTACAAGTCCCTTTGGATGGCATTCCTTCCTTCTATCATATCAACCATACCACTCAGCTTGGTGTCATCTGCAAATTTGCTGAGGGAGCACTCAATCCCACTATGTCATTGATAAGGGTATTAAACAGTACTGGTCCCAGGACAGACCCCTGAGAGACACCACTCGTCACCAGCCTCCACCTGGACATGGAGCCATTGACCACCACTCTCTGGCTGAAGCCTTCAAGCCAACTCCTTACCCACTGAATGGTCCACCCTTCAAATCCATCTCTCTCCAACTTGGAGATCAGGATGTCATGTGGAACCATGTTGAAGGCCTTGCAGAAGTCCAGGTAGATGACATTGGTCAGTCTTCCCTTGTCAACCAATGCAGTCACTCCATCACAGAAGGCCACTAACTGGTCAGGCACGATTTGCCCTTGGTGAAGCCATTCTGGCTGTCTCGGATCACCTCCTGGTCTTGCATGTGCCTTGACATTGCTTCCAGGAGGATCTGTTCCATGATCTTTCCAGGCACAGAGGTGATGCTTACCAGTCTGTAGTTCCCTGAGTCTGCCTTTTTTTTTTTTTTTCTCTAAAACAACTTGTGCTTTGTGAATGACAGCAGAATGATGGCAACTCATTATTGCCAAAACAAAAAATACAAATCAGGTGCCATAAATAACACTAGGTCTGTCGTGCTCAGTGTGAGTAGCAGGAACCCACAGCTGACGTCTAAACAGCCACGGCAGAGGGTGACAGCCAGCCCAGCAGCCAGGGCAGGGCGTGTGCACAGAACAGGACCTGATGATCTGGTGTTTCCGACACACTCACTCTGCTCTATTTACGCGAAGTACAACGGCCTCGCACGTCCCTTCCTTTACCCTCTTAGAAGTGCAGGAATTGCCATGGTGACTGCCTAGTGGCCCAACAATTTAATATCCTGCCGTCAACAGTAGCTGGTACTCAGTGCTACAAAGGAAAAATACAACTCCGCAGCAGGCTGTTACAGAACAGCTAGTCAAGAGGGGAAGTTTCCTACTAATCCCCTTGCCATTTGATATTGGCTTATGGCTTCAGTAGCAGCAGACTCAGACCTTGCCTGCAGAAGCATTTGAACACAAACACAGCATTAAACATGGGCTTACAGACACAAGCTCCAGTCTGACAGTGAAGGGAACGTTCCCATACAGGAGCTGTGCTCCTGAACTGCAGCAGTGGGGTCCAAGTCACAGGGGCTTCTTTCCCTACAAGAAACAGCTTCTGTTTGGCTCCCCACATCAACAAGACCAAGCCTGACACGACACAAATACAGGTGCAAACCTTAGCCTGCCTTAGTTGAAGGGGCCTAAATCTGCTCTGAACAGGCCCACAGATTTCCTGGGAGCTGCCATACCCCAGGTAACAGCTACCCGTCAAGCAGGCAGCCCCCCTCAAGATGACATTTAAAGCTGGAGAGACTGGGGGGGGGAATTTGATGCAGTTACCCCAGGCCTCAGCCTGACTTCAAGGGCTCGGTGCCCGCAGCTGGGCCCCATTCCCCAAAGAACTCGGCACCCAACAGTACCACAAACTCTGATTTCTCTGGGAAATCTGGAATTGCCTCAGCACCAACACTATCGTTCCAGCCAGACCTGAACAGTACCCGATGGCCTTGTACAGACGCTCTCCTGGACCAAAACTGCTTTTCCAGTTGTGATGGAGGATTCTCTCAGAGAAATAAAGCAGCATATGGAAAACCCCCAGCACTGCATGTTCTCATAATTTTTGGAACACTGTAAATATTTGAGTCAGTAGATCTTAATCCATAAACACAGCTGGACTCAAGAAACAATGATGGTAACTTATTATAATTTAAACAATTGTGTAACAAAACAAACCAATCATAATCACTTTGGTTTTCTAAGGACAATAGGCGCAACCTTTTCACAAAGTTAACATGATGGTACATGTAATTACATAAAAATAAACTTACATATGCTAAGATAAATTATTCTCAGCTTTTAAAGAACACTGCAGACGAATGACAGTGGAGGGGGAAAAAAGCTGTATGGTGCAAAGCCAGCATTTCATATAATGTACAGAGCTGGAATAGTAACTGCCAGCCAAAGGACATCCCGTTTCCCTTCTATCCTCTTCCAGAACATATTAGTTTAATTGCTTTATGACCAGGAACATCATTCCCCTAAGTTCACCCTCAATGTAAGCCCTTGTGCACACAGTTTACATACAAAGAACTGGTGGCTGATCTCTGCTGTGATTAAGGAGCAGAACATTTATCCAAACTACAAGAACAGACCTGGGCAGTCAACTCGCATTTTAAATAAATTAAAGGGGTTTTAAGTTCTTTCCTGAAAGTTCAAATAAGTTCAATTCCATCTTATTTCCATTGCCTCTTTGCATTTTCATGAGTGTTTGCATTCAGCAATATAACCTAGAAACAGAAGTAAACACAATGTGGCTCAAATCTACTTCAGAATTGTCCTAAGCTGGGTGCTATTCTGAAACTTTTACCAGGTCAGAGAGATGTAAAGCAGATTCAAGTAACACCAAAACACCCAGCCAAGACAAAACCTATGCAAAGAGAATAATTTGATTACAAACATTTTATACAAGCAAAATACTGATCATGGCTATAAACTCTATTATTTCTCTAACACCAACACGAAAGAACTCCAGCCTTCATATTTTACATTCAGTTATCAAGAAATAAGATCATCACCCAAACTCCTAGAATCCACAGAGATCAAGCGAAAACTGTGAATAAGGACAAAGCTTTGTCAAGTACTATAGAGATGTCAGATGGTCCAGAAATACAATATTCATATTACCAGAATTTGGTCCCCTTATATACACCCCTTAGAAGTCATGGTGGATAAGCCTGCAAACAAGCTACATATATGCTATGAGCCCAACTCCCAGCTCTTGCTGAAGGCAGAGCCATAAAATGAGAAAGTTGCCATCTGAACTAACTCCCTATACCAGGAAAAATCTTAGTTCCAAAATTTCTATTTCAAAAAGAAGCACATGAGCAAAGCAGCATACTTTCCAGCCCTCTCCCTTGCACCGAGAGACAGATGAGCCATATTAACTGAAACTTTCAGAAAATCAAGTATGGAAAACGTCAGCCCTACAGTACAAATCTGGCAAAGTTATAATCAACAAAAATCAGAATCTTATAATAGGAACTGACAGGGAAATTCTAGCTACTTGTGCTGCTTATAAATGCTAACATTAGCTGGGAAAGGGATGAAGCCACAAAGCTCAGATCCAGTTCTGGTTTAAAGCTTCCCCAAGTTTTCAGGGAACATGGATAAAGGAGTTCAGCATGGTCCAGGTATAAGTGCAAATCTTTCAGAAATAATGAGAACATCTATGAACGGTTAAAGGTTCAATGGAACTCTTCATTCAGATTAGAACTATTTTTTTCAACATAGAAAACCACAATAGAGGAAGATGATTTGAGTTCCTGACACGGCCCCCTAAAGTCAGCATGCTGCACTTCACTCTGGAAATATTGCCTCTGCTCCATTTGAATATGTAAGAGTACACTTCTAAAAAAGAAATAATAAATCTAGGACAATGACCACATTAATCCAGACCCCATTTGGCAGGGTCTGCCAAACAAGCATTAACAGCCATTTATGCAAGTTCCTAAATGGGAGATCATTCATTGACTTGCAAATGATGTCACCATTTAATGATGGAATATTTCTTTCCTTTTGTGGCTTTGCCACCCTACTTCTGCACAGCTGCCAGGTAGGTAAACAGAATTCCACTTAATCTGTCTGCAACTTAAAAAAACAACCTACAGCTTGTCCATTGAGGCCAGCGTTTTCAAAGATGAGTGCCTAACATTGGCCAACTAAATCCAAATTTAGGAACATAAATAAGTACCCTATTTTTTTAAAGCCTTTAAATAAGTATCTTATGCTCCACAGTGATCCTATTCCATGCTGTTTTTCAGTAAGAGCCTCAGGGCAGGAGGTGAGAGAGAAGGGGGACATTGTGCTATCTGGATTTGTCATATCCCAGTGTCTTCCAAACTCCAGTTTACTCACATACCAGGAGGACTGGCCGGAGAACTCTAATTCTGCTCCACTAAATCCTTCACAGGTTTGAAATTTAGCTTCATTCCACATCATTTGTACAGCACAAGAACAGTTCTGCAAGAAATTTAGAGGGAGGTGAGATAGTGACTGACATGGCTGAGAACAGGCTCCAATCTGCTTTAATCAGAAAAGCAGCTCCACCTTATCCATCTTCCCCAGCCAACAGCTCTGTCACGGGGCTGCCCCAAACCTGAGGAAGCTTCCTGATGAGTATTTCAGGAAAACTTATTCCTCCAGCTGGCTTAATGCTTTCCACAAATGGGAGACTTCGAACAGTAAACAAGCTTTTAATCAAACCATTCTTGGTTATCTCTATTTATAGGATACAAGTAGTTTTCCTAGTAGATAAGTTTGCCAGTGCAATCTGGGATCTGACAACATGACAGCACGGCTCCAGCGCCACTACCATTAACAAGAAGTCAGACGCGGGAACATTTTCTCATCATGTTCTTCACAACAGATCTGTGGTGAGGGCTCGGGGGAAAAGAGAGGAAGTTGCTTGAACTTTGAGAGTAGGAATGTCAGAAGTACTCACCCTACTCCCACTGGGGTCAGCAGCAGGAGAATAGGCCAAAACTTTCAACAAAATTTTGCCTTATATGTATCAATTTCACGAGGCAGGAGACTGAGTAATCAAAAGATGTCTCCTCACTGGGCAACTGTACCTAAGCCCTCATAGAAACCCCTTTCCCTATCACCCATCTAAGATGGGGATGGGCTGCAGACCACTCTTTGGCTTCCAATCACCTTGGCAGAAGTCTGCATTCGTCCCACCTCAAGCACCAGATCCAGCCGTCCAGCACCTTGGACCCCTTCGATTTGAAGGGTAGAGGCAAAACCTCTTCCAGTGTCAGGATATGTGCACCTGTGTGCCTCTCAGCTGTAGTAGGACCCCAGGGCAACCCTCGCCCACCATCAGCCAGGTCCCAAACATTAAAAGGAATTAATGCAGATATTGAAGCATCTTTGCCCTCTGCCACACAGATTCTTTTAAATCAATACCATGAGCAGGATCTTGCAAGCACCAGCCCAAGTTTTTGCACAGAGGCACACAGCAGAGGGGATACTGCTGCTGATTTCAGTAGGATCAGATGTAGTACGAGACTTAAATTCAAGAAAGAGCTCATTGGGCTACAAAGTTTGAGCCAAAGCACTCTCAAGACAACTTTTTCCTCACTTTCTATGGTTCAAGTTACCTAAACCCAGAGACATTATAAACTGCACCAAACAGTTCCAGTTGAACCTAACTTTTCAATTCCTTCATTTCAATTCTTCTTTCATTTCTCCTTATTTAGTCTTCCCTCCCTACTATTTTTGTCATTATTAGCATCAGAAAGAATGACTCACAAAAAAGTGCATAAATAGCTACTTATGTTACAGGTCAGAATCCCTCAATATTTTCAATCTTCTAAATGACTGCTGGGTCTCAGTTTGTTATTTCCATGTAGTGCACCCAGCATCCAAGGCAAAGCAAGTTTGGGCTGGGGAGAGTCTTTTTTTCCCCCCCTTTGTTTTTCCACACTAAAATAATTGAAGGCAAAACAAGCAAGGTTGCTCATGAAAAATAGCAGAAAAGAAACAAACAACTTGGGACAATAGAAAATCAGAGATTTTCACGGAACTTTTTGTAAGATCCCATTGAAAATGAAGTACCAAAGAATAGAGATACATTTGAAAGTTTCAGGCTGGAAATCTGAAAATAAACCAGTTTCAGCTAATTCAGTCCATAGCATCTATGCTGTACTTTTTGTTGTTGGTCTTGAAGCACACAATCTGCAACAATTTCTCCATATTTCTACACTAAAATAGGTCACCAAAAGGCAGCAGGCATTGTAACCTATACCTCCGTATGCTCCAAATCCTGTGCTTTAGCAGTTCGACTCTGTTTAGCCAATCCTTAATCTCAAGCATAGCTTGTTTGTAAGCAAGATTTAACAAGGCTGAAGCTGACCACACATTTAGAGTTCATTTGTATCTTACGTTCCGAATGCATACACAAAGCATTTTGGCCCTGACGCAGAATTAGAAAGGCTGCTATTCCTAACAGGACGGTCCAAAACGAGGCGTGGGCAACCCAAACCCCAAGTAGGGGCTACTTCATCTCCTGCTTCTGTGGTGGCTGAAGTTACCTGACAAGATCACTCTGTCCCCTCTAAAGCTGGCTGGACTCTCAGCCACATCTTCTCCCATCTACTCCAAGGAGACTGCACTGGCTGGGACCACGAGGCTGAAACCAGGAAGGTGCCAGGTGCAGGGCAGGGGTGGGATGGGATCTAAGGGCAGCAGATGCCCCAGCACTCAACAGGACCATGTTCTGACTTAGAAGAACTACCCCTTAATGCTTATTCCAAAATGATTTACAGAGGTACAGGGGAGATGAAAACTGAACATTAGTGAAGAAAGGAAAAAATACATTTTCAGTTGATTTTTGAAAAGTCAATGAGAACAAAATATGGAAAAGTTGTTCCAGATGGCAGGAATTTACTTCAGGAATTTCATTTAATCACTTTCTTAGCAAGATGTTTTGATTTGGATGACATACATCAACTGCATACTTTAACAGTCCTTCCTACTGAAGTAAATGTAAAGCTCCCAGGAGTAGGAAAGGTTCTTGGTGCTTTTATTTTAAGTGCAAGTACAGCATGTATGGAGCTGACAGTCCTTTTGTTATTTCTCTTGAGAAAAAGCAATGATTCAAGCCATGCTGCAAGAACGCATCCACTCTGACAGCAGCCTGCAAGGCCATTTGCCTGAGTCCTCTGTTCTCTGCACAGAGCTACCAGAGCAACCACCTACTCCCACGCCCTACCTGCTAGGTATGATGGCTGGGTCCCAACTGCCTTGAAAATAAGCATGATGGGTTGAGAGAGAAGGAGAACCTTAGGAAAATACGCTTGTCCCAGCTCCTATAATCTGATTCCATTTCAGCAAGCCCCTGGGGTACTTCCCCAAGATAATTCACCAAATCAATGCCCCAGAGGAACATCAGTAGGACAAACAGCTCTCATCAGGTAGGTCATTGAATCAAAGGGTTTGGGTTGGAAGAGAACTTAAAGCCCATCCTGTTCCAACCCCTGCCATGGGACCCCTCCCATCAGCCCAGGCCTCAGGCACTGCCAGGGCTGGGGCACCCACTGCTCCTCTGGGCAGCCTGGGCCAGGGCCTCACTGCCCTCTGAGTGAAGAATTTCTTCATCATAACTGAACTAAACCTACTCTTTTAATTTAAAGCCATTACCCCTTGTCCTGCCACTCTACTCCCTGACAAAGAGTCCCTCCCCAACTTTCCTGCAGCCCCTTTTAGGCACTGGCAGGCTGCTGTAAGGTCTCCCCAGAGCCTCCTCCTCTCCAGGCTGAACAACCACAGCTCCCTCAGCCTGCCTCCACAGCAGAGGTGCTCCAGCCCTCTGATTGTCCTCATGGCCTCCTCTGGACCCTCTCCAGCAGGTTCAAGTCCTTGTGCTGGGTGCCCCAGGGCTGAACACAGGGCTCCAGGGGGGTCTCACAAGAGCAGAGGGGGACAATCACCTCCCTCACCACCCTGCTGGCCAGGTGCAATCCACAACATGGTTGGCTTTCTGGGCTGTAAGTGCACTTTGCTGGCTCACATTCAGTTTTTCCACCCACCAACACCCCCAAATCCTTCTCCTCACAGCTGCTCTCTGTCCATTCATTGCCCAGCCTGTATTTGAGCTTGGGAGTGCCCTAACCAGGTGCAGGACCTTGCTCTTGACATTGTTGAACTTCACGAGGTTGACACAGGCCCACCTCTCCGGCCTGTAAAGGTGTCTCCTGGTGGCATCGCCTCCCCTCAGTGTGTTGGCTGGAGCTGTATTCCTATGGACATGGTGTGCGAGGCCCCCTCTGAAGTCTCAAAACAGTCAGACAAAACTTTGTGGTTTCAGCAGTGAGGGAATTCCTCATTTCACGCAGGTTTCTCCCACACTACAACCATTTAACCCAGCTCTCAGTAAAACCTGACAGGTCTGAGAAAGCAGTTTCATTAAATGCAGTACAAGACAAGTGGGTTTGAGAGATCCTACCTGCCTTAATTTTATTTGTAAAAGCCTGGGAGGGGAACACAGATGAAGAAACAGCACACGAACAGGTCAGCATCAGAATTATAGCACAGATTTCCTACATTTCAAATAGACTTATCTTTAAGGCCATAGCACCTCTCAAATACAACATTAGAAGCAAATTTTTTGTAGAGGAGTTTATTAGGAGTTGAAACTCAGTTTACACCTAAAGTGCACATCAAAGTTCTTAAAGACGTTGAGAATTTCAGCCACCTCCACAACACTGCAAATGCAAACTATCTTCTCGCACAGCTTCTTCCTGCAGCTGTACTCTGAAGGGAGATATACATACACATACAGGTATGTATATTAGTTATTAGAATAACTGTAATAAGGCCTTTTGTTTGGCGACTGTCTATTTCTAAGAAGTGAAACATGATGAGATTTAGCTTGCCAGCTGTGCGTTTCACTTTCCCATATCCCCAAACAGAGATTTAAAATAGCCTGTTTATCAGATGTGTATCTAACTCATATTCCACTGTGAGGTCTAAAAAGGAATTTCCATTCTTACAAATGTCCCCCTTGTGGGGCATTACCGTCTGTTCTGATCATTGTAAAGGGTCCCTGTTTCCTTCTAGTCCAAAACCCACTGAAGCATTTCTTTAATGACTATAAAAAAAAGGCTAGAGGCTTTCTTGCCTTTATATACAAATACATTACCAATTAAAAGGTAACTGTGAAAAATAAGGCTGATAATGGAATGCCTTCTGCAACCTGAATGGGAGCATTGCTACCATGACATTGAAATAATTAGTTAATCTACCCTCTAATTTGTCTCAATTTGCACTAGCAGAATAGAAGCTGCTGCCTACTTGATTTCTCATTGAAAACAGTGGTAGGAAAACAAAGAATTTTTCCACCACCCACCCATTTTGCACATAAACTTCTTCCTTCTTTCCACCGCAACTGTAAATCTGGAATACAGCTCCATTAAAGCAAATGGAGTTACACTCCAGGTTCACTAATGAAAGCAGAATTTGGCTCAGCACCACCAAAGTACACCGAACTCATGCATTTGAAAATGCCTTGTGACCACTGCCAGCCTGCTGCCTATGTTCTTGTTCCACTGCCAGGTTTAGCTCAGCGAACAGTTTACAGCAGACAACTTGTGTTGAATGGAGACCTCTTTCTCTTCTTCCACCACCACCCTTACTTGCAAAGGGTTTCTGATAACTTCATCTCCCTGATTACTGGCAGATAAAAGGCAGATCCCCCTTCACCCAAGGTGCACAGATAGAAGAGAACACGTGCATCGGAAACACGAGTGTGGAAAAAAGGAGTTCAAGGCAAAAGCCTGTACCTCAGCAAGGCTCTCAGTATGACACATGCACATTTCTACCAGGTACCAGCTATTTTACTACCCATGCCTGGCCAGATATATGACTAATTCAGAGCCACTAAGAGACGTTTTGGGATCTGCATGCTTAAAAAAGGTGTGAGAGAACAAACTGATGAAGATCTTATTTCCTGTTAGTTGTAAACTTTCACAGTACATTGTCTTTTTCAGAAACTATTTACCTGCATACATAAGACATGATACCTTAGTTCCCAAATCGATCTCCATTTTGATTGCTTCCATGAGATGAAACACCATTATCCAAAAAAACAAGTACAAAGCGTACAAGTCAGAGCAAGCATTTGCCAAAATATTAGCCTTCAGCACTTTTTAAATAAACATAAGGGCATGAGATGACCTTTAAATTGCTTCTTGACACATACTAAATCTACAGAAGTAAGGGAGATTCTCTGGAAAGAGCTGTAAATTTTGGTATTCACAGTGTATTTTTAGCATATCTAAGAATATTTTGTATACTAAAAGAGTCCTGCATGCAGCAGAAATTCAGGGATCTCATCAGGCTTTGAAAGTCTAGGGCCTAAGTTAAACGGCAGTCAAAGGAGTAGATGGATGGCTTGAAGCAAGAAATAACCACCAGAAGCTAATCAGAGTTTGCATCAATAGTGTGACACTCTTCTATTACCCCCCCGCCACACACACAGACCCCTCGTGCTTTAAAGCAGTATTTGGGGATTAATTAACAGAAGGTCCTTCTCCCAGACACGCTCCTCTGCTTCCGAGACACGAAGCACAAGGGCCAGGTGACAGCAGTCTGAGGTGCAGACACTGAAGACACAGAGTAGTAAGCCGGGAGAAGCCTCCCCGTGCTCCCCGTTTTCAATGGGTGACTTCTGGATCCGAATGGAAGGTGGGTGGCAGAAGAAATTATCACAGGAACCAGCGATGCCAAGAACAGCATAAGGAAAACAAGCAACACAGATGCTGTCTGGAGAGAATTCCAAGAGGCCCTCTGCATCTACAGGGTGCATCAGTTGGACCTCACGCACACAGTGGGGGGATCTGCTGAAGACTTTTGCTTAGCATAAAAAGCCTGCCTCAAAGGGAAGATCTGTTTCATTGGGAAGGAAAGGGGAAAAAGGATTGCAGATGGTTGCTCCAGGATGAATGCAAAGAGCATTCTTTCTTTTGTACCATGGACAAAGTGCAACGAACAGCAAATTTCACAGGACGAATGCAGCCTAGCAGAGCTCCAGGTGGTTTGAGCTGCACCCACTTGCTGGTACCATCACTGAATTTGGTCACAGCACCACGTAAACTGTTTGTGAGAGAGGTGCAAACAGGCATCTTGTACCAGAGGTGTGATGGTGTAAAAACATCACGGGCTTACACACAAGGCAGATGGAAACTGGATCCAGTAGGTACAGATGACTGCAAGTATTCGCCAGCTCAGGCTAAACTAGATGGGCTGAACATCACATCTAAATGAAAGGGACAGTCGTGCAAGCCTGAAGGAACAGCAGACAAGGACAGAGTAGAACACAAGGAGAATTTGAAAGGGGCTACATTTTCTGAACCATGGCTACCAGCTCTGGAGAACTAAGGGGCACAATTAGCAACTTCCAAGCTATGAAGTGTATCGCTTAAGAAACCCAGCACCACGAAAACCAAGACAAAGTCAGCGGGGTTAGACACCGCTCACAGACTATACAATTTTTAACAATAAAAGTGAACTGCCAACACATTTCTCCCTATTTCTCACTCACATGCGTTCCCTGCAAAACTCATCCGAAGCTTTCAGAGCCTGGAGAGGCAGGCTGCTTTGTCACACGTTCCTGAATAAATCAAGAAGTTGTTCTGCTCTCATTTTTTTCTGAGAGGAAAAGTGCTGACCAGAGATAATTGTGCATTCAGTGTTGCCCAATTCAGTCTGTAGCAGCTACAAGTTCAGTGTCTTCCCACCCTGTCATCTCCTAGGGGCAATTCCTGGCAGGGAGCACCAGCAGCTCCCTGTACCAGTTTCCGTGGATCCTCCCCTGGAGTATCTCTTCCCCCAAGCACTACATTCAGCAATTTAATTTCACAGAATGATGCTTAAGAGTAGGTCACTGCAATATGGAAACCGTGTGGGCAAATCAGTAGTGAAAATGAACAAGTGAAACCTGGACTTCGATTGCATACAATCCCAACCTCCCGCCCTGTCATCTGTGACACTTTCACCGGCACAGAGGAAGTAAATGCTTTAAGCAGAATAACAGAAGTTTCACAGCTCTATTTCTGTCCTGTGTAGCAGACTCCGTACCAGACAGGATGACAGAAAATCCCATCCCAAGGACCTAGCTCAGTGCTGCCATTACAGACCAGATCCAGCTCAGGGCCTGCGTCGCCTGCTAAGGGGGCATCAGTAACACACACAGCCATGAAGTTAAGACAGAGAATGTTTTGATTGTTAATTCAAGATGCTCTCAGAGCTCTGTGGTGACCCAGCTGGTCATTCCTGCTCTTGTTTGTCTGAGCAGAACAGTCCACAGATCACAGTGGTTATGAGTAAGCAAGCAAGCATGTGTGCATTTTTGTTGACAGCATCTTCCCAGAAATGATCACAGAACCCGACTGGTACTCACGAGGTCTCACCCTCTTTAGATTTTTTTTCAAATACATTATACATATATATTTATAAATCTTATTTCAGATGAAAGCTGTTCCTTCTTCGTCAGCCTTCGATAACTTCCTGCAGACAAAGACGTACAGAAGCTGCTGCTCAGCACGGGTGCACTTCTTGCACGTATTTAAGGATTGCAAATAGTGTTCTCCTTGGCCACATATTTCCACCCATGGGGTGATGTGTTTGCATACGCTGTGGTACATGATCAGGGATTACTTGGGATATACTGTACCTCTAATATTTCAAACCCAGCATGCCACATGCTGGGAACCAGGTAGCCTCAGCTGTTTGACTTCTGAAAACAGCTCCAGATGTGAACATGTTATCTTCCCTTTTTAGAGATGACTCCTCCCATGATTGCCTTTTTTCCCCCCAGAAATGTGAAAACTAAACTTAGCAGAGAAATAGTCAGAAAATAGAAGAAAATTACAGTTTGTGTAATATGAAATACATTCAGATAAACCAGGAAAAAAACCTACCAAAATAACTACAAAATTTGTAGTTCTCTGGAAAGACCAGGGCCTGTTTTTCAGAGCATGGGAATGGACCAACACATTCCTCACACATCAGGATGCCTGAAGATGGAAGCAGGTAAATTTAGATGGTTATCATTGCAGCCCCTGTATTTTTAAGCCTCTGGTAAGACACAGCTGGAGATATTCAGACTGCATCAGGGCTTATAGGAGATCCAACAAGTGAGGCAGGAGGTATTTCAGGAACACCATCCTTGTGCTATGTAATATTCTCTCACAGTAACGGTGCCCTTCCATCCATTGTGCTGATGTGTAGCCCACTGTCATTGTGCCCAAAGTAATTCCTCATGGAAGAGGGGACCTTCACGTGTGGGAAACTACAGAGCCTCAGATACTGAGCAATGCACTCACTGATACTGATCCTGGACAGTGTTCAGTTGTGCTTTGGTTCCTAGATAACACTGACACAGATGCCAATGATTTGTTCAACCCTACAGAGCTCATCTGTCACCCTTCCCTGCCCCAGCACACTTCTGAACAAGGCCACAGTTCTGCAACACCAACCATCCTGCTGTGCACACGCTGGCAGAGAAGACAGGCTGCCTTCAGAATAAGGCATGCTACGGGGAGAGAATTGGGGTTTACCTGGCTTCTTGTCTCCATCACCTCTGTAAGTCCAGAAGACTTCTGCCTCCTTACTGAAGTTTTAGGGAGTTGAAGTACTTTGGAGGCCTGATGGTCCTTTATTACCTCACCTAGAGGCCTGAACAGCCAGCATCGTGACTTCTGACCCTGATCCCACAGCACACAGTACAGTTTAATTAATGGCTTATTGGGGACTTAAGCACACATCCTACACTTAAAATTATTGATTACCTAGAAGCTGGAGTATGCCGTCTACCTCTCACCTTAATTGCTTAGAAATGCTGGTGTTTTCAGCCAAGTGAACTGGCAATAAGCACAACAGAGGATTTAGAAGAAAAAACTGATCCTTCAGGGAAGGCAGGAGCCTGGACCACCCCCTGCAATTGTTGCTAAACACTCTGGGATTCTCAGAGGGCAGCTCAGTCACTGCCATGCTAAGGGAGAGCACAGCTACACCCTGCACAGAGCTAATTAGGCTGAGAGGAGTCACTGCTGGTTCTGTACAAGACATGAGTGGAAGCAATAGATCAAACCCGGATCTTGAACTCCGGTAGTAAACACAAGGCATATCCAGGAGGAGCTGCTGGCAAGCCCAGCACCCAAGGAGCAGGGGAATGTTCTCGTGACCCCATCTGTAGGCATCCCAACGGCTCCTCTGAAATTTCACAAGCGAGGGGATGTCCTAGATAATGGATGGGAGCCCAGCTGCCCCCAGATGAGGGAGTTTCCTTTGTGCACAAGTCCCCGAGTTATTTCAGCAGCATCTGGCAGCGACACTCATGTTAGGGCTGCAGATCTATTTATAAAGCCTGATTGTTCGTTTGGGGACAGCTCTTGGCATACGAGGCCTCAGGAGAGCTGGAGCGATCTGGTTAACAAAACATCCAGCAAACTGGGAAATCAAGTCTGCTTTTGATTTATAATGCAGCAACTAAAATTATGATTTGCCAGGCTCATTTTGGCACTCTCATAATTCAGCTACAGTTCTGATTATTTTAAAAAAATAATAATTAAAAACCCACCAAGTTTAATTACCATAATTATGGAAATACTGAGTGAAAAGGACTCAAAAATAATGAAACAAACTCACAGCTCCAACTCCGCCAATTAGCAGGATGTTAGGTTTGGGAGACAAGTCTCAGCAAGGGAAAAACTCCTGCTGCAATGGTGCCAGCAGAGAAGGGACAAACCCACCTAGCATCTAGGTTATATCACAAACCTATTGCACCCTCTTGTGCTGAGGTGTCAGCATTACTTTGGCTTGGCTGCCTCAAAACTAATTGCTCTGCAGCACTTGACCTTCAAAGCAGCTCTCCTGCAGCACACTACGGCACTGCACACAGCAGCAGCACATTGAGGGCTCCTATGGGCACCCAAGTGAGGAACTCATTTTCAGTGCACAACTGAACATCACCGATTTCCAGGCTTCTGTGGGTCCCTTGAAGCTCTCATAGATGAGCTCAGGTTTTTGTTGAATTCAGACAGTATTGGGAACTCTGTAAAAGTCACTTGGCGGATGTAGCATCCCACAAACCTGCCTGGCCACAGAGATAAACTGCACCTTTTCTGGGATTCCTAGAAAGGAAAACAAAGCTAAGCACCAATAAACACAAGGAGGATCCCTGTAAGACATGAGTATTTCTCCAGCGCTAAGGCCTAAGGGTAAGGGTATCACATCCAGTACAGGTGCTGCAATTTAAGTAAAGAGCAGAATTGGAACAAGTTAAGAAGAAATCAGCAAGAATAAGATGTCTAAAAACTGAGAGACAAGGCCAAATGATCAGGCAGCATCCTGCCTAGGAAGGATGTCTTCAACTAGGCAAGAGGGAACCAACTTTTTCCTCTCCACTCCTGGATGACAGGATGAGGAATAACAATGCTAATTTGAACCATGGGAGACTATAGTGAAACATTAGAAAGACAAAAATCTCTCCAATCAGTCTGTGCAAGTATTCCCTCCCTGCAAATTGAGAACAGATTACGCAGAGATGTCAGGAATGACCCAGGTAGAGCCGATCCTGCCTTGAAGCAGAGGGCTCAATTACATGATTTCTCGAGGTTCCTCCCAGGCTTGTTCCCAGTGCTTTCAGCTCTGGAATTGTTCCTCTCTGATTAACACCCAGGCTTGCTTTCAGAGTATTACACACAAGCTTGTCCAACAGCTAAACACAGAAGTCAGTCTCTGGCAGTCGCATACACAATCCCCAGCACGGTCTGTATCTCCTGCTGGTAACACTGGCGGCAGCACTAATTTGCAGTTCCTGATCACTGAAAACAAAACATTTCTAAACATTTTGCCATCTTCAATGCAAGTTTCAGGCTAGGTTAAAGCTGATTTGTTATGGTATGAAAAATTATCAGACAAAATCCACAGACCAACTACCACGTGTCTAAATCAACAGAAAGCAGGATGCTGAGCTGCTGCTGTCAGCATAGTGCCACAGCCTCCTTTAATCCTGGCCCATTCCTTCCTGAGGATTAAATCTAAATATACTAAATAAAGCTCTAAAAAGGGACAAGATCACCATAAATTCATCTCAGGAACGACCTTTCCAACACCTCTTTGTGAATGCAGGACTGCTGCAGGAGACATGGGGGATCCGTTAATGTTTGCTGTGCTGATTGGGAAGCTTCCAAAGCATCGTTCTGGGAAGGCAGGATGGGCCTGAAACAATTGAAACCAAACTGCATTCGAATCCATGAATCAAAGCACTTGCAATTACCATTTCAAGGCAGGTGAAACAATAACAAATAATGAACAAAGATGTTTCAAGTCTTTGCTGATGCACTCTGTGCTTACTAAAGAAACTGCTAACTGGACACATTCTCAATAGCACCAAGGTGATTGCCTGCGATAGCCCCAGTTAATCAAGTCTTTGAGAAAAATGGGGATGTAATCTCCTGTATTGTAAAGTAGTATTTCAAATCTCCTCCAGCATCCAACGTAGCTTTTACCGTCTTTACTTAGGTTTAGACCAGAGGCCACATGAATTCTATGCCAGGGTGCAATCTGGCCCAAACAGTGCTGCCCCTTTGACCCGTCAATATGGGTTAAAAACCACACGGGTCAGCAGCAATCCCTCCAGGTCTCACAGTGTGGGTTTACAGCATCCTAGATGAAGCTCTCTGCATTGAAGACTTAAGGTCTTGACAGGATTTACATAAAATTTTATTACAGATCAAGACTCTAAGTGTTTTCTGTATTATTAGAGTTCCTAAAAACACAGGCTTCTCCCCCATAAGGAGATATCTGCACACTGATGACAGGCTCCTCTAAAAATCTCTCAGCGGCTCCTCAGAAGTGGTCACAAACCACAGGTTGAGCAAGTGGTTTCAGTAATTTCCCTGTATGCTTTTCTTTGCGCCTCAATCCATCTAACCCCAGCCACAACCCACCTAACCCCTTGTAAGGGGGCATCTTTCAACCTTCCTTGGGTCAGCTCAACAGGAAGAGCTGCCACCCACAGCCAGCACCACGGAGGCCTTTCAGGGTTAGGAGGAAACCTCAGACAAGGCTCTGAGGTCAGCAGAAAGGTGATATGCAGGGCAGGCAGAAGCACCAGCTGCACGGCAATCAGCACACGACCCATGTGGACACAAAGGACTGCCATTCAGAAGGACCGGGGGACAAAGTCTAGCACCAGACTGTGCTGAAGGCTCCAAGATGTGAGCAGACGTCTTGGTGACCTCCGGCTGCCAAAATGAATGGCTCTTCTTTTGACTTCTCAAGTGCATTATATAGGCAAAGGTTTGCTGCTTGCACTGTCGAGGTACTGCAGTTCCCTAACCCCATGCAGAGGTTCATTTTAACAGTGCAAGCCATTTTGCAGCAATGATCCATCCAAGCTGTTTTGGTATTGGGCTGAATAGAAAGAAGCAGCTTTAAGTAACAGTGAGCTTTTGGCTCAACAGGTACAGAAACCCAGCAAGCATTGCTCATCCCCTAGTCCTCCCAGCTCAGCCTGCTATTAAAGCATTTGCTAAATCCCCTATCAGCAGAACTGGAAGCCATATAGGTAAACCGAAAACAAAGCTGGCCTTTCCAGATGAGCTGATGGAATAGGAGTGCTTGCCTGCAGAAGAGAAAGGGGAGGGGAACTAGCTAAGCCTCAGGCTCCAGGGAATCCACGGCTGGATGATTTCTGGGCACCCATCCTGCTCTTGTTTTCCTGGAGTCATAGGGCATTAAGTTCACGTCCGTGTGGAGCTCATGCTACTCTGGATCTGGTGACAGCGACGCCCCGGCTAGCAGAGAGCTCCTCTGCTGACAGGCAGCTGGGTCGGGACCCAGCCACGTCCCTGCCGCAGCCCCTCAGCGCCTGTTTGCATTGGCCAGGGCCACAGCAGCAGCTGAGCTCGGCGAGGTGCACATCGAGCTCAGCACCACTGCAGCCCAGGTTCGTTGCTGGCAACACGACTCGCGCTCCAAAGATTGCCTGCTCCTCTGTCCCCTGAGCAGGGGGGAGGAAAGAGGGAGAGGAGGAGCGGACAGAAAAGGAAGCTGATTTTCACCGCAGCTGCAAGCTCCGGCTCTAAACTGCTAACCCCTTTGCTCCTTGGAAAGCTGACTCCCAAATCCCTAGGTGTTTCATTATCTCTTCTGCTCCCTCCCCGAGTTTCTCTCAGGTAATTGTTCCCACATAGCATCTGCTTCAATCCGAGCCAGCTTCCTCCTTCACTGAGGTTTTCCAGCACAAGAGAGATGATGGCTTTGCTTCAGCTCCCTCGATCCCTGCATAGGCAGTAAAAAGCCTGAGAGGCAACTAAGCGAGTTTGTGCTGGGACCAAACCCGTTCCCAGGTAGTCTGAGCAACACCAGCCCCATGGGAAGCTCTCTTTGTGATACCAAGACACAGACTGAGCATAGAAACAGATCGTACCAGGCGGAGAACGTGACCAGACGCAGATGAACTTGCCTTTAGCCCCACTCACATGTGCTGCTGAGGGATTCCTCCAGCACCAGGAAGAACCACGGGATCGTCAGCGCCGCATGGCAGCTGATACAGCGGTGGTCTCAGAGAAGTCACCGTTCTGCTACGAACAGCAGTCAAAAGGAGCTGCGAGAACTTGCATCTTTGGTCCCAGTTAGGTCATCGCAACCCTCACAAGACAAGCGAGGGATCATGAGCTCATCCCTTGGCAGGAAGGGACTGACTGCAGCTTGCAATATTCATAGTAATTTGGGTAATTTAATGCAGAGGGTGAAGTTCTCAGCCAGGGTAAATCAGAGCAATGTCAATTTTGCACTACTGAAGCACCTGGGTTAGCCTGTTAATAAGAGCTTAACTTATATTTAAAAATGTATTCTGTTCACCTTGAAGGTGACCCCTTTAACAGTATTTTTTTGGTTTTAGGCTGCTGTAACCATCACCTAATTGCTAGCTGGTCAGTGTTACAAAAGGCAAAGCGCTCTCCATCACGGCTTTGTCTGGTAAGACCCAGGTAAGTGGAAAAAAGCATGGTTCAAAGCTATTTTCATCAAGTTGTTAGGATGCATGCAGATAATCATGAATCTCAACAGGCAACTAATACTAAAAATAATTGACTAGCTTTTTAAAGTGTAGTGCTGTTCACTGGGCCAAATTCAATACTGCTATAAATTCCTGGAAGCACCACAGTAGGAGATGTATCAGGGATCTCCAGCCTTTCCCATGAACGGGGATCACCAGGCAGGAACGCTTTCATTGCTCTTGGCATTAAGCAAGGAGTAACGCTGAAGGACAGGGCACTACAGCAGAGCACCCACGCAGACCGGGTTATGAATACTGTGCATTCAAAAGGGCAAAGAGACAACAGAGCAGTGCAATACAGGCACTGCAACAAATATTCCTGTTGATCTGTTCAGGCAGCTTTGTTCCTATTGAAAGGCAATGGAAGTTCATACTCTGGTCATGGACATGCCATGAAGTTCCCACAATTTGGGTGCATATCCCCAAGTATGGTCTTTGGTCTCCATTTTCTTCCACAGCTCCTTCCCCAAACGAACTGCTGCTGAAGCCAGAAGGCTTGTTTCTTGACACAGACCCAAGGAAGCCCAGCATCTCCTCCTAGGCTAGGTTCTGGGAAGTCCACGCTCTGGATAGCTCTTGTAGCAGCCTCAGGATCACCTCCTTAAGGAAAGGAACACTATTCTTCCCCCATTGCCACCAATCCTGCAACAGCAGCACTCCATCTGTGGCAATATCACCCCCCTGATCACATAAAAAGTATCAGGTCTAAAGATTTTATGCTGAGCCTGAGGCTTACGGCCATGACCTACAGCCACCACCGTGCCTGCGAGTGATTTGCTTTCCTAGGAGCAGGCTTTCGGACAGGCTTTTAACCTGAAGTCCAGCAGCTGAGTAGGTGGCCACTTAATATCTCTAGGTACTTTCAGAGAAAATTAGGTGAAAGTCCAAATCTAGGTTGACATTCCCTCTCTCCGAGAAACAGGCCTGCAATAAATAAGGCTGTGTGCAAGTTGTTGTTCCTGCTAGAGCGCTCTGCGCAGCCACTTACTGCCAATATGTTCCTCATTAGCACTCTGGGAAGCTGCGAGTGCATAAGGCACTCTACAGCCCCATTTTTATTCTCCTCTCAAACACATGGAAACACTTTAAAAGTAAGAGCCTTGGGACCTGTGCAAGGGCGACAAGTGACAAGATGAGAAGAGGAGACCAGAGCCAGCCCCTTACAAATTTGAACCATCCAGTCTTTAATCCACAACAACCAAAAAATTGATGCTAAGCAAACCTAGACCTTTTTCAGAAAGTAGATTACATGTGTAATGGAAAAAATATAGGCACGGGGAGTCTGGCCTACAAAAATTGGTTCAAGTTAAGAGCCTTCACTTTGCTTTCCATGATTAATGGAACTACATGCAACTTAGTCAACATTTCCATCCCCTTCTGAGCCTATTGAGAGCTTTTTTTTTTTTTTTAGGAAAATGGAATTTTAAGACTACATAACATTTCCATAGCTTACAGTAATGAGGTGATCAACAGTTTCCCTCTTCAAATATTATCTACCTCTCAAGAAGCAGGGAACAGAGCAGTATTGCCCTCATACCTCCCACTCTGGGCAACACTTCCCTGCAGTTCCATTTCAGCAAGAGGAAAGGCAGGATCCTTGCAGGAGCAGTGCCACAAAGCACAGCACAGAGCTGGCCTGGTCCTTTTGGAGGGAAAGAAGGTGGCATCCCTCTTTTATTGGGCTTGATGCATCATGTGGATGCCCAAGCCTCTCCATAAGTGAAAAGACACAAGCAAATTCCTACTGGAAGAGCTGAGCCCTCGCACTGCGCAAAACAGAGGCAGGCGGTTAGTGCCAACCCCACAGGACTGTAAGAGTTAAAGCTGTTGTAAGAAATTTATGCATGTGCTTTCATGCCAGTGGAAACAAGAAAAAGCCTAAATTCTCCGCATTGGCACAGCAGGTTCAGCTTTGATCTCTCAGGAGGTTCATTTCCTTCATTAGGCTTTTCTTAAAATTCACTTTATGAACCCTTTTCATTTCCCCCCTGCATTCCCCCACCCCCCCAGCTCCCCAAAGCCTTTATAGATTCATTTAACAAAGCGACAGGGTGGGGGAGGAGAGCCTCATTTAATTGCCACTAACCATTACCTGAAGCTGCTGGTCATGCACAGGGATGCAGGAGTCATTCCTTGTGCAAGGCACAGGAACTGAAGGAGGGAAGAGCCCCACCAAGGCAATAATAAACCACAGGCAGGAACACTGGGAGGAGAGGAACAGGACCACAGAGCACTGATGAAGGGAAAGGTGAGGCAGCACAGGGAGATCTCCAGCACAACTTGGACAATCATTGCTGCAGAAGAGGTGGAGTACTTACAACATGCCCCATGTTGTGCCCTCTGCTTCATCTCCACTCAGTGCTCAGTAGCTGATCAAAAACCAGAACCTCACCCCATTTTGGGTGTCGCACTGCACACAGAACAGACACTCACCTTTTTTTTTTTTTATAGGGAAACTACAAGGTCAAAAAATCCCTGCCATGCAGTTTAGAGAGGGGTTTTCTTTTTGGTTCTGCACCCAACTATTCTCAAGGCTCAGTACCAAGGTGATGACAGCATTAGGGCACATCATTTACAGCTGCTGTTCCTGTTAGGGGAGGCAGGGGCACAGAGGGGCACCCTTTGAAATGCCTTCCCCCACCAACTCCAGCCAGGAGAATTTCAGCTCAGCATCTATTCATGATGGGCTCCTTGCAAAAAAAAATAAAACAAGGTTGTGCACACATCTCATGGCTGACCTGCATGCAAGCTACAAGTTGGTGGGGAGATCGCTTCTCAAACAGAGGGCTGCATCCTTCCTGGCAGCACGTCACCTTACACCACAAAAGCCTTTCAACAGCAGGGGATGGAAAGGTACTGCTGCTGCCTGGGCTGCTGAATCCAGTCCCCTGCTATTGTACTCAACTGGACTGTGTAATTCTATTCACAGGCAGCAGCTTCATTTTAACAGTAGTTTGTGGCTTTACCCCCACTATTCCTATTAAAAGCTTAACTTCTTATGATTATCCAGTTACTTGGAGTAATTTAAACAATGAAACAATCCAAGTAAATTGTAAGACTATTCACCAGCTCATTTGTGTAGATGAACTTGGTTAAAGGCCTTGGAAGCAGATACTGTTCTTAATGAGAAAACTGTGTCCTGATTCCTGCTGGGGCTGTAGCAAGCCCTCAGGGCTTGTCCTCTGACTTAGGAGGTAGCAATCCCCATTTTGCTCTCATCCCACTTCTACTGGAAATAAAAAGCTGCAGTTTCTGCAGATTTTCCAAGGGACAGATTCTGACCTCAAAGGAGCATAAACATGAATTCATGTAAGGTTAGTCATTTTTTCTTGTTTTAAGCTAGAAAACTAGACACCACTCTTGGTGGTGCAGAGATGTGATTCTGCCCTGCCTTTTCTCTTCTGATGTTCACTTAATTCACTGTAACATGAACACAACTGGATTTAACAGGACTCAACAACTGCAATAGCTCACAGGGCATTTTTCAGTCCTGGAAACACAGCCCTCTACTTTTCTGCTACATCAACCTCAGGCCTCGCTCAAGCTCAAACTCAATTTCAATTACATTTAACAAAGCTAGGTGAATGGGCAGCACGAAGTCAGATGAAGTTCAGTGCAGACAAATGCAAAGTAATGCACTTAGGAAAGGATAATTTGAACTGCACTGGAAAAAAAACAGAATGCTTTTGAGAGATAATCATCTGCTGTGCACAGAGATGTAGGGAACTGAAAAGACTACAACGGGAAGAGATGGTGAGTCCTTCCTTGGGAAGCTGCTCACCACAGCTCACAGTAATCGCACTCGCCCTAACTCTTGCAGCACTGCAGCAACAGAAGAGCTCCGAGATCAGAGACTCCAGGCCAGTAAGGCTTGAATAGAGTTCGAGTCTGGCAAAGTACGGGCGGGGAGGCATGAAAGAGCAGCTCCTCGTGCACCTGCGTTACAGCACACTGGGGTGTTCTGGGTACCCGGCTGCGAACTCAGGGCACAGGGACTGCTCTCCCCTGAAGATGATTTAGTTCAGACCTCAGAATTCCAAAGCCTTGTACAGCTCCTACATTAACCACCGCTGAACAGGACCCATAGATGTGCTCACAGTCAGTGTCCAGGATAAGATCCTGTATTGAAGAGTTGGGTCTCTCTGCACCTGCACTGCCTTACACACCAACTCTCCTCCCCCAACAGCACAGATCTGAGACCCGAACCCCTCTTGTGCTGGGGAGACAAGCCAGGGTGGACCCGACCACCCAGAATGGTCAGCTCCAGCCGACAGCCAGTAGAACAAAAGCCAAGCAGAACCACGAGCTCTCGATGATGCCACCTAGATCTGTTTGAGAGCAGCAGTGACTTGGCACACAACCTGTCCCGGCAAGCAGCCCCGCTGCTGCCAACCCGCGCCCACACACCCAGAGCAGCTCCATCACCCGGCCCCCACTCCCATGCTGCAGGGCTGGGGACAGCAAGCACTCGTCCTCGCTCCCCGTCCAATGCCGTAAACACCAAAATCTGCCCTTGCAAACACCTTAGGGGGTCAGAAAGCAGAGATTTAGGAAATGCAGAAACTTTCAGGAGCCTGCAGGGCTTCTGGATCAGACAAAATCAGTGCTCAGTGCTTTGCTAGCCACCCCTGCCTCCTGCAAACTCCCAGCCCTCCAGGAGAAACAGGGACTGCAGCCCCCACGGAGATCTCCCCGGCTGGGAGCACATTTTGTGAAGTGTGGGGCCATCTGATGGCAGCAGCAGGCAGCACCACTCCAAGCGTCCCGACCGCTGCGCTGCTTTGCTCCATTCATCTTCGGTAATTGAATGCATGCCCTAGGGGGGTGCACTGTGCAGGGGTGAGAGGAAGGGAAGAACAGTATTTATATTTGTCTTCCCAGATTTAGTTTGTCTATCTCCAGCTATTTTGAATGTCATGGGGAGTTAATGAAGACATGTTGTGCATCTGCAATGCATGGAACAACTTCTCTCCTGTCTTAGCATATTAAATTCTTTCTTACTTACACTAGGAGTTGCAGGGAAGGAACATAAGATAAAAGGAAAGCAGAAAGATGAGACTGTAGAAGAAAAGGAGGAAATTCCCTTTTTGAAGTTTCAGATCTCCAAGCTGCATCACACATTTTCTGGCCCCTTCTTTATCTCAGCCTTGATCAGAGATGTCAACCCTGGAAAAACTGTCACAGCCTATTCAGCAGGACACAGAAACACCCTCAGAAACACCCCATTAAAAATCAGCTTGCTTCCGCCCCCTACTGCAAACCCAAGTCAGGGTGAGGGCACACAGCACAGGCACACCCTGGGCAGAACCTTCGCCCATGGCAAGTGGCACATCCCCAGTTCCGGACAGCACCTACCTGCAGCCACCAGAGCTCCCTCCAGACAAAGGCCAAGCCACACAGCAAGACCTCAGAGCTCCCATCAGCTGCAGGTACCGCTCTACAGCTCATATTTGTAGATGCTGATCCTGTATTACAGACAGGAAACTGAGGCAGACAGGAAGGGCAGGCTCAGATCTATCTAGGCTTTTCTACCCTCCAACCCCTGTCCCAAGACAATCCCTGGCTTAGATCTCACCAGTCATTTCCAAGAGAAGGGACAAGGTAGTGGCAGAGAAAAGCCCTTTCCCTAGCACATCCCTTCCTCTGCTCTCCCCTCTCCCAGGAGGCAGAGGCAAGAGCACACTTTCCTTGATCATGGGGCTCTTCTCTTCAAAATTAAGATCTTCGCTTTCCTGGCACTTCCCATCCTCTTTCCCTGAGGCAAGATCTGGCACACCTTAGATGTTCTGGTTTGGCCTGAAGTTTTATTTAGACTGCTCCTTGCTTTGGGGATTCTCTGTTTATATCATCGGAGGGTGTTAATAAGGGCAGAATGGTTTCCAGATCCACACCAGCTGACTGGATTTCCTGAATCCACGCCATCTGTAAAAACAGAAATGTTCCCTTCTCCTTGTACACATAAATGCATTAAGGCTAAACCTCCTGGGGCAGGAGTACAGGAGAGGTTTGGACTTCTGGCCAAATGAAACCCAGCAAGCTCTGGAACGAGGTGCAGAACTACCATTTTGAACATGGAGGCACATCCAAAGGCACGCAGGATCTCATCGCTCAGTGGAGCGGACAGAAGAGTTTGACATTTTAAAAAAAGCACACTAAGGAATTTCTGGCACCTTTCTCAGACACATCTGGCACCGGCCACCCTCAGAGAGGCAGGAATATGCAAACTCAGGCCCTGGCTGGTATTACAGCACTTGCATATCCCTATCATGCAGCTTTTCCATTTCAAGCCAAGCTTCTCTGGAGCCATTCTCTCATCAGCCACACAACAGCAGTGCCCTGACCAAATGCCTCAATTACACCAAAAGGCAGCAAGGTGAGAAGGGTACTTTGGAGACAGGATGCATGGGCTGCAATGCCTGAGCACGCAATCGGCTTGCTGATAGCCCAGGGTCCATCAGCAGCCAGATTATTCCTTGTGAACCTGACACCTGCTTGACACCAACTTTCCAGTCTGAAGTGAGCTGCAGGCACCAACCTGGGAACCAGGAATCAGACATGGCAGCCACAGCTGCCTCTCGCCCCAACTCATCAGGTTCATGCACAACTCGTAATTTTATCTAGGCCCTGGCATGCGGAGGTGAACACTGGGCTGAATCAACTTAATGTTTCCACTACTTGTTCTCCCCACCTAAACATTGCCCAGACTTTTCGGAAGGACGCGACAGCCAGGAGCACAGCCAAAAACTTCGTTATTCTAATACAGCAGCACAGAACTCAAGTGAGAGCAGGCTACAGCAGCAAAGCAGTGGGCTGAACAAACACCAGCAAGCAGCGCTGAAGCGCCAGCAGACAGAGGGAGGTCAAGGAGCAAAGCCACCTAAATGGGACTTGCAGACACAGGGGGTGTCAGGCACACCGACCCAGGGGCTGTGAAGGAGCCCCCAGCCACATCATTACACTGAGCTGTGAGCCAGCCCCACTGGATGGTACTGCAGAAGGGAAGGTCCCGTCCTGCCACTGCTCCTCACCTCCACCCCTTCACAGCCCCACTGACACCTGCACCAGCCAGCCCCGCTCCCTAACCTCAGGCTCAAGCACGGCACATCCCGTCACCCCAAGTTGTTTGACAAAGCCGGTCCTTGCACAAGAAGGGATGAAGACAGCAGTTGAACTGGAACAGCAGTGAGCAGCCAGCATACAACATCTAAGGAGTGCTCCAGCTCAGAGCGACTCCTTGTTGAGCAGAGGCACATGCTCACCCCATCCCTGTCCCCCAGCATCCTAAAACATGCATCTCATACAGCTACAGTAGTGCAGAGGATACACAAAACATTAGCAGCCCAATTAAGTCAGAGTTTCTTTGTTACAGCATAAAGCTACCCACACCCCACAAGCTGTGGGTGCTCCTGACACAGAAGCATCTTGCACACAGCATCAACAGCAATCACCTAATGGACATCACTTTGCAGGCGTGTTAAGGGAGGTGGAAGCAAAGCAAACAGACAGCTCTCAAGTGCGCAGAGCCCACGTGTGTGCTCAGAACAAACCCAGGCACCCGCTGGGTGTTTGAGGGATTTCACTGCGTGGCAGCATAAATGCTGCAGTAGTGACATGTGCAAGGTCCTCAGTCCTGGAGACACTCCGAACTGCAGCTTGGCTCCTGAAATAGCAGGACTGAGCAGCATTACTTTAGCACCTGGTTTAGCACTTAAGTATTTTCCTCAATTAAAAATAGCAACTTGCTACATCTTACTTGTAGCATCAAACTAAGTTTCACAACTTAAACCCATATTCTGTAGCTTCCAGAAGACTGGGTTCATAAATAAGAGTGAGTTCACAAAGGCAGCTATTTCAAATTCCAATGCAATAGATGAACTTCGTTATAACTGTATATTTTACCTTCATTAACAGAAAATCTGACAAAGCAGTTGGACTTCAAGGACTCTGAAATCCATGATGTACCTAAAGGCAGTAAATCTGAGAATTCAGTGCAGTTTTCTGCTCTGTATTTTGTGTTCCTTATAAAGGGCCTTGGAAGATTGTAAGTAATGAACTACATTCAATAGCAATGGACCATCTAATCCCCAAATCCTCCCTCCAACAATAGCCAAGAACAAGTATTTTCATTTTCAGCTTCTTTATGCTTTAGCCAGCCTCCCAAAAGTCACTTTATATGGTTTATGGTTTAATTGAAGTTTAAGTATTCCCTTCTGGGGTTTGCTTTTTAAAGAAGCCTCCAACCAACCAGCTTCACTGCATGTGTAAAAAGCTTCCTCGCCCCATTCTTATGCTAAGCAGCTTACTATCAATTGCAGTATTGTGACTTCAGCACCATCTCAGTCTCACAATATCATTTACTTAGGTGATCACACAAGTAACTGCTGTGATGGCAGAAGCGATGATCACTTTTCTATCCATTAAAGTATTTCATTGCTTCACACCATTAATTTCTTTAAAATAATTAAGGGCACAAAAGAGGGGAGTGAGCCTCTTTAGATCCCACAAGTAAAGGCATCTTCCAGCTCTTCCATGAACCCTTCCAAGGAGGGATCCCTCACAGCACATACAGACACATGACAGTGATCTGCTACAGATTATATTCCCAGCTCAGCCTTTCATGTCACATAGCCCAGCAAGCTTGTTGAGCTCTTTAATGGCTGTCTTATATGCAGCACCAAGCACAGCAGGCATTTATGTTATATTAAGCTTACTAGATGATATCCTAAGAAAAATAATGTGTTCCAGCCCCGTACAAACTGGAGGACCACGGTGAGAGAGCACTACAGAGCTAACTATCAGCTCTAACTTCTCTCCCTTCCCCTTAAAACCCATCGACAGACTCTCAGAATAAAGTAAGCCATTTGCTGAATCTCCCTTATCTTATTGTACATCAATTTGCTGAAACATTCATGGGATCACTACGCATTTCATTTACCCTTAAGGCCAACCCCTCTGCTTATTAAATTAAGAAGATGAATGAGAGATCTGCTCTCTTGCTAGCAGCCCAGGGGATTCATTAGTCAAGTAAATGATTGCACTTGCCTCAAGTTATGCTACTGCAATATTTGCAATGTGTCTTCTGATCTCAGCTCCCCATGCACTTTTTGGAAATAAGGCTGGCTTTCAGACAGGTCACATTTAATTCCACTCATTTGACTTCAGCAAATGGAAATAAGGGCCTAAAACTCGCTATCTTCTTCCCTTCCTTCACTCAGCCCTCCAAATGTTCCACAGAACAGACACACAAGGGGAATCAAGAGCTCCAAGTAAGCTACCAATATTCATCCCATTTGTCTGTATCAAGTGCAATTAATGTTTTAGCATTGATGAAGTGCAGATTTGGGTACACAGTGACACAACACAGTAACAGAACCACAGCAGGCAGAAGGGAGCATTTCCACCCAGCAAGTTAGACCATTAATTAAGCACAGAGTTAACAGTTAACAAGCTCCCTTTGCCATTCAGAGAAGAGCTAACTCTGAGCACCTGCATCCACAGGACATCAGCATTTCAACTCAGGATATTGGGAAAGTAGGAAGAAAAAAAGCACTTCAGAAAAAGGCCAAAACTCACACCACAGTTAAATTGCATCAAAGTGTGAAGGGGAAGAGGGACTGGACCCAAATGAACTCCAGGGAATAGATGGCCCTGACTTTGTTGGACTGTACCATGAAAAGCAAGCTCAGGGTGAACAAGGCTTTCTCACACAGCTGGGTAAGCACTTTAACAGCTTGATAAGCAGCTGATGGAAGAGATACCCTCTGGTGAGCTACACGCAGATAAGCAAATGGAATATCGAGACTCACATTTCTGCACATCTTCATTTACAGGTTGTGCTGTCTTGTATGCCAACTACTGGGAACAGCCTTCTGTCTTTGATATTAGAGAAACATTACAGCAGAAGGCAGTTTCAGGGTAACAGAAATGCAGCAAAGCATACTCCATTTTATAGGAATGACAATAGCAAGAGCCAGGGTACCTGTCACTCCACACAACTCAAAGATGCCCAGGTGACCCTGCACTCTGCTACAAAGCTGCACAAGCCAGAGGCATCAGGCACTGGGAAAACTGCCCGGTTCTTGAAGGTTTCCCAGCAAATCTGTAACCAGAAATGAAAGACTTCGGGGCTGCTCTCTTCCCAGCACTGCACCGAAGTAAAGCACCAGGGAAACACTCAGAAAGGCACATTCCCAGGAAATGCATTGCTGCTGCAGTAGAAGGGATGCTCACCACAGCCAGGGAAAGGAGAAGAGAAGAGTGTGTGTACCACACAGATGTACAGGGCAGCAGGCAAAAAGCATGGACAGGCCGAATGGCAATGAAAAGGGAATTAAGATATCTGAGCTAACACCACAGCCCTCCCTCCCCTTGCCCATGTGTTTATTTACTTCCCAGATCTGCAACAACTTTCTCACCTGACCTTCATCAAGTCATTTATCCTGTGTCTATAAATAGAGTAACAAAGCAATTCTGCTGCATGTGCAGAGCATAAAGGTTTTAGCCAGGACTGATTTCACTTAATTAACACATCCAGTGCTTGCACAGCAAAAGGCACAATGTGAGGGTCCTGGTGTAAAGTACAGAACAACAGCAAAGCTTGTTTCTGCTTTGTCACTAATTTCACATGAAATTTTGTTCAAACTACAGCCAGTCCAACAGCTACTAGTTAAGTAAAACCACACACCAAGGCCCTTCCTACGGGATGAAGCTGCATTGGACTGTAACAGCATCAGGGCACAGCCCATAACCAGGTGTCACTCCAGGCAAGGACAAGAGCTGGTCTGCCAAACCCTGATGCACTTCTCCCATTGCCCAAGGAGCACACCCAGGATGCAGACTAACCTCCAAGGAGTAGGTGCCATGGATGGCTGCAAACCTCCATTTCCTCTGCCTCTGCTTGCTTCAAAGCCAGTCACGAATCCTACTCCCCAATTTCTCTGGTGGTTGCATTAGCTGCTAAGAGCTCAGGCACCCCCACCCAGAAAAGGCTCCTAACCACACACAGGTGGATCTGCAGGACAGGAGGCACGAGATGGGAGCTACCCAGCCTGTGCAGGGTTAGGATGCAATATCCCTTGCCCTAAAAAGCTAACTGTGCTCTCACAAACCACAAAGCTGTCCCCAAACCTACTTCTCATTCTAGTTTCCTACTACACAAAGCTAACAGACACCTCCAAGCACAGCAAAAGCCCCAGCAACAACAGCTGGAAGAAGAGCTGAAGAACTTCTGCTGCCAGCCCAGCCACACTCCGGCCCCAAGAGAAGAAACACCCGGGGAGGTTAATGGGGGGCCGGGCGAAGGGCATGGAGGCCTCCAGCCGCCCCCAGCCCCTTCAGGAGCCCCTGGGGATCCAGCAGCTTGTGGCTCCCCCCGCAACTCCATCTCTAACCCCCCTCAGCCTTCCCCCAAGCCACACAACCGCGAGGAGTTGCCGCCACCTAGCGGGCCCCGCCGCCCCCAGCGCGGAGGAGCGGGGCAAGGGGCCGAGGCCCGGCCGCTGGAGGCAGCGCCCGGCCCCGCAGCCCCCCGGGGCCTTACCTCGAGCTCCCCGCGCTGCCCGGCCTCCAGCCTCGTCAGGGGCCCGCTCCCGAGGAAAATCCCCAGTCCCCAGCACAGCAGGAGCACCTTGGGGCCAAGTCCCACGCTGGGCCGAGTGCCCGCTCCTCACCTCCTCGTGCCCCACGTGGAGAAACCTAAGCAAGGCCCAAGCCTGCCCTTAAATACTTACTGGGCCCACCTGGGCCCGCCCCATGGCCCTTCTGATGTAACAAGAATTGGACTTGATGAGCCTTGTGGGTCCCTTCCAACTTGAGCTGTTCTGTGATTCTAAGAGGAACCTAAATGCCAGGGTTGTATGGGGCACTCCTGGATGTGTGGTTATCCCTGCTGAAGGGAGGGACAAAATGTAAGAAGAGTCAGGTCTGTACAGGGAAATACAAGGGAAAGGTCAGGTGCCATCAGAAAAATGGATGAAAGTAAAAGGAGGCTGCTCTTGATAGTAGGATCCTGAGAGAGCTATGTAGATGCATACAGCGGAGGAAAAGTCAAAGACAGAAGATATAAATGTGCATAAATATGTTACTTCTACAGAAGTACTTATGTGTTATTTCAAACAAGTCTATGTCTGCAGTTTTGTACAGAGTACATTTGCAAGGGCTCTTCTGTGTGCCTCTGCATGAAATCTGCAAAGCATGGGCTTATTCAAAAGGCTCTTGAGATTACTTTCTTATCCTGAGTGCACGGAAGGGATTTGTTCCAGGTACACAGCATTAGCTACAAGTCTCAAAATTCAGTAGCTAATATCACTAGGAATCAAAGTACTTTTAACAGGACTAATGTTAGTAATTTTAGGGTGTCTTCTGAGGAGAGACATTGAAGGAACTACAAGGATTTAGACTAAAGTCTCCTCTGCAGCTAGTGGAAAATTACAAGAAATCTTCCATTATGTTGTGTTTAATGTCTGCAGTGTAATGCTTTGAACATGCCAGGACACCACCGGGCTCACAGCACCCAGTCAGACAATCGCTTCTCTTACTGCAACTCAGATGGGGCACATTCAGGGAGCAAAGGAGATCTGCAGATTGTGAGGTTGCTCTGCCATGGCTCACACGTCCCTCCTGGGACATCGATACTGGCTGACAGAGGTGGTTTTGCTGCAGGCATCAGTGCAATATTGCAGTGCAAGGAGGTTCTTTTGCCTTGGCATCATCTCTGTGACGGAGTTTTGGAAGCAGTGACAGCAATGCCACTGGGTATAGTGTTTCAAGAGTGGCCCTGATAGTACTAGGTGTGAAGCCAACTTCAGGCTTGTGTTGTGGTGGTCTGACAGAGCAAAGGGACACCCTGGTGCAAGGCCACTGCAGACAGCGAAGTTATGATAAGAGGAGTGAGGTTGCTCCAGGAGTTACATGGCTGCACTGACGTGCATTGTGTCCTGAGACTGACGCTTGTTTCGTGAGATAAAACCCACAAGCTGGCAGACTTTTCCCTGGGGTTGCATCCTACCTCCCTCTCACACCCTGCTAAAGGGTGAGTGCTAACAGAAACTGTCCATGTGCTATTAGCCAGGCAACAATTTTGTGATAACAGTCAGAGACTGAGAACAGCACTTGGAGACAATTCCTGATTCCTCCAAAAAGGAAAAGCAACCTAGGCCTGGTGTAACCCAGTGTACAGCAACAGCAGTTGCATACTTCTCCCTAAGGTTGCATACTTCTCCTCTCAGGTTGCCTTCTGAGCCTCAGGTGAGCTGTAACCAGATCACACACACATCTTTACTCCAGTTGCTCTCGGAGTCTTCCAGTATATTGCCAGCTGGCTAATGTGAAAGCCCAGCAAGGAGGGGAATGCTCAAATTGCCATCTTGCCTGGGGACTTGGTTTTTGGAGGCTGATGCCACATCAGTTCTCCGAATTGTCCTTGGAGTTCCCTCTCCTCACAGCTCTCCAAGCTCTGCCCGATGTGCCCTCGAGCTGTCTGCTCTGTTTTTGATAGGCAATCTGTACAGTCGAAAAGGTTGATCACACTGCTGTAATTAAGTTGATGTCAATTTGGATGAAATGACTTTTTACTCATTTGCATGCCTGTTACAATCATCATCTCCGCTATGACAGCATTTGCCTCTGAAGCTAATGGAAAATCTCTGTTAATGCTGAGCTGTCCTGGAAGGGGTGGGAAATCAGGTTCCCACCACGGAGGCAGCGGTAGGGGTTTATGGAGCGTGCCATCTTGCCAACACTGGCATGTCCTCACATGGGCAAAAGCAGGAGGAAAGTATGCAATGAGCTTCAGGCAGCACCTGAAGGCAGCAGACAGAGGTCAAAGCCTTTCCCTGCATCCTGAAAGTGATGCAGGGTTCCTGCTCCCTGAGGACCCACAGCAGGGCTGTTTGCATAAAAGCTGTCTTCTGCTTCTCAAAGACAAACACGTGGTTGGTGTTTGTTCGCACAGCATGCACCATGATGTGGCTCTCATGTGTACAAAGTCAAGAGCCAAGCAGCAGCACTGCAAGGGGGAAAGGGGTGAAATATCCTTCTGACCTTGTGCTCTGGATGACAAATACACCATCTCTGCTATAATCTGAATGCAAACATCTAAAGCAATTGCTGCCAGTGCACCAGGCTGGGAGGGTGGCAGAGGGGGAACTGAATTAATGTGAGTGGGTTGAACTGAGTGTCAGGCATAATAGGGCCATGCAACAGAAAAGAAGTCAGTGGTTTGTAATGTTCAGCAGAATAAAATCATAATACATTACAGATGCTATTATATATAGCCTCTATCTGCTTTTTATATAAATGTCTAGTTACCGGTATTTTGGAGAGATGCTAGACTCAGCATGTATGGGCTTTTGCAATTTCCGGCTCCAACACAGTTCAGCAAACAAGTAAAAGGAATATTTCTGGCAAAAATACAGCCATCTCCTTGGTCCGTTGATCCCTTTCTGTTGCAGTTGTCTTCCTCAATAAGAGCTGAAAAGCTTTCTGAAGCTTTCAAGTTTATGTGTAGCTCCTCATGCAACCCTGAACCTGTTTTGGAATAATATCCACATTTATAGCTTCTCTCACAGAAAGAATAACCATGATTTCCTCTTCAGTAATACACTGATGTTTAAACTGAGCCTTTGGTTTCATGTTGTATGGGTGAGAATAGTGTCTCTCTGGTAGGCATGTCACTGCTCCCCAGACCTGTAATCATCCACTGCATGTACACAGTGTCACTGATATCTGACATAGCTACAGAAACAAAACCTCTCTGCCTGCCTGCAGGCTTTTTTCCTGTGTTGAGAGTTGAGCTACTGGTGACTGTTGTGAAATGTCAATGAAAGGATAGGACTGGAGAGCTGTACTGGTCCTGGGGATTTTGAGAGCTCTCATCCAGTCTCACCAGTAAAGCCGGACTGACCAAGACTGCACAAACGTCTGTCCAGATTTCCATCACACATGATGGACTCACATGAAAAGTGAGTACAATAAATAAAGAAAAGGAAAAAAAATACTTTGCATTTTGTTTTGCTTTGCTTTAGGGTAAAAACCTGGCAGGCTTCCATTATCTGAGCACTATTATTCATTATTAAGCGAAGGCTCTGTTTGTATCTAAGAGCCGGTCCATGAAAACAGCTCACCCTGAGCAGCACAGAGCAACATCTCCAGCTCCAGCACACAGTGCCTGGGGCTTAATCCCAGCTTCAAGCCCCATGGTGAGAGTTTACTACATTACCATGAGATTTTATTTTACTGTACCTATTTATTAGAAGATGAGAACCCAGCTCTCAGTCTGGATCACTAGGACAGGTGCATTCTTACCCAGATACAAACTCCATACCTGAGGACTGTGTGGCACGTGTCTGATGCAGACACAGTGACCTCCCATCCCCTGAGCCCTGAATTCAGACTCTGGTGGGTGAGGAATGAAAATGGGTTTGTGTCTGTGCTTGGTTGTACAGCACAGGAGAACCACTTTGGTCTCCCCAGGCGATATCACCAATCATCAACTTGGCCAAGGAGTGTGGCACAGAGGGGTACGGGTGCTGTGGCTGCAGAGGTTTGCAGTGGGATTAGGCAGGGTGCCAGCATGTCACCAGCACTGCGTGAGTGGGGCTGGAGAAACAGAGGACACCCGGTGCATGGCTGGGTGGATGGATACCAGCACATATTTTTATGCCATCCCTTATTTTCACAAGCTCAACAACATGCACAAACATAATGAGGGAAAATGAGCACTCTTGCCTTTGGGAGAATGGGTTAGTGTGCTGCACTGTGCAACTCACATTCCTTCTTCATCCATCTTTTTCCATTTTCATCCCTAAAGTCAGTACACACACACTGGGACTTGCTTATCTACTTCCAATTGCCACCTGGAGCGCCCCCTTATAAAATGACTTTTTTAGGAAAGACACAGTGCTGTGCAACGTCCAGAAGGTGGCAAGCTTTCAATGCATATTGCTCTGTGCTTCCACTCGTTTCTCCAAAGCAGAGGCAAGCCAGGATTATGGGAACCTTATTTGTTCATGGGCAGAAAGACTGTGTCCAAGTATGTGTGTGTGAGACAGGGAGACTTGCCCGTGACTAATCGGCAGTGTCAGTGACAAAGGAAACAATGTCCTGCTACAGACAGTCACAGATAACGGGCAACTCAGCCTGTTATCCTCCAGGGCAAGGCACTGGGAGACAATAGCCAGAGAGACTTGGGCTGCAGCATTTTCCCAGGCTTTCTGAACATACTGAGTTTGCGACAGCATCGTGCTCTAAGAGGTGAGTCAAATCCATCTCTATCAAAAGAAAGCAAAACCCAGATGGTCTTGAGAAAGTCATGTTCTCCCTCCGCAGACAGGCATACACGCTTTAACTTCCTCCATCCATCCTGTTCAGTGAAGGCTGTGTTTAGTCACACAGACGCGTCCCTGCAGGATGACAGCAGAAATTATGCTTCTGGGCATATACAGCACTAAAACAGGCAATCGTGTGTTGTACACATATAGCTGGGTGCCCAACTACCCCGTTTTGTTTTACAGAGGACCTACTCTAGTCATCCTAATGATCGATGGGTTGTGGCTCTGGAGGGGGAGGTCAGGCAGCAAGCTTTGTGAGCAGCTGGACCACTGACCTGCCAGGCTGTCTACATCAACTAGGGCAGCTACTCCTCCTGCTCTTTGCCTGTTTAGGCTTTAAACTCCTTGGTTCAGGCACTGTCTCCTACGATGTACTTGTTTGTCACAGAGCCTGTGACATTCTAGTTCAGTTTCAAGGTTCTGAACCTCACTGGCAAGCCAGAGGGTCCTGGGATGGCAGCAGAGCTTCGTGGCAGGTTGCCATCTCCCCAGAGCCATGCCAGTGCCATCTCCTAGATGAAGTCCTCCCCTGCAATGACTGAATGTGCTGCTCAGAAGATAATCTTCAGAGCCATTTTTCAGGCTTTCCTGACACTGCAACACCAAAGGCAAAGGAGAGGAGATGAAAAAAAATTATTTTTTTTTCCAGACAAGCTTAAGTTTGGAATATGTGAAGCTAAAAAAAAGCAAATACAAAAAAGCAAATAACCTCAGTTACCCAGGTGACAGCAAGCAACACAGGGGCTGTTATTGCTGCTTGGGTCAGGTGTTAACTATGATTTCGGATCAGCTTACAACAAAGCCTTGGCACCTGCTCTGTTGCTCTTACCTAGTGAATGCAACTTTCAGGGTAGACAGTTAGCAAGAGTAAGACAAGCATGACAGCATCCCTCCTCCAGCTCAGCTGGCACTGCAGCAAAATAAATTTCCCCTGAGTACCCGGATCACGTAGGTGTGGTGTTGTTTCAGGGCTTTTATGGATTCAACCATTTTTTTTTTGGCCATTTACAAGAAACACATGGAGTACAGCTCTGATCACCTCAAACATCTTCAAAAAGCACCATGACAAGAATCCCTTTTATGCATCCCTGCTTCCTACATCACCCAAAATGAGGAATAAAATTATATCTCCCTCTCTCTTCTGCCTCTAACCTAGTACAGGTCACTGGTGACTTCACCAAATACAGAAATGGAGGTGGAGATGCTCAGAGACGTTATTACAGCCTTTATGGGTATTTGGGGGTGCATAACTACGTATAATACAAGATTAATAAAACCTACACCCCGGTCTGTTATTCCCTTTGCAAAGCCCTTCCTGCAGCCACAGAATTCATTTTCTTTAGATCTTCATCCTTTCTGTAAAACTTTGCCCCTCACTCATTTCTATGAAATCTCTCCTAGCTGGAATATGTATTTAAATGCACTATTTGAAAGATTAGCAGGGCAGTCCAGAAGGAATAGCTGCAGAAGGGCAATGAATTACCCTTCAAATTACCATGAAAAAAAACCTTGAAGCCAGCATGGACGCCTTTGTCGGGCAACTTTCACCAGAGCTGCTTCCAACAATCCCTTCCTGAGAGCACTGTTAATCATGGCAGCGTCAGTCTTCCGTTAATTGTGTCGAACAGTGGTAAAGCAAACAACACCTCCTACTCAAGAGCTCTTCTTTGTGGAGAAATCTCTCCCAGTTTTCAGGGTGTGGATGAGCACATGGGAGCAGCCCTGACACCCCTTCAGCAGCTCACACATTTCCTCCTGTGCCTGGAGGGCTTTGAACTCCTCTTACTGCTACACAAAAGTGTGAGACACGGGGAATAGGATCACTGGGGGTGCTCTCTAGTCTAGGGCAGGTGCTCTTCTACCTGTAACCAGGAGCAGGAGGTGGGAAGGAGGTGGGCTGGTGGGACTCTGGCCTCCTATCACTTGAGAGTCTGCACTTTCATCTGTTATTTGGTCTGGCTCTCTGCCTGGGGAAATGAACTTGGAGCTTTTTCCTAATAAATACACAACTGATACAAGTACCATCATCAATTGCTAACAGACTCGTCAGGGACATTAGCAGATGGGATTGCACTCAGAATTAATTGTCCTCACTGAGATAGCAGTCCATCCAAACCATCTGAGGGAAGTCAGCACTGCCTATTTATAGAGAATGAAAAACGTCAACAGACCCAGACAGGGAACTCTGAATATGTGGCTTAAATGTAGCAGCTCAAAGATGTCTGGGAAAGCCCAGGTATCTATGCCTTCTCTGCATCAACATTTGTCCAGGCCCAAGGGTGCTAGCCAGCTCTCCAGGACTTCTACAAAAGAAGCCAGGGTAGAGCAGTGGCTCAGACCAGTCTGTGAGTACACGGGAATCCTAGAGGAATGCCCACAGTGCCTGTTCAGATCGACAGCAGCGTTTGTGCCAGGGGAGATCAGCACTCTGTGCTTACTGTACTCACTCTATTTAGATTAATCACACTGATTCTGTCTGGAAATCCCAGTGGGAATTAATTAGTGACCTCACTGCCTTGTCCCTTTGGTTACGGAGATCCAGGGCACTGACATCTGGTTTCCATGCTTCAGCCAAGAGGCAAGTGGGAACTTCCCTGTTCAAAGAACAAGAGGATTTAGTTAAAATGCCAAGGACACCTTACCACAAACCGGGATTACTGTCAACTGCTCTTACTGCACATTGCTGGGCCCAGATCCATAGGAATTTAGGGACTGAGAGGCCAAGTCCTGACAACCTCTGTTACGAGTGAAGGAAAGGCCCTATGTCTCTTGGGCATGAAAATTTCTGACAGACATTAACCTTAAACTTGGAATTCTTTTCAAAATGGGTTTAAATCTATTTCATCTGATATACAACTATTTGCTAGTCTACAAATTGCATCCAGTAACTGAAATTAATTTCTGGAGTGCTCTGGATTTTATAGACTAAAAACAATGACTTCATGGTAAAGCAGTATTAGGTATTAGATTCCTGCACGAAATATTACACGATACCATTTTTGCAATTTCCTCCTTGCTTGATCATGATAACATAGTCCCCCAGGCACTGGAAAGCCAGAGAATATATGCCAAGTGGAGGAGAGGGAAAAGTGAGAGTTGCCAGTAAGACAAAACACAATGAGGGAAACAGTGTTTGGGTGGCTGCTGTGTGATAGGGAACATTTTGTCTCCTTTCTTCATCAGTCGTTCATAGTGGCGAAGAGATAATAGTTTTGAAAAGCTTGGAAGCAATTCTTAGAGCTGCTTTGAACCAGCTTCCAAGCAGAGCTTTGCTTGTCTTGTAAATCCCTTCCTCTCTAAAGTTTTAAATTCAATAGCAATGACAACAGGAAAATAAGTACCTCCAACTAACCTTCATCATTCAAAAAGTGGACAGAAAGTAGGAAGCATGGCAGTGTGGTTTATATTTAGGTTTAACCCTTTTTTCTGCCAACAGTGAAATGCACCAAGGGATTCTACACTCATTTCTGCTCTGACTTGGTGTGACTGATAGTGGTACCAATTTATTCTTTTGCAATGAGGCTACTCGGAAGAGAGAACTAAACCAAAAGCTGAGTGACACAACAGTGCAAGATGTTGACTAACATTTTTTCTTTCAACTGTTTACAGAGGTAATATGCTCAAGGAAATTACAGCTGGTTAAAATGCAAAATTCCTGTCTATGAGGAAATTTACGCATGGCTCTAGCACACTTCACAGAAGAAAAGGAGCAGTCACTGCCCTGCAGAGTGCAGGCTTAATGCACACGCATTTCGAAGCAGCTAACTGGAAATATGTTTGGGGCTGGTGCAGTGTTTTTGCATAATCGTTTATACCAACCCAGTTAGCTGCTGGCATTTCATGGTGCTGCAAAGATACCTTTGGTGAATGCAGACTTATCTGCCATGGAACAATCTTTAACAGCTGTTAGAAGCACTGTCGTTTATTAGCTGCATGACTCCATAACGCAATAAAATTACATCCTCCATTTTCAAAAAAAATCCTCTTGATGAAAGATGCACCACAGAAAATGAAACCAGAGAGACTACAGTTCTGTGCCTTCTACTGTTACAAGAAAATGAAGAATCACAAGGCAAATTCTTTCTATATAGCCCCCAGAAGGCATGTCTATAATACAGAGAAGGCCAGGTATCCTTCTGCCTAGGGGGCAAGGTCTCCAAAACCATCTTACAGTTCTAACTGCCCAGGTAAAGTCAGTTACGTATCCAGGTGTTTGAGAGGTTCGCTGAGAAATGAGAGGACTCCAACTCACTCATTTTTAAAGATCTTTAGTCCTGTTTAATTATCTCTCCCTGATTCATTTTGGTGTTTCAGAACAAAAGATGTTGAAAAGAAACTGAATGTTGTGGGAGGGTATCAGAACCAAAGTCAGCCCCCCTGCGGATAGCTACCATTAATAATCACTGAGAAGAAGAACCAAGGGGGCAGGAGATTAGAACTCATGCTAAAAGCCAAGAGAGCCAAGAGGTGTCTTCTGAGCCCCTGAGGAGAACTGTCAGGGGCTCCAAGCCTGCAAGCTGGTTCTCCCTAACTCCAATGAAAACCTCCAGCTTGTTTGTTGTTTTGGTACTTTCATCATATTTATCTACAATCTCAGAAAATCTCCAGGTCACCTTGAGATTTTAGATGCATCCAAACTACAATTAGCAAATGCAGCATAAGGTTGATCCATGATGCTCAGTCCCAGCATATCACAGTTGCAAAAGATGATTGTCATCCTGTTGAGGGCAGTTTCCCACAGGAAAATTACAGAGGATACTCTGCTTCTTTTTGCAGCAGCTTCCCAACTTTAAGTTTCCCAGTGGTCTGGGTTTCTGACAGGGAGACAAGGGTTAAAAAAAGAGAAGACCATGCTGAGGAACAGCTACTGGTGGACTGGAAGATAACATATTTGAATGCTCTCACCCACTGACACGAATGCGTACATGGAATATGCTACAGCATGGAGCACGCTTACACTTGATCCTCAAGAAAGTTCCAAGGCTTAGCTGAAGTTCTGGTAAACAAGATGGAGAGAAGGCACATGAGGATTTAAAAACAGGCTCAGACTTGAAGTGACAGTGTAAATTTATACTCTGTTTTCATTCCCTCGGGCTAGTGTACTTTCCTGCATTACTTCCTACTATGCAAGTGAGCAGGTACCTCTGTGCAATGGCACATGTTGGAAGAGGCTTGACTGAATCAGTGGTATGAGAAACTTGCTGGGGATGAGCATGTAGCCAAGGGTCAGCATATTCCTAAATCATTAATAAATGCTTTCCAATTAATCGGCCTCTGCACATGCAGTGATTCAGGCCTGAATGACTCTGGGGAACTCGGAGGGTGGATCACACTTATTGTTTTCTCTCCTTTCTCTTTCAGTGAATCCTCCTGAGAAGGTGTCAGCTCTCCTTCACCTCTGATGGGCCTTTTTGCTGCTCCTGTTGACTGCAGAGGAACTTCAGCAATTCAATTTAACAAAATGGAAAAACTTACTATTTGCATTTTCAAATATTTATTCAGCTTTGTGATATTATCACAACAATGAGGAAGGTTTGAAAGGTTGAGAAAGGTTTGTAAGGTTAAGAAAGGTTTCTGGGCTTGAAACCAAGTTTACATCAAGTAAAGAAATCATTGCTACCTGAACTGGGTTCTTCCCCACCATGGTCTGCCCTGGTGATTGTCCCTGGGGATGCTGCTGAATGGCCTCCCAGAACTTACACCAGCTCCCCTTAGCAGTTCAGAGCCATACACCTCATGTGGCATTAAGTCCATGGAAGAATATTGTATTTTAGAGCCACAGGCAACCAACATTATTCCTTGGTTGATACACACAAATTGCCTCCTGCGCGGAGAAAACATTAACTTTCAGCCTTTTTAGCAAATACACTGAGGAACAGAGATGTTTTCCCAAAGTTTGTCTAATGTATTGTCCACAGAGTAGATGGAGTAAAGATGCTATAGTAATAACAGAAAAATCTGGAATGAAAAAGAAGTCCAGAGAGCCAAATAATAAGCTAGATACCATGTGGAGTGAGAGATGTCAAAAACAAAACTGAGAGTTCCTGCCTTTTTGAGTGTAAAGGGAATTGAGGGTTGGATTTGAATGCCAGGATCTCTGGTACAATTTTGGTTTCTGGTCCCATGAGGTGAAATTGTAGTCATCTGGAATTTTTGGAAGCTGTGGGCGCGGCACTCACCAGGAGCCGGTTCCCAACCAGGGAAATGTGCTCACAGTGTACAGAGTCCAAAAAAGTACACGGCCTGGCATTTCTTTCAGCCTTCATTAGGAATGGAAAAACACCATTTTAATTTGTGAATATAAACAGTTAATGATTTTTCCTTCCACTCTGCAATGTCTATCATTAGCAATTCAGATCTTTAGAGAATTAAAAAAAGTGAACTATTTTGCATTTATATTTAACTGACACACACTGGCAATCTGTAATCAGGAACTCAATATAAAATTATGGAGGGGTTATTTTTTAATCTCACCTCCTGCCTATACACTATTTGAATAAATAAGAGCACCAGAGGGATTTTTTTTAATTAACTGTTAATCCAGAAGTGCACACTGATAAAGTCTTAAAAATGACCAATATTAGTATTTGGCATTCCTAAAGTGAACATTGCCTTAGTCCAGCCTCAATCCAGCCTTAATCTACATTGTTTTAAGAGTGGGTCTTTAAACTGTGCAATTCCATATCCAAAGACAATAACACAGAGCTTATCCTTTACATCGCATTGAAGAAAAGAAATCCTACAGAAACAAAATGCTAAGCAAGAGCATCTTTTTTCTTTTTTTCAAATGACTGATAAACCTGGCAAGGAGAAGTGGAGGGAAGAGCATTACATCCAGCAGCAGTTCAGAGCCAACACAGGGCAAAGAACAGAGAACTTCAGACTTGCTCTTGACAGGACCATCCCCACAGCTTGGGGGCTCATTACACAAAGAGGAATTTGTGTGTGTGCTTTAAAGAAGCACGTGAGAAAAAATGTCATTGCCTACTCAGGCTCTGGCTGCAAAAATCCTTTCTTTGAATGCAGCCACTTTTAAAGTAAAGCAGGAACTATTATAGCAATGTTACATCCAAGTTTAAGAAAGATATGTAACTGCTGGAGTAAATTGCTACTTTACAGGCAACTTACATAGTTTCAAAAAAAGTTACAGGGATTGGGGATGCTGGTGTTGAGGGATTTGGCTTCAATCCTTTACCATGAGCACGATGATTTATGTGGACACCAGGCAAACTTTACAATAAGAGACTGGCTTGGAAGCTGAAATGGTGGAGGGCAACTACTAAAGCTAAAGCAAGCTTCCCACAGCAATGAGGGCTTTACTTGGAGGAATTCCATGAGAAAGCAAAGTGTGGCGAGATCACATCCCAAGTTGAACTGATAGAGGTGAGGGAATCCTTCTACAGCTGGAGGCTGATCTATACATATAAATATGTGAAGTCACAGCTTCCATTAAAGTCTATCCATCACAAGCATCTTGGCATGTGATAACTCCTCTCAGTCTGAGTGATTCATAGAAATGACCCCGTTTTCACCAGCAAGGGAGTTTGTGCGAGATCTTAGCATGGAAACTGGCAACACCAAGAGTTTAGCAGAGAGATGGAAATAATGTACCAAGTAGAAAAAAATGTGGGGGAGGATGTGTGCACAAAACAGTTTGGGAGTTTAGGAAAATATCCAGCCTCCCACTGAGTTGCTATGGGGTAATTAATGAAATGTTTCATTCTCTCCAACTTTTCTTCCAACTTCTTCCTCCCCAGGGGCAGGAGCTATCATCAAAGAACATTTTCATTTGGCTTAGTAGGTTAATAATGATGGATGGTTTAAAAAGAGCAGGCTTGGAACCCATCTCACCTCTTGCTATGAACATTAATCAGACTACAGTTGGCCAAAATGTAGGTGGAAAGGAACACAAAGCTTCTTTGGTGTCAGCTGGCATACCAGTAAACAATACGACTCAGTAGAAACATTACAGATAGTAGATAAACTAGGAGCTGATGATGTACTCATCTGCTTCGATTTTACTTGGCCTCACTGTGTTTTGTGAGCTGATAGATCACCTGCCAGTCTGCTCACACCGTGACACTCCAGCTAGCAGACTATTCAGTTTGAAGCAAGAAACGGGAAGGTCAGTTGGAAGAAGTCCAAAGAAAAGCAAGAGGAATTATCAGAGCTCTAGAAAACGTGGCCTGTGATGAAAGATTAAAAGACTTGGTTTATTTAAGTCTGGAGTGGAAAGGCTAAGGAAAGACATGATAACAGTGCTCAAGTATGTGGAAGGTAATTGCAAAAAGAAAAGGAATAAAATATTTACTGAATCTATTGTGATAAGGGCAATAAGTCATAAGTTTAAAGTGTAGCTGAGGAAATTTTGATGAGACTGTAGGGAGTGCACAGGAATAGCTAAGCTGCTGAATAATTTGTGGAGGGAAGCTGTGGATTTCCCAGTGCTGCAGGCTTCTGAGAGCAGGCAGGTCACGCTGCTGTCTGCAGGCAGTAGTTTAGGTATTGGAGACACAGTCTTGAGTCACAGCGGCTGGCTAAACAATTTCTTGTGGTCCCGTTCAGACTTTTTCTACGATCTGTGATAAAAATTTCTTCTATCACTCCAAGTGAAGGACACAGGAAAAGCAAACTCATTAGCAAGAGTTGATGTGGAAAAAACAACTAGATACTTAAAGTCCTAGGGATAGCAATCCCCAGAATGTCTTAATAAAATCATATTTTGTACTGGAGACTGCAACTTAACCATCAGATAAAACAAGTGAAGGGTTATTTGTAGCATGACTAGAGACTGGGGCTAAGGGAAAATTAATGTTCCACTCATTCATTTTGAAAATATTCTCATTAGTAATTGCCCCATTTATACTTAGAGGAAAACAGAATGTTCAAATTCCTGGCAGCAAAGCACTTCCCTAGTTGCAGATAAATATTGATATTGGCTTTAAGTCAGTTTACAAAGAGAAATTAAAAGAAAACAACAGCTCCAGTTGATGCCTGTCAGGCCTTGAAGCATCGTTTGAGAAAATGTTTGGTGAGCATCATTCTGCAGGACACTAAGTCAAAAGTATTCACTGTTATTATTCTGATTAGAGGCATTCAGGAGAAAGACCCTGTGGAGCTGGGCTGCTTCTGCTGGCAGTCCTCAGCCCCTTGCCCGTCACAAGGAGTACAGCATTTGTACAAACTCACAAGTATGCATTTTCAGCCTAGTTCACCAGCGCTGCACTCTGTGAGTGCTTCCATCTTCAGGACTGATACTTGTGCTTTGCCAGGGCATTTGGTGGAAATAGAGGGTATAAATACAGGGCCAAACGTGGAGAAAATGCCTGAGAGGAATAAGGGGATCAACACCTATGCTATAAATACCTTCCTGCAGTCCCTCGGTGGGAGCACTCCAGATCCAGCCACACAACATCTGTGTCCTAATGCACCGTCTCAGGGAGCTTAATGGTGTGAAATGGTATGGAGATGCCTGGAAAGAAATAGTGAATCGTAATAGTTTCCTTCATTTGTGCTTAGACATCTGTGGCTTGGCTTATATGGGTTTGGACCTCAGACTGTGATTATGCTTGCAGGCAAGACGGTGGGCTGAGCCTGAGTAAGGTTTACATGGGTACTTGATCTTTTGTATCTCCTCCCTCACCCATAACCTAGTTAGCAGCTTTTCAGAAGCCAGTTTCTTCCAGCAAGCTGTATAGTACACAGCCCTTCCAGCACACAATGTTCCTCTTCTCTGCCGGAAAATAAATAATAACAAATTCTACTACTACTACTACCACTAATAATAATAATAATAATTCTTATGCTTTGTGATTTCTCTTCCCAGAGCAACTTCTGCCCAATTTCTGACTCTGTCCTACTGCTGGGTGTTTGTTTCATTTAAGCACTTTTTCACTGAACTCTAACCTTCGTGCCCACAACAGTCCTTTTCCCTGAGATGAGAAGCCAGAAGATCCTACGCACTCTCAAAAGCAAATGAGCCATAGTTATGAGCAGAAGGCAACAGGTAACTGGTAGCTGCCAGGCTGCAGATGTGCTGGCTGAGCTGTGCTCCCATCTCCCTTTCACAGGAGATGGGGCCCACCTCCAAAAATACTGGTCCTCTAGAGAATTTAAATGCACAGATTTTTTAGCATGAATTCACTTTAAACCAAGGAAAAGGCTATGAAAGCAAATTTCAGCCAAGGGGACAAAGACCCCTTGGCTCCGTATTCATCCTGAGGTGATTATTTTGTGCATTTTTTTAAATTTTTTTGCTAGTGCACTGGCACTTCATTTATCTTTTGGGAATATTTGCCAGCTTTCAATTCTAAGCGTGATACGTGAAACAGCTGCAAAGAAAATAGAAATGGCTTAAATTATTCACAAACTAATTGCAAACTAATGCCAAATCCTTAATCAGTGATGTCTCATATTCTGTGCTCAGCTTCATTCTTTTTTTCTGTTGGGGAAGGCCCGGATTTCCTGCCAGGGGCAGATGTCAGAAAACATGACAAAAATGCCCATTTAGCAGGTACGAAGACATGCTATCTGCAGATCTGACATGGACTTGCTGTTATGTCTTGGAAAAGTCAATTGCCTGCCTGTGCCTCAGTTTCCCCATTGGTTGTATGGCAATAATGGCACAGCACTACCTCTGTAAACCAGTGTGTATTTCTCTGACATACATTTGTCTGACATATATTCTGTCAAAACCAGTAAGAGTCTGGATGTCTTGAAGGGACATGAAGTGCTGTTAAAGGTGCACAACTGGCTACCTGACCTGTAGATAATTTACCTAACCTTCCAGCCACCAATACACAGATGATTTGTCCTGATCCTTGGGGACACTGATACTCAGGATTTTCCACTAATCACCACTATAAGGTTAGCTCAGAAAGTCATTATGTGAGCAGGAAACTACATCAGACCTTCTGGCTAATGTCCTTAACTGCCTTTTGCTTTTTTTAGTGTTCTGACCGGATATGTGGAGGAGAAGACACAGTTTGGAAAGACAGTGCAGAACAGCACATGAGGGAGGCAGGGGCAGTCAGGAGACAGGGGTTTTGCTTTCCTGCTGCACCGCCTGACCTCGCAGACATCGCCCAACCTCTGCCTCCACTCCCACTTCTTGGTGCATAGCTATCGGACAGCTCTTCCCAGTGTGGGCAGCCACAAAGCTCGCTCTGGGGCTCAGGGACATTAAAGTCGAGGAGGACTGCTAGATTACCTACTCCAGCATTTTGTGTTGGCCGGGCCATTGCATTGAAACAAATAATTTATGTCTGTTTAAAATATCTCTTCCAGAAAGGCATCCGGGCTTTGTCTGAAAACATCCATCAACACAGAAGTTCTCATGCAAAGTTCTTCAGCTTCATATCTGTTTGCTGCTTCTCTCTTTGCTGGATAACTGAGCTGCTCAGCATGGCCCAGGATTTTTTTTTTCCAGGAAGGTACTTACATAACATATTTACTTCACCTCTCAATATTCTCTTTTGCCAATAAAACATATTTAACCAATTTATGTTCTTGTTCTGAAGTGTTTTCTCAGCATTCATGGCAATTCTGTACCTTCCTTTACATATTTTCCCACTTCCTACAGCACCAGAACAATGTGCCACAGCAGGACAGTTTTGCAGTGGATGCGATGGCCGAAGACATAATTGAGGCAGGCTTTGTGGAGAGAAATCTTACACTTTACTTTATTAGAAAAACTGACTTAGAAGGAAAAGTTTTCATGTACATGCTATTTTTTGGTTTTCGGGTCCTAGACTACTGACATACAGAGGAACTGAATCACCCTTTTAGTCCCACTGTTGATCCCCTTACTCATAACCAAGAATTGTATTAACTTGCCTCATCTCTGTGAGAGATGCTGACAGACATTTGGGCTGGCTTATCTGCTCTGGCCCTTGCTTTCCACCAGTCACTACAGATACCCGAGGCACCATGCTCTTGACTTTTGTTGTGACCTTGAATAGTCCTAATGTAAACCAATAATAAATAAAGGATGGGAGAAAGGCTCTTTAAAGACTGGTCCAGCTCTTCAAAGGGGGAAAGTTTGTCTTAGCAGAAAAGTAAGATATATTTGAAAGATTTTAAAATGTGTACTGAAGACAATTGATTTTGGCCTGAAAGATGACATGAAATTCTGCTGTCTAAAGCTGTCGTGTCATCTGTGGTTGTTAATCTCTTCTGGAGCTCCCTGAAACACATTTTAATCTCTGGCATGCCCAGTATTCCCTGGTGTTATTCTCCAAACATCACTTTTTTCCTTCTGATTCATCCCTTGGACTTGTCTTCTAGTTGAAGCTAAAAATGGTTGTGCTCTGCATGAGACAAGCTGCTGTGCAATGTGGAGCAAGTCCCAAGTGTTGGTTTGAAATGTCCAAACAATGAAGCAACGAGTGATGTTGGGAGCTCACAGGAGAGGAGACAGGGCCTCCACCACCACTGGCCAATACCCTCAGTGCTTTTCTCTATGACCTGTAGCACAGAAGAGATACTTCTGTAAATGGAGTTGGTCAAGGGTATCTGCTTGAGGAGAACTTCCCCCATTTAAGAATTAAGAAAGGGACTAATTCTCCCAATTGAATGATATTTCGGATCCTATTACTTTTTTTTTTTTTTTTTTAATTCAGCCACTGTCAGGAGGATATAACTGATGCAGCTCCACTGTATAGTTATGTATGGGCATCACAGCATCATGTTCAAGCTAACAACCTGATCCAAAACTGTTCGCCCTGAGAATATGGTGCAGAGACTCAGAAAACTGATCAGCAGCTGATAAACTAAGGAATCTCACAAGAATCATCCCAAAGGCATCCATCATTTTGGCAAAAATCTGATTGTACAGGCTTTGGGGAAAATATTTTTCCTTACAGAGAATGTAAAAAGCAACAGGGACAGAAAAAATGGTGAGTTTGGGGTTTTGTTTTGTTGTATTCTCAGTCTAGGGGCAAATCTTTGATCTGTCTAAACCAGTTCATTTATTACTACTATGAAGATGAACTGAAAGATTTTCTCTCTTTCCTAGGCTAACTTGGCGTGTTTCTTCTCTGACTCCTGACATGCTGCACACAATTGCCACATCGGTATATTTCTGCAAATGTGACTGCTCACTCAGAACTCCATCCTAAGCACTGGAAAACTCCTGCAGCCTGAGAAATATAGCTAATAAGATCCATCTGCTTTGGAGACATTTTTAATTCCTATGATTTACTCGTTAATTTTCTCTTCTCTAATTACACACAAACGTTAGTGGGGGGAACTGGAAGAAGAGAAACAGGGAGAAAAAAAGAGCCAGCTGGTAGGGACCGACTGCACTTCGTGTTGCAGTCACTAGCCGGCGTGATCCCCACAGTCATTGCAACACAGCCTGGTCCCCGGCTCTTTCTCAGAGACAGATTGTGAAATGAGGAATCTTTTTCAAGAAAAATAGCAAAAGGGAGAATCCTGATAGATGAGGGGGAATTGTGCCCTAAATCTAAAGGTATTCTCAATGGGCTAGGTGTTATTACAACTATTAGTATTGTTATAAGGCTCTGAATGAATGGACCAACCCTCATCAATTCAGACCCATGCACCAAGACCTGGATGGGGAAGAGGATATTTAAGCAACAAGAAAAAGCAAAGTTATCCCGCAAAGAGGTGAGCCAGAGAGGCAGCACTAGCCCCTGTGTGCCCCGTGCCCCTGCAGAGACGTGCTCCCTCCTGTTGCCCCCTGCCAGGCCAGCAACCTGCCCCTCACGACTGCAGCTGCGCAGGGTGGCACAGCACAGCCCGGTGCCATGGGGGAACATTTAGACACTCCAAGTGTTTGATGCGTTTTGGAGTGGGGAATCAACTCACATCTAGTCCCCAGGACCATAAATCTAATTTAGACTGACACAATTGCCCATGCCCGCGCTGGCAGCTCCCTGGCCAGGGCTGTATGCAGAGGATGGTCAGCAGCCCCGGGAGGCATCTGGCACAGAGAATCACAACATTTTCAGGCAGTTGCTTCAAGGGTCCAGCAAATTAGTTGTACAGCCTGTTTCAGACAGACCTAAGTTCTGCCTGTGCTCCACGAGGGACGCAAACTGACTCTGGAAATATCTGTTCACCTGCCCTGACCCACTGCTGTGCAGGTATCATGCAGTATGTCACCAGCTCCACACAGCACCTGCTGCACCCCTCTGACTCCTTTCCTGCCTGAGCTTCTCAGAAATGGCAAGCAAACCGCACACAGGCAAAATCTGAACACGTGCAGCAACGTGAATGCTGTGGTTTGACTTTCCACAATGGTAGGGTTTTGCCTCACACTCACTTTCTGTTCCTTTGAGCTCTGCATTTAGTTATTTCTTGGTTTTACCTTTCCTGACTCCACTACTGAGGGACCTCCACAGCCCCCCGCAAGGCCCGGGGTCGCCCACAGCTGCTGCCCCCGAGGGGCTGCTTGAAGCCAGGAATTTGAGAAAAGCTGAATTACCTAAACCTGAACCTGCTGCTGCCGTTCCTGGAGTTAAGGCTAATTCCTGAGGGCACCACTCAACTTCATAAAACCTTTACAGGCACAGAACAAGATGGAGAAGAAAAACAGTTACCAGAAGAAATCATTTCTGTTTTCTCAACTTATAAAGGTGTTACCCATGCATTTCTAAAAGGTGCTGGGTAGCTCTGATAACCTTCATTTCGTCAAGATGAAACAGGGAAATAACCAATCTAAGGGCCAGACACACCAAGAAGCTGCTGTGTCAGCTGGTTTGCACCCCAAAGGAAAGGTAGGTAACCCACAAAGGTTTCCTCAGATTGCTCTCACATTCCAGCAAGCACAGAGCCAGACGTCATCCTGTATCTTGCTTTCTTGAAAGGAATGGAGACACCTCATTTCCATGGAGATCAAACACAGTTAGGTACTGAAATACCTGACCTCACCTGTGAAGTCTGCAGCTGAACCTAGGTATGAACCGACTCTTCCCCAGCACCATTACCAGTGAAACATCCTCCCTTTGCTAGCTCTGAAAGCATTACAATGGCATCTGGAAAAGAAAGGCAACAATCTGTGGAAGTCTGTGTGATTTTAGGTTACTAATAAAAATATGTGATAAATTCACTTCAGATTATTAGCCACATTGTTTATGTGAGATAGCCATTAAAAGAGATAGATAAAAAAAGAAAAAAAGAATTGTATTCAGAACTCTTTTCCTGGCTTTATGTTGTTTACATTTTAGATGTTATCCTCCAATATTTTATTGTTAATTTTATTATTTCCAATTTTTAAATTCCACCAGCAACAAACCAAGACGGACCACACAGGCTGCATTTCTGCAAACTCCATTTAAACCATTCTGCCTCCAGTTCTGAAATCCAAAAAGTTGACGAATTCCTCTCATAGCCCTGCTCCTGATTTTTAACAACCTCCCCGTGATGCAGGTGTGAACTATGAAGGTGTTTGATGTCACGGGTTTACGAGGCCGTGATTAATAGGCCAGGCAGAACTGCAGGACCCAGGAATGCTGCCTGGCTCCCAGGCCCCGGGTCTGGGCCTAGGCACTGGCAAAGCTCCAGCGCTGTGACGGGACCAAGTCTCGACCCTGCTCAGCCCTCCCTGCACTTCACTTTCCACGAGAACAAACTCAAGCCTGTACACTTAGAAATGCTCTGGAGTGTGCCTGAACAGGCCCCTGGTGAGGACAAGAAATGCAGTTTATTGCAGGGTACCGAACAGAGGCAGCCATACAGTCACATAATCAGGGTATAAGTGACATTAACACCATTTCCTCGGGTCTGCATTTCAACACTTCCTCTTCCATCCAAGGGAGAGGTGAGGGCAGGCTGTCTAGACACAAATTAGCACATACTCGTGGCTCTACCTCAGTGGCACAGACTCGTACATACTGCTGTACGGTTGCAGAAAGTACAGGCCAAGGCAGGGAGCAGGAGCCAGATGCTGACCTCATTCATGCCATTTCTCACCCGTATCACCTGGGGCCTCTCTGCAGGCCCTGGTTTGGTGCATGACAGGAATTTTGAGCTCTGGAGTCATCGGTGGCTCTGACGTGGCTGACAGCGATGCCAGCAAGGAGATCTTCCCTGCTGCCCTCTGCCTTGATAATTGGTTGATTGCTTGGGTAGAAAAAGTCAAACCTTTCACACCTTCTTTTACAGAAATCTCTTGCCCAGAGGTCTCGTAGATTTTCTATAATAGGTACTGAAAACATTTTGGCTCTATCCATTCTAGCAGCCAATGTGTTTTCAATCCCGCCTGAGGGGGAGTGGATGTATTTTTGACAAGTGTTGTTAATAATGAGTCATTTTCTAGTGCAGACAGTCTCTTGGGTTTTAACCTATAGCTTTCTTTTTCACCCCACTTAGTTCTTCCCACGTGCAAAGTCATTTGGCTCTGCAGAAGCCCTGTCATGGTTATTTATGTACTCTGGACCTTTGTTTATTCCTCATCTCTCTCCTAGCACAGCTTGGTTCTGTATGGGAGTATCCCCAGCCAGAAAGCAAAACACTTCAAAGAAAAGACACCATTATCTTCTTCCTCCTCCTCCTCCTGTATGAGCTCCCTAGGTGGACTTTGCAAAGTCTGCACAGTTCTTGGCAAGGCACCAGATCAGTAGGAATATAAAAAAACACACTGACTTCATACTTACTACATCTTTGTGACATGAAAGTACTTGATTTTCAGTGTTATATTTTCTCCTTATGTTTTCATTCTTCCATTTGCATATGGAGAATTTGAGCTTGGAGGAGGATCTGAAACTCGTGTCACCTACAGTCACTATAAGAAATACAGCACTATCTGGAAACTGCACACGTTCACACCCTGCATCCCACAGCCAGATACAAACATCTCTCTGCAGAAGATGCAGTCCATTTGGTGCCCTCATCAGGAGCATTTCCACTGCCCTAATACTTGAGGCAAGTGGGGTGATGCTCATTCTTCCCTTTGAAGCACACCTCAGGTCTTAAGGCTCTCTTGTTTATTTAAAGTAGCATGTCGAGACAAAGGCTGTATTAGACACTCCGGGTGGGTACAGTGCCTAAAACAACAGAGTTGCAATTTCTGTTGGGATCTGGGTGTTTCTACACTATAAATAATAAATAGCAATTATAACACAGGCATTTACAGAAATATATACCCATATATATACATATATACTTTATTTCCTCAACATTTTTTCTTAGTTACTTTTTGGCAGTGCACTTGGCAAGGAAAAACACAATTAGAAATGCCCTGTATTGTGCCAAGAATGTTAAACAGTGTAATGAGTTTCTTTGTATATACGTGGTATTTCACTGCTGTTCTTTACTGAATTGAATGACCTGACTAATATTTTTTCATCAGTTCTTACAGGCAAGTCTAGTGCTTTCACTCTCTGAGTAGCAGTTGGATTTTAAGAGCTGGAAGACTCAAATCATATTTCTGACATTAGGTATTAATTGCCCATCTGTGGTTAGGTGCCTGTGGGTTAAGGCAACGTAATTCCTTGTTACTGAATGAAATATCTGTCACTGCCAGTCTGAACTGTGATCTCAAACAGTTTAAATCTTCTACAGAAGATAGAGCACAACACCATACCCATAACTGCTACAGACAAGCAGAACATTGAAGAACAAACAACACTCACCTAGAGCGTGTATCATGGTTCCTGCTTTTTTGCATTATGTGACCAAATGAGCATGGTCCCCACGAAGCTGTGAGAGGACTACGCTGCACTGGAGATAGCTCATGGTTCAGAAATGACTGCAGCTTTGAGCAGGCTCTCCCCTGCTGTCTAGGGTTTGAAGACCGCAGTGAAAATGAATGCAGGTCAGTGAGTCAGTTGCTTGAATTTCTTCTGTTAACCAGTTATGGGAACGTCCACATGCTTCAAGGCTTCACTTGTGCACAATTTCCCTGCTAAAAATTGCAGAACTTGCCTCGCACACTAGTGGTGGTATAGATACAACTGTGAAGATGCTATATTTCCTTACTTTGCAACAGGAGACATCATAGAGTGTGGCTACTTCTTACACTTTGAAATCATAGTATGACAAGAGAACATTAGTGCTGTATGTCTCCATTTTGGAGATGAGGTTTTCTTTTGAAATGTTGTTGTAACCCCTCAGCCTCAGGAGAGGATGCCTAGTTTGTCCTACGGATGCCTGTGCTCCAACTTCTCCTTGGCTGCTTCTACACTATCCTTTGTATAGGCACCGAGTTCACTCCTGCAAGATGTTGAGTGCCTCCTTGGAGGTGCTGATAGCTCCATCGTTTCACTGTCTGCGATGGGAGGGAAACGGTGCGGCCCAATGTTTATGGTGCCATAAAAACCAACAACAGTAATGAGGTGGTGACACGAGCAATACAATCTCTGCACCACTCCCAAGCTGTGCCTGTGTTCAGCGGATTCATCATCACTGCCTCTCTCACATGGCACTCCCCCAACTCTCTGGAAGGAAATCCTCAACAATCATTTTATTAACAAGGAACAAAGTACCAGCTTAGAGATGAAGGTGCTAATTGTGGCACATCAGCAGCCAGAAGAAACAATTCCTCTAGGATCACACACATTAATCTTCTGTGGCTGCTGGTCAGAGTGAGAGGCATTCCCATAGTGGTGATGACAGCTGCTATTAAGACAGCAAAACACTCTGCAAGCATGGCCATTAATGCTGCCAGCCAGGAAGCTGGGGGTTCACATCTCTGTCAGATCTCAGTCTCTGACAGTTGCTTGTTGGATAAGCATGAGGTGATAGAATAGAACATCTTGCTGGAAGGAAAAGAGATGTAATGGCTTTCCCTGCATGGACTGCTGCACTGGTGAAAGAGCGGCTTGGTTAAGCAGCACAGGCCTGACTGGGTCACACTTTCTGTTCCAAAGGAACTCCATGATGCTCTCTTGAGGTTTTTTTGACAGTGCTGTTGAAGATAAAAGATAAGGATAAAGTATTATAATATAAATAGGATAACAGATAAATATTGCTATTTTTATGATTTGGCTGCTGGAACAGGGATGTGCCTCAATTGTGCATCTCAGTAGTGAATATTTTCAGGGAAAGAGCTCTGTCTGCTTGTGTTTACACCCTGCCCTCACCAACTGGCATTTGAGCATCACAGAAGCGGTGTTCAGAAACGATTTCTGGGGGATCTAGTCCAGTCTCCCATTTGGCTATCGGACTATTGCCAGCACTAGATCAGGGCAGCCAACGCTGGAAGCCTCAGGGTGCAGCTACGGCACAGTCTATCTGGTAACCTGCTCGTTGCTGCACTGTCTTGCTAGTGGAGGTGTTTTCTGCAAGGCCCAGTGTGAATATAGAATCATAGAATCATAGATATCAATATCCCAACCCATAACTTGTCACTGAAGCACATTGAAAGTGAAGTAACCAAGGACAGCAGATTTGGTCACCCAGCTCTGCGCGTGTACTTACTTGAAAGGCAGGACCTCAGACCCAACTCCCATGTACTCCTCCTTGCGCTTCTCAGCGATCCTCAGAAAGGCAAATGGGTGACTCAGCCCTGCAGGCTGGCAGAAATTTATGCCTGGGAGAACAGCATTTCCAATTCCGTCCAAATTTCGTGACCCTTCCTAGGGACAAATACCTCCCCTCCTCCCCACCCCAGGGCCTGACAGTGTTCCTTAAACTCATGACAAGGCTTAGGACTGTCACTGTTTTTTCAAGCTCCACCAGCAAAACTGAAAACATGGCCAATCTCTTCCTTTCCAAAACTTCCAGTTAGGCATATTCTGTGACAAGGTGTTGGTGTTAAGTGAGGAAAGAGCCCAGACTGCTATGCCAGGTGCCAAGGCACATTGGGGATGCAACAATAGCTCAGCCACAGTGTGTACAAAGACAGTACACGTCTGGCTGGAATCAAAGCGTGTTCCTTCCCTGAGTTGGCAGCTTACCTCCCTCTCCTTCTGCAAGACCCTGACTGACCTCAATGCTGAATGAGCCCCTGCCCCAGCTCCCTCATTTGGTCTATCCATCTCTTGCTCTGAGACACAGATAGGCTTTCTTGTCAATTAGAGGTTCCAAGAAGAAGAGAAACTTGCTGCATCAGTCAAATTCCTGCACTTTTCCTTTTCTAACTTGTAGCTGGGCAAACATCCATAGAGTCCAGTAGCTAGACAGCAAAAAGAAGCAGGGAAAAAAGAAAGGTGGAAAAAGAGACAGAAAATGTATGAGTTAAAGTTACGAAATGGAGAACAGAGGATAAAGTCTGGCAAAGTGAGGAAGGGAATAGGAATAAAGAGGGAAGATAAGGGGACAAGAAGAAGCTTTGAGAAAAGTGGCATTTAGCTTCTGCCTGGACAGCAACCATAGATTTAGATTTTACTATTAAAAATGGGAATCAATGGCTGGCCCCGAGCCTCACGCTGGCAGCCTCCGCTGTTCTGATCTCAGGACCAGCATCTGTCAGCAATTTTCAAGAGGAACCATTAGAAATCACAATGTTTAATAGTTTGTCTTGGCCCCCTGGAATTTTACCACCCCCATCAGCTACTGAAAAAAAAAAAAAAAGCAGGGGGTTGAAAGGTGGAGTGGGGAGGAGAGTGGAAGAGGAGAAGGGAAAACAAAATGGTACTTGTACGGTTCAATGCGTGCCTCTCCCTTTTCCCCTGCTTATATGCCACATCCGCAGAGGTGATATATAGATGGTGGTTTTGGCCTCATTCCTGTGTGCTCTAACAACACGGATGCTGGTTTCGAGGAGAGCCCTGGGCTGGCTGGAAATTCCTGCTGCAGGCGGCCCTGCTGGGGAGCCTTCCCGGAAGCAGAACAGACCCGGAGATTTACAGCGCTCTGCAAAGCAAATTGTTCCTGACACTCCTGACACAGAGTGACTTGTGGGCATCTCTCACACAAATCCAACAGAAAGAGAGATGTAGCGCTTCCCAGAAGTGGTTCAGTCACACAGCTACCACCAGACGATTTATTCCATCTGTTCTTCTCCCCGGATGTCTAAATAGCGAACCACAAAAGGCAGTGTGGGGAGCGGGGAGAGGCAGGAGCACTTTCTCAGAGCACTTCGCCAGCCCTGGGCATGTGCAGAGTGTGGTGGTCAGCCCCGGAGAGGGCACCTGACAGGCACAATAAAAAGATTTTTAAATAAAGCATCTTAAGGGCTGGTCCTGCTTGGCACCAATGTAACCAGTGTAACAAAACTGAATGAAGGAAAACAAATCATTGCAACGAGGTTTGAATGCTTTTCTACATTTCTACAGTGGCAGAAGTGTGAATTGAAACCACTGTGCTGAAGGAGTGACTTACATAGCAGCTAAAGGACAGGCTGTGATGCTGGGAAGGAACCCAGTAACTCAGAAGCACCAGAATCAGGCGTCTCTGGTTCATTTTTCTCTAAGTGCTGCCTAAATCCAGCCCCAGATTTAAAGCTTTTAAATGTAAAGGCACACAAAAGACTGCAGGGAGTTTCAGGTTCGGATCCGAACTCTGATGATGCTTCAAATTCTGTAACGAGCTCAGCACCCCCTGTATACTTCCTAGGAGGTGAGACAGGTTTGTGTCCACCAAGCTTACGCAGTATGAACCTCACGCTCTTGTACTTGTGTTAAGCATACAGCGTAACTAGGAAGCATTTCCCTTCTGCACCTCCTGCTTTATACAGAACTTGCCCTTTCCCTGCAGTGTTGTAGCTAGCAATACCCAGAGAGAGGCCATGCAGGAGATACGCCGGTAATCCTGGCCTCAGTCACATCCCAAAGCTGCCCAGTTTATTAAGCCTACAACCAGAGTGGGAGGCAGGAGAGAATTTCGTGAGATTTTTGAAGTGAGATTTTTAAGGAGGGAGCAGTATGGTGCTTTTACTCTCCTTGGTGGGATGGGACATAGCCATGCCTTGGGGTTACTTGGAAGTTTTATCTGACAAATTCCTTGATGCGGCGTTAAGGCCCTTGTGCTCTCTCCTATGCCATGATCTGGTTATAACTATTGGCTTTTAACGACGTGATTTATATTTCATGGCTTTGGGAGGTATTTTGAGGTTTAGAGAGACTCAGGGACCAGGTGGGCCTTGCCAGTCGTGTGCTTTACCAGACTGAAGAGACAGCATGCTTGTAGGAGTTAGGCTGAGCCCATAGCACTAGCTGAGAGTGATGGAGGAGAACATGGACTTTGACTTGGCATCCCCAGAGACAGCGAACTGTACCTCAAGTCCATGTTCCTCTTCAGCAATGAAATGCATTTGCCCACAGACCCTCTGACTTTTCAGTGACATTTTGCTAAGAAATGGCTAAATACAGAGATTTGAAAAGTTGCTCCGGGGCAGAAGGCCACGTTACCAGTGTAATTGTTTGATTTACACTTCCTGCACAAAGAATCCTGCTGCAGTTTGCAGATGACCCCCAGGACCCCTGCCTAGCATCTCTCCTGACCTCAGAAGAGGTGAACACCTTCATCAGCTAGCGGGACAGATTGAGCAAGGAGTGAAAGAAAGACCCTGGGGAAAGATCTCTCAGTCTGTGTTTAGTTTACAGAGATTTAAAAATCTTCCAGAGAAATGCCAAGTAAGTTTTAAAACCTTCCAAACAGAGAGAGCTCAATGAGTTTTTCAGATCCCCTGGACACTTGAATCATGTGCAAACACAATGTGACTTGCAACATTTCATAGCCCAAATTCCAGCAACACCATATAACAAAATCCACTTTTATATAGTATTTCCACACCAGGGACAGGGTGACAGACAAGTGACAGGGCAGATAAGTTTAATAAGACCATTAAGCAGTCAGCACTGTCTTGGCTATGAGATCTTGATTCGTCTACACATGAAACATTCATGACATTTGGAGTCTAGCTGAGTTATAGAAAAATGTCTATGGTAGGCCAAATTACACTTGGCTACCTTTAACCTTGGACTAGGTTTCCACACAGAGAAGAGAGGAAGCTGTAGGTACCAGACTATTTTAAGTTACTGAAGAGATAACCTCCCATTTTATATATATTTATATATTATACGTTTAATTCACATTTGAAAGATTCCACCATGTTTTATTACTTAGCCCTATCTCTACTTTCATCACCAATTAGCTAATCAAGTCATCTTTTAATCTTTTTTTTTTCCACTGAAAGAAAAAAAAAATGTTTCCTGGCTAATTTGACATGATTTAAGATTTTAGAAAGGAACAGAGGAATCTTAGCATCTGTTTTCACATTGCCTTGACAGGGACAGACCTCAATTAAGCATCTTATTAAATGTGTCTCCTCCTGCTTTACATCAAGTCTCAGTGCTTTTGCTGAAAGTTAAAAATGTGCACACATGCTAACCACAGACTTCAAGTCCAAAGGTGGCGGAGCTGTCAATAAAAGTAAGCAGTACAGATTAGCTGCAAAGAAGATGGATCATGGAAACTAAAAGAGATTGTGGCAGCTTGGCTAGTATCTAGGAACACTTTAGATCCAAGTATATTTGGACACCTACCGGGGGAAGTTATCTAGCACAAAATATTCTCAAAATCAGAGCCAACAACTTTTAAATTCATTTGATGCTTTTTCCATGTTGTTCATTTTGCCATAACTGGCTGACTTGATTGATGATGCCCGTTTAGTACTCTTGCAGGTACCTCTGACATCCCAGGTCCTTCCCACTGCTACAGTTAGGGCAATTTAAGTTATATGCAAGAATCAATCAGCCTATTTGGACACACGAAGAAGTAAAAAAGTAAATAATAAAAAATGATCTTGAGTTTTCCAGAATCACTTTCTCTCTTCAAAATGCTCAAAAACATTTGCAAAAGACTCGTATAAACACAGAGCTTGTTTTTCTAGACCAAATCCCTGTACCTGCTACAGTCTGTCCACTGATTGCCCTTGAGCTAGACCCTCAGCTACCACAAATCAGCTTGCACTAAGGAAGCCAGTAAAGCAGCATTGCTTTACACCAGGCAAAAATCTGGTCCATCATGTTCTTCCTGTACAAATTCCTGTTTGTTCAAATTGTTTAGATATCAGAAATGCCTGCCTTCTCTCTTAGAAGTATGCAATACCTGAAGAGTTTACAGTTTCTTGTCATGCATAAACTTCTCTCTCCCTTTGGAGCCGTAAATGTTTGATGCCTTCCAGCAACTCATCTCATGTTCTCTGAGTTGATTACATTTTGGATAATGCTGTCATGTTTCCTAAAACAAAACAAGTAATTCAGAGCAGCAGATAAATTAATTTACTTTAGAATTGATTAATTTACTTTGTCTTGATTTCAGCACAGCAATGCATATCAGTGTGAGCCCAGAGATGAAGGCTGGCTATATGCGGCATTCCTTGCTGGGTACAACAGAGCGATTTCTTTGGAATTTCTTTAACTTTTCTTCCTCAGAACCACTTACTGAAACTTTTGTTATGAAGCAGATCTTTCTTTGTTTCTGTGAATTTAAAACAGAGACCTTAAAGAAGAGAAACAAACTTGAACCAGAAGTCAGCAGACGGAAGATGTATTTTCATGTAAGTGCCGAGTCACTGAGAGGAGTCCAGGAAAAGCAGGTGTATCTCTTTTCATAAGCATTCAAGTAAGTGATAACCATGCTTTGGAACAGAAGGTACTCTCCACATGGCTGGAACTGATGCCTGCAGAGTGTCATGAGTTGAGGTTTTGACCTCCCTGCATCATCGAGACCAAGCATTTCACTGAGTTTAAGGAAATTAAGCTCAAAACATCACTGGAATTCAGGGATGTTAGTTAAGCCTAATGGGATATTTTTAGCTCATTTAAATGTCTATGAAATCCTGTCTGCATAAAGTTATGTTTGCTTATTGCTTCAAACCATATTTATTGCTAAGGGTTTCAAAGAGCACATTCCATCTTTCACCCCAGAAGTAAGTGACTTGCAGTGGAAGATCCTCTCTTTTCACAGGGCACGTAGAGGAGGATGACCAGCACCTCGGGCCTGCTGGTTAAAAAGACAGAAACTTGCTCTGTACCCACAAAATTTTCCAACTCCACCGGTGAACTTCAGGGAAAGATTTTGGCACACATCCACCAAGAGCTAGCTCAGGAAAGATGGCCCCGCATTACTGAACACAGCTGGAGAGTTAACCTCTGTCTGCTCCTCACTGCTGGCCCCAGCCGCTGGTCACCAAAACCAACCCCTCAAATCCTTCCAGATCCACCTCCATGCAGAAACGCATGAAACTCCATGCAGAAAGCACAGCAGGAGCATCCACAGGCACTGCGAAACTTCTGTGTGGGCAGCATCCTGTGGACACACGGTTAGATGCAGATGAGGACTGTTCAGAGAATTACAAAAAAAGACTTGTAGCTGTACTGCAGATGCAGTGGATTCAGGCATTCCCAACAGCTTCCTGAGTGGTTTGCAACCATTATGGCAAAAAGTAAACAGGGTAAGATATCAAACGTGGTCCTCAACAGCAGTTGATGAAAAAGACTGTGCTGAATGACGAGAATGGTATTCACTGCTTTCCTTCAGGAACCAGAAACAAATATGAAACTCACTGTTGGCGCAAATATCCAAATATTCAACAAAGTTTGTGAAAGTGGCACAGGAGTGCAGTGCAACATAAATCACATGGGAAGTTGCCATATTCAACAGAAATATTTTGATACAGACACCTCATCCAAGGCCAGGTTTGGCAGAGCGGTCTGCCAGCCAGTGGTGATAAGGAAGAGCTGTAGAAGCCATGAAGGAGCCTCTAGGTCACCATGTGACCTTTAAGGATCTTTCAGAAATTTGTTTTGAATCAGGAATACAAAAATAAAAACACTTTCCCACCTCATCTGCACAGACATATCTTCATTGTGTGGTTAACACAGGTGGTCTGCCCAGCAGTTCATTCAGCTTTGGTAAGAAGAGTTACCCCAACAAGCAGGTCGTGCCTTCCCACTCATGTGTTGCTCGGATAAACGCAGGCATTTCCTGGAGGTCTGCAGCCTGCAGCTAGCTGGTACTGCTGGATTCCATCCCCACAGGACTTAATGCAGCTGTGCAGATACAACTAAACACAGGAGCTGGGCTAAAATCTCACTCAAAACAGCCACTGCATCAGGAGGCATTTGGAAAATGTGCCCTTTAGATCACATGGATTTGCAGTGCCCAAACCCTCACTTCTCTCTTAGAGATGAAACCGCTTCTGAAAGTCAATTGAATCACCTAGTGACATCTCTGAAATGATTTTATAATTTGCCTAGGATATGATATAAAAGGAAAAAGTATGAGAGCAGTCTGAATTACAATGTAGAGTTATTCCTTTTCCCTGGAAATGATAGGTCAGATTCTGTCTCCCAGCCTGGAGTAAAATTTTGCACTTCATGGCAATTATTGTCTTGCTCTCCACAAAAACACAGTGCGGTCCTCCACACAGCAGCAGCTTGCAGTGTGCATGAAAGAAAGCATAAGCAGAGCTGGCAGGAGGGAGGAAGCAACACAGCAAAGAAAATTCTCCTTCCTCATGGGATCAACAGCACAGCCTGCACAACACAGACCTCCTAGTCCTGTCCTGCAACCACACCATGATCCCCTCATGTGGTCTCTCTTCATAAAAGTCTTTTAAAAAAGAACCAGCTGAGGAAGTTATTTTGCACACATACCTTTTAAAACTCATTTAGCCACCATTTACCTCCTTCCCTTGCACTCACCCTGTTAAACTACCTGTCCCTCATCCCTAGGAGGGCAGGCTGCTGCAGAAATGGAAACTCCATCATAAATCCAGCTGATGTCAATTAATGTAGACCCACTGGCTTTTATGGAGCTGCACTAACTTACAACAGCTGAGGGTGCAAAGCTATTGACACTCAGCAAACTACACCAATTCTTAAAGGAGTATCTGGGCCTCAACCTAAGGATTGTCCAAAGAGACTACAAAAAGCCCTCTGTAGAAGACAAGCTCTCTGTAGAAGACAAGTGGGGGTGATACTATACTGATATTATTGCCACCAAACAGGACTCTTCTGCATGAAGAGCAGGGGCCAAGAGCTCCTTGGTTGTGGGAGATTTCATGGAAAATCTCTTCCTGCTCCATTGTGGGTGGCAGAAACATGCTTGCTAGGTCTGAAGTGACCTGAGGTTTGAAAAATGCTAAAATTTGCACTTTTATGCATCTGCTATGAGATCACCAGAGTCTGTTGATTCACAGATAATGAGGTTGTCTGATACCTGCTCCTAGAGGAGGGTCCCCTGGGGGAAATCCAGAATGGAGGCGGGGAGGAAAAAGCAGCCCTGCAGCCTGTGGTTTGGAGCTTTCCCTGAGACACAGCAGTGGTGTCACCTGATAGCCAAGGAGCTTTATGGTGTCAGTTTTCTCTGCTACGTAATGGTGGTATTAAAAAGCAGAGCAAGCAAAAGAATCGCATCGCATTTGTACAATACTTGTGCTCTATTTTAACTCAATGTGCAGCTCGTCAGCAGCAGGATACAGACAGGGACTTCTGCCTACGGCATTTTCCTTTTGCAATGTACAAAATGAGAGCTCTGCTCTGTGAAGAGTCCAATGGTTTGAGAGACTACACACATAAATGGATCCATTAGAAACCCTTAAACATTGGGAAGCATGGCTGCACGTTGTGATCAGCAGCAGGAAAACAGGATCAAGTCTTAACTTGTGCTGGTGGCAGAGTCAGCAAAAACACAAATCCAACACAAGTCTGAAATCACATTCACCAGGTGGTTAAAAGGAAAATTCATTTTTTAACCGAGGAATGTTCTTTGAATTTGCTAAAATGTGAGCAAATGCTTCCAAGCAAAGTATTTTATTTGGGTTTCAGAGAAACATTGGTTTGTTCAAACCTAAAGTAATCACTATAGTCTTTGCTTTCTGGGGAAAAAGAAAAAAGAAAAAAAAAGCACATCACCATCAACATCAGTGGTCTACTCTCAGAACTGATGACTCAGTTCCCGTACAACAGCGATTCACAAACTGTGAGCAAAAGTGAACAAATCTCTCCTTTTAGTATAAGAACAACCAAAAAAAGTGGCTGGAAGGAAGGTGCCAAAGCTCTTCTCCTGGTACTACTTCTGAGCGCTTCATTTCTCCATAATCACTCACTGCACCTATCCAAGCCTTTATTATATTGTGGTGTCCAAAACCAGAAGTGACTGGTCAGATTCATTTAAGCGGAGGTCGTGACTTCCCGGTTGTGGTCACAAAGCTAAGCAACTCTAAGAAAACATTTTCAGCTCTAGCTTCAGACTTGGGTCTAACTTGAATCAACCAGGAGTGCAGACAGGTCCTGGCCAAAGTCAACCAAGACACGAGGGAGGGAAGAAATGAGAGACGGTCTGGAAAAATTTAGCTGGATGGAGCTTAGTGTCCAGAAAGTGCTGGGGATGCAGACTGGGATCATTTATACATCAGAGAGATGTCAGTAAAACTTCAGTGTTATCCTTTAAACCCTTGTTGCCCATTTCATGACAACCATTAGCATTAACAAGTCTAACGAAACCACCTTATTTTGAACTTGTCCTCAAGAGTATGTCCCACACCCTTTCCCAAACTGAGTTGCTCTGTTTCTGGGAACCGGTCACCAGACTGGTCACCAGACTTTGGGCCACAATGGCACAGGGAGAGAGGAAGAATGCTGCCTTGTCAGCGTACCCTCACCTCTGAGATGTTGCCAGCACCTAGACACAGCATTTCTTGGAAGCAGAAAATGCCACAGCACAACTGCATATACCCAAGACTGTAATTAAAGAAATCCACCAGCACCCTGCTGGCAGCTAAGAACATGAACAGAAAATTGCAGGCTTTAATGTGAATCAGATGGAGAGTGTTTTGATGTATTAACATGAAAAAAGATAAACTTATGCAGAGGTAGATGCTAAAGATAGATCTGACCAAACTGACAAAATCAGCAGTGCACTGGGTTAGACACACCAGTGGTGTGGAGAGGAGTGTAACGACGGGAAACCTCCTTCCCAAGAAAGACATCCCAGGAAGTGGGACAAGAGCAGTCATATAGAAGCTCTTGTTCACTTCAAATCTGCCTCTTCCAGAATTCCTGTACTCCATCAGCCTCTTAGCAAAACTGTCTGTGAAATGCTCTGCACTTTGGCGCTGAAGGATCTCCTGACGCCACCGGTTCCAGACGGACTGGCTTTGAGAGCTGCAGTCCTCGTGAAGGGGAGTTTCAAGAGCAAATCCTTCCTGGGGAAGGAGTGGAAGAGGGCAGGGGAAAAAGTTGTCTATATAAGGCCTAAAATAGTAATAGTTTTACTGTAACAGAGAATGGAAAGGAAAATCTGCAAGTCAATGAGAGAATTCACACGTATAAATAGAAGAAGGCAGATGTTAATGAGTCACTGCTCGCTCAGAGAAATCAGACATTTGCCTTTTCTTTGAGTCATTGGCATGTCCTGCAGCAGCGGCAGTGACCTCCTGACATGAACCTTTTCAACAATTCATTACTCATCCAGTGTCTCTTCCAGCCTTCTAAAGCTCCGTGAAAGGCTGAACAACGTGACATCATCTCTTGTTCATGCTGTTCCTTACCTGAAACACATGAGGGCTGCTGGGGGGATTCGCTCGTGTGGACAGGCAGGAAGAAACGGAGCATGTAACAGGGCAAGTGTTGGGTGCAGAGGCAGACAAGGACTCCCCTGCTTGCAGTCTTCAGTGGGGGTTCTGGAACTGGAGTTCTTTATCCTCAGCACAGACCCTAGGGCACTCATTGGTCACCAGGAAAACCTGTCCAGGCTAGAAAAACATCAAAAAAGGTGTGAAGTTGTCAGCTCTGCCATAAAACACCACCTCCTCACTTGAAGTCTATTGAAGCAGTTTTCAATAAAGCTGTGAAAAATGTGTTTCTCGGTGGTATCCAAGCAGGCACCCAGAGGTGCTCTGGGGTCCAGATGTGAAACTAAAGGGATGACACCACAGAGGAGGAGAGAGGCACTAAGAGAGAACATGAAACTTCCCAATGTGCTTCCCAGCTGCCAGCCACGGTGGTCTGGCCTGGCAGTTTGGTGCTAAGCCATTAATCTACAGATGGAAGTTGTGTATCTGTAGAGTGTTTTGGGGGCTTACTTTTTTGCACAACTGTTTCAGGCTGAATAATAAGTTGTGTGTAGCATATGAACATAGAGCAGACTCTCTATAGTGCTGGATAAGCAGGCATTTAAAAAAATACAGCAAGGAGAAGTGACCTATTGAAATCATATGTTACTTGAAAATTGTATATTTCCAGGCCAGGTTCCATCAACTCCAGTCCCTTATTTTTTGGTCTGGTTATCACAGGCTATCTCAAGGTTCTCCTGTCTGCCAGATTTCTGTGTGAGCTTTCCCCCTCAATGGCTTGCTGTGAAGGACAGTCAGTCTTAGGGTATCTTTGGACTGCAACCACAGATTTAACCCCAAACCAATGTAATTTTTCTTTCAGAGCGTTTTTCCTACCCTACAATCATGCTTAGCTTCTTTCCCAGGGCCATGATACAGCAATGTCAGAAAGAGGAACAATATGATTCACAAGGGCTGAAGGTGGCAGTAGTACACACTAGCTCTCTTACTGCCATCATCCCAGATTGTCACAAAGAGGTGCTAAAAATTAAATCCGAACCATGCCTGAATCATGAATGCAGATCCCCAATTTAGGTCTGTCTCCACCTCAGAAGTCATTCCAATGCTTCTGAGAAACACATAGTAGATGTCTTAAGGAAATAAGTTAAGAGAAGGAATTGTTCAGTTATGGATTTCATATTAATTTCAAGAATACAGGACTATGAGAGAAAGAAAAAAGAAAAAAAAAAAGATGGCTAGTTGGACCTGTGCTTTGGGATGGAAAGGGCTTTGAGCTTAAGGCTTCCTGGAAAGAACAGACCGATGCTGCTTTTAATGTACAACAAAGTAATGGTTCCTTTTTGTTATACAGTAGGGTCTGCTTACAGAGAAGAAAAGTTAGGAGAAAGAAAAGGTGATTTTAAAAGTGAAATAGGAGAGCTAGCAGATTAAAAGTAATAAATTGTTTCTAACACACTTTCTAGCCATCTAAAACCAATAAGGCTCTCATAAATGCATTATCCAAATGACTTCTAAAATGTAGAGGTGAACATGTAGTTTTTTCCCCAACCTGAAAATTTGTGATAAATTTAGGAATACTGCTGTCTGCCCAGCAGGGAGGATGAAGACCAGTTGTGGGGCAGCTTGGGCAAGGATGTTGTTTGGACAAATCGCAGAATGCAGCGTTATGATTGCCATTTCAGAAAAGGGTGTATCTGAGGATAGGTAGAAATTTATGGGGAACATCTGGATCCCCTGTGAAAGACTCTAGAAGAAAACATGAGACAGAAGTTGGGCAAAATAGGTTCTTTCCATCTCAGGGCTGCACCCAAACTAGTTCTGACAGTTACACTGTAAGAACAATTCAACCCAGGGAAAAGGGTCTTCTCCCAGTGGACCCTTTCAGGCAGAGAAAGTGAATTGTTTTTGAATGTTAGCACTTAATTACTCCCTCTGACAACTGACAAACATCATCCCAGACTTGTAATTGCTTTAAAACTTTAGCCAACTGCCATGGGGAAGAGGTTAGAAGACCATAAATACTGGCTGACAAAATAATGGAATGGATTCAAGCTCCTACGCAAAGGAACGTGTTGGGTAATATCTCCCTGTGACTTGGTTCTGACTAGAAATGAGCTTTATTCCAATTATTCCAGCTATTCACATCCTTGGGTACTGATGAAAACAGAATAGCTTAGAAATCTTGCAAATAACCAAAAGACAAATATCTCCCAACATCTCTGGGGAACCAGAGACATTTGCCCTATCAGTTTGCTCAGAATTTATAGACTCAACCTTTGCAGACCCTAGAGCTGTGTTCAGCAGGATCCGGAAACTCAGTTAAGAACATGCCTCGCTGTAGTAGGTAGCGTAAAATATATGTGACAGCCGAATAGGTGGGTGCTTTTAAACATCTTACAGTCTAAACACGGCAGGGGTGGGGAGGGTGGGGGACCCAAAACCCAGGGCACAGGGAAGGAATGAGAAACAAATAAGGCTGAGACAGATGATTTCCCCAAAGCTTACAAAGGACAGGAGCTGTAAGGAGGTCTTAACCCTAAGTCTACCCTACCTTCATTTTCACATGGAGACTATATGATCCATATAGGAAAGTCATATAAGTCACTGGTATTATCAGCCTTTCTGAGCTGAAACCAGAGGTATTCTACCAGACCACGTCATCTTCCAGCTTGGATCAGCATTCAAAAGTTACAGGTTTCACCAACAGATCTGACCACTTGTGAAGTTAGGTATTTTGAGCACCCAAATATAAGCATAAGCAAACTAGAAAGGTTTTGCATGCAAATGTGTCTGGAATACCTGGTTAGCAAAGCAGCTGTGCAAACATTATGGCTGTGATTTGGAGATCTGTGTGTGCTTGCAAAGTACTCTTTGGAGACTAAATTCTCCATGGCAGTATTACCTCCAACAAATACGTGTTGTTTGTGGAAGAAATGGACTGCAGGAGGGACACAGACTACAACACTATCTTTCACCTCTAGGTATGGATTTGAAACACAATGGATTTGAAAACATTTTTATTTTTTTTTTGCTATAAAGGACTAACTTAAAGGTCTACACTGTGCTGTTTTTGTGGAAATGTCCATGCCAGCTCAAACACCTTAGTAACAGTCTCAGAAAAGAACATTAATTCTTATTAATTGGTGCAGAAGAGGTTGCCTCTAGGCCAGCACAGAACTGAGCCTCGCAGCCTCAGCAATCTTTTGTTAAGACCCGGGGATCAACCCTTTCAGAAAGCAGGCTGAGCTTGTCCAGCCCTGCACCAGGCTGGCACCTTTGAGGTCACCTGAGTGAAAAGCCAACAAAACTTTCCTCCATTTGCTGTTGTTGCCTTGCTTTTGAACCAGGGAATTTCTGAAGCTGAAAGGTGAGCCACAGATGTGGCTGAAAGCAATGCTGTGATCGCTCGTCTGCCCACAATTTAATTGCTGCTTTAGTTACAGCAGAACTGTAGCAGACACGTCTGGTTTTGATTTAGGGTTATCAGTGAGACAATCAACCACACTAACTGGTAGGCTATTAAACAGATTAATTGCTTCATTGTTAGAACAATGCACAATATTTTTAGTCTGATCTTGCCTAATTGTGATTTCTATTGACTGAAAGTTTTAAACCCCAAAATGAAGAGGTTCCCCAAAGAGGTTCAGGTTCTGCTGTCCCCTTCGTGTTTTCCTTCCAATCAGTTTCCACAGCTACTGCTCTCAAAATAATTGGGACATTGCTTTCCTAGGCAGGAGTCAAAACTCCAGCAGAGTCAAACACTGAAGAAAGGGGCCTGTTAGTCACAGGATTAGGTGTCCTGGAATAAAAAAATCCAAAGAACAGACAGCAAAGTAACCTGGGCACACTGTTGTAGAGTTAAGCAGTGTGGCTGGCAGAAGACAGGTGGAACCAAGTATTTCAAGGCACATAACCATAGTCAGTGCTTTTTCTTTGTTGCCTGTTTTTTTGTTGTTGTTTTGTTTTGCTTTTGTATCCAAAGTCTGCAAACTAAATCCTGAGATGACTCACATTGCTCCTTTCTCATCAAGAATACGACAGAAAACTCAAAAAAGCTTATTCACATGCCACTTGGAAGTGGACACTTCAAATGAACATTAGTTCAAACTTTGGAGAAGATCCTTAAAATGGATGGCCAGCACAACCCCAGCAGTACCTACAGGCCTTCCCGAGGAAGCATCAAATTTACCTTGTTCTGGTGATGACTTTGCCGAAGAAGGGATCCTTGAGATGTATTGGTGTCGGCTGAAGCAGAAATTGCCAACCTGACTTCTTACAACTGCAGTATCACAGAATCACAGAATTGTCTAGGTTGGAAGAGACCTCCAAGATCATCTAGTCCAGTAACTAGTTCTGCAGTAACTGAGCATGGTCTTTAGGAATAGGCTTTTTGAACCATCTTAAATGAAAACAGCCTTCTTAGCTCATCTGCAGACAGTTTCTGTGTCCTACATTTAGCTCAAAAGATTAAACCATGAGAAAACAGACAACATGCCAAAGTGGTTATGAGAAAATTTATAGGGACGTTTCTTATCCATAATCTGTTGCACATAAAGCGAGCTGCTTCTCCTCCCTTTACCAACCCTCTGGCTGACTGACTGTCAGAAGCTAGAGCAAGATCTTCTCAAAACTCTGATAGGGGGAATGAACAAAATAGCTCCTCTGAGCAAGCTTCTGGACTTCAACTCCTTGGGGTCATTATGAATATTCTCAGTGCCACCTCAAGGTTTCACAGTCCTCAGTGAAATATCTCCATGTCTCCTTGTGGCTTTTGGTGGTGGGAAAGAGCTGTATTCATAGCCAGGAAAGCACAGAAGTGCAAAAGCTGTGTACACTGGCTTTTGCTTTTCTGTTTCTCAGGAAAGGTGGTCAAAGGTCCAGTAAACGTCTCCAGAGCCCCATATCTCTAAGCATCAATGAACCATATATGAAGAAGGAAGCCTTGTAGTGAGGTGGACTCTATCTTTCTTTTTTTTTTTTTTCCAGGAGCATGGGGAAAAAGCACACAGGCTGCAGAACTCTTGTCACAAGACAAAGCTGCCATGGATGTCCCTGGAGCCCAGGGAAAATGCAGAGCAGGACTGCAGGAGCTGTAAGAGGCCTCCTTGTGAACTAGTATCAGAGGTGACCACTCCATATCCTTTTTGGGTTTCCATCCCGCAGGAAGCAGACAGATTAGGAGGAAGCAATATATTTCTAACAAAGATATGCTGGAAGAAAACCAACGCAGATAAGAATTTCAGAAATCTTTCCTCCCTTCCTCTCAGCAGCTCCTACCAAAGAGGTGTACCTTTCCATTTCCTATGCTTCACCAGGTTACCTCCTTCAAAGCTATTCTGAGCCTCTTCTGGCTCTGCCATAACCACACACTATCCCCCTCCTGCTATGAGTTACTTCATGTATGTTAAAAAAAGCACCCATGCTCTGCAGTGAATTAGAGCTGCAGAACAATAGAAACTGTAGGGCTCTGACTTCATCTCTAGAAAAAGTCGCACGCTACATGAGGAAGGGTTTGCTGGAAAAGAAAAGATGATCTCATAGCCCTGCCTATTGGATACAGACTTAGACTTGGTATCAGCTTCTACCACCAAGCCCGCCATCACACGAAGCTAAATCATTTCATCCAGCCTTTTCACAGGTGGCCACTTACACATTCCTTCTTTGACCCGGGCCCCAGGAGCCTAATGTGCAGAAGCACTAAGTACTCGCAGCTGCAGCTGAACTCAATGGGAGCTGGGAAGAAATAATGTGCTCTACACTGCTAAATGCTGTGAAGAAAAAACAAGAATTAGGGATCTCTCAGTAAGCACCCGAAAGTTAGGGATTACTTACATGCTGTGTCCCCATATCCCCATCAATCCCATCATATCCAAGTGCAATGGAAATGAATATAAGAGGGCTTTTAAAATACCAAAATGCAGTAGTAATGGGTGCAACAGGAGGAAAAAAACAAACAAACAGAGAATGGACTTGAATATTATCCAGTAAATAAAGCGTGCAACTGGTCTAAACAACAAGGAGAGCAGTTGCTCATTCTCATCATGGGCAGTTCTGAGTCACATGGGGAGAAAACTACCCATGGTTTCTGACACTGTCTCGTGATGCACACAGAGAGAGGGACCAAGTTCAAGTTACTCAAGAGCTTTGATTCCGACTTCTCCCAACTTCAGAAAGGTTAGACTTTCAACTTTAAACACACTTACATAAAAATAACTCAAAAACTACATGTAGTGGTGGGACTTCACCATGCTACAGACATTGAAGTTAATGGCAATTGTGTACCTAGGTCTCTTAGACAACTCCGAAAGCTTCTAGCTTTAACATTTTTTCCTTCAGGCACAGTGGGAAGAAATGAAGGATGCCCATCACGAGCGTGAGGTTGCAGTTTGATTAACCGCTCTTTCACAGAGCTCACGCATGGCCTCTGCAAAGCAGAAGACCAGATGCACAAAGGGGATTCGAACGACAAAGCTCGATGGTACGGTGACCATCCTTGGAAAGCCTTGGAACAGCAAAGGCAAAGAACTCTAACTTTGGTGGTTTTGAAGCACAGAATATGTGATTATTTCTAATCAATGGTTAGAGAGCAACTCCAAGATGTAAAACAGCGCGGTGCTGTGCCTGAAAAGCATCAAAGCCACACGTCTCATCATTCTGCAGAGACTCTAACCTCAGGGTTAGGACACTGCAAGACCTTACTACACAGTCAGATTTGGGAAGGGCATTTCTTTGTCCTCCCCTCATAGGTGAATCTGGAACCAAGACTGACACTTGTTAGAGTTTATAAAGAGCTGAAGTAACTCTGAGCTCCTTTAAGCTTTTCAGTGTCTGAAATATGGATCTGCAGCAAAACTGAGAGCTGATACGACCCACCCAATGCATGGTCTGCTGGCATGCCTTCGTAGCACATTTGTGTACAATTTCCTGTTTAGTAAACTTTGACTAATTGTGTGAGTTAAACTGTAGTCTTCCACAGATACATGCACAGTATTTCAAATAATCATCAGCAAAAAATAAGTCAACAGCACAAAGAGGCCTACTCACTCCAATTATTTCTGAGAGCACTCTGAATTAAAATTGATGTTCATACTTAGCCAGCTCTCGTTAGCTTTCCAAAAACAGAATTCCAAAATGCTTCCTCACGAAAATCAGCCCCTCTGACCTCTGATCACTGCATCCCCAGATAATTTCCATGATGTCAATGCAAGCAAGTCTTAAGTGTTCTCCAGGGAACAATTCTTAGATTGACACTTTCCACTGGAGCTACTCTGTGTTTGCTCTGAAGATTTAGGGAAAACATGTCTTTGCTTTCTCTCACACTCAGAGTCAAGACCCTTGAAAATATTAAATGAAGCTCAAGAAGTTTGTTGGTCACATTACTTGCCAGTTACTTTTTAATTCATTGCTTTGTACACAAAAATAAAATCTAGTATAAAACCCCAATGCAAACATACTCATTTTCTATGCTGGCAGGGTTATTTTCTCATGCTTGTGATAGCCGAGAGACCTACTTTTACTTGGTCAGGTCTCAGAGCCTCTGTGGGAGGAGGCACAGCTGGGATGCCAGCACTACTTAGGAAGGGGCAGTGGTCTCAATGACAAATGGAGATGTAGAAAGTCAACATGCTTAATAATATAGTGGATGGTGCTAACAGTCAAAAAATGGGCAAGTTTGTCAAGCTGACTCTATCTTTAGTGGTCACAGGCTGCTCTCTTTCTCATACAGTCTCCTAGTTGTAGGACATTTTCTTTCAGCCCTGGGAAGGATGGGGAGCCCATATTCTTTGTTGGCAACTGAACTGCATCAACTTCTGTGGATTTACGCAGGCAGTGAATTTGGATCACTGTGTGGAAAAGACACCGCTTCCCCTGAGTAAATATTATAAAAAGGATTAGCAGGAAGGAATCCCCCCTCTGAAATGCATTGGAAACATGGCGCATCTAGGAAGAGGATCTTAAACTTTGCAAAATACCCTACAGTAAATGCGTACTTGCGCCAGACTTTATGCAACTAATTCAGTAAAACAAACAAAAGTCCTTTGGATGTGTATTCTTCATTTCTTTAGTTTCTTCTCAAGAAAAGCAGTATGCCTAATGAGAGTAGGCAACAAGCTACATCCCATTACCCTTGTTCCAAGATAAATCTCACGCTGGTGAAATTTGCACAGGCTGCAGCTGAAGGTTTCTATAGAAAGCAGACTACCCGTGTGCCTACTGCCACCTGCAGTTACCATTAATGTCATTGGGAGTGCTATTGCTGTGAAGATGAACATTTGGCTCCTAGGGGTTACCTGTCCTCAACCTTTTCAGAAGGCTGGGCTATTCCTGTTTCATCTAAATTATTCAGACCAGAAAATGTCATCCTCCCAAGAGTGGAATCCAGGAGTGTGCTGATGAGGACACGCAATCCAGTGCAGCATTTCCAAATGAAACCTTCTTAATCCTATTTTAGGTCTTCTTTCAAAGATAGCCTTTGTAAGTCTCCATATCCTCAAAAGGTATGAATTTGTAATGAAGTCTTCTCACCTACTGGCTTTGAGAACTGACCTGCAGCTCAGCTACCATTGACACTGACTTTGGGTGATGCCAGAGTGCTTCCTCATACCACCCATTTGTGCAAAAGGCAGAAAAATCTAAGGTCCTTGGTCCTCTTGAAATGAATAATCAGTGTTACTTTGATAGTAGTTCATCACTGCTTGTTAACAATTAGGCTGCCGCATGAACAGCGCTCCTGTTAA